>NC_086356.1:2280861-2913361 GCF_036324505.1 Eleginops maclovinus
TGGGCAGATAGGGGGGGGCTGGAGGGGCGGGGGGGTAGAGGCAGACTTTATTTCCCAGGGGATCCCCCCCCACCTCCTCTCACATCCCCTGCCCCTACATTTGTTTGAAGAAGAATACACCACTGCTGGTTGGTTGTCTCCTCCAGACTCCACACACACACACACACACACACACACACACACACACACACACACACACACACACACACACACACACACACACACACACACACACACACACACACACACACACACACAGACGCATACTGAGGCACACACACACACACACACACACAGACGCACACTCTCACACACACACACACACACTAACTGACACACACTTACACTCACTGACGCACACTGACACACACACACACACACACACACACACACACACACACTGACACACACACACTGACACACACACACACTAACTGACACACACTTACACTCACTGACGCACACTGACACAGACACACACACACACACACACACACACACACACACACACACACACACACACACACACACACACACACACACACACACACACACACACTCAGGAAATGAAACAAAAATCTGATTTCAATTTCAGAGTTTTTAATTAAAGGCAGATTTAGAGATTCCATTTGGAGTCCGCTGATGGTTCTATCGGCCCTGCAGCCCCACACCTCAAAGTGTCATTAACTGCTCACGAAGAGTCCTCCTCTTTAAATGAGGATGTATTCTGACATTCTGTGCTTTGTTATGTGTTTTCTGTACAAAAGCCCTCTCAGATCTACGGTATCAGCAGAAGGCGTCCCTGTCTGATATGCTTTGCATGCACGGCTCCCTAAACAGTCTGGGAAATTGCAAAAGTAAAGGACTAGAAAGCTGAGAGTCTAGCGAGTCCAGTTTCACTTCAGAGTGGTGAGCAGAGTCCCCAAAACACAGAAACATCTGATTGGGAGTTGTATCTCAGATGAAACAATGAGTCTTACTTGATTTTAGGAAACACATTCGTATGGAAAATCACCAGCTCACTCAAAACCCCTCCGATCATTTCAGGCTTATTCTGTAACATTTCCTGATCCTGGTAAAATGAAGTTCCCGGCTCATTACCAGATCTAATTTATCCAAATATCCTATTTTATTTCAAGACATCTTTCACTTGTTCTATTGGCAGTCCTTTAAATGTATTACCAGCGGAAACACCTTGTTTTTATGATCCTTTTACTTGTTTTTCGAGCAGCATTATGTTCCATTTATGAATATCTTGACGCACATTTCTGATGCACATCCTCCCCCTGAAGACCCCCGGTCCCCCCTGAAGAAGGCTGTACAGTAAGTGTGTGTGAGGTATATGTAATGAACTCATTTATTTTCAGCCTCACTTCATGTCATCAAGTCACTCTGTACATGTTTCAGCTGTCAGCCTGCCCTGCAGTACGGAGCGGGACAAATGAACCCGGAGACCAAAGGTTTCCATCGGGGGGAATACAAATGTATATTTTTGTAAGGTGGCGTTCATCCCAGACGGAAACACACACACGTACGGTTTACACACATATAATACACATGTCTACAACACCAGGTTTCCAGAAGAACAAAACTAAACACAGGTTTTTACGATGAAGAACAAAGCACGGTTAATAAAGGAGATAACACCCCCTCTGCTGTTGTTTGTGTCCCTTACAGCTGCTCACACTCTGAGAAGTTATTAAAGATCTCCCTGGAGCTTTAGCCAGCTTTACCAACTAGAAGTGTGTCTAAAAAACGAAACAAAAACAGGCATTGTTTAGCTGCTGCACATACTGCTGCGAGGAAACATAAAGCCGGCCTTATCTCAGCCAAACAGCGACTAACACCAATACTGAAGGTCAGATTTGACCCTGAAGGGATTTGAATTCAAAACAGATTGAAAATTGGTTACAAAAAAACAGCTTCCACAAATAAAAACAAGATTTGTGAACTCTGAGTTTTGGATCGAAAAGGCTTTCACGTGTCTTAATTCTACGTTTTTGTTTTTGCATTTTGGATTATGGATGGAGCGCGATGGTGTCTCTGCTTCTCAAAATAAGAGCGTGCAGTCTGGTTCCTACCAACCTGAACTAACACATGGAAAATCAGACGGTAAAATTCACAACTCACTTCACATCTTGATGGGGTTGTATCCTATTAGTTTACAGTTACAGATTATATTGAGACAAATATATCTCCATAAAAACAAAGAAGAGTTACAACATGTTTAACCGACTGTTTAAGAAAAACAGCTTCGGATGTCAAGAGATGTGTGAGTTCATAAAATAATGAATTCATGAGTTTCTGGGACCTCTGTAAAAGCATGGAGACTGCAAGATGACTTTAAGGTTCCTATGCAAGGAGGATAAAGGGACACAGAACACACACACACACACCAATACAAAAAATGAGGTCATTATATGAGGCCTGATAATGTGGACAGATTTTCAGGCGTGTGCAAGCTATTCCTAACCCCAAACACAACCCTAATTCCAACGTAGGATCAATAAAACAGCAGCAAACTGTGGGGCAGAAACAGGAAGTCATAATCTTTTGGTTTAAAACCATCAACTCTGACAAAAAAGAATAAATAATAATTCAACTCGAAACTCTTTTGTGTACATTTTCTGTAAAGCTCTTTTCCCGCCTTGAATCTGACGTTTATGAGCTGCAACAGTCCCTGTATATACACACCATCAAATATTACCCCTGCATGTCTCTATCACTTCCTGTCTGCAACGAGCCAGCTGACACACACACACACACACACACACACACACACACACACACACACACACACACACACACACACACACACACACACACAGCTCCAGATTGTCAGAAGTGATGCGGCGCTGGAAAACAAAGACGTGTTGTTTGAGTAGTTCAGAATGATCGCCTCAAAGCTGCACTTAAAGAGACACCAAATGGCCTGAAGTGGTTAGTGTTCGAATCAGAAATTAGGAGTGACATGTCTGTGTGTTTCTGCAAATCTATTCTAGTTATTGTGCAGACGGACACGACACCTGCAGCCCCCGCATCCAAATAAAGCTCGAACCTGTGTGTGTATCGGGTGTGTATCGGGTGTGTAAATGATCCCCAGCAGTCATCGGGAGGGGAATATGAATGGAGTAATTACTGTTACACTGCTGGAGACGCTTACACATCTTCAGAGGCACAGGGTGTGTGTGTGTGTGTGTGTACAGAGTGTGTGTGCACAGAGTGTGTGAGGTCTCCTCTGAGAGCGGGAAGTTAATAACGTGGACAGCTTGGAGCGGGCAGTTTTTTTTGGATGAGCCCTTAGGGGTCTTGAGTTGTCTCAGCCTGCTAAATGCCAGCCAGAGTCCCAGGAGGGGATAGCAGTGCTGATATTAAAGCAGAGGGACGGGGTGACGGGGGACGGGGGACACAGACTGTCAGAGAGTGGCTGTCCTCTGCAGGCACAGATAGATTTGAGAAGAAAGGAGGAGGGAGAGCTCAGTGGAACATCAGGAAACAGACCTATAGTCAAACTTATTCAGACGGGAAAACAAAGGTGAGTGAAACCCAGCGAACCTCCATCACAGAGACCATCTCGCTCCCACTTTGACTTCCTGAACCGGCTGTGTGCACACAGTTCCTGAGCAAAGGGGGGTGATATGCAACATTTCATTTGGTCATATCAGGGTTGTCAAACATCCGGCTCGTGGGCCAAAACCACAGTGCCCAATCCGGCTGCAGGATGGGTCAAAATGACAGAAAAGATATCTAAATTAGAATTTCATTTGTGGAAATGTGCCTCAGGCAGATAGTGTAAGAGCACCAAAACAACAAGGTTAATTTTGGTTGTGGGAAGTGAACCTAAATCAATGTACAAACTGTTGAGAGGGTGCATGTTCTTTACGGCTTAATATTAATAAATATTAGTAATAATAAATATTATTAATAATAAATATTATTATTAATAATATTTATTATTACTAATAAATATTATTAATATTAATAACCATTATTGGTAATAATAGTAACAATAATATTATTATTATTATTAATAGTATTTATTAATAATAATAATACATTTTTTTTATTCAGGCGACTTTCAGGGCTCTCAATGTCGCTGCACAAGATACACACACACCAGCAGAACAACAAGACAGCATAACCGATGGGAACAGAGGACGTGTCATGTGATCAGGGGGGGATACGCCAGTGTGGAGAGACGTGATTTGAAAGTGGTGAGAGTCAATTTTCTGGTTGCCTGGTGGGAGGGAGTTCCAGAGGCGTGGGTGCAGAGCGGCTGAAGGCTCCGGACCCCGTGCAGGTTGAAGGTGGTGCATTGAGGTGGATGGAGACCTAAGGGTGAGGGTGGGGGGTTTTGACGTGCAGGAGGTCGGAGAGGTCCAGAGGAGTGGGGTTGTGGAGAGCCTTGAAGGAGCAGAAAGGATACGGTATCTGACGGGCAGCCGCAGAAGTTATTGAAGTATGACCGTATAAGCCGAGTTCAGCACCGACCCATTTCTCTAAGAAAGAGAGACGATATTCTCTCTTTCTTTCCCTTGGCACTGTTTCTGGACCGGGGGGGTCAGTTCAAACACTGTGGTATGAGGCCGTGATTGATGGGGGGGGGGGCAATAAACGTTCACATGCAGCTTCATCATCGTCCTCAGAGTGACGAGCGTTCATCAGAAGCTGCCCCCGGCCCCTCTGTGATTTGTGGCTCTCTCAACTTTTAGAGTCGGTCCCAGAGAGCGGGAGGAATGCCGAGCGGCTCTGAGGGTCAGGGTGGAGAAACTACTCCTGGAGGGGCGGCTCCTAAAAGTACAAGTACTCAGATCCTGTACTTGAGTAAAGTAGAAGTACTCAGATCTTTTACTTGAGTAAAGTAGAAGTACTCAGATCTTTTACTTGAGTAAAGTAGAAGTACTCAGATCTTGTACTTGAGTAAAGTAGAAGTACTCAGGTCTTGTACTTGAGTAAAAGTAGAAGTACTCAGATCTTGTACTTGAGTAAAGTAGAAGTACTCAGGTCTTGTACTTGAGTAAAAGTAGAAGTACTCAGATCTTGTACTTGAGTAAAAGTAGAAGTACTCAGGTCTTGTACTTGAGTAAAAGTAGAAGTACTCAGATCTTGTACTTGAGTAAAGTAGAAGTACTCAGGTCTTGTACTTGAGTAAAAGTAGAAGTACTCAGATCTTGTACTTGAGTAAAGTAGAAGTACTCAGATCTTGTACTTGAGTAAAAGTAGAAGTACTCAGAGTGTAGGAATAGTAGCATCAAATGGAAATACTCAAGATATGAGACCCAAAATGTCCTGGATGTTTGTGTCTCATATCAAAACATGCTTACGTTGTTCACTTCTTCTAAAGCTAGAAGAAGTGTCAGTTTCATCTGCTAATTTCCCTTAACCGACCTTCAGTTCATTCAATAAAATCATGCCAAGTGTAACTTGTATCTCCCCCTGATAAATCACATATTCAGACTAAGTTTAGACGGTGTATTTCTAAAAGTGTGGTTGATATAAACGGCACATCTTAAGGAGCATGGTCTCTTTAGATCACACCCTCTTGATGACGTCTCATCCTTCAGCTTTCTGTTTGTTTGAATCTATATCACTTTTTGATTTGCTAGCTCTTGTTCCTCAGACAGAAGCTGTGTCCCTCCACACCTCCATGCATGTGGCCCCTGTTTGAAGTCCAGGTGGGGGTCAGGATAAATTTCTGGATGCTGTCGGTGAGGAGGCGATGAAACCCAATCTGCAGAGTCTTCAGGCGGCTTGTTTTCCCAGAGCTGCGCCGGGCCGTCGATCAGCTGTGGTATATCCAAACAGAGCGGGGCTTTAAGGAGCTCCTGCTGCTTCCTCTGTTGTTTCTGGGGGAGGTTGACATGAACACCCCCCCCCCTCTTCCCTCTCCTCTTGTCTTTGCCCCCCTTGCTCCCGGGGGGATGGAGTGTATTGAGACTGGAGGACAGCCTGCTGTGTCTGGCGGCAGGATTTACTCACCTGAAGGGGGCTCTGCTTTGATAAACACCGCAGCTCCTTCTGCTTTCTAATAAAATAAACCTCTCACGGTGACACGTCCCACATACCTCTGGGTTCAGGAGTAATGGAGGGCTTAGAGCGGGGCAAGGAGCAGGAAAATGCAAAGACAAAACCTCCAAACAAAGACAAAGAGAGGAGCATCAGGACTGTGAGTTGTGCTAAAATAATGTGACCTGCTCTGGTGGTTTTCACTATATATTTGGTAGGTTTTGTGGTATAAATATACTGCATCTTCTCTCCCTCTGTGCCATAGACTTCCAGTGTTGTTCACTGTCCATCACCCCTCACACACACACCATTTACTGTATGTCCTCCCCTCACACACACCCTCCTGCAGCCCCAAATAGCCGGGGAATCAGACCAGTTGCAACCCTTTTTGGAGATTATTCGGTCCAGACCAACCACATTTTTACGCTCTCATACGGGTCACAGGTCACTGAATTGAGAGTGGCAGATGTTATGATATTGTGTATTTGTTGTTGTTGTTGCTGTTGTTGTTGTTGTTGGATGAATTTAATAAAGTGTCGTGATGAAGCGTGTGATTTACAGCCGTAAAGTCAGAGAGAGAAGCTCCACGCTGAGCCTGAGGACTGAAGAGCTCTGATTAAACCCTGCATGTCTCTTTTTATTGCTGCTTTATGAATGTGTGTGTGTGTGTGTGTGTGTGTGTGTGTGTGTGTGTGTGTGTGTGTGTGTGTGTGTGTGTGTGTGTGTGTGTGTGTGTGTGTGTGTGTGTAAAAGAAACCACTATCATCACCATTAAAACTTGATCATAGCTCTAGCTTTTGTTATTGTTCAGAAGAAATGATTCAATGAGCCTCGTCACTGCTGATGATTTACTGAGGACACACACACACACACACACACACACACACACACACACACACACACACACACACACTAATGATTTTTAATATACAGCTTTTAAAAATATATGACATTTCCATCACTCATTATAAATAATGCTTTGATTATATTTTTCTTTCTGTTGATGAATCAAATCTTACTTTTAATTTGACAAATTAAAGCAAAACACGGCCTCTGAGATTTATATTTAGTTCTGAAGCCTTCAAAATTCTACATTTTATCACATCATGTTGATTTGTTTTTTATAAATCTTGGTATTTGGGGCTTTAGTTTGACTCGGTTTAATTAAATAGATTTATTTACACTTTTATTTCATCCATTTTTAGATTTCTAGTGCATTTCTTCATCTTTTCTTATTGATAAAATGCATTGAAATATGTCTGTTGTATTTAAATCCATTGCATCTGGTGCATTAATTATAAATAAATTAAACAATTTAGAAACTAAAGTGTGATTATCCATCAGAATATGTTTCTCTGATATTAACCAGAGTCTAAATGTGACAGTTTTTAACAAGTAGATAAGGTTAATGTTTGTCTAAATGAGGTTTATTAACCACAAACGAATAAAAGATCATTTAAACTTGAGTTAATGAGTTGGAATAAGCTGGTTTAAAAGGTGAAACCCCGCTCTGAGGGATGCTCTATGCTTTATAAACAGTCAAACCAGGACAAACAGTCCACAGTGAGACAAAGGTTAACACTCTCTGTCCTGTGCATGAACCTCTCTGTTTCTGCTGAGAGTCGGAGCCTGGATGTGTCTGCCGGGGCCATGTTCTGTGAGATGCATGTGGCCCATTGTGGTGAGCAGACCCCCAGCATGCAGCAGTGAGTGTGTGGAGCTCTGCTGCCCGGACAAAGGCTGCTGAAGAGAGGCAGACAGGCCGACAGAGACGCCCAGCAGAGAGAGGATCTGACTGTCAGCACGACGCCCAGCCTGTCTGCACAACCCTCCGGACGACAGGCAGGACCACCCAGCTCTGAGCCCACTGTAACGCTGGTGAGCGCATCAAACGCACCCCCACCGCCGAGAGCAACACTCTCATGAAATGATGTGCTTCAAGGTGCATTCAGATCTGACCGTTTTACTCCTTTTATCAACCATAAAGACATAGATTACTGATGCTTCAAGATCTTCCTGGAAACCAGTACTCTGAGACACTTCTTACAGCTTTCAGAGATTGTTAAATAGAATGTAGTGATGAGTGTTAATGTAAGAGCACCACCAACCCCCCCGCCCCCTCCCAGCCCGGGCCCCCGTGCTCTTACTGCTGGTAGTCGGCCCTGCAGTACAGCCTCGTGTCTCTGGAGTAGCAGGTGGCGGTGAGCGGCTGCTGGCACGCGGCGCACTGCAGGCAGCCCTCGTGCCAGGACGCGTCGTTGACCCGCATCAGGAAGCGGTCTGAGATGATCCGCGAGCAGCCCTCACACACGGCCTGCGGAGGAGGAGGAGGAGGAGAAGGAGGAGGAGGAGAGGAGGAGGAGGAGGAGGAGGAGAAGCAGCGCCTGGAAGAGAGGAAACACCAGAAACTGTGTCAGGAATTCTGTTACTGAGGAGCAGGGGCATCGCTGGGGTCTGGGGGATCCTCCTCTGTTTCTCCCCGAGGTTTCTTCCATTTCTTCCCCGTTATCTGGGGGGTTTCCTTGTTCCATGCTCCTCTGGGAAGAAATGATTTCACATTTTAAAGATAATGCATCAGATTGGAGGAACCATTTGATATTCTTTGCATGATGTCTGGTCCTTTTATAATGAGTAAGCTATGGGGGGCTTCTTCTAGCCTCTTTATTTTCCATGCATTCTATTTTTTCTTGGTTGCAAATAAATCTTTCTGCAGGTGTTTTCATTTATTGGTTGACATTTCGAATTAGACTTGAATTTTTTTGTGACTTTTCTTTATTTTTTGTACTTTTTCTTTTTGGTTCTGGATCACATCTCAACTTCAGCGTACAAATATACACATTGCGTTAAATACTTTGACAGAGTGATCCCTCTTTTCTCTTTTTCCCCAACAAAACAACCACAGCACACTCAAGAACATGAGGCGTTTTCTCTTCCATATAAAACATTGACAGTATAGATCAGTAAATGACAGAAAGGGGTAATACACGCTGTGCATTTCTCCCCAATGTCTTCAGTTCCTGGAGTCTCGTAGAGAAGGTGATTCTCTCATAAAGACTTCATCTCATGTCGTACCAGACGGGCTGTTTGGTTTGAGCCTTTTCTTTGTGACTGCAGCGACACACGTTAGACTTTTAAAAAGCAATAGGGATCAAATCTGCCTTTTGGGACCCCCAGCTTCTACCAGTGGATTTCAGGCCTTTTGTTTCTGCCTCAGATAGAGAAACCACGCTGAGACGCTCGGAGTAAATCCTGCACATGTTGCACCGCTCTGCTCCATGCTCCCTCTTTTTTAAATCTGCACAGCTCTCCACTTTGAATACAGTATATAGTGTTGTCATATTTTAATACTGCACTCCTACATAACTATATTTAGTGTAAATAGTGTCTTTATTTTTCCTTTGCAAATCGTCTCAGCTTTTAGATTTCTATTTATTTTTGTATTTTATTTTTGTGTATTTTGTAAAATTGTGTAATTCTTGTGTATATTTTGTATTTTGGGTGGAAGATTAAGCTTAATTTTAGCTCTTTTTACTGTTACTAATGAAAATGTCTCCTCTGTGGGATGAATAAAGCTATTCTGATTCTGATAATTGTAATATGTATGCCTCTGTATGCACCACTCATACCAAAGCCAATGCCTCGTGTGTGTGTGAGAGCAAAGAGGAGTGTGTCCCTTTCTGTATCCATAGTATAAACAAACACCACGTCAACAAGCAGCGCCTTTTGTATTTCCATAAACCAGAGCATGCTTTCATTTACACTAAAAAAAACTCAGTTTAAACTCCTTTTACTTTTGTTTGCAGGAGAAGAGGAAGCAGGCCACTTTTATACTCCAGCAGAATAGAACTGGATAAAAGTACTGCATTCAAAATATCCTTCCAGTTATAACACATCCTACTTTAAGAGGCAAAAGCATACTGGACCTTTAAAAATCACACATAAAGAATGACTGGATGATGATTATTGAATATTGTGTTAATGTTTCTGTCACTGCTGGATATTTGAACCTCTCACATGTATTTATCAGTTGGTTTATATTCTATATAAACTATAAATAAATTGGCTTAGAAGTTTAAAGAAGAAGCATCAAAAATGAATGAATTGTTAGTTATTTAATATCTTCTCTAGGGGAATAAATGAGAAGCATTCAGGAAGAACACGCTTGAGGATTGGCTCAATGAAGACTGAACATAGATATTTATAAATGGCAGATTTAATAAACCACCTCTGTTGTTTCTAATCTTAACGTCATTTCATTGTGCAGCATTCCTCCATCTCTCACTTGCTTTTTTCCCAAGGCTTAAACATTAATATTAATAATCATAGAAATCATAATACATGAAACCAATTACTGATTCAAGGCACCCAACATTAAGAATGATAAGGCCTTCATTAGTCCCACAAAGGGCAAATGGACATTATTACAGCAGAAGTAAAGAGCAAAAAAAAAAAGCTAAATATTAATTAAGAAGCGTGCATCAAAAGTTAGAAATTAGAATTTAAATAAATACACTTCCTGGTGAGCATTTATTTAAATAATGTAGGAAATAGACCGAAGAAGAAGAAGAAGAAGAAGAAGAAGAAGAAGAAGAAGAAGAAGAAGAAGAAGAAGAAGAAGAAGAAGAAGAAGAAGAAGAAGAAGAAGAAGAAGAAGAAGAAGAAGAAGAAGAAGAAGAAGAAGAAGAAGAAGAAGAAGACTGGTGGAACATTTCGATAAAATGTCTCACCGTTAAGGAGGTCCAGGGATCCCGGGTCAGCTTCCACTTTAACGTCGTTCAGCATCTTTGAATTACGGCTCCAGACCTTCTATACACCGACCGAGAGGCCCGTCCGCGAGCCCCCACCTGAGGGTCCTGCAGCCTAGACCTGCACACTGACGCAAAGTGAAACCTGTAAAAAATCCGCAGAGCTGCACAGAGACCTGCAGGGAAGCATCAGCTGCTGTAAATCCAGAGGTGCGAGTGAAACTGGTCCAGCAGTCCTCAGTGAGGGGGGACACAGCCGAGACAGAAGCCCTCCCCCCCTACGGGCCTCCTCTCAGCCCTCAGCCCGCCGCCGTGGAGCCTGGATCCGCCTCTCAAACCACGGAGTCCTATCAGAAATCATATCAAATATCCGATGCTCATAAAGCCTGCACTTCAACACGGCGGAATGATTTAAATCAGCCAATTAGACCTGCAATAAAAAAAACATCCGCGCTGCCGGCCTCCTGTCTGCAGCCTGGAGTTCACTACCTTCAGACAGTTTGGAAATAAAGCATTGATTTTAATTGGTTTATTATTGACAGAAAAATCACAAAAGACAATATAAATAACAATATAAGATTCAAAGGGAGGCTAAAAACACATTAAGGCTCTCCCACTTAAAAGAGGAAGACAAAAGAAACGGAAATATAATTAAAAATAGTCCCAAAAATGCAAGTAATGATTAATACAATTTAACGAATAACAAATAATGCAATTTGAATTATAAATCTAGGATAATATAGAAAATATATGTGTTTTAATTCTTCACCAAAAGGGTCCAGTATGTCAGAATAAATAAAAGCAATTTATCTTGAAAAGTTAAAGATAAATAAACCATTTTAATTTAAAATATAACAACAAGAAATACACGAATTATATGGATTATTACATTTCTCCAAGGGGTGTACTATATTCTATATTTAATCCTACATTCTGCATTTGCTTGTGAGGATATGTTAATGCTGGAATATTTAGGATGGAATTTGTTTTATTACATCGAAATATTCCAGCACATTTGGTTGGTATTTGACGGGGGTTTCATTTCATCGGACCCCAAATTAAATCTGTGCATCCTGATTTAAAATCAGCATAATAACCCGATCTGTTGAAGGCAGCTTTATTCCAGTCTCACAATGCACATTCCCGTATCGAAATGAAATATAACCCTGAGATAACGTTCAACATCAGGCCTGAGATCAGCTGTGAGGAAAGCAATAAAGAGTAATATACAATATAATATTCATCAGCTGCTCCTTTGTTCTGCACAACCCGTAGTGATATATGAGGATTTATTATTAACAGGAAATGAAAAATTAAGGTCAGGTTCAATTAACGAGAGGCCCCCCCCCCCCCCCCCCCCCCTTCGATAAAACACAGAGGCTTCATTCATGGCTTTATTGCATTCTGATTATCAGCCATAATAGAAAATGATTCACAAAGCATTTTAGAAAACATTACAACAGTATGTTTTTTGTCGGTTGATGATGGATGTAAAAAGTAAACGGTGTTAGGGGATGATGGGAAAAAACACTACTGTAACATTTTTATCCTTTTAAAGAAGGAGGTAGTTCTTTACATTTTTATAGTCAGAGCTAATAATTAAGGCAGTGTTATTACAAGGTTTAAGTGTCTGCTGATAAAAGGTTAGAATGATTATATTCTATATATTTTAAAGAACGATCTCCGAGACAGGGCAGGCTGGAAGGCCAATGCTGCCCCCCCGTGGTGACAACAGGAAGTGCACCACGAACCGGCGAGGAAAAGAGTTGCAAACAATTCCAAATAAAAGTAATACATTGAAGATATACGTTTGAAGATGTCATGCTTTGTTTAAACGTGGCATCATCTGTACATGAAGTCATTTTCATTAGATATTTATTTATTTTGTATGAGAATGCCGTTGCCGTATGTCTCTTTGTGCCGAAATAGCTCAGTTGGGAGAGCGTTAGACTGAAGATCTAAAGGTCCCTGGTTCGATCCCTGGTTTCGGCAGCCAAGAGGCGACTTTTGGGCGCAAGTTACCTCCATACTAAGAGCTGGTGGTTCATATCAGTCTGATTTGGTTCCTTTCTCTCCTGAACATGTTGGTTCATCTACACTTACAATGTTAATTAGGCGATTGCTAAATTACGATCCATCTGTTAAACTAATTTTTTATGAAATCTTGTTTTAATTGTTGGCAGACTGCAGAACAGATCATAGCAGTCTACCTTCCTGTGTACAAATCGGTTCATTTATACCTGAAATATAAACATTCAGATGATAAATGACATTTAAAAATACCCTACTTAGACTGAAGATCTAGAGGTCCCTGGTGCTGGCAGCAATTTGAAGATTTTTCGCCCAAAGTATCTCAATGGATTGTGCAGCCAGATCATTTGGTGCCTTGTTCTGCTGTATATGTTGGTGAAATGTGAAATATTCAAATGTTAAGTGACATAATATGAGTTAAACGTACTTTCTGAAAATCCTTCGTTAATAATTAAGATACTGCCATTGCTAACTGACCTTTTGAGCCGAAATAGCTCAGTTGGGAGAGCGTTAGACTGAAGATCTAACGGTCCCTGGTTCGATCCCTGGTTTCGGCAGCACAGGTCACTTTTGGGCACAAGTTACCTCTATGGTTAGCGCTGCTCAATGACAGCAGTGGAGGCCATGGTGCTTCTGTAGATGGAGAATAAACACCACACTTTAACAGCTCCTCCTGCACATCAAATAAAACCTATAGAGAGGTTAGATCTTATCAAACATCAGAGGCCTGTTGTCGTAATGCAACACACGTACACACTGTTTGATGACATGTGCCCCACACATCGGTTTCCATCCCTTCTATCATCTTAACGAGCAGCGTTTGTCAGAGATAGCTGTTAAACTTTTTCACAGGAAACCAGCGGCGGCTCTCGACCTTGTAAACACATTTTATAACGTGTGTGTGTGTCTGTGTGTTTACACAGACGGTGTGTGTGAAGTGTGTGTGAGCTGCTGTGGAAAATTAGGCAGCAGTCTTAAAGTAGTGTGGTGGGAACAGTATGGAGCACTGTGTGTGTGTGTGTGTGTGTGTGTGTGTGTGTGTGTGTGTGTGTGTGTGTGTGTGTGTGTGTGTGTCTCAGATATTGTACTTTAGTAAAGTAGAAGTACTCAGATCTTGTACTTGAATAAAGTAGAAGTACTCAGATCTTGTTCTTGAGTAAAGTAGAAGTACTCAGATCTTGTACTTGAGTAAAGTAGAAGTACTCAGATCTTGTACTTGAGTAAAAGTAGAAGTACTCAGGTCTTGTACTTGAGTAAAGTAGAAGTACTCAGATCTTGTACTTGAGTAAAGTAGAAGTACTCAGATCTTGTACTTGAGTAAAGTAGAAGTACTCAGGTCTTGTACTTGAGTAAAAGTAGAAGTACTCAGGTCTTGTACTTGAGTAAAGTAGAAGTACTCAGATCTTGTACTTGAGTAAAGTAGAAGTACTCAGGTCTTGTACTTGAGTAAAGTAGAAGTACTCAGATCTTGTACTTGAGTAAAGTAGAAGTACCAGAGTGTAGGAATACTCTGTCACAGTAAAAGTATTCTAAATGTTCCTCCAGTGAAAGTAGAAAGTACTCTCCTCTAAATGTACTTAAAGTAGCGACAGTAAAAGTAGTCATTGTCTGATTGGTCCATTTCAGAATAATATCTCTGATATGTTTTATAATGATTGATCATTAAAGTGTTCTCAGAGCTGGTAAAGGTGCAGCTAGTTTGAATGGCTTTGTATACTGCAGGGTAGCTGCTGGATTTACTGCAGGTGAACTACAGTCTGATTTAAGGGAGATTATATTTACCATCATTCATCCTAATCTGCCTAGCAACTCAAGGTAGTGGAGTGAAAGGACGTCAGACGAACATGATGTTTTTCCACTTCTGTTCTTCATATGGCTCCATGGCGGCAGGAGCTGTCTGTGGAGAAGCCACATGTTTGCCTGAGAGCTAATTGACTCGTGTTTGTGAGTAAAACTGTGAAGAGAAACCCACAGAGAGATGACGCTCTGCAGGAGACTCAAAGAGGCTGAGGTCTGCCTTTGAAGCTTTTATGGAACCCAGTATAAAAACTAAAGGAGGTCTTTTAAAAGATGTCATGTCACCACAAGACAAGTTAGCTATTCTAAAACCCTTTCAACAAGTGTCGGGTGCAGCCGGGGTTTAAGGATGGAGGCTGATGGCTGAAGTGTGTGACATTGGGCTCATAATCAAAGAGATATTCAACACTTTAGATGGTGCCATACCTCACACACACACACTTGAGTATTGCTGTCCTCATAAAGAATCATTTGCCTGGTTTGTTTTTGTTTTGTGAGGAAAAAGGACATTGTTTTTTCTCGTGTGATTTATTTAATGTCTTTGATTTTTCTGTTGTTCTTGTTCATTGGTTTTCAAAATGAGGGTTTTGGTGGTTTATTATTTAAACTAAATATAACCTCAAAGGATGTTGCTTTATTAAATACATGTATTATGTAAAAATGTAAAACAGCTATTTTTCATAATAAAAGATTAAAAATAAAAAGCTTTCTGCAAAATAACTTCAAATAAAACATACTGTAGAATTAAGATACCCACGTTAGACCTTTATAGGAAACACATTTGAACCGTGTGCATCCCTTTAACAACGTTTCCCTGATGTCATTCAGACACAAATGTTAAAAAGCTGCTTTAAAAACTGTATTTCTTCATGTTGTTTTTCGACTGATTCACCGTCCTCATCACAACTGTGAAAACTTCCTTAAATTTCACAATTTCAAAGCCTTTAAAACTCAGTCTGTTTTTATTACGCAAGAGTTTTTCTAAATGAATCAAAGATATTATTATTTCCTGCATACTTTCTAGCTGCCTATTGCTCCTAATGCTGAGAATAATAAAGTCTATGATGTTGAAGGAAGAGCTCTACACTGAAAGCTTGATGGTAGCTGGTAGGTGGGTAGGTAGTGTTTTGTTTGAATACACACTTGCTTACGTTATTAATATAGAAGCTGAGGCTGAAAGTACGACATAATAGAACAAAAACGTTGAGTCCGAGGCTTCATTTCATCATAGTTTAATACGATTATTATACAAATTCAACTGATGCCGTTTGTTCGTTGTTTAGTGAAGATAATCTACAAGACAAAAAACCTGTGACGTTTTCTCAATAACCTACAAAAATAACGTTCATATAGAAACCTCTGGCACCACCGTGCATGCACACACACACACACACACACACACACACACACGCACACACACACGCACAAGGAGTGTTACTGTTGTTAATGCAGACACAATGAGAGCAGGGCAGCAGTGCAATCCACAGCTTTAACACCACCAAGCCTTCAGCACTGTGTGGTCCCCATTCTGCAATGACTAATAAATTAGACGAACAAAAATATAAAATAAAAAGGAGTTAATCCATGTGAGGAACAAAGGAGTGAAATAAAACTGGGTGCTTCTGAACACAATACTGCATGAACATAAAGGAAACGTCTTAATGTTACCCAGCTCACATTAAGTCCGACCCGGAAACGACAAGTAACTTTAAAGTAGAGCTTCATTGGCAGGACAGAGAAAAAGAAAAGCAGCCCATGCTTCTTGTACTTAACACAGGGAAGGGTTTGAAATTGCATTAAAAGGCATAGTAAAACATCCAAATATATGATGACAATATTCAAGAAGTTCCGGTTCATCGTGGCATGTTTGCCTGCAAGTAACAGAAGTGTCCCATACCTGCGAGGTCATTCAGAACAGTGTGTCCACTTCACAGTTTGTCCACCAGAGGGCGCGGACGAGTCATCCACTTTATAAAGCTAATGCTTCAAAAAACTAAAATCAGCTGTCGATATTCCGGTCAGAAATCCAGTATTGTGAGGCTCTAACGATGTAATGAATAATTGGGGACATAATGATCCAGATTCAAGGTAAACTTTGGACTTTTTGAGTTGGACTTGACTGGGAAAATGGGTTAAAACTACATTTAAAGGAAAAAGACTCCTAAAACCAAATCAGGCTACAGTAGAAGTAAAAGTGTAGCTTAATTAATGAGATAATGCCCTGTGCTTTTCCACTAGTAATCAAAGAGTGAAATACAATTATTATTTGGCCTTTGATCGTGCATTATGTAAAAAAACAGCTGCAGTTTGTGGCATCTTTTTGCTCGTGTACCTGGAAAGGTAACGCAAATAAAGAAGCTAAGTGTGATGTGAGGCTGGGTATCACACCTCAGTGTCTGTAGTGGTAATAAAGACAATTCAATACTTAAACATTAAGGTTTTGACCATAAACGATGCAGATTTAGTGTGAGCTTCTCTATGTAACACGTGAGCGTTTCTGCTTCTAAAGAGGTCTGCTGTAGATACTGAACATTAGCAGCACAGTAAAATGTAACAGGAGCGAGTGTGCTATCAGCCAGACTGAACCCGGGTTAAATGTAGCTTGGATTGAGCCTGGCATGATTCAAACTCATGTGGGTTAAACACTTTGTTCTGGCTCTACTCTTTATCCACATGTGAAGGAGGATAAAAGGTGTGTGTTCCTGCTTCTAATCCGTCTGCAGATGTGTTTGTTTTCATAGTATACTAAAGATACAAACACATATCAGAGTGTTTACCACAAATAAAAACCATTAGAAGAGTGGTTAGTGGTCCAGCTTGGAACCAGTGAGGTGTGAAAGGAGAGCACAGTGACCATCAAACACACCAGTATATCACAGTAATATGTAGAGAGCAGTGACAGGTTCCCCCCCATCAAACATGCCCTTTCCTTTTGTATTTGTAACACATATAATGGGAGGGGGTTACCGTGATTTCGGCCAATCACAGCGCACTGGGGTGATGAACACTTAAGGACGATGCTGCTGCTTTAGTGAGCTGTCCATCAGAAGAAGATGTCCATGTAGTCCTTCAGTTTGTCCTCCAGGTGTTTGTAACAAGCAACAACTGAAATGTATTTATAGTCATACTGGTGGGATCGCATCTGTCCGACATGAGCCATCAATCCCATCAATGTTGTGGTGGTTTCAGACGCAGATCCTTTCTTTCCTGTACACATTAAAAACAAAGACATCTCCCGGGAGTTAGGAGATGCTTTTCCTCTCGGGGATCCTCAGGCCTCCGAGCTCAGGGACGTCCTGGTTGGACTGGGGGGGAGGCGAGCCGCTGCACTGTGCTCTGTGCGGAAACTGTAGTCATACTGACAGGGAGACAGGAGAACATCATCACTATTATTTAATGGTTTTGCACAATTTAAAATACACAAACATAACGTAAAAAGAGTGCAGGAAGAGGCAAAACATGCGAGACCTCTTCCTAAATATTGTTTAGAATCACAATTTTGTATAAAAACACAAGATCAATAAACGAACAATCCCTTGAATTTAATAAAAGAAAGCAAACTTTAACACTTTAACACTGAAGTGACTGAAAACCAGGCGTCGTGTGAGTTTTAGAGGTGGTTCTTTAAAGCAATGCATTGATTGGAAGGCAACTCCAGATCTTTGCTCCCCTGAAACAGATGGGATGAGACACTGAGGGGGGTGGGAGGTGTGAGCATTGACGTGTTGCATTAGAAGTATGCATTTTAGTGCATAGGAACGACACCTTTACCTGAAATGATTTGGTAAATAAAAACACAAATTGGATAAACGTTGAGCGTTTCTGCAGGGACACACTTTTCAATTTCATGTGCAGTATGGAAGGTATGGATGATTTAGACTCTAATTAAGAGTTGATATCACACGTGTGACAGAGCAGTGTGTTGTAAATGCATCATAAAGTCTCATTTAGTTAGATGTTGTCTCTGTAAACATGTTGTTTACAGTGTTTGTCCACAGCTGTAACACACCTCTGATGTCCCTCTGTCTGCTAGCATTGACCCACAGCAGGGGACCATTCTCATGCAATTAGCAGACAGATGTTACTGATGTGATCACCACGTCTCGGTGCTCTGCTCCCATTGGACAGACGGACATGTGTATTCTAAATTGTGCTTCTGTTGTTGTTGTTCTGCTCACCTCTTTCTCGATCTCAGCCAATGACTTGATGGTGATGCCCATCAGGTCCACCTGCTGCAGCTGCACACGGAGAGCAGACGGTTGTTCAGTCAGCAAATGTACAAATCTGTGAGCCTCCATCGGGTCAGAGAATAAAGTGTGGCTACTCACATCAGACGAGGCACAGGCAAACTTATCCGAGATGATGAAAGGCACTCCATCCATCGCTGAAAGAGACAAACACATGTTCCATTTCACAGCCGCAGGGATTTGAGTCTTTGCAGACCATTTACATGCACTAAAATCTATATAACACACTATAGGGAAAGGGCCCCCAAAACAGAATAGGGCCCCTTTAAAAGGATGCACTGTGAGAGAAACATTAAGAGGGTTGGATATTTGAGGGAGAACTGAACAAAAACACAAGTTTGTACAGCAGCGCTTTAGGGCGTGATGCTAACGTCAACAAGCTAACATGCTCCCAATGGTAGTGGATTGCAGTTAGCTTGGTTCATTGTCTTGTGTGTGTGTGTCGTGTGTGTGTGTGTGTGTGTGTGTGTGTGTGTGTGTGTGTGTGTGTGTGTGTGTGTGTGTGTGTGTGTGTGTGTGTGTGTGTGTGTGTGTGTGTGTGTGTGTGTGTGTGTGTGTGTGTCGTTGCAGAGCGTGCTGACCTGAAATGGCGTACAGGTTGGAGTTCTGGTGCTCGTAGTCCGGTCTGGTGGTGTTCTTGCCTCTGAAGCTGGCTGGGAGCGTCATGGAGATATGTCTGAGGAAACAAAAAGAATAAAAACACACAGTATTATCACCTGGGACTCCCACAACGAAAAGCTCATTCTTTACGACAAACACTTGGAAAAGGAATGGACTGTAAACAGCTGGAGGCTCTCAGGTGTCTCCTCTCTTGCCTTTACTTTTACCACATGTCAAAAAGATAGGCTGGAACTATTTGCTTATATGTGTAGATAGTATACTTGCATATTTTCCTTTTTAGTGTATTTTTTGGCTTGACAGCAGCGGAGCGGATCTTATATTTCTCATGTGATGACACAGTTTGATGCATATGTGAGACGAGTGCGCAGTAAGATTTTTAACCCCAGGCTGCACAGATACAACCGCAGGAGGGAAAATCTACCCGTCCTGAACCTGTGGATGAGACAGCCTCTGCAGGGACAGAGTGAGTAGGAGTAAAGCTACTTTTTGTCAACGTGGCAGAGATCTAGACAATACTTTTCTTGTCATTTTCCAGCTGAAAGAATCACTTTTTCCAACTTCCCCTTCCCCTTTAAGGAGAGCACATCCTCTCTTTTAGAATCAGGACAGTGAATCAGACGTGTGTGTAAATGCAGATGTGTCTGAGCTGGAAGACACACACACACACACACACAGCATGACAGTCAACATACTTGGGCATGACGGTGGCTGGTACCGGGGCCGGTCCGGTGGAGTTCACATTCTGGATGTTGTTGGTGGTGGGGGTGTGTGTGCAGTCCTGGGCCCGGGGAACGTTCCCCATGCGGTACCAGATGCCCATGTTGTTGAGCTCTCTGTAAGACAGGGTCATTTTGGTTTTCTATTTGTCACATGAACAACCTAAAACCAGACATCATGTGATCCCCTGCTGCTCACCCTATGAAGGTGTACTGCGGGGGGGCCTGCTTGGAGCGCCCCAGGATGCGGATGTCACAGATGGCCGCCTCTGTGGAGTCCCGCGGAATAAACTTGATGCAGAGACGCCTCTTCCTGAAGGCCTGCTCCTCTGTGGGACAGACAGACGGAGGGTTAGCAGCTCTTATCAGGAGCTCCTTACATCTTTGGGGATTTTAAAGTGAATTATCTTCAGAGAAAAGGTCTTGGCACACATCAGTGTATTCCTCCTGGACTTACGAGTGTCAACGGTCTCCTGGATGGGGATGAAACCAACGGGCAGCGTGTCCTTTATGTCAATCAGCTTCATGTCCACCAGCACGTTGCCTAAATGGCTCTGAAGAAGAAGAGGGGAATAGATCTGGTAGTGAACTCTTTGCAGGTATGATATAAGATTTTATGGCAGGTCGGTGAGAGGAGAGGACTTACATTTTCCTTCGAGAAGACCCTGGTGAAGCACAGGTAGCGGGTCACCTTGGATTTGAAGAGGCCGTCTTTCCACAGGTCTGCATCCAGGCCGTCTGTGGTTGTGGAGACCTGGAGGAGAGAGGTCAAACTGAAGCAACGGTGACAATATCTGGAGCTCAGAGGCGTCTCTAAACCCGTCTCCCACGTCTCTGTTCCAGCTGTTTCCTGTCGGTGCATCCTCCTTTCCTCTCTGTCCTCCAAATAATTGCATGCTCTACTCAGGAAAACATTTGAATTGGGCGGAGGTAAATTACAAGTTATGATGATGTGTTCAAGTGTCATCTGTAAAATTAAGTTTTAGGCCAAAATGTGAATCTATAGTGGTTTCAGAAGATGTTTTTACAAAGTTTAGAATGGTATTAATTAGCAGACTCAGAATGTTTAAACTCTAAATTGATACCCAGCCCTTGTGTGTGAGGTTAGTAACTTACCACATCATATCCGGTGGGGGCCCGGTTCCTGGAGGCCACTACTCCAACTCCAGTGATTGGGTCCATTGGCATCTCTGGCAAAGCCTCAGAAAGGTCCCGGACTTCAGGCATCTTCGTAGCGTTCTGCAACAAAACGGGGAGAGGTCCAAAGAAGTAGGTGAAGCGGGATTTAATGTGCACTTCCATGTCCTTTAACTTCTGGACTGTTCCTTTTAATCTACAGATATTAAGTGGTCAGTTTATTGTTGTGCTCATAAGCTTTGTCAGCTCTCTAAAATGTGTTCATATCAAAAATGCGAAACCTATATAACGCATTGATGCTGAATTTAAACTTTGCAAATACTCGTCTGCCTGCTTTCTCATCTGCTCTTTAATCTGTCAGAGAGCGACACAGCTGAAGATGCACACAGAGCAGAGAGGAGTGTGAGGTAGGCTATCATTTTAGTGAATAATATTCTATTTTTAGGATTAGATTCCAGCTTATGACTGTGTTTTTCCAGACGTGATATCCAAACCTTTCCTAAAACTCCGGAGCCTTGAAATAGTTTCACAAATTCACAAAAAGATCTTGCTAGCTGCACACAAAGGGAGGCCTGCACCGCTGCCTTACATCAAAACAAAGACTTGAATGAGTCACAACAACGGCTGCACAATAAATACAATTGCATAACCGACCTGCTCTGCTCAGGCTGAGTATCAAGTGAAGCTCTTCCTAAAGAGCCAGACACCAGCCAGGGACCGAGATATCATGCCTTAACTTTTGGACAGCTATCGTCCCGCTGCAGGCACACCCGGCAGCTGCATCCTGTGAAAAACTATCTTCAATGTTGCAACTGCAGTGCAGAGAGGAAACGTGATATACTGTATATCCCTGGTTCTGCTGTGTGCGTTCTGTTGGATTATAGCCCGAAACAGCGGGTCCAACTTCCTCATGCTATCGAATCACCGTGCATATACCAATGTGTTTATAAGGGTGATTGCTTCAAGTGTCAATTGTGCAGGCCTTACAGCAACTCTGTGGGATTTACACAGAGAAAGGAACCGTATTGAAGCTGCCTGGATACCAGAGGCCTCCTGCATAGCATCACCTTAGCTACCACAGTCATCTGTTCAGAGCCACAGACAGTAAAGAAAAGGCTGACTGACTCAATATTAGGGTCTCTCCGGTTGAAGAACAAACATCTTCAAGTGACTGTTTAGTTAGCCAACACTCCAAAACCCAGATGTGTTCCTACCCAGTCAGAGATGAGCCTCTCACATAGCTCTATTTTTAAGATGAGTCTCACAGATGGAGAAATAAGGTCTGACAATCCAATGAAGGACATGGATGCATACCCCCAGACTCAGGGGAAGTGCTGCATGACTTGACATCCAAACACAAAAAGTGGAAACTACGCTTAAAAATCAAAACTCCATTTAAGATTGTTTAAAAGCAAACCAACACCTTTATATTTACACAGTGTAATACAAAATAATGGCTCGACAACTTGCATATGTTGGGCAATGTATACAATTAGCATTTGTGTGAATTAGCATAATTAGCATCAAAGCCTATGGGGACAGTAGTAAAAAAAAGGATGGACGATATAGACCATTTTATCGTGATTTTGGGGGTTATTGAAGATGCAGAGTTCATTTCTGCGATTGTTAGGATGAAAGACGAGATATTTGTACTCCCTTTTGGGCTGATTTTGGTAAATTCTGGGTGTATTTGGAAGATTACAGGGACTCTGGATCATTTGGATCGAACAGATTTATTTAGAACAATAAATTGTCCACAGTAGAGAGAATACATTTGATTTCATGCTGTATATATCCAATGCTCACAACACTACTTATGGTATTCAAAATCAGCCCAAATATATCCGCTTTCTGGTAAAAAACTTTCTGTAAAACTACCATTTCTGTTCACACGGACCGTTGTGTTTGAAGATAGGTTAGCTATGCGACACAGCTAGCAAGCTAACGTTAGCCTGTAACCAAACACCAACTGCAACCAACGGGCAAAGCTGTCAGCGTTAGCTTTCTTATATTCAATTCGTCTATTATACCAGGCAGGGTTCACATCTGAATATATATAAGAGATATATAAGTCACTGTAGTAACGCTATCCAACCGTCTGGGACAAAAGCGGTGTATAAAGTGTCGCCTAAACACACAATGCTAATGCTAAGCTAACTAGCCGAGTAATCAACTTACCAGGCGAGGTTAGCAGTTGAATTCCACCGAGCTGTATTTTCTTCTGTGTCCTTTTTTTCACAGCTTTAGGGAGACTTGCATGTTTACGAAATTGCTCAAATTAACGAACAGATGCAACACACGAGCTGCTGCTGCTGTGGTTATGTTTGCATTGTGGTTCTCAAGCTAGTGTGCCATCATGGGTGGAGCTGTCTGAGGGCATTGTGATCCGGGGAGCGATCCGTGGAGGAGCCCCCCCTCCCGACTGGTGCCTCCGCATTGATTGAACCTCCATGTAAACACTAACACTTGCTAATGATGGGCAGAGATGGAAGAAACACTAGGTACTTAAGTAAAAGTAGAAGTACCAGTGAGCAGGAATACTAGAAAAACATTGTTAGAAGTAAAAATCCTGCATTCAAAACTAAATGCCTCCAAAATGCAGTAAAGTATAAAGTAGCATCATGTGAAAATGCTCATTTGAAGAAGTACCTCAGAATTGTATTCAAGTACAGTACTTAAGTAAATGTACTTATTTACATCCACCTCTGTCCCTTTTGCCAGGCCCCAAGACACCCAAAGAGTCCAGTCACTGTACAGCAATGCATTTGTGGTAATTACATGAATGACTTACTTAAGAAGTGCACCCCTTAATCACGTTAGGCTATAACATGAAACGAGTGGTGCATCTTGAGGAGGGGCCCTAAGGCAAAAATCTAGGTTTAAGGTCTTTAATGTTTCAGAATTTAACTTAGATGTTGGGTTATATAAAATACAGGTGTGCACAATCATGTTAAAGACCCAAAGGTAAACACTGACCCCTTTGGAGAATGCATTCATCTTCATGCACTTGATTTAGCACACTGAGATCAGAGACTGTTTCACTACTGTGCTCAAAAGAGCTAACACTTAAGCTAAAGATGTATGCATGTACATCAGGCAGTACACTTGTTCAATGCATCGAGTTCAGAAGTGTGAGATGTGATGGAAATGTTTAGGGATTCCTCTCATTGCTTGTAGGGCTTATTTACTTTTGTGTTTAGAAATTAGAATCTGACCTGACAGGGCAAAACAAAGCTTATTCAGTCAGACTTATGGCACACTAATATGAACACCTAATATAATTATAACATATGCATACTGTAGGTATATTAAGACTTGAACTCCTCAGAGATTTAAGTTGAATGTAACCGGTGTGTGTGTGTGTGTGTGTGTGTGTGTGTGTGTGTTCACAGTAGCTCTAAATAAATAATAAATAAATAACAAACAAGGCGTCTTCATTTCAATATCATTATGATTTCATTTTCGGCATGTAAAATGTCTATGTACAGTACATAAAACATGTGAAGGTTTCCATTTCATGTTGTCATGTAAAAGGATCTGTTACAGATGGAGGACAGACTCAAAGATTTAGCATGTAGCTCGGTTTAGTTTGTTGGGTGTACAAATCCTTCCCTGGGGAGGTGTTCAAAGGCAGCAAGAGAACGAGAGCTGACGGCGGCATGCTGCCAGAACTCTGTCCCACAATTCTCTGGTTCTTTCCCACATTTGTTTTTGCTTGTTGACCGTTTTCTTCCATGGAGTTTCAGAGGCTAACCAGTTCTTCTGAAGCAGAGACACTGACTCTTTCCTCTCAGTCTCCACTTTGCTGTGTTAGCCTAATGCCGTCTGCGTAGAGACAGGCCTCGTGTGTTGCATTTACTATTTCATTTTATGTTTTAGCATCAGTCTATGCTGCTAAGCGTTTCTCGTCCTTCTACTGGCCAGACTTCTTCTCCTTCTGGAAGCTGAAGCTGGTCCGGCGGCTGAGTTTCCTTTGTTTCTGGGCAAAGTAATCTGCCCGAGAGGTGCTGGCCCGGGACTCCAGGATATAGTTCACCTGAAAATGAATGAATGAATACGAGTTGCACCATGTATGTTGAGTTGTTGGAGGAGCATGGGACATAAGATTTTCATTGCCAACATATACGTTGTATATGCTGTGTATATGACCAATAAAACCTTGGCTAAAAAATATCAGAAATTCAATGAAACAACAGAGACATTACATCCAGCTGTCGATGGAGACATAAGGTCCAGTTCTGATTAAAGTGACGCTACTGCAGCTTACTCTGCTAACCTCTTCAGTCATTTCGATCATAGTCAAAACAATCTGAGCAGGACTCTGAATCATCAGTGTCTCCGACTTCCTATCTCCTTGAGATCACATACCAGAGAGCGCTGTGCCAGTCTTAACTCTTATCAGTTCTGGGCAGACAGCTCTGCACATCTATGGTATGTGATTAGAGAGATTGAACTAACCCAAGGAGAGATATTTGACCTAAAACCAACTAAAATTATTCCAGAAAAGGAAAGTTTAATGTCAAAATATATATGATGTCTAAAGATGGAAATTACTTAATGGTGATTTGTGATATTGCGAGACTACAAGGGGTTAATCTGTGCTGGTTTACATAAAAGACTGAACCAAAACCGTCAAACTGTGTTGATTGTGTCTAGCATATGTATACATTCTTAGTTTTTGTTTTGTATACCCCTTTTTACCTACCCTTTTTTTTCTAGGCTCTTATCTCTTTATGTTATATGTTCTTTTATATTTGCACTGTGGGACTGCCACAAACGGTATTTCAATGTTCTGTATGTATAACACACGTGGAAACTTTGACAATAAAGTGGACTTTGACTTTGAAAACAAGAAGCTGAGACATGCTCTAAAGCTCTGGAGAGTAGGATATAATTATTATAATGATCTACCACACTACAGACAGTCATTGCAACTGCTGTGCAGCTTTAAAGCACCTAAAACATTTTGCTTTTCAAAGGTCATCTGAAACTCACCTTGAGAACTATTTCATTGACAGTAGCAGCATCAGACTCGAAGTACAGCGGCTTGTAGTCGTGGTTGCTCAGATAAGTTACCTTAAATATTGCATGACCTGTAAGACACAGAGAGACACATGTTTAATGAGACAGACACGGACAACAGAAATGATGTTCATCCTCAGCCATGTCTCTGAAGATTGAAGTTGTAAAGGATCAAAAACTGAAGGCATGAAGGCTACGCAAAACCCTTTATAGGACTAAAAAGTCATTATGAAAATTCCCAGTGACTGTATTCATGCCGTCATTGGCTCTGTTAGATATGATAGGACCAAATGTAATCCAATTACAGACACAACCTTACATGAACACGATGATGTGATGAGGTGTTTTGGTAGGTGGACCCTTAAGTCAGCATTGCAAGGGCTCATGCGACAATAAGGCAACTACATCACGGTCACATGACTGCAAACTAGGCGGCTAATGTTGTTGTTTTGTGACATAGAAGCTTCAGACATTCACCAATGGGGTATTCACTGTCATATTTTACGTCGTAGAACAAAGCCTCTTCACTTCAAGCCTTATTTCAGGCCTCTAACCAAAAAAAAACACATTAAAAAACATTGACTTTGAGTCAGTGGGGAAATTCTGACTCGTATCTGGGTTTAGGACTCATTCCTGCACCACTTCATTCTCTAAAGGCCCCATGTGGTTCTCTGAAAATAAAGGAAATGTAAAGCAAGGTATAAGCATGCCAATTGTTGTTGTGTTGAGAAGTATAGGTCAGGGAGACTGTTATCAATATCATATGCAGCTCTGCTCAGTGGCACTCACTGGGGCTCCTCTCCTCTACGAGGTCACAGGCACAGAGGTGGTCCGAGTCGATGGAGATGGGTTTCTGACGGATCCAGAACTTAGTGCTGGCCTTCTGATTGGTGACGGGATCGATCTCCACTTTCTCTCCTGAAATGCCTGAAGGAACACAGATCATATCAATAACAACAATCCTCTCCACCATTCATTAAATATTTAATTTAGACAAAATATCGAGTGGGATCAGCCCCTTCGAAGTTAGCTTAGCCTAGCTACAACCACTCAGCTTCAAGATCACACAGCTACTAATTTGCCTCATCACTTGCATTGATTTTGATTTCAATAACCGGCTGTTTCTTGAGGGTTCCTCTGCTGTTCCCACCTTAAAGTTTGACTACACTCGCATTGCATTGAGGGGCCACCCAAAAGAGACTGTTACTATTACAAGAAGAGAGTCCCAGCCTTCAGTGCGCAGTGTGTACCTAGCTGGACGTCCGTGGTGAAGCGCAGCTTGTGGATCATGCTGATCTTGAAGGACTTATAGTGGTGACTGCTCAGCATGTCCTGCACCGAGGTGATGTCGATCGGAGGGTCTTCCTCTGAGCTCTCCTCCCCCCTGGAGCCTGGAGACAGAAGGAAAAAGGACCTATTTGAACCCATGGTGTAGAGCTACAGCTGCACAATGAAGTCTTGGGTGTTGTTATGGAGATGTGGAGAAATTAGATGAGTAAACAAACTGCATATCTGAGCTGCATCAACAATAACAAGTGCATGATACAATACCAGACAAACACAGTGAGGTCATTGATGTGAATAAATCTACTTAGACATCAGAATTCAATGTGCTGACTGAAATGCTATATTTATCATCTGTAATTTGTATTTGTAAACCCAGTGACAGAGGAGGGCCGCACACTAGGACGTGTATACACTGTCTGGCCAACCAAATAAACACTCATATTGAGTTGTTTATCTTGCGTTACACTCTCTGTGACCAGTGCACGGTCCTTAAAACGTCCCCAGTGTCTGCTATAAACAGACATTTTACACTAATATACATCTGATAAGGGCCTGCAGGAGAGACACTGAGACATCAGCATAACGTCTGAGGGAACACAACTAGCTGTGATGGGTTTATGTCCTTTATAAAAATTAAACGATGTACCCAACTCATATAGCTTTAACTAAAGCACTTATTCACAACATAACTAAGACATCTACACAGTTGAGTTTACTCAAAAACTCTGCATCAAACATGGTGAAAGCACTCTCAAAACTGGACCGAGTCTCAGTGTGTTCTGGCTCTGGTTTCGTCTGAATGCAGGTTTACTGTGTATGTGAGCTGTGGGGTTATTTAGAGAGAGGATAGTGTTGTTGTGTTGTCGTTACTCACTGTTCTCCCTGACCAGGCAGAACTCCAGGGTGCTCTGGCTCTCCAGCGTAGCGTCCAGGTCTACGGACACGTTCGGCTCTGTCTGCTTCTCCAGGCGATACATGGGCCCTGTGGGACGAGGATGGAGTCAGACCGTAGCTTAGCTCAAGTTTCAATCAGAATTCATTTCCTGGTGTCCATAACTTCCACTGAGTCATTAGAGAGTGTCTTTACCTGAGCCTTTCTGTGAGCCTTTCCTCTTCTTGAGTGCTTTCTGGAGAATGTCCTTCATGGTGACCTTCAGACTGTCCACAGGGATTAAGGAGAAACCATGAGCAGCATTTCTAAAGAGAACAAAAACAAGGAAAGGTTAAGAAGGACTCCTTAATCATCCAGATATCCAGGGAGCACCTGGGAGAGAACAATATATTTATGACACACACATATTCACACACTTTACTACTTACATCCTGACAAACAACGACTGTCTGGAAGCGAGGCCAGGCGACGAGTACTTCTCCACCAAGGCCAGCGTGCTGAATCCGAACTTGTGGATGGGCTCGTTGGAGTCCAGCGGAGGGAAGTCCGTGTCCACCTCGCCATCGTCCTCGGCGATGTGCAGGCAGTAGGCGGTCACATTGTCGCTGAGCGAGGCAGAGGAAGAGTGTGAGAGGAACCGACGCTGGGTGAAACGTCATGTGTTGAAATGTGCGAGCACTCACTTGAGTTTGGGTTCTCGCCCCTCGCTCGTGTACTGCCAACAGATGAGGCCGATGAGGTCGTGGACGCGGGCGTTGGCGATGGTCACCACCGTCATGGGATGCAGTTTCTCCTGGGCCAACTGCATCGAGAGGTAGACGTCTATCTTCTTTGTCGCCGTGGTGCCGATGTGGCCCTGAGAAGACGAGCGGAGGAAAGATGTGTACGCTGAGCTAAACATTGGGTTTTGTAAATCGTGAACGCTGGGGCTGACCAGCTGCAGTTCAGATAATAAAACAGCATGTTTAATAAACAGACTGTGGAAGGCCTCACCTTGCCATCAAACTTGGAGTATTCATTGAAGGGGTTGTTGAGCTGCTGGGGACACTGCTCCAGCCGCAGGGACAGGGTGGATTTGGTGCCCGTGGTCCGCGGCCGGTCTTTAAAGTCTCGCTTCTCAAACAGCGAGCCCAGATCCTCCACTGGACAGAAACATGAGGAATCAGCATGCAGCACACACAGTGCATTAATTATAGTAGTGACTGCAGAAACATACCAGATTTTAAATCCTGTTATCAAAACTAGTAAAAGTGGAGCATCATTTATTACACGAGGCTTTACAGCTGCAGGACGTCACCAGTCCAACTGAAAGGTGATTCTCTTTGTTGCGTTACTCTGACTACACAGTGTGTGATGTAGAGCTATGGGAAATATTCCTGTGTATTATGGACTAGTAATAAATGCAAAGGGTATCATGTTCACAAATAATAATACATCATATTTTCATAGCGCTTTCATGGGACTCAGTGAGTAGACAGAGGAGACGAGGTCATTTCGAGGCGGCACGGGAATACTGTGAGGGTCTGTGAATCACGACGACCTTGGGGGAGTCAATTCCATAGGAGAACTTTGGGGTGGGGGCGTCAAGGTTAATAGAAATAATGTTCTTAATAGTAGTTAAGGGGGGGTATATTCACAATCATGTTCATTTTGAGATATATTTGAACAATGTTCCAGTATATTCATGCTTAAATCTACCTGCCTTTATTTAAAGTCTATGCATCTTTACTTTGTTTGTATATTTATGTATTCATTTTAAAATATTGGGACAGTGACAAACTGAACGTTAGTCTCCCCTTTTGAACACAATTAGAAAATATTGATGATAAAGTTGACTTGACTTTAAAAATGTCTCTCCATCGGATGATTTCTCTAATGGTTTTGATCCAACGCTGCTGTAGGAGGATCGGCTTGTAACCTCTGCTTTTTCAGTTATTTTTTGCTCATACAATCCAGAAATTCCCAAGAAAAAAGTCAAAGAAAACCTAAATATTATTTGCAGTCACTGGATGTTTCCCACTAATTCATATTTGTCTCCCAGAACAGCTTTGTTACTTCCAATTCTTTTTATGTTTGTTAATGAGGAGCTTTACCTGATTGGGAGGTGTGGGACCTCTCCTTCCACTGAACGTTTTTACATTTGATTTGGTTCTGCCGCTCCTTCCTTAACCTTTCAAGTCTTTGGGCTGCAAGGGAAGAAAGACGTTTACATTTCACACAGGCAGAGATCTTGACACACACACCATTCAGATACCAGTACACTGCACTTCGGTTCTTTTATCGTGCCTTCAACAGCAACATGAACAGAGGCCATCTCTGCCATGTGATATTTTCATTCACACACACTAATTTGTACAGTACACACACCGAGAGGAGCTAACATCCAATAAAACGTGTTGACAGGTCGTCCCTCTTCTCTTACCAGCAGCCCCGGGTTTCTCGCTGCTGTCTTGCTGGTGTCCTGATGAGAGCCACCACAGGTCAGTATCTCAGCTCCCTGAGGATCTCCACCCACAACCCAGAACCACGAGCCGCACTCCACCAAACTGCACAGCTCAAGGGAGCCAAAAAGAGACGGGCCGTCTGCCTTTGGACTCCCTCTAGCCCCAAAACCAGATGTACCCTCTGATAAAAGCTTGATGAAGCTTCACACACTCACACTTTTGATTTGATTCAAACTATACACTCATTTTTCATTTATCTGTTTCATGAATTACACCCACACACCCCAACTAAATTAGTCATTTAAAGGTCGATTAACCAATTGATGGCGTAACACAGGATCCTTAGGTGATTTTGAAACACACCAACACTTTTATTTTAGGGTTAGGATGTCTCTTATCATCCCTGGTGGAAACTGGAGATAAAATGTAAAATATTTGATGTTTTTCATTAAAAAAATTAAACCAAAGTTCATGAAATTGCAATCCTTCACCAAAAACCTGGAGAAAACTGACCCATTGATTCAATCCAGGGATTAAATGTAATGGATGTCTTTTTTTATTCTATTATATTTGTTATTCTCTGGAGTAGAAAAGGTAAAGGCTCAGGTGCACATTCTCGCTCGAAAACCGGGAAACAGCGAGAGGCTTTCAAGACATAAAATGATGATGGTTTCCGACAAAGTTCTGGGAGAAGTAGAAAACACGTCTAAAATCAGGAAGACATCACAGGGACTGAAGACATCATTCTCGCCGGACTGCTTTTCCCTTTTCCAGATACCTGGACCGATGCTATCATGTGCTCTTTGTTGGATTATGCAAATGACTGTTGATGTTTGTTGGCCCAATCCCAGTGCAGTCCCCTACCAGGAACAACAAACAGACCCAAAACACTGCTGCTGGTGATGTGGATCTGCAGAAGCCCTGACGCCCTAATCACGATACCTTTCGTTTAGAGATGGATTCTGAATTGGATGAAAAGCTAGTTGAAAAAGGAAGTCTGGTGTTTCAGTCAAAAAAAGACAGTAGCAATTTGTTCCACTTGTAACCATGAAGGTTTGAGGTGATTTCATGACACATTAGGAGATAAATGACTTATTATCTGCACCAGAGGAGGCAACAGTATTGCCCCAAAACAGAACCTTGAGGAACACTTCATACGAGACAGAGATCCAGTTGAAAAAGCTTAGTTATTAACAGAAACTGAGAAAGTCCTGTTGGAAAATTAAGCAGATAACCCACTCCAGATAAACCCACTGACTGCTTGAGACTCACAACTAAGAAACTGTGACGGAAGCAGCAATTAGCTCTGATAGAAGCAGTACAGAATATTCTCCTGTGAGAGAGCTGTAAGCTGCTTAGCAAACACTTAAGGTTTCATAGTACAGACTGATGATTTCTGCTCTTAGGTAAATCAAATGTGATTGTTTAATTGTTTTGTATCAAAGAGGGTTCACAAAGTGGTTCAAAAATGTATTATGGAGAGCACAAAAGGACCAATAGCTCCACTCACATCTTTAAATGGAGGATATTCTCACATCACTACCCAGATTGGTAAGCGCTGTTGTGTTGGAGAAGCAGCATTGCATCAGGTGACGCAGGAGTCACAATGTTGGTGTCGACCCTCTGTCCAGTTTAGAAAAATATGCAGTGATGGTCTACTTGATGGCACAATAAATAAAGGGCTATATGACACCGACTGCTTTATATACTGGCTTCAAAAGGGGTCATTTTAATTGCTATCCTGGTTCCGAAATGATGGGACGAGCTACACTCTGATATCAGGACAGCGGAGAGTCTACACATCTTCCGTCGCAAACTGAAAACCCACCAAACGTATCACTTAAAGAGTTTCACTGATAACTTCTGAACCGCACTTACGTTTGTCTTGCTTTTTCGAAGTGAATAATCTGCACGTTTGAATCGTTATGATTTATTGCACTTTATTGTAAGTTGCTTTGGATGAAAGCATCAGCTAAATGCAATGCGATTGATCATGTGATCTGAGCGACTCACCTCATAGCAGGTCATTAAAACCACATAGCTAACTGCCGTCTAAGCCCATGCTTTCCACTTGTGCTTCCACAACCTTCATTAGCACACAATTTGATTTCATGAGCCTCACTAAACCACCGGCCCAGATTAGACACACAAACACCCTCCAAACAACAGCAGAGCAGGCTTTCTGTCTGTCCCTGTGGTAATACCGGGGGGGGGGGTTGCCTGACAGAGAGCCTGCCTTGCTTTACCAGCCACAGACTGTGGGTGAGCTTACCTGTGTTAGAGCGCCGGCGGATGCCAAAGTCCCAGCTGGAGGTAATGTCCATGGACTGGGAGAGGTCACAGCCGTGGTTATCTGTCACGCTGCTCCCCCCCTCGCTCAGTGAACCGGACCCTGTTGACCCACAGCTAGTGCCCGGCACCAGAGCCAGTTGGCACTTCTCCAGATCCACATCCTGGTCTATCAGCACCATCTCACACATCCCCGTATCGTCACTGGTCACGTGAGACTGTCTGATGTGGGCCAGGATAATGGCCGGGTTGTCCAGGAAAGCCATCTTCTCCGCTCTTCAAGTGGCGGATCGCTGTGGACGCTTCTCTTTGTCTCCTGTCTTCCAGAGGATAGCTTTCGATTCCCTTCAGTCTCTCTCTGAGAGTCTCGAAAGTGCTAGCCGATGACAAGTGGAGGGCAGTCATCTTTTCCATCTCCTCTCCTCGATTATTCTCTCGCCTTCAAGGCAGGAAAAGTGCCAGTACCTGTTAGGAGTGAAATAACAGAGTTACATGGTGCAGGCGGTAAATAGTGCATCAAGCGTGAGAATAAGAGCCAAATATATATTTCTAATGAGGCTATATTTTGCAAGTTTAGATGGTTATTGATGGAGCACCATTTCCATTTGAAGTATTCAAAGCATGTAGGACTATTTCACGCAACAATCACTTTGACTTTGGAGTAATTTCTGTAAGAATCTGAGCCCTCCTGTACAGATGTGAGAAAGTAAAGGAGTCAGGGTTATGACTTTGATTCTTTTGCTCTTTCTTGGCAACTTTTTAATTTAAACTGATAAACCAATGTTCATATTAATACCCAACAATACCATGCCTCCTCCTTCCTATAAAGCAAAGGTTTTCATTCTGCCTCAGGTCATTTGGATCCAAAAACTGTTCGGGTTTTGGACAACATGTCATACACAGTTATATTGACTCTTCATCACACTATGGGTTCAGCTCCAAAAACCGCAGATCCTATAAAGAAGATGATGTTCAGTTTTCACGGTAAGTACTTCTCAACATGCAGAGACAGTGGGATGATTCTGTGGCTCTTGAGCAGGTTCATTACATCTGAACAACAAACAAAATGAAGTCTGAACTCTTCAGGGTTATATCAGGAGGCTCATTTTTAACAGATGAATTGGTTAAAGGCTAACAAAGGCTGATGTGAAGAGCAGGTCGTATGCTTACTAAAAGGTTTACAGTTCAATCCCCTGATTCACCTGTGAACATGTCAAAGAAGGCAACACACTAAACCTTAAGCTGCAGCAACTAGGCCATGACCAGAAATAGTACACAAATCAACAAACCTCTATACAAATGCAGATGATTTTAATCTCTCTTTTCTGTCACTTGCACGTCCCCTTAAACACAGTGAAACACTAACTTATTGTCTTCTTGGATACAACATATTAGAGTATTTAGCCAAAATAAAACACATTGACAGCAGCTTTAGAAATCATAAGCATAGAGTAGTTTTGTGTTGCTTACCAGAAGTAAAACACAGGATGAGACTAAGTCATAATGTCAACGACTCCCTCCACTGAGAGACATTTCTGGACTCTTTATTGCCCAGTAAACAAACGATTGTCCTGAGTATTTACACTGTGAACAAGAAGTTGTTGGTGATTTCAACACGGAAATGAGAGCCGTTAGCAAGGGCAAAACAATCCCGTCCCTTGGTCAAACATTAGCCTGCATCGAATACTTAAGTTAGCATGTTGAATGCTAGACCTTTATCCAACGTAAGCATACAAGAAACACCTAACCATTTATACAGCAACAATCTTATCTATAAATTCCCATTGTGTGAGAGCCTTATCTCATTTTAGGGCCAGTGAACCCGAGTACTAAGAGCTTCTTGGATTGATGCTAACTGCAGCTAATGCTAAGCTAACCGCAGTCGGATGTCAAATGAGTCAAGTTAGCTTTGTCACAAGAGAAAATCCTTTTTCCAACATAATGGTAGTTTTGCAGTCAGCTTCCCTAAAGTAGAGGTGTTTTTCTGTTTATAATTATGCTAGGTAAAACACCTTAAAGACAACATCCGGATTTAAAAAGTGCTGCTTAACTTGTTTGACGTTAGCTGATGTGGCTATTGTGTTTACCAGCTAGCCTGAGCCTTGCTAACTGGCTAACTCCTACTCATTAGCTAGCTGTGGTGGAAATGTTAATTCCCTTAAGAGAAAATGAGAAATGATTCATAAACAAGTGTGTTATATTTAATAAAGTAAGTCCAAATACAATTGAAAACCATTTCAAATGCAGGAACAGAGCAACTTCATCCTCAGAGGATAAAGAGGTTCTGCTCCACAGCTAGCAGTCCAACCATATGGAAGAAAGAAAGCAGAAATACTACTCACAAATTATCGTAGACATTATCTAAACAGTCCCACCATTAAACCATTAAACCCTCCAGTCCTTATCCATTTGCAAGTCCACCTTTTACCCTTCAGGAATTTCCATTGTCAGTAAAATGCCATCAAATTACAAGACTTTATATATAAATATGATGATTATAAAAGGAGTATGTGACAATTCAACACGACAGTAGTCAGGTCAATTTATACACGTGGTATTCAGACTGAATTGTTTTACTTGTATTATAAGTTTTGCCTTTCATTATGATACCTTTTACCTGCTGTGTCTCTTTAAGTGTTAAACTGGTACATCATGTTGTTGTGCTGATGGGTTTTAACGTCAGTCCTGATGTGAAACTCTTTCCATGTTTTAAATTGGCATGTTTGCCTTGTTAAAGCACTTTGAGCTGCCCCTGGTGCATGACAATTGCTACACAAATACAGGTTATTATTATTAAACACTAATTGCATGGCACTTGAAATCAGTTGTATATAGCTAGCTTGTTTATGCTAACCCTATGCTAGCTCTGTCTGGTTAGCTGCTATCATAGCCTCCCACAGGAACTGTAAGTTAGTACGTTTATCCCACCTTTAGAAGTCACATCCGATAAGGGGAAGAAATGTCCACAATGCCCCATTTATCCATGCGTACTTCATATGTGAAAATGCCTCCATCCATTGGTAATAGCGCATTAGGCAAAACCATAACACAACTGCTATGCTCAGCCCAGCCGAGCAGTAGCAACCACTTCCGGTTCCATTTCTTATCACCTGTGTTTGAAGGCGTTTGACAAACAGCTTAGAGGTGCATCAGAGCCACCCACTGGACTGGAGGGTCAATCAAAGTTGCGTAAAAGATATGCAATAAAGAAATATCACAGTCTATCTCACGTGATGTTTTCCCAAGTATGTTATAGTAAGAAGTCATGGTGTCCTTCCTTATGAACTGAAGAGGGGTTTCTTTATATTTCGATTCAACGGAGAAACCACACATTCAACTGTTTTTGGTTGGTTACAGAGCGCTGTATATGCAGTAAAGTATGGTTAAAACCTGTATCACATAACCTCAAAGGAATACTGAGTGTGCATATGACCTACAAGTCTTAGATTCAGCTGTGCTTAAGAGGACGTGTTGTTCTCCATGCTTAATTCTGGCGTTTGCTTTGCCAAAACATCCAAGCCTCAAAATAAATTGTGCTGCATAATGTCCTTCTTGTGTCATATGGAGTATGTATTTGCTCATAGCCATTCTACATGATGAGCTGCCAGATCTAATGCTTACCATAGCCGTAAACCTGTCAGACACAATGAGAGTATTTATTTATTCCTCCTCTATCCATCGCAGGACCAAAACTATTGCCAATAGCTCGGCACAAGCCTTCTTCTAGTCTGTGATGTTAATGGTTATTTGTCTGTAGTGTGTTGTTTGGTTTTCATTTAGGAACAATTGCCATATATCAAGATAATCACAATAGTGTATATGTGTAAAGACTGATGGTTTATTTCTAAATACTTGGAATTAATTGACATTGATGCCCAGCTTGATCGTTGCCTTTAACAAGCTGCCCTCTGGTGGTCATTAGCAGTAAGACCCTAGTTTGTCAGACAGTAATGTAACATCCCCCTCAGACATATGGAACATGGCATTATAGAGGTCACTGCTCATGTGACCTCAGGTGGTCAACTGCCCCACTGCTCCTCTCAGGTTATATAAGGTCTGCTGTAAAGAGGATTATGTGTGATGTGTGGAAGTGATTATAATATTCTTTCAGGGGACACCGTCCTATCAGGATCACTTCCAATGATGAAGAAATGTATACTGGACTACTCATGCGTCACCAGTGTTTGTTTAGAGATGGAGTTTGTAGAAATCATTTTAACCACCAGTGTTTTGAACACTGCACAGGTTTGTATCATCCAGTTTCAATGTTCAGAGTGTTTATAGGGTGGCCAAAGTATCCATCACAAAGGATGCTGAGCCCAGCAGTCTTTCACTGGCATGCCCTACATTTAGTGAACACACACACACACACACACACACACACACACACACACACACACACACACACACACACACACACACACACACACTCACACACACAGCTGGAGTGCAGCCTGAGGAAGTTCAAAGATTTATTGATTGTGAAATCGAAGGTGGTGCACGCAAGGATGTAGGACTGATGGAGGTCAGCGCCTGTGATGTCCCTCAAGACAGACGGAGAGGCAGAGACAGACAGACAGACAGACAGACAGACAGACAGACAGACAGACAGACAGACAGACAGACAGAATCTCTATATGCAAAATTCTGCAGACACATATGGGAGAAAAAAGCTAGGCAGATATCCAGTTATAATTAAAGTTCAAAGGGAAACACTCATTTCTAACCCCCTTTAATCCTGGCCCCTGAGGGCACCCCAAATCCAAAGCCCTCCAAAGCCAAGAGCTGAGCCCGGAAAGATACCCCAATGTCAGCTGCCCCCTCTCAGACACACTGTGACAACCACACTGCTCTGCAAACAGCAAAAGTAACCATGTGAAGAGAATTCGCTGAAAACCAGCAGAATAAATTAAAACCCAGATAGATTAATCCCCACTGTCCCAGAGAAACCTACACCTATCTTTAGGAACAGTTTTTGTCTCCCGGTTTATCTTCCTTTCCTTTTTTTTTTTTCAAACTGCAGTTTCTCTCTCTCCATATGTCGACTTTTTGAAATCCGAGTATTTCTTCAAAATGTTCTGATGAAAAAATCAGATTTTTTTTTTCAGATTTCTGATTTTTCTTCTAAATGTCGACTTTTAAAAATGTCTGATTCATTTAAAATGATAGATATTTCCGAAAAGATCTGACTTTTTCCAAATTTCTTCAAAATATGGAATTCTTTTCCGACTATTTCTGGAAAATGATCACTTTTTCCTTTTAAAATGTCCTTCTATTTTCTGATTATAGAGAACCGGAGGATGAAACCCTCTTTATTGTCACATACATGCACACAGCAGAGCACACACAGTGAAATTGGTCCTCTGCATTTAACCCATCCTAGTACTAGGAGCAGTGGGCAGCTATCGTGCAGCGCCCGGGGAGCGCCCGGGGAGCAATGGGAAGGGGGGATTGGAGGTGTCTGGTGCCTTGCTCAAGGGCACCACAGCAGGGCCTAGGAGGTGAACTGGGACCTCTCCAAGTAGCAGTCCACTTTCCATATTTCAAGTCTGTTCGGGGACTTGAACCGGCGACCCTACGATTCCCAGTCCAAGCCCCTACTGACTGAGCTGATTATTCTAACTCCTTCATGCGGCCCTAATCTTCACTTTTTTAAAAAATGTACACTTTTTTGTCTCCCAATTGTTTTTCATTTTGATTTCTTTTCAAACTTCAGATTTCTTTCTCGAAATTTTGCCTTTTTGGGAATTTCCGACTATTTCTTCAAAAGTTTAACTGACTTTTTCTAAATTTTGACTTTTAAAAATGTCCCAATTTTGTTCTCATTTTTCTAACTCCTTCTTCATGTGACCCTAATCATCTTCTTTTAAAGATGCATTTCTTTTCAAAATTTCAACTTTTTTTTAATTTTCAATTTTTTTCCTCAAAATTCTTGTTTTTTATGAAATAAAAAAATTTAAAAATTTAAAAAAAAGATTCAACTTTATTGTCATTGCACAGAGTACAAGTACTAGGACAACGAAATGTGGTCTCTGCATTTGACCCATCCTAGTGTTAGGAGCAGTGGGCTGCCATTATGTACGGCGCCCGGGGAGCAGTGTAGGTAACCAGTGTCTTGCTCAGGGACACCACGGTGGCACTTGGTCTTTCGGGGACTTGAACTGGTGACCTTCCAGTTCCCAGGCCAAGCCCCTATGGACTTTGCCACCACCGCCCCTTAAAAACTTACCAGGTATATGTTAGACTTCTTTAGGAACATTAATTGTGCCCACTAGTTTTCATTTTGCATCTCAAAACCCATATGATATCAACATTTCATGTGTCCTGTTCATAGCCCTCTCTGGTCTGAAGGAAATGAAGGACATGTCTCTTGTTGGACGGACTAAAGAACAGACAGCAGCGCCCAGAGTTCCCATTCCATTTATTAGATATGTTTTATAAATAGACACACTCAGACACATATGTAAAGTATAAAAAATACAAGAGTTGAGGGTTTTTCTAGATATTTTTGTGAGGTCTCTTCTCCGTTACTCCGAACACCTAATCCTAACTTGACGAAAAAGGAGAATTCATTTATTTTTTCTTACACAGCATAGTAGTTTCACTTTCACAAGTCCATTCATCGAGCAAGTTACTATCATCAATGTTAGATGAGATAGAAAACAGTCACATGCAGCCAGCACCTGTACAGTCACATCCTGGTACTCAGTGAAACAGATTCTCAAATATATATGTACTTCAAGTTTCACTGCTCTTACAAACTATCATGATATCACAGGGGAAGGAGTTGAAATGGAGAACCATGGTTAATGACCGGGAGAAAACAGCTTATTTCACTTTTACTGAGGAGTTATTTACGAATGCTTCATCATGTCTTCCAGATATGTTGTCATTTGTAAAGGAGCTCAAAGCATTTTTAAACATTTTGGATTTTAGCATACAGTATGTTCCAGCCTCAAAGTTGAGCTTTGGGTTACTGAACGCAACCTTGGTTCTTTGACAACAGAGAGAGGTGTTTCACTGTGGGGGGGGTCGCTGTAGTTTATGACCAGTGGTGTAAAGTACATTTACTCAAGTACTGTACTTTTGAGGTAGTTCTACCCCACTACAATTCAGAGGTAAAGGGTGTACTTTTACTCCACTACATTTATTTAATCCCTTTAGTTGCTAGGCAGATTAGGATGAATGATGGTAAGTATAATCTCCCTTAAATCAGACTGTAGTTCACCTGCAGTAAATCCAGCAGCTACCCTGCAGTATACAAAGCCATTCAAACTAGCTGCACCTTTACCAGCTCTGAGAACACTTTAATGATCAATCATTATAAAACATATCAGAGATATTATTCTGAAATGGACCAATCAGACAATGACTACTTTTACTGTCGCTACTTTAAGTACATTTAGAGGAGAGTACTTTCTACTTTCACTGGAGGAACATTTAGAATACTTTCACTGTGACAGAGTATTCCTACACTCTGGTACTTCTACTTTACTCAAGTACAAGACCTGAGTACTTCTACTTTACTCAAGTACAAGACCTGAGTACTTCTACTTTACTCAATACTTCTACTTTACTCAAGTACAAGACCTGAGTACTTCTACTTTACTCAAGTACAAGATCTGAGTACTTCTACTTTACTCAAGTACAAGATCTGAGTACTTCTACTTTTACTCAAGTACAAGATCTGAGTACTTCTACTTTACTCAAGTACAAGATCTGAGTACTTCTACTTCTACTCAAGATCTGAGTACTTCTACTTCTACTCAAGATCTGAGTACTTCTACTTCTACTCAAGATCTGAGTACTTCTACTTCTACTCAAGATCTGAGTACTTCTTCTCCTCTGGTTAGGGCAAAGTGATCCCCCAAAGTGAAACACCGAGCAAAGTTAGAGAAAGACCTGTAAGATTCAAACCCTCTTCAGCGTGCTGGCAGGAAATCAGGGACTGAGGACGCTACCGGAACAAAACTACGAAACATACTGTGTCTTTAGATGAGGCAACATGGCTAAGTTGCATTGATAAATCTCTCTAAAACTTCTGCAACCAATGAGCAATGCAAAGGTTCTCGTTTGCTAAACCCAAAAAGGACAATATAAATCACACGTCATAAAACTAGTGCAGCACAAATACACAACTAATGTCTTTTTCAAGCATGTATGCACCATATAGCTACTGTGCCACACCTGGCTCACCTTGTTCTAAGGACAATAACTCCTTTCTGCTAATTCATATATTTTGATTTGTAAACATATCTAAAAAATACAACTCGTCATAACATCCGTGTTACAGGAAATTGCATGATCTCTTGTTTTTGTAACTCTCACTATTCACAGTGTTTAAAACTGAACACAGGCCAACACCTACTGTGTGGCCGGGAACTGGCACCATCCCAGTCTCCTTTGTGGAGGTCGCTTTCAAGTCCAGCAGTGCTCCAGTAATCCCGCAGAGCAGAATCAAAGAACCACTGAATGTAGCTTGAATTCTCCAGAGCACGCCGTCAAAGTGAAACGTTACCTTTTAGTACAGTACTTCTACCTAAGCAACATTTAGACTTCGTGCCTGTTTTTTTTTTATCGATGATTCAGCGTTTTTTTTTTCCTCATCATTTTCTTATGATTTATTTTGCCACCAACACTTTGATCTCAGTTTTAGCAAAACTTTCTTTACAGATGTGTATAATAGTATGTCATATATAACAGAAACAACTCATTCTACAGGAATCTGGTACTTAAGTCATGAAGCAACTTTGCATAGAAAGTATTTACGTGGCTAAGAAAATAAGGTTTAATATTTTCTGCATGATATACCGTTAAAGTTGCATATGAAAAATAGTCATGTTATACTCACATACAGAAACTGAGTCATATAAAGAGGATAAAGACATAGAGTTGTTGCTAACAATGAGCAAAAATTAAAATACCATGTCAGCAGGTAACCCCTACTAATGGGAATGTGTGACGGGTTACAGATCAATAACGTGGTGGATAAAAATATGTACTTGGTAAAAAGATGAAACTAAATAATGTTCAGTACTCATTCTGCACCTGACAGGACATATTCTGAAAAAGAATAATACTGACCAAGGAGACATGAATATATATCATTTTGATAACAAAATACTTATTTACAAACGTTTGTAATTGGATTGATATATAAATATGTGTAGCAATATATATGTATTTCTATACATATATATTTACAACAAAAGGTGCACTTAAATGATGTCATCGAGGAGATGCGGGGTGCCCACCCAGTCCAATGTCCGGGGCTCAGAGGCAGCCATGATCATGCACATAAACTGTTTACCGGTCCTCTTATCGATAGGATAAATAGTCGTGGGGGTGAACCTTCTGTTACTTTCCACAAACTCACAGAGCTGCTGATACACCTGTGGGTATTCATGGCGTAGGAAAACCCCTCTAATCCTTAACTCGCGTTGTATATTTATAAAACAGATCTCCCTCGCCTTCCTGCCTTCCTCTCCCTCTTTGTCGATATCTGCCGTTCCAGGGGGAGGAGTGAGGATCAGCGTTTCCATGTCGGTCTCTTTCTTGTGAACCTTTCTCTCAGGGCTAAAGGAAGCCAGTGCTACCTTTGCATATTTTCTGACAGTCGGAGCTTCGTTCCTCGGTGATGGCCCCTCAGGCAGTTGGTCACCAACAGCAATGGATACATTCAAGATGAAACATTCGTTAGGGTCGTACTCTTTACCGGCTTCCTGAAGCTCCTTACAGTACTCCCCTAGGTTGTCCTTGAAGCTTTCAAGCTCTCGGAGGGAGAGGTACGTAGGAGACATTGGTAGAGTATCCAGGCCATACTGCAGGAAGTTACTTGAGGATGCAGGATTGGGAAAACCGAGGAACAGAACTCCTCTACCTCGCGAAAGGTAGCCAACTTTGGCGATACGGGAGAAGGCTTTGTGGACTTCAACAGTCTCCCGGCAGTGTTTGATGATGTGACGACATATGCTTCCCATTCTTCCATACAGGCAGCTTTCTTTATGAATGTCCCAGTCCTCCCTGCGACAGTTTCGGGAGCAGTAGTAGGTGTAGCAGCTGTGGCACGATTTGAAATATAGGCAAGCATTGAACAGGGTCTCTGTCCTCCTGCATTTGTTGTTAGAGCACATCATTGTATCATCCTCATCCGGGCTCTGATCCGGGGAGCATTCATCAGCACTCTTCATAGCATCACTGCCCCCGATGTCATGGAAAGCATCAGGATTAATTCTTATTGAGGTTGGCTGCTTGTCAAGAGGAGGTGGCTCATCTGTAAATGCCCTTGAGCTCTTTCTGGACAGAGATACTGCTTCCTCCTCATCAATTAACTTCTTTAATTGATCAAGAATGTCCTCACTTGCCCTTCGACTGGGTGGCTTGTAATCAGTCACAAGATCTGCCAGAAGCTCATCAAGTTGTTCAAGGCTTTGCTGTAGTGAGGCATTGTCGTGTGTCTTCTCTTTGGTTGAGCTTTCAAAGTCCCGTTGAGACAGTCCTGGATCTTCTGTGCTTCTGGAGTCAAGAACGTCCCAACTGGCAGACCGTCCTTCAGCCTTATTAAGTTTCCCGGGTCGCATGTCATTATCAGTGATTGTTATCTCAGGAGTCACAAACCAGAGTTTACTAGCACTGCCCTTCGATGTCTCTGTTGGGCTTTTGTCAACGAGTGAGTTATCAGACATAGATAAGGCCGCATAACGTCTCGGTGAACTGGAAAGATTGACTACCACGGGTTGCGGTTTGTCGCCGGTGGCTGCTGCGGGCTTCCTGGAGTCAAGAAGATCATCATAGCTTTGACCCCGCTGTACAGGAATAGGTTGTTCCCTCTCCACACGAGAGTTGAGAATATTGTCCCAGGACCTTGAGTAAGATTTAGATTCTGTGCCAATTCTTGGAGGTTCTACACATGGGTTGGTATACCAGGGTGCCAGCACAGGCTCTGGACGGACCCTGGTTGGAGTGACTTGAGACACATAAGACGCAGGATTGGTGGAATAACCCGATGCATCTGAGCCATACCAGTCATCCGTTTGTGCCTGAATCACTCTGGCATGTCTTCGGCCCTCGGTGTAATACGCCCTTGCCGGGACATGGTGCTCTGGCGGCGTTGCGTACATGTCGCTGGAATAATAAAACCTAGGTGGCGTCGTTTGGATTTGATAAGACCTTGGATCATCCCCATAAAATATTCTTGTTGGCGGTGTCTGTATGATGTATGGCCCGGGTTCACTGGGTGCATAGGGTTTGGGATACCCGGACTGCACAGCGTAGGGATAGGTTTCCACCTCAGGATAATAGGGTCTCGTTGCTACGGCGTGCACCATTCGAGTCCTTGGATCTTGCACATATTGCACTTTTGGAGTATTTGTTTGTCCAGGTGTGTAGCGTTCGTCATGAAAGCGAGATGTTGGCTGAGGTGGAACAGAAGTTACATATCTCCCTGGGTCATCTGCATAAAAGAACTTGGTCGGCACATTAGGACTTGAATGAGCTCTGCGCTCCCTTCCATAGTATTCCCCTGAGGAAGTCGTTCTTTGCAAGGGAATCTCCATGGGTTGCATGTAACTATTGGGCATGCTGCGGGAATATTGATAAGCTTGCCTACCCTCTCGACCTAACGAATCAGTGGGAGTTGGTGTTCTCGAGTAAGAGAAATGGCGTGGCACGGTAAGACTCCTACTCCCCCCACTGTGGTGCCTCTGCCAGGGTATGTCCACATGAGGTGTAGCCTGTTGCCGTCCAGAATGATGCAGCGCCGCATCATCAGGTTTGATGTCCACCCGGCACCTCACATGAGGGCTAGTTGCAGGTTTATCCAGCGCTCCTTCCTCAGAATTATCAGCAGCATAGTGAGGCGAGTACCTACTACTGTCAGCAATTTGTGGCTGCAATTTAATGGGATGGACGTCATGCATATGAGCCCTAGTTGCCGCATGGGAAGACTCCCTACGCGGTGATACTTCAGGCCTCCAGCGGGAATCCCTTGTAGCCCTTTGGGACTCCCTGCCCTTCCTCCCCGACGAGGTGGGCACTTCAAAAGACACAGGGGTGAGACTGGTCTGGACCCGAGGGGCACTTCTTGACCTGGTCCTTCTTTTTTGTTCAGGGACAATGACTTCACTGGGCATATCTGCAGCCAGTGGTTGAGGAGGTAGCCTATGGCTGAAAATGTCCGGAGCAGAGAAGCGGTATCTCTGCTGGCGGCCCAAGGCATTCCAGGCAACATCTGGGTTAGGCGCATGCCTATCAGCCTTCTTGTACGGGGACTCCATTGAGTATTTGTGTGATTTTTTGTACTCCAATGACTTACAGTCAAAAGTACAGCAGTGCCTCTTATTGACTTTGCTCTTACTGTCCTCCAGTGTGTAGTTTATAGAATCACATTGTTTGGAGGGTTGGAAGGACTTGTAGTGTGTAGAAATGGGGATCACTTTAATATCTCGATGCACAGTTGATACCAGTAAGTCAGGAGGGTCTGTGCGTGTCATCTTAAAGGGACTCCTCTAGTTTTCTCCATCAAGATGTTGATGTTTCCTGGAGAGATAAACACATAGTTTGTATTAGTGACATTCATTCAGGCAATACACATATATTCCACTAACTATGCATTGAGAAGAAACACAAGGCGGGATAGATCACTTGTTAGTCTCTAGACTAAACTTGGCAGAAATTGATTGCAAACGTAGTTGAATGATTTTCTGCTTGCAGTTACGTAGACATAGATAAACAAACTTTCTGGTGAAGCTAAAGCCAGAATGTGTCGTCCATATTTAATAATAGTTCTTCCCCAGGTGTTCAGGACTATGCAGACACATTATGACACAGTGATTTCTCCGCAGCACAGCCCATAATCTGCTCTCTGGTCTGTTTTCTGCAAGGGTCAATAAGTGAGTAACACATGAATACATTTTACAACTGTTGGAAACAAATTATGCAATATCGGGGTCTGTTACTCAGAAAAGTGTGATCTGATCTGGTTCATAAGAAGATTTGTAAAAGGAATAAACAAATGAAAGAGTGCTGTTACAAAGATGACAGTAAGAGACGACATCATAGAAAAAAACAATCTGCTGCCACCTGTGTGAGACCCCCACAGGAGAAGGAGCTGACCCAGAATGGTAGAGCAGACGCTCAGACCGCAGCAGATGGAGGATAATTACCATGTTAACATGGCTAATGTCTTCATGAGTTCCTGTGGCAACTGCAGCCCGGAGCAGAGAGCAAATGTCCTGTTAGAGGAGTGCATCTGTCAGGGAGCGTTAACAGTTCAGGCAAGGTCACATAAAACTACAGATCCAGTGTGGGTAACACCACCATCACAGGGGAACACAGCATGGGGAACTGCATATATAGAAAACACTCCATCCTGCACACTAGTATCCTCACTGAACGGTTATTCAATCGTCCTAAAAACAGTTCCTGCGAATAACAACACATGACATATTGGATATTCGATGTGTCTGTAAATTAAAAGAGTGGAAATAACATTTAGGAAAATAACCCCTGGCTTCCATTGGGTAAAAATAGCATCTCATTTCATTTGAAGATGGCCCGTGACAGGCTGACTCCTCTCAGCAGCAGATGTCTGCACAGAGTGGGTGCTACTCTGCCTTCACACGCTGTCTGTCGGCTCTGCTGCAAGTGGCATGTAATATATTCAATTTCCATACAGGGTCATATAAGGCGAGGCATTCTTCTAATCAGTAATAAACAATAACATAAATAATTAACAGACGGTTCAAACCCTGGTTCAAGACTCTAGAGTAGTGGCTGTCACTTCTCCAGGGGGAGTGTAGTGGTGTTACTTCTGGTCAGTGCTCATAGTAAGCAGTGCATTGTGGGTATTTTCTATGGAGCTGAAGTCCCAATGGACAGCAACACTGCACCATTGGCACTAAACACCCTAGAAAATGTCTCACCGGGCAGAACTAATTCATCCTCTCCAGAGCTCCCCTCCCCCAACATCACCACTCAACACTACTCTCTCTGACTCCCCAATTTAATGCTGATACATCCCCATGAACACTTCGCGGGGGGCTCTGCTCCACATATTTAAGTGTGCCAAATGTAATGGATTAGGGAGTTGGAGTATTTGGAAGTGTTATGCTCGTGTTTTTACTCTCACTGCCCAACATGTGAGATCTGAAGAGAGATCTGCAGTCAAGACATCTCAAGGTTTCATCTGTCAATCACAGGAGTGCAAAGGTACATACATCACAGGTTTAATATGTCTGGGACATGATGTGGCTATAATTTCTGAATAGTAGAAGATAATGCATACGCTGTTTATTTGAATGTAATGTAAGGCTTTCAGTAAGCTTTATGATGCAAAACCAAATCCAAAAGTGATGACTAAATATCAATATATCAATACCAAATTCTGAAACAATACCAAAGCAAAAACCAAAACCATCAACAAAAAGTAAGACGGAGCTTAAGTATGATTGATAAAATACTCCAACAAATTCAATCCCAGGCATCGGAGGGTCTGATCAGAGGCTGTAAAACAACCAGAGTGAATTATGGTGCCATACTGTGGACTGGAGAAGCTCTTATTTAAGCTCCTCTCTACACATTTACATCTCCACCCTTGCATGTCACTGCTGCCTATAACAGCACAGATCCTCGCTGCGAGCCAAACTGTAAAGTATTTTGATGAGTTGATCCTCTCGTTAGCAGCGATGCATCGTCAGGGGCTTTTATTGTGAAAGGTAGGAATGGAAAGCTGTGTAATTATTGCATGACCTTCAAAGTACGGGCGCACCTCGCACAACGCCGCCGCAGTACTTTAGCGTCATATTTCCCTCTTTTGAGTCTGCCTAGTCGTCGGGAGCTCTTGTGTTCGTAGCCAGAATATGAAAGAGAATCACGAAGCCTGCGGCAAGTGTAAGCAGAGCGCACGCCGCCCTGACACACTGCCCTGCATGTCACACTACAGGTGCATCAAGACAATATGCTGCAGCACCTGGAGTAAGGTGTCCTGTGGAGGTGTGTTAGGATGCCAAGGAGCAGCGAGAAAGGAAAGAAACACAATTCCCTTTACTATGATGCTCTCATCAGAATTTAGGTCATACTGTATGTCATTCGGCCGCATGGTGAGTCAGGCAGATAGCTCTACACCCTGTTTCCAAAAGAAAAGGCTTTGATACTTAGACGCTAAGAATGGATAGCAAGCTTCGACATAATTTGGTCAGTGAACTATGCTTTGTTGGTGGTATGTCGCCCACAGCGCTGCGTGATAAAGAAGCTGCTAGTTGAGGGTCAAATTATTGGGCTTTCAAGCATGGGAGGACACAGTTCTGGGTCCCCAAACATCAGGACAGCGGAGTGAATGCTTGCTTAATCTGGTCCTGAAATCTAACCCTTTCTGATGCGACCCAATGCAACTCAACGAGTCTTGCCAAATGCTAAAACAGCCGAAAGAAATGGTTGTTTATTAGAACGCATGATTGTGTGTGTGTGTGTGTGTGTGTGTGTGTGTGTGTGTGTGTGTGTGTGTGTGTGTGTGTGTGTGTGTGTGTGTGTGTGTGTGTGTGTGTGTGTGTGTTGCATGCCTGATTTATTTGCTTCTGGCTCAGGATTGTTCTTAATTCCACTGGAGTAGTCTCTGCATCACGTGGCTCGGCCTCTTGACGCCCATCCATGTGCACTGGCTAGCTGACTCTTCAGCTCTGTAAGGGATCCTGCTCCATTTCCTGCAGCCATTTGCACTATGGCCATATAGTTCTCCTGCAATGCTTCAGATGCAGTCGCCACATTGGGGATACATCTGCCTGTAAATCACTAATCTAAACAAGCTTCATGCTACAGCAGCCCTCTCTGACTTTGTTGCTCCAAAGCATCGACACATATAATGTATACCTTAAACACACGCTGAAATAATAGGCACTTCCTTCTGTTGAGTGTCAGCTTCCCTTCCTGGAATCATCCTCCTGCTGCTGCCGCTGCTGGATCTCATTTAACAAGGATGGCAGGGGAGATGTTAAATCCTGATATGACCTGCACTGTATCTACAGAGGAGTATTGCATTCACTTCAAACATTTAAATTACAGATTGTAATCTTTCATTTAGACTTGATTCTTCCCACTTCCTCAGCTGTCTTCACGTTTCTATTGGAAGCCTCAGCGTTGCGTTCATGGATGTATAAAGACAACTGGATATGGCGTTTGAGGTGGGGTCCCAATCATTCCTAGTGGCCTGACTCTCGTGTAAAAAGTAGCCTTCCTTATATTGATTTTGGACTTGGTTTCTCTTAAATCCCGCCGCCAATCTGCAGCATCACGGCTAGACTCGGCTCAGTGAAACGAATGGAGAGGGGAAATACCTCTATCTATGGCTTCTGGCTCATTTTCAAATGTTAGGACCAAATGATTTAAGCGCTATTCTTGTGTTTGTACTGGTTTGTTGATTTACTGTCTCTTTCACAATGTGAGTCAATGGGAAAAACTATTTTTAGGCCCAATGATGTGACAGATGGACACACATAAGTTGTTGTATCACTGGTTGGCCACTAGGGGACATGTATTAGGCACTTCCTTGGGGCTTTGGTTGCTTAGTGCTTGAAATTGTCCGCATATTTTATCAGACCACAGCTGTATGAAGCTGGCAGGGGAGGAGGTGAGGAAGGAGCACACAGTTTAGTGCGTGAAGGCTGCTCGAGCATCTTAGTAATGACACCTCAGAGTTAGAAGATCTTTATGTTGCTGTGTGTTTAGAGTATGTTCTCCTAACCCATCGTAAGGACAGAACCTGTTGGAGGTTGATTCTGTAATCCCTGTTGCTGTTTGTCAGGCGACTAAAAAGATGTCCAATAACCAAGTTTAAAGCAATATCTGCACAAATTGTTAAGGTACAGGTAGCCTAAGGATCAGGTCAGGATCTTGAAACACCCGTTTAAATTAAGGGCAGAAGGTGGTTATGGTTCATATAGAAAGCAATGAATTGTGGAAAGAATGTGACCGGGCACAAGCTCTGGTTTTGATGTGCAAAGGAAGGGGACATTGTCACTGATTGGTAGCATTGGACATGAAACCTGTGCCACAGACCTACCCCCTGAGGTCATGACTTGTAGGGATACAGATGTGGCATTATTGGCACAACATTTAACCACTATGTTCAGGATATCTCAACATGCACGGTAAACCCCGACATACATCTGCTAATGGCTATACTCTAGAATCTGCTGCTGCGATGTGGCTGTCTGATTTATCGTCGACTAATTGCTGCAATCATTTCTCCACTCCACGAAAACAGCAGAAAATGATCCCGTTAAAGCTGTAGAAATCCTGATTTTGAGAAGCTAGAAATGTGCCGTTTCAAGTTCGAATGATACCATGTGTTGATAACAGATATACTGAGCTCTGAATATAGTCTGATGGAAATAGAGAATATGCATCATGCTGTCATTATCCATTACAGTTGATGAGACGGAGAAACCAGACCCTGCAGACAGGGTTTCTATGCAGCAGCGTGAACACAGATCCCCAGCCCCTCAAAGGAGGAGTGAGCGAGGATGGCAGGTGTGTGTGGAGCGCTCAAAGACACATCAGTGCAGACGGCAGACTGATCACACACTTCAAAAGGTTTTAAATGAAGTCTGCAGAGATATAAATACCCAGGTTTCTCAATGTTTCCTGTAAACGTCCCAAAAATGACACAATCAAAGACACAAAGCACGAGGATAATAGCGCGTGTATTTTGGATTGATCTATTTTCACAGCTATGGACGGCTGCTGCCTCGGGAGCGTTGTAATATTCTGTCACCTAGCCACAGGACATTAGTTGATGGCTGGTCGATCCTCCATTAGGTTAGATTGAAATGTCTAAACAACCAATGGACGGATTGATGTTCCCCTCAGGATAAACAGCAATAACTTAGCTGTAGTCTTTCTCTGACTGGGATTTAAATTCACTCTGTTTTACATTAACATCAGCTTTAACTGCACTTTGAGTTGAATACAAATTAGCATGTTAGCATACTGTACTGCATCTGCTGTACATCAGTATGCTACATTAAAACTGTGAGCAGGTTAGCATGGTGATATTAGCATTTAGCTCATTGTGCCTACAGGCCTCGTGAAGCCACTGGAGCACAGGAAGTGAACAATCCTTTTTGCTTCTGTAATTTCTCTGTCAAAGCAAACTAGCGAGTAGCCTGATCATTAGCACACATGCACTGTATGCCATACAAAAGAGAAATCCCAAAACTACAATAATGGGGTTCAGTGGGACTTCCTGTTCCACCAATGCATTGTCCGTTTTGCTCAATAGATATCTGATGAACGTGAACTTAAGGACTGATGTGTTCAGGGCCAGGCGTTGGGGTTGTGTTGGGAGTCTGCTGCAGGTTCCTCCCTCTATCACTGACTCTCCACTGCAGGCCCCACTGCTCTCGCTGTATGTAACGGATAAAACAAAGATAATGCTAAAATAATTGGTTGTAATCTCATCTCATATCGAAGAAAGTACCAAGCTAAATTACTTTGTACTCATACCAAACACATGGTTCAGCATGGGATGGGTGCTTTGGTTTCAGTATGCAGTGAACGCTTGGGCTGTGACCTGATGATCATTGGTCAACATTGGAACAACATAATTAGTCAATTAATGGGATAACTCATCAATTATTAGAGATTTTTTATCAGGCCCGTATACATATATCTATCTTAATGTTCAAAGAGTGAATATACAAGAATTAATGCAAGGTGTCATCTCTATCTGATCGCACACATCCTGGCCTCTGTGCACCTCTGCAACACCTGACCCGGCTCTCCTTCCGGTGTTAAAAATCAGAACCACCCATGCACCGTGTGTAAGACTGCAACCCTGCAGAGCTGAGGGCCCGTCCTCTCTGAAATCAAATGAACTTGGGTCCTAGAGCAATGCATCAAGTCCGAACAAACGTCGCATTGACGCGCTGAGCTAGCAAACCGTGCGTAGTGAATCCTGCTGCTGCTGCTGCTGCTGCTGCTGCTGCATGAGGAGCCTCCACACACTCCTGATGAGGATGATGTCAGTGTTCGAGGACGGGAACACATCTGCCCAACATCAGCAAGCAGGGAAATGACTGCAGGACAAACCCAGTGGCGTGCAGTCACACACACACATCGACAAGCTTAGAAATCCCCACATTAATAACACTCTGTGCTATCGATGCTAACATACATGCAGAACACACACACACACTGTGCACGATCATCGCAGCGAACACAGATGGAGAGCACCGATTGGAGGTAAAATGCATGATCAGATCCGCGTTTCCCTGCAGGCTAGGAGCCGTACCCAGGAAGGTTACACGGTGATGCAAAGGAAGAGCCCCACCATGTCTTACCGCATCAGTCCGGACTGCCAGCCCCTCTCATCCATCCTCTGGAGCGAGGCGCACCGATAGTGGTGTCCCGATGACGACATGGGGCATGTGCGAAGGTAAAACCGCAATATCCGCCTTACTGGTCCGACTCCGGGTTTCTCCTCTCCTCTGCCTGCCTCACATCGTTGGCTGATTTCAACCCCGGTGCAGCATCCTCATCTACGTAACCACACCCCCCGTCTCTCCCTCTCTCTCTCTCCCTCTCTCCCTCTCTCTCTCTCTATGATACAAATTCAAAAAGCTTTATTGGCATGATTAAAATTACATGCATTATTGCAGAAGCATGGATGCAATACACAACTACAGAGCAGGGAGAAGTACTCAGATCTAGTACTTGAGTAAAAGTAGAAGTACTCAGATCTAGTACTTGAGTAAAAGTAGAAGTACTCAGATCTTGTACTTGAGTAAAGTAGAAGTACTCAGGTCTTGTACTTGAGTAAAAGTAGAAGTACTCAGATCTTGTACTTAAGTAAAGTAGAAGTACTCAGGTCTTGTACTTGAGTAAAGTAGAAGTACTCAGGTCTTGTACTTGAGTAAAAGTAGAAGTACTCAGATCTTGTACTTAAGTAAAGTAGAAGTACTCAGGTCTTGTACTTGAGTAAAGTAGAAGTACTCAGGTCTTGTACTTGAGTAAAGTAGAAGTACTCAGATCTTGTACTTGAGTAAAGTAGAAGTACTCAGATCTTGTACTTGAGTAAAGTAGAAGTACTCAGATCTTGTACTTGAGTAAAGTAGAAGTACTCAGGTCTTGTACTTGAGTAAAGTAGAAGTACTCAGATCTTGTACTTGAGTAAAGTAGAAGTACTCAGGTCTTGTACTTGAGTAAAGTAGAAGTACTCAGATCTTGTACTTGAGTAAAGTAGAAGTACTCAGATCTTGTACTTGAGTAAAGTAGAAGTACTCAGATCTTGTACTTGAGTAAAGTAGAAGTACTCAGGTCTTGTTCTTGAGTAAAGTAGAAGTACTCAGATCTTGTACTTGAGTAAAGTAGAAGTACCAGAGTGTAGGAATACTCTGTCACAGTGAAAGTATTCTAAATGTTCCTCCAGTGAAAGTAGAAAGTACTCTCCTCTAAATGTACTTAAAGTAGCGACAGTAAAAGTAGTCATTGTCTGATTGGTCCATTTCAGAATAATATCTCTGATATGTTTTATAATGATTGATCATTAAAGTGTTCTCAGAGCTGGTAAAGGTGCAGCTAGTTTGAATGGCTTTGTATACTGCAGGGTAGCTGCTGGATTTACTGCAGGTGAACTACAGTCTGATTTAAGGGAGATTATATTTACCATCATTCATCCTAATCTGCCTAGCAACTAAAGGTATTAAATACATGCAGTCGAGTAAAAGTACACCATTTACCTCTGAAATTTACTTTGTACTTCTAAGTACAAAGTATCTGAACATTTGAGTAAATGTACTTAGTTACTTTTCACTCTGTTTATTCCTTTTCAACCAAATCTCTCTCTCTCTCTCTCTCTCTCTCTCTCTCTCTCTCTCTCTCTCTCTCTCTCTCTCTCTCTCTCTCCCTCTCTCTCTCTCTCCATCCCCTGACACCATTGACTCCTAATGGTCAGGTTGGGTTACACACACCTGCAAGTGATACAGGCTCCTGAATATCCTGCTCCTCATGAATTATTGCACAGCCTGCCAGTCGTAGTGAGCATCCGTCCAGGAAGCAGTCAGTGTGGACGGAGCAACACGGCCCAGATGGACATCTCCGCTCTGCCCAACAACAACCACCCGCAGAGGTTCCTGCAGCTGGACGTGGGGATGCTGCCGGCCACACACGGGATGTTCCAGGTCGGGGCGGTGTTGTCTAGCCAGAAACACTGGCACAACAGAGTGTACTCACAGCAGGTACCGTGCACTCACAGTGGGTTCATCCCTCTGTGCGCATGTGACTGAAGAAGTATGGTCTTTAAACTGAGGAACTTATGAACTATCTCAAGCTTTGCTAAAGATTTGATTGTTAGTTTATAATGGAAAACCTCATCTGTCTGTGTGCTGGCAGTGAGTGTTAAAAGATGACGTGTGACTCTTGAAGACTCAAATATCCAGTGACACTGACAGCAGTCTGACAGTCCTGAGGTTCTCCTGGTGTTCAGACAAATGCATGCCTCCTTCTCTCCACAGAGGGAGTCCAGGCCGAGCCGTCCCGCCTCCCCAGAAGCCTCTCCTGTGGTGTTTGATGCCAGATACCTGGAGAAGCACATCACACCTTTCACCTTGAAGTCCAACATCAAAAGGAACCCTCTGTACACGGACATCAGATCCGTGGAGGTGTACGAGAACAAAAAGACCAAGCCTTCCTGGACTGTAAAGGAGTTTGACACACAGACGACCCACGGGAACCTGGCGGATTATTTAAAGGTACAGTGGAGCGGAGGAGACAGACAGGTGGACGTACCCTGCGACCACACTGGTTTCTGTGTAGAGATGATATGTGCACACGGCCGAATGAAGAGCAATATTTAGTATTCAAAGCAAACAGGAAGATAAATGCCTCTACTTATTGGGAAAGAAATATGAAAAGTCTGAGGAACCAGTGAGTGCTGAAAGACTTCAATTGTTTATAAATCAAACATGAAAACTTAGAACGTATATAATTATAATATCCCAAATGGCAAAATGTTCCAGATGCAAGCCCAACTATAACAAGGTTATTTCAGGCTGGTACACAAACAAAATCAATCCTGGTTTATTTTTAATTGACTGCTGGCTTTTCCAAACAGTGATGTTTCCATGTTCTCTCAGGAGGAAGAGAAGACCGCTACAGACCTGGACTTCTGGCTGGAGGATCTCTACACACCAGGGTTTGACTCGTTACTGAAGAAGAAGGAGGCCGAACACAAACGAAAGAGACTCTGCAAAATCCTGTCTCTACTCTTCCTGTGTGTTGGTGCAGTGCTCATCGTTATCATCGTGCCAGTCCTGGTTCTGCAGAAGAAGACCTGATTAAAGAGGACACCGGGACTTCATCCTGCTGCCTGTATACTGAGATAAACAGACCCACTCGACCTCTGAACAACACCATGCTTTCTTTTTGATATGAACTCAAGAGCTTCATTTCTTTGCTTAAAACACAGCATAGAATTTATATACATGCTCCTCATTTTATATTATATTTTGGTCCAAAAACGAATGATTTTATTGTTTATTTTTCACTATTTATAATTTTAAACATTTAAAAAAAGTTTGGAACACACACACACACACACACACACGTAAGATAGCTTCTGTTAGCTGTTAGTTGATACATCATAATAACACACTCTTTCACACAGGAGTCCTGAATGAGGCAAACGCCTAAATGTAAAACTTCCTTGGTAAAATACATGAATTGGTGGCCTCAGTCACCCAAGGTGTTCCCCAGGGATCAGTACTCGTCCCCATCCTCTTCATTATCTACGTCCTCCCCCCTCGGTTAAAACCTCATTTTACCACCTCTGCAAAATTTCAAAGATCCAACCCTCTCTTACCTCTTACCTGCCCCGCCGCTGAACGAACGATCCTGCCTTCATTTCCTTCCGCCTTGACACCTGTCACTCACTTCTCTACGGCATCAGCTCCACCTCAGTAGACTCCAACTGGTGCAAGATGCAGCCGCCCGACTCCTCAGACGCACCACATCACCAGTCCCCATAGAAAACTTCACTGGCTCCCCGTCTCCCACAGCATCAACTGACCCTCACCTCCAAAGCCGTCCACCATCTGAATTTGAAAAAACTGCAGTAGGAAACACTGATCATTTTGAAGTGGAAATCTGTTCACAGTTGAGAAGTATCAAAGGTTTCCATAGAAAATGTATGTGGGTCATTTATGCTATACTGACTCCCACATCAGTGAACACAGGGATTCTGAGGCTGTACGTGGACATCCCTAATGTCCCCAGTAGTTTTCTAAAGGGATGCCTTCCAGCTTGGATCTGGCTTTGCTGCTCACTGGGACAGAAACTCTCCTTTAAACAGAGAGGAGATTAGGATCAGCCGCCGCCGTGGTTTAGACTCTCTTAAACGTGATGTCACTGCACCACATCTCCAGAGGCTTCACACAGCAGCCCATCACCAATGGAACATCCAGTGTTTGACCTCCAGTGGCTTCACCCTGCTGCAGTGACGACTGGTGGAGTCCAGCTCTGCACTGACGGATGCTAACTGGCATATGTTGGGAAATCTGCACGATCAGCATACATAGCATTAAATGGGAACATGGTCTATGGGGACAGTAGTTAAAACATGGGTATGGTTTTGGGGGATATCGAGGATGCCGAGTCTATTTCTGACATTTTCAGGATAACAAATTGCAGTTTTAACCAGAAAGGGGCCGTATTTGTACTCTCGGTGGACTGATTTTGACTGCCATGAGGAGTGTGCAAAGGATTGTGGGTCAGAATCAGAGGAGCATGCTGGCTATACCGCAGAACATGGCGGTGCAGTACTTCTGGTATTTATGACAAACTGCATTTGACCCTTTTATTAAAATAGTAGTAAATGTGTTATCCTGAGATGAAGAGGTATCTGACCGGTAGTTCTAAAGAGTACACAACCACTAGAGAGCGCCACAGATCCAAAATGAATGTGGATTATTTTAAACATCAGTTAGACTTTCTGAAAAATGTGGAGCAGAGGAGGGAGAAGTACTCAGGTCTTGTACTTGAGTAAAGTAGAAGTACTCAGATCTTGTACTTGAGTAAAGTAGAAGTACTCAGGTCTTGTTCTTGAGTAAAGTAGAAGTACTCAGGTCTTGTACTTGAGTAAAGTAGAAGTACTCAGGTCTTGTACTTGAGTAAAGTAGAAGTACTCAGGTCTTGTTCTTGAGTAAAGTAGAAGTACTCAGGTCTTGTACTTGAGTAAAGTAGAAGTACTCAGATCTTGTACTTGAGTAAAGTAGAAGTACTCAGATCTTGTACTTGAGTAAAGTAGAAGTACTCAGGTCTTGTTCTTGAGTAAAGTAGAAGTACTCAGGTCTTGTTCTTGAGTAAAGTAGAAGTACTCAGGTCTTGTACTTGAGTAAAGTAGAAGTACTCAGATCTTGTACTTGAGTAAAGTAGAAGTACTCAGATCTTGTACTTGAGTAAAGTAGAAGTACTCAGGTCTTGAGTAAAAGTAGAAGTACTCAGATCTTGTACTTGAGTAAAGTAGAAGTACTCAGATCTTGTACTTGAGTAAAGTAGAAGTACTCAGGTCTTGTACTTGAGTAAAGTAGAAGTACCAGAGTGTAGGAATACTCTGTCACAGTAAAAGTATTCTAAATGTTCCTCCAGTGAAAGTAGAAAGTACTCTCCTCTAAATGTACTTAAAGTAGCGACAGTAAAAGTAGTCATTGTCTGATTGGTCCATTTCAGAATAATATCTCTGATATGTTTTATAATGATTGATCATTAAAGTGTTCTCAGAGCTGGTAAAGGTGCAGCTAGTTTGAATGGCTTTGTATACTGCAGGGTAGCTGCTGGATTTACTGCAGGTGAACTACAGTCTGATTTAAGGGAGATTATATTTACCATCATTCATCCTAATCTGCCTAGCAACTAGAGGAGTAAAAGTACACCATTTACCTCTGAATTGTAGTGGAGTACTTTACAGCTCTGCTATTGAATAACACAAACACAAAAGGAGACTTCAATTGTTCTGATTTCATTTGATTTATTTATTGCAATAAAGATGTACAAAGTATTGTTAATCATAAATGTTAAAATGTTAGAAAAAGCATATCTGTGGCCGTTAACAGTACAGTGTATAAAACATTACTGCTTTAACCGGCGGGTCGATTCCATCCAGGAGAACAGCTTCGATCTGCTTTTGAACGGATGTCTCTTTTTGTCAAAAAGCATCCAAAAAGATAGAAATACACAAGACTCAAAAAGAGAGAAGAAAAAAGACACAATTTGCTAAAAATCAAAAAAGGCAACGGAACAATAAGACAGAGAAAATTAAAAATCAACATGCAAATTAACTTACAACCAAAAACCAGAAAAAAAAATCTACTTCTGTGGAGAAAATCCTGAACTAAAATAAATATCTTTCTCCACGTTGAAATTCGACATAATTACTCCCTTAATGTACGCCAAGAGACTAAGAAGTGTATTTACAGGTTAGTTAGGAGTCTGCAGTGTGGACAGCAGTGTCATGGGGGGGGGGGGGCTTTGGCAAAAAGAAAATCCATTCATCTTTAGGAAATCATGTAACAGGTTTCTACAGACACTATAATTCAGCTGTAAAATGCTAAGGAGGTCTCTTATTCAAGACAGACAGAGACCCCCTCCAGGTCACACTAATACATTTATATATGTGTGTATATATAGAGGCATATATATTCTTTAATATACAAATATAGAGGAACCCGTGTTCTGGTTTTGTTTTCCTGTAACAGTGAGGAGGACTGGAATGAATGGACCTTATACTAGATTGTGTTATAGTGCACCACAGCGCCCCCTAGAGCCAGAGTCTGCCACTAGCGCTCACTGTTGGTTTGTTAGCTGTCCCAGGAGTGGACAGCAAGTACAGGAAGTGCTGCACTGATTGAAGAAGCAGATTGACAGTGAATCGGTTTAGCAGTAAATTTACTAAAGTTTGTTGGGTTTCCATAAGTTGTTTTGAGGGGAGTACCAAAGCAGCAGAGGTAGAAATATCTTGACTTTTAGTCCCTAGTTTAGGTCAAGTTTCATGTCCTTTTCACAGCCTAAAAACACATAGACTTGAAACTCAAAAGGGTCAAAGGTTAATTCAGTCTAATTGTCTCTGGCTCTCCTCTACGCTAATGCTAACAGTGTGCTAGGGGTGGCTGTAGCACGCTATAAGTGATCAGGGAACTGCAAAAGTTGCTCTCCCAGCATGCTTTCAATGAGCATGTGTGTGTCGGTAGTGTCTGTACTGGATGCATGAATCACATCACATGCATACATAGATATCAGAGTCCTGGCGGTGCAGCTGTATGAATGCTAACAGCACAATGAAGCTGATACACACGCACACACACACACACACAGATCAAAACACTTCATCTACATGATGAAAACAAAAAGAGCTAACGGCGAGCGGTAGTGTACATATTATACAGTAGAGTCAGCTAACCTAAGCATGTCCTCACTCCATACAGAAGCTACACGAAGCTAACGGATCAAACTGCCCGTCTCTGGGACACACACACGTACATTAGAAATGAAAAAACCCTGTTTCGATCCATTTGTTGAGTGGCAGTTTCTATCTCAGGATAAAGCTTTCCTTCTGAATTGGGGTGCAGTTTGAATCTATTCTCACTCCCCTGCTAACGGCTGCCAACAGGGGAGCTATGGGGAATACACGGGAGCTCTTTAACACTCAATTTGCAGGATAATGGGCTCAAAATGAACATCAGTGTCAGTACCACTTCAGGTTAGGGTGTGTTGGTCCATGCAAATGAAGGGTTTGTCTCAATAGTCCATGTTGCATCTCCTTCAAAGCCTGCACAGCACATCATTACAGCCGGGAATCCATTTCAAAACAGACCAATGTCTACCTTTTTTCCCCCGTGAATTTGATCTTTTTGGGGCATTTTAATTCACCCTGATGTGTCTTTGCTTTTAATTTGGTCGGCCCGGGGTCAACGTGCAACCACAGAGTTTACACGACTTCACATTCAGCGTCTTGAGAACACACTCAAAGGAAGTGTTTGTTTAGTAAGAGCAGGAACCAGTTTTAATAAGGCCTGGTTATCTGAAAATAATCCCCGCCCTCTCGCCAAGTCAATATTCGGTGAGTGTGACAGAAACAGGGGGAACATGTGACCTATTTAAGTTGTGCTGTGGCTTTATGGTACCCTTCAACAAGCCTAAACGTGACCTTTATATGAACTGAGGCGAGCAGATCCGTTCACATGGACATTTATTACACGTCTGCAACACAAGCTTCATATGCATAGAGGTATATGTTCACTCAGCACATTCTGACGTCACATTCTTCCTGCCAGCAAGTCTTCCAGTGTGAAGCGTGTTCATTCACTCTGCCCAGCTCGGCTCGGTAGGAATGTCCATCACACACACACACACACACACACACACATACATACACACAGGCATGAGTGCTACTGTGGCACCTACAGTAAGCATGTAACAGACTAATGCAGGGGGGGGCTAAATAAAGATGCATATACAGTTGTGCTGAAACACTCTCAGAACGTGACACCCATGGATCTCCGTCTGCATTCTCCCACAAACCGTCCAGCCAGTATGGCTTATAAACAGGAATCGTGACAATCGTTAGCGTTAAGGCAAAGATAAACTCGCTGGGTGAATCGTTTTCAGGGGAAGGACACAAGAGATGCAGAGAGAGAGACAGCAGCTACATGGGCCGATGGAGAACCAGGTTCACATCTTTTCTGACGGACAACATCTCACATTATAAACACGTTCAGGCGCCGTGAACTAAAAGATAAAACTGCGTCGCTGCTTTCAAAAAAGGGAAGACTTGTAAGAGAATAAAATATAAAAAACGCCACAGCCCGAAATAACATATTGATTAGGGTTAAAAGTCTTTCTGAAAACAAGTGGACACCCTTCATTAAACCCTTGCAATCCACTCGCATAAAAACAATGCTCCGTCTAAGAAGGACACATTTAAAACTCAATAAAACTATGCACTAATATAAGAAGTAATATCGTCAATCTGGAGAGAGATTAAATCCATTTTCCGTCTGATTTAACTGGAAGGCACATCCATAAGGCTTTAGGAGGTGTTGCTAAGCATGGTTCTTCCCAATGTAAAAAAGGATGACAACAGGGTGATCATTGCTGCATCACAAACCAAAAACAGCTGGTCCAAATCAACAACTGTGACATCATAATCGTGAGCCTGAGAGAAATCAACTTTCATGAGAGAAAAGAAAAGGAGAATAAATAGAAAGAGAGGAGCAGAGTGGGCAAGCTTACAACTACCATCCCCCCCCCACCCCATCCATCGCAGGGTTTCGATCACTTCCTTCATCTCTATTCATATTACCAGCAGTGTTTCCGTCAGTGGGCTGGAGCTGGGATGTGTGTGTGGGTCTGATCCCAGAGGCAGAAGTGGATGTGAGACTTATTATTGTGTTTCTTAAAACTTGGTGTGTGTGTGTGTGTCTGTGTGTCTTTAAGAGTAGAAGGTGAGGACGCTCTGGTGGTTGCCGCGCACCAGCAGGATGGGGGGTAGGTCTTTGGACAGCACCTCCAGCCAGGCCATGTACAGGGCGGAGGACACGGCACCCTTCCTGGCCAGCGGCAAGCTCCTGGAGGGGGGGGAAGAGGGTCATCGTTAGTGGAATTAATTGATACAGAAACTTTATTCATTATACCAAAAAATGCGTGACTACACGTCCTCCCCGCTCAGCGGCTAATGCTGGGTTTAGTCGACTCATTTAAGATTGCATAAGATGTGAAGACCCTGGGTCCTTATGTCATGTGTGTGAGTGAAGGGTGAGTGTGTGTGAGACTGTTATCCTCTCCTCTGAGCACGGGGTCAGACTTATCGAACATCTAAGCCCTGCGGAGAACTTTATAAAGCGATGACTCGGGGGAAATAACTTCTCTGGAATGTTCTTGGATCACAATCGCTGTCGATCGGCATCTCAGACACGTCCAGGTAAACATCAGATGCTCCACAGAGGACAGAGAAGTTAATCTATCAGGAATGAGAGCTGGGGGGCAGCAGGGGAGCCAGGTTCAGCTTCCTCGCAGACGACTGCATTTTTGGGTTGGAGCTCTTTGTGCAGACGTGGGGAAGTGCAGCTATTTCACGCAGAGCTAACATCTGTCTGAGAACTTAAAGTGCCATAAAGTTTGGACAGTCTCCCGGATAATATCAGGTTGCTGCCATTGTTTGTTTACGTGTGAATGGTTGTGTTCGAAAAGATAAAAAAGGGACTCTGCCAATCAGAGTCAGCTGTGCAACCCCACCCCCCTGCAGTCAACTGTTCCAAGTGTCCAGATACTGAACCCCACACGCTCCTAGAAGCATGCCTGCGCTACTGCACGCTAAATAACAATCATGACGTTCATAAAGGATGTTGTGTGTCCACACTTCTGCCTTTATTCTTCTTAAATGGTCCCACACATCTGCAGGCCACAGTCTTTGATGCTGGATGAGTTAGAAAGGTGATAAGGCCTCCGCTGCTACAGAAGTGCACGCCTCCAAACAACCACACTGAGTTTTTGCCCCACACACACAGATACTTACATGACAATGAGGTTGGCCGTGCTTGAGTGCTCCTGCAGCAGCTCGTTGAGTCTGATCTGACGGTTGGTCTGCAGAGCAAAACAAACACAGGCTTTAACATCCAGGAATCCTCTTACCAGATAACCATCTCAGGCTGCTTCCTGTTCAACATGCACTCTCAGTCAAAGTGTTTCTGGATAAAAAGGAAACAGAGGGATGGTATCAGTAGGCTGACCTTGGCGCGGTACAGCTCCAGCTCGTTGTCGGTGATCCTCCAGGGCTCGCTGTCCTTCAGCCTCTCGGCCGCCTCCTGCTCCATGTCGTCCTCCTTCAGCCGATACGGCTCGATTAACTCCTCAAACGCAGCCACACTGCAAACAGCAGCTTCATGGTTAACCTCCGTATGCTGTACAGGCCAGGCATCATTAAAGAAGCTAAAGGTGCTACACTAGAGCTCAGAGCTTCCTCTCGGGTCAGAGGGAAATTTAATTACACTAGCATTTCTTCCTCGTGCATGCTAACACGTAGCACTTTTAGTCTGTAAGCCTGTATATCGTTAGCATGTTTCTGTTTATTGTGCTTTTCTGCAAGCCAGACAACCCCAATGGAACCAAAAGAAGACCCAATCCAGGGACAAGTAGTGAACCCCATGTGTGATGACAGCTGGCTAAAGTAGTAATCTTTTTCATTCGTCACCAACTCATTTATAAATGATCTTCTTGTCTGTTCAAAGCAAACTGAAGTCCATTATGAGCCTCTGCTGATGCTATGTTTCCACACAGTCACATGGGGGGGCCCTCGTCCATCTATCACCAAGTGTGCAGCTTGAAAAACTGGTCCTTTTAAGTGTTAGAAATCATTGCTATTGGTTATAGTAAAGTCTCCCGTGTTCATCCTTTAAATCTTCCATGTTTCCACCTTGCAAACGTGACAAAGATATGCAAACCCTACACTTTACATCGAGTGGAGCGTGATGACGGGCGTTTAGGTGATGCACGTCCATCTGTTGAAACCTGTGAAACGTGTTCATCTCGGCCTGCATGGTGACTAATCGATGGTATGAGAGAAGTGTTTGAAGAGAGCTGAGGACTTACTGCTCCTTCTTGGGCTTGGTGTTGATGTCTCCCAGCACGGTGATATCGGAGAAGTCTATCCTGAACTTGCTCAGCAGCGTGGCCATCCTGCAGAGAGGAAAAACACAGCGAGCTTTAGGAGAGATCCTGCAGATGCACGCTCTGAGTCACCCTGCAGGCAGGAGGAGGCAGGTGGGACAGCTTTACAGAGAGTACAGAGGCATGCTGGGTATGAGTGGCATTTCCTTTAGCTGCGACGTCTGAAATCTCAAGGCTTAAAGCGAGACGTTGTTCATGTAACAAACCCAATACAACACGTGCAATAGGACGAAGCAATACGTTACTCCTTCCTAAACCTGTTGTGGCTCATTGCATTGCTTTGACAGCCTGCTTCAGTCTCAGAGCTAAAGAGAAATATCTCTGAGGAGTTGGTGAGGGACAAATCAGAGCAAACAGAGATTAATGCAAACTCTGTTTTATAAAACATGATTTGGGTATTTAAGTGAGATCTATAGAGGTAAATCTTCTTTACAAAACTATACACTGCAATCTACTCGCCCATTGTAGATGGTCAGATATGATTGTGTGTAGATATAAGTGTAGTTCTACAGTAGACACACAAAGTGCACTCTCACAGAGATGAAAGGCTGGGCAGTAGCACCAATTTAATCCAGCAGAAGAGAAAGGATGCAGCTGTGGGGGACAATGAGAGACGGGAGGGCTTGAAACTGATTCTGTCGTAAAGGGTTTATGTTTGTTTAGATGCTACTGTAAGTACATTATTTAACAAATAGCTCAGTTTTGTGAAAATAGGCTTATTTCGGGGGAGGGGGGGAGCCCCCCTGAAGCTCACTGACATCTGAAATAAGAATGTGAGCTTTTTAATGGACTGTATTGTCTTTGTAATGAGGGTACATTGTTTCTGGAGTACTGGGCGGATGGATACACTGTCAAACAATAGGTCCACTCACCCTTAAATCCTGAAAATTGTGCTTTTTATATTTTTGTTTCTTTTAAAGTTAAGTAAACAGAGTGCATGTTAGGTTAGCTTTAGCAATTAAGGAACGTTTAAGATCTTAACTCGCCAGGCTCATTGTTTCCCTCTTATTAGAATCGGAGGATGAAACCCTCTTTATTGTCACACACAGCAGAGCACACACAGTGAAATGTGTCCTCTGCATTTAACCCATCCTAGTACTAGGAGCAGAGGGCAGCTATTGTGCATCGCTCGGGGAGCAATGGGGAGGGGGGATTGGAGGTGTCCGGTGCCTTGATCAAGGGCACCACAGCAGGGCCTAGAGGTGACCTGGGACCTCTCAAAGTAGCAGTCCACTTTCCAAACTGGAACTGGCGACCCTACGATTCCCAGTCCAAGCCCCTACTGACTGAGCCACTGCCAGTGTTTATGCTAAACTAAGCTAACCACTTAAACTCTGTACATAAACAAGAGCTAGATATTGTTGTGTCACAGTAGGAAAGAAAGCTATTTCTATAAAGCTTTCAAATGAATGATTAGCAAAAAACAGAATTAGAGTTAAAGTGTTTGTCCACTCTGCATGCCTTTACATCAGCAGAAATAATAATCATAAAGAGAAATCAGATTATGTGAGAAAAACCCTCTCACAGACAGGAAGTTCACACGCTGAGCCTCAGCTCCTCACAGCTGGCTCATCGTCTATTTACAGCCTTTCTTAAGTGCTTTCCACCACTTTCCACTCCGGCTCGGAACATTGCACACTGAGTTTGTTAACAGAATTTGGTCAACACATGTGTTGTCGACCAAAGATCAGCTCACATTTAGATGCTTTACTTCCTGTGCACACGTTAGAGCTGGTAGTCATTTAAATTATGGTTTATGCTTTCAAGGGTGTGTTCTTGCCTCTCACTTCCATCATTTCCCTTTTAAATAAGTTGTCCTGCCAGTTTCATGATGAACTTTAACTTAAAGATGCCGGGGGTTAAGGTGATTTGGCTTCTGCCCTTCTCTGGACTTCCAGAGAAAGTGAAAACGGTTCTGTGATCAACAACCACGTGTGTTTTGATCTGTACATTAGGGCCATAAGTGATCTCAGTCAGTCAGGGATTCAGGATGCATGTTAGACATGTTGCACGTCTTGAATCAGGATCTTATAGGGAGCATGTCAACATGTAGTACGACTGTGTGAGCAGAGCGAGGGCGAGGTGCTGAAGGGAAAGCAGGTTGCAGTGGTATTTGTCAGAGCAGATCTATTTTCTTCAACAATCAGAGGGTGAAAGTAATAATAACTCGAAATAAAAAGGGTTGTTTATAATATAAATCTACGAGTCAATCCTGGTTTCTTACGCTCGGCGGTCGTGGTCGATCCTGTTGATCTTTCCTCCGATGAAGACGCGGATCTTGCAGTCCTTCCACCTCTTCTTGTTGGTCAGCAGGTAGGGGATCAGCAGGGTCAGACCTGGAGACATCACACACACACACATCATCACCTGTTCGTCATCCAAACACCAACAGTTCAGCCCTCAGCAGAGTGTGAGTGTGAAGCTGTGTCACAACACCCATCACGACTCTCTACCCCCCGCTGGGCATCCGAAATCACTCTGCCCAATAAAGAGCATACGGGCCCGTCAGCTCCACTGATCGTCTCATCACTGATGGGTCTCTCTCACAGCTGGGGGGCCTGTTTTCATTTCCCTGTCATCACTCCCTCTGCTAAAATCGATGTTATAACACTTATAGTGGAGCAGATGGGTATGATGGATAACCGAGACTCACCGCCATCGTCAAACAGCCACCACACGTCCACCGTGCCCTTCCCCTGCTTCTGCTGGAACTGTTGGCTGGCCTCGAGCAGCCTCTGGTCGGACACATTCAGCGGCATGGTCGGGCTCCTCTTGTCTGCAGAACACACACGACACAGCAGGGGTTACTTCTACTGTTAGACTGTTAGTGAGGAGTCCTGAGAGGGGAAGTCAGGTTGGAGAGTCAGAAAGCATCCCGGGTTAGGATCAGTCACATAAGGACAGGATGTGAGCTCTTCAGTAGCATTGTGTTTGAAAAGAGAGAGTCATTGTAAGCACTTAAACACCGTAGAGCGCTACAGCGTCAGTGTTTCCTCTGTACGTTTCTATTATAGATTATTCCAGAGTTAGATGGAGCACATGATGCATCAACGTGAGAAGACTGTCTCTTAGGGTTTTATAAATCTGCAGGATGATTCTGAAGAAGAAAGCATTTTCAGAAGCATTTTATCGTGCAGATTTATTTCCCACCTTTCAGCCTGGCACTGGTACTATAGGATAACATCTAATATCTGCAGCCGTGTCTCCAGGTCTATTTTAGGGCTGCAATGTATGCTGATAATGCATCCGGTCAGGGACTGCTTTTAACTCAAGAGAACATCCTCATTTGTTTCTTCCAAGCTAAAGCTATTGTATTACTGAGGGAAATGCAGCACAACCACACATTTAATTCATGATTATACGAGATGAACAGACCATAGCTGCCTTGAAGTTGATGTAGGTTTGAATTTGTAAACTTGTTTTACTTTAAAGTCTACATATCTGATGGGTGAATGATTGATCTGGGCTAAATGAACACAGGGGAAACACCAGGAATAAGAGAGCTGTCATCCTGCCACACAGCCGTCACCTCAGAGAGAAGAAGCAGCAGCAGCGAGACACACTGAAGACCAGAGGAGGAAAGTGAAATGTTGGCGCACACACACACAACATTTAAGACTTGGAGTGAGTTAAAGGCACGATCACACACAGCTTCAGAGCTACAAGCTGGAGACTGTTAAAGAGAGCAGGAGGAAGAGGAGAGAAGGCAAAACGTTAGTCCCCACAGCCGAGAAGCTAGCGGGCCGGAAAGACGAGACAGAGACAGAGACAGCGGGGGGACAGGACGGCGTGTTAATACAGCAGGACGTCCAAACAGAGCGAGGCGATAGGACGAGAGAGAGAGCAGAGAGAGAAGGATTAAAAGAGGCAACACAGTAAAGTGGGTATCCTGCCTTTTTTCAACAGGGGCTGAGTCGGAGCTTTGCCGTCGTCCTCTTCATCTGTGAGACAAAACAAGAAGAGGGAAGAACTCTGAGTTAAGGTGCAATGTGGATTCGATGTGCCGTCAACTCACCACCCAAGAGGAAGTTGCAGCAGGACATGTACGGTTATTCAATAATGTATAATGACACTGAGGGGAGCAGCTATCTGTGAGCCTTATGCTGACTCAAGATTTCTGAAACAGCTCAGGCTCACACTTCCACGGGCCGTTTGTGTTCTTATGTGAGATGTGCAGTGACCACTTCTTATTGTAGGTAGACCAGAAGTCAGCATAACCAGAGCTCCCTCGACCCAAAAGCATTGGAATATTGCAGGTAACGTAAAAGCAATGGCAAGTAGTAAGAAGATAATGTTAAGGAACTACAGCACGGTCACATGACTTCACGTCTCCACCGCTAAGCTAAAGGAGGCTAATGTTGGCCGTGATGACGATCAGTGTGTGAACCACAGACCTTATTTCTTTGAGACGAGGTGACTTGAAGCGCTGACTCATTTCAGAGGTTCAGGACTGATTCCTGCACCACTAGACATGCCAGGGGGACTTAACCCACTTGTATTATCTCAAACCTGTTCCTCTATCCTGGCCCTACGCCTGGATCGAGATGAAATTCTCACAGAGCGCGAGGAGTGTGATTCAGAGTGGAATGAAATGTGCACACAGTGTGTTAATGACGGCTCAGGCTGGTACTAAGAGGATTACCCAAATCAAAGCATTCACCTCGACTACACCAAACCAACAGTGTGTGTGGCCCCTCAGTTACACATTACTACTGCACACACATGCATTCATATTCCTGCACTACAACTCCTTAGCTTTCTCAGCTCCACCAGACTCTGTTGAGTTTATGTAAATGGGAAATTGAAGCAGGAGCTGAACAGAAAACTATCTCTGAGATGTTCTGGGGAATAGACCTCAAGTTTGAATCTGGTAAATAGATTTGGGTGACATTTAGTTACCTGTTCTTTAAACATTAATGTAATGATTTCATTCTGTCCCGCGTCCACACAGCTCCTCCCACAACAAGACAACAAGCTTAAATAAAAACAATGAATATCATCACGAAATACTCTAGGGAGCTTCATGACGCCAGACTGTACGAGGACTGAGGACTGGGGGTCGGGGGGGATCTGGGAACACTGTATTTGTTTGCTTGCTCAAAAGTTGAGTGGGTGGCACTAATACATCCTGTGGGACCACTGGAGTCATGGGTCACTGAGGCCACTTCCTGTGTGTGTGTGTGTGTGTGTGTGTGTGTGTGTGTGTGTGTGTGTGTGTGTGTAGAGGGACAACAAAGGCAGCCATTGATGGATTAAGAGGGATCTCACAGAACTGTGTTAAACGTATTCGCTGGGGGGGAAGCCTTCCTCCCCACAGTCCTAGTTTGTATATTTGTGCCGTCAGAATCACTATTATCATTTCATTACTATTTTTAACTTCCCATGTTTTGTCAGCTGCTTGTAAAGGGTATGACGGTTTAATGCCTCAGAATTGTACTACTTAGTTACCACTCAATATGCAAATATATTAATCTAACTCGGTCAAAGCTTTGCTACCTTTCTGCAGGGCGGGGCTGTTCTGCAGGCTGGTGGCTTTGGAGGACGGTTTGGATGAGTCTGCGTCAGAGTCCTTGCTGGTGTCGATGGACACGATCACATCCTTCATCCCCGAGGACTTCTCCGCCGAGGACAGCAGGTCATCTGGGAGGAAGGGGAAGTAGCGAACAGATGGAGAGGATGGTGGGAATTAGAACAAGTGAGGGAGAGTTCAAAACAACACTAATTAGATCAGAGAAAAATGGAGGTAAGCGCTGAAAGGAGGGTTACTCCAGAGATTTTGTTTCCTTTCCGTTGATTTGGGGCATTCACACAATGGGTACAAGCCAATAATGCACACTTCCTATAGATCTGAACCCTTCCTTGACTGCGTTGTGTGCGTTTGTTACCTTGTCCTTGGATATGTGACACATCCAGCCCCTCCTTCAGGCGCAGAATAACAGCACCAAACTGGAAGTCAAAGGCATCACTGGAGAGGAGAAATAAAAACATTACAAATCAGCAGTGGTTCGAACAAAACAGACACAGAGTGATGGACAGTTCAACAGGAGGACAGATAGGACAGCAGGTTCACAGGGAGAGCTGGAGGTGTGTGTGCTCTGTGTCTCTGCGGAGGCAGAGGGCACATAGCTGGAAGATTAGCGTGATTTTAATGAAGCATCCCTGACCTTCAGCTCTAATGCAGTAATCCCTGGATGTTACAATCAGTTACTGCTGCACTCACACGCTCACATGACTGCTGCAGGGGCCAGCTGGGAAACAGGCTTCACTGGTCACACAGCTTCAGCGGTACTAAGGTCAAAGGGACGATACTAACAGAGCCCCGGACCCTCACTCAAGGGGCCGTAGTTGAGAGCTTGTCATTTAAAGAGGCCCTATTCTGCTTCTTGGGGTCTTCCCTCTCCTGTAGTGTGTTAATAGAGGTTTGTGTGCATGTTAATGGTGTTCCCTCTCTGCAGGTTCCACCTACTGGATCATGCTGATGTAGGTCTCCACGTTCATCATGTCTCCATCCCTCCAGTCGTTCTTGAAGCCCATCACCAGCATGTTGGGCTTCAGGCGGCCCAGACCCGCAGCCTGAGGAGGAGAGGGGGAAGAAATCAAACTCAATCCTTCGTGCACTCCAAGGCTGGCTTCACTCCAAGGAGTCATGTGACATGATCCCTCAACTGGCACATTTATTGAGACTCACACATTTTCCCCAATTGGTCATTCCTGAAACCATTTAACTGGTTATTTGGAGCCGAATGAAAGCCTGAATGTGATGCTGGGTTATAGGAATAATATATTACTTTGATTTAAGGATCATTTAAGACGGTTTAAGGACATAAAAGGCCAAATTCAATTAAGTTTATAGCGTCTGACATAGTGAATAGTACATTTTTATGCGCAAACCACGTCCTGAATAGCGTTTAGCTACCTTCAAATCGGAATTACAGGGTCCCACGATTTAATAAAGTTAGACTGAAGCAATCCTCAAATTAAACACAGAGTTAAATCCCAGGTCGAATGAACGTAGAGGGTCTTGAACTTAGTTGTTTTTACAGTGATAGAAATGTTTCAATGTCTGTTTCGTTGTATTGTGTGTTAATATCTGTCCTTGTTTTATGTTGCAAATTAAGCTGCTGTGATGCAGCTGTTTGCACGTCACTGATTGGCTGGATCTCTGTCCTACCTGCAGCAGGTACTGAGTGCCCTGCCTCATGTCCTCTGCAAACACTGGCGTGTAGAAGGCCTTGGTCTCGTTCTTCAGGAGCCAGCGCTGGTACCGCGCCTGATCGTTGGCCAGGTCTTTGAAGTTGGGCCTCCTGTAGCCCTGTGGACACACAGAAAATGTTACTCATCCCTCAGAAACAATCCTGTACGTGTATATCTCACAGGTTAGTCATCTCTGAAAGATTGGAATCTCCTCGTCAAGTATTCTGTTTATTTCTGAAGACACGAAGCTGCCTTTCAGACAGGAATGCCATTAGCTGAGACTGTTTACACTGCTTAACAGATCAGAAACACAGAGCGGCTTCACCGCACAGAGCCGGCATTCATACAATCTAAACGGCCCTTCCATTGTGGAGCAGGTGTGGCAGGCATGGGATTTGTAAGAGGCTTTTTACACCGAGTGGAACAAGCGCATCAACTGTGTCCACCGAGGCCCGCTGATGCGCTCACTCCTCTGTCAAAGCTCAGGTAAGACATCCCACAGCCGTTAACAGGAAAATGATCTTCAGATAAATAAAGAATGAAGTTCCTCAAGAACAAAAAGCATGATGAGTAGCTGATCCTCCTTACTTTGAAATTAGCCTCGCCACAGCTCAAGGAGTCAATTTTGGCAGATTTTTACTTTACTTACTAATAATCAATCATTCAAAAGCATGTTTGTTTTAAAAAGGAAAGTCAGCCAAACTATTGACACTGTATTGTTGTTTTTAATCCACTACTCCGGAGATCAATAAGTGTAAGACTGACTGAAAGCTGAGCATGTTGAATGAGGCTTGATTGGAGATTATAGTAGTCAACTTTCTTCCTCTGCTCGTTGTTTTTAGGTTGCATTTGGTGGTTTTATTTATGTGAGGGTCTCTGTTTTTCGGGAATTGAAAAACTCACAGGCAGAACACAAAACGTAACGAGATCATCTTGAAGATTTCTGAGAGATCTACAGCCTTTCTCGTCTCCGTAATAACTGGATCTCTTATGAAAAGGAGTGAAAACCTTTCTTGGTAAACAGATTTTCAACTAGCTCAGAGTTAATGTGACTTCTAGGATTGCAACTGTGCTTCACATGTTACCTGACACTTACTAGAACTCACTGAGTGTAAGGGTGAGGACTTTACATGTTCAACAAGTGATGGATTTACTGCTGTAACCCGATTCCAGGGGCCCCACCGTGGTGCTTAGCCTACAGTGCAGCATTGTGGGAATACTCAAGGTGAAATTAACATGAACTAATGGGAAATGACTAGAAATGAAAAGCAGTTTTGTTTACCGTGGCATATTCAGATAGAAACTAACCTTCTACCGTATCTCAGGCAAACATACTGTGGGAGGTGTGCCATGTGGGGAGTCAGTTTAATAACGGGTTAGAATGAACAGCTCCTTTATAAAAGGACGCTTTTAAGATAAAGAATAAAAGGAAGTGGAATTATGAGTCATCCATTAGCATTAGCAGGCTACATTTACTACTTGACTCCATGCAGCAGCACTTGTGTTAAGTAAATATGTCAGCAGTGTTCTTGTTCTCCTTAGTCTGAATCTTTATGGTTTATGGCGTCAGTTAAATGCTATCTTATGTTAGATCGGACTCTGTTGGTTAACTAAGATATCATAAAAGATATATTCACTGGAGAAATCACTGTCACTTCACTGAGTGCATGTCTACAGTTTAATGTGCAGATTTCAAATCAAGCTTCTTGGGTTTTTCTCTCAATTTTCATTTACTGTTTTAAATAAGTATGCTTATCATATAGACGCTCTGCAAGGGTCCAGAATGTGACTTCACCTGTAACACCCCTGAAGTACATTTGATGGATGTACATTGGAAACATAGCTTTATCTTTAATAGTGCAGGAGCCAAAATGCTTCATTATTTCCAATATTGTTTTTATTCTAGATTTGTATTTAATTTGAACTCTGTATCGACAGCTGGCACTTTTTTCTGCGGTCCTCTTTGAGTTATTGGTTGGTAATTTGAGTCGTTAAACATCGTTAAGCTACACCTTAACTACAGGACTCTTTCACTTGAAACGCTCTAAGCGATGAGGCTACCTTGGCCTCTAAGCGATTGTTCAATGGGAGTTTTGTCGCTACATGAAGTTCATTTCTGTTTAGTTAGCATCAACTAAAGCCCAACCAAAGGGTTCCTCCTCACCGTGCGGATGTGACCGCAGATCATCAGGCCCACGTTCTTGGTGAAGCTGTAGACCAGATCCAGGAGGGCGGGTCGAGAGTTGGGGTATCCCGTCATCACCAAACACTGGGGTCTGCACACACACACAAACACACAGGTCAGCATCTCTACTGTACACATCTCTATGTCATTGGGACATTTACTGTACAGCATGACTAGCTTTCAGAAGAGCCGCCCCTCTTTGTCCTGATCTTCACGGTGACCTCCGGTCTCTAGCTCAGGACAGATACGGAGCAGAGTGGCGCACATCAAAGCAAATATGTTAAGCACCGTGGGATTTAAAGGAGGCGCTGAGAGGAGGCAAGAGGGAGCTAAGAGGAACACAGAGTCCTCCCGAAGAAGCAACTAGAGACTCTAATCTCTGCTCGCTCTGCTGCCATGGCAACATAATCTCTGATAGGTCCCAACGCTTGATCCAGAAATAATAATAGTAAGGTAACAGTACCTGCTCTAGGTGTGTTACAAGATCATGAATCAGCACAAATAACATCTTTCAAAGCTACTCAATGAGTGTTTTACTTATATTCTGAGGATATTAACCATAAATAATATCATGGTTTTGCTTATTTGAAGCGATGCATCTAAAAGGACTCTTGTTTTATTATGTTTGTTTTTTCGTGGTGGAATGAACTGCAAGTTACTGTGAATAAAAGCTTCGGCCAAATGAAATGTAAAGTAAACAGATGTAATGCATCAGCCCTGAATCATGAGGCTATAGCCTAGCTTTAGCATGCTAACAGATGACTAGGATTTGCCGTTTATGGTGAAATAGTTATTCTCTTCTAAAGATACAGCCTAGCTAATGGTGGGTGCTTCGTTGTGTTCTGTACCTGAAGTTCTTGACGTGGTCCTCCACTCCGCTGAGGTGCAGAGTGTGTGTGAGGGCCTGGTGGTAGGTCAGCGCCTGGGTGGAGGAGCCCCAGTTCACATCTGGAGAGATGGACGCATGCAGGCAGAAACACACAGCGTGTTTACAGAGAGCGCTGACCCATGTGGCGTTTCGGGCAAGGGAAGGCCTCGTGTGTGTGTGTAGCTGCGTGTCAAACTGAGTGTGCACACAGGTGTGTGTTCAGAGCTGCTTTGTGTTTGCAGAGGTGCACGGATGTGTGTAGCAGCGGTATGTGTTCAGTCACACTTTGTTTACTAGTTTTCACTTTAAGATAGAAACAGGAAACATTTGTAGATATCTAGATATAGCTAACTGTTGCTAGGTAGAGCAGACCATTGCTAAGAAGGCTCTGATCTAAAATGGTTAGCCATATCAATCTGCAGAAAGAAGTCTGGTAAATGTCATATTAGCTGTGGTCAAAAACACACAATAGTTTTCTAGTTACTCCATGAGAAAACTGCATGGATTATTCGTTAAACAGGAAATGTAGCTGACCTGGCTTCTTGTAGCTGACGTAGATGAACAGGCCCAGCACGATGACGTTGGTGAGCAGAGCCGCCCACCAGTTGATGACGAACATCACCACGCAGCACAGGATGGCTCCGGCCAGAGACACCCACATGTTGTAGTATTTGAAGCTGGGACGCCACCCTGCAGCACCGAGGAACACAGGTCAGGAGGTTGCACCAAGGAGAGCTCGTCACGTACTGCTTCATAATGTTTGCAATATTAATAATAATGGCAAAGAGAGAAAATGCACTTCTTGTTAAGGTTGAGTAAAAGTCAAGGACTCCTTAACCAAATTAAGACCTGTCGTTTAAAATGAGCACACATTGTGGAGAGGAGATATTATCACATGGTCTTAGGAGAGGTCATGTTGCTGTTAAATGATGGATAAAGACTGAGGTTAACAAACGGGAGTTAGCAGCCTGAAGGTTACACCAGCTAGGAGACACCGTGTGTGTCCACTGGCTTCCACAGACACTAGACTAGTAGGATTTTTAGTGATGGGATACTGTGTGCAGTTACACAATGACAAGAGGCTAAATCAAAGCACAGGACATAAAGGGTACACCCTCTCTGCCCTGTGAGAGGGGAGAGAACAGCGAATTGGAGGAAGAGTTTGTGTTTGCAGAGGCAGTAATGAGTGTGTCACCGCTCGCCTCTAATTTAGCCGTGTACCATTTAAGTCCGTGTGATTTTAAGACCTGGCTGGAGGAGATAGAAGCAGATAGAGAATCTGTACCTGGAGTTCTGCTAGAGCTTTGGTATTGTGGGGGGAAAAAGCAAACAACTCAATATACAGAGAGATCCACTCCTGGGTATGCATTTCAGAAAGACATTCTCAGTGTCAGATCAAAGGAAATGTTTCCACCATGCGGGAGTCTGGGTTTCACCGTCAGTGTGAAACTTTTACACCTTTTGTTGCACCAGCTACATATATCACATGTCCAGACTCAGATCCATTACATTTATCACAGCTGAAAGATGGTGCATTCACAATGATAGAGCTGTCCCGGGTTTCTCAGATCTCATTAACGAGACAAAGGTTCAGTTTGACCTTTCGTCACATGAGCTATGGAAATTTAAATAATCCTTAAGCGGTTTCCAGAAGCCGGCTGACCTTATGTTTGGTTCTTTACTCTTTGCTGTTCAAAAGACACTCCTTCTGGAAACAAGTGTTCATGGTTAGAGTTGATCCATACAGGTTGAACTCCAGCCACAAAACAAGGAGAAATATCTGCAAAACCTGCATAGATTGTTGCCATGAAAGGGCAATTCTGTTCTGGAACTTTAAGTACATTCAGCACAGATGTTTTGCACACTGCACCTGTGAAAGGACAGCTGATCCGTTCAGGTATTTCTATGCAGCTGTGGAGGATGATACTATACAGCTCTTCATTGAAAATGCTTGCTGCTCCAATACAACTCTAAACCAAGACTCAGAGCATCAAATTAAATGAGTCATTTGTTGGCGGGAATAGTAAGTAGTATATTTCAAAGCAACAATATAGTGATGTAATGTTTGGAGCATGTGGGAATCATAAACAGCTGATCTCTGCACTGGGATTTCATGGCATTTTCAATATTAAATAACAATGAATCATCGCTATAATTATAGTAACAGAAGTAAGGACTAATTGGTAGTGGTTAACCTCTAATTCTGACAGAAATCTACTTTTTTTACAAACATTTTCATTAGTTTTTCTACTTTAACTTTGATTTGGACAAGTTTGATCACCCTTAAAGGTTACACTGGAGAGAACAGTGAGTAGTCTCATCTTTTAAACAAACAATCTTGGTATTCATTAACTAAACTTCATCCACCACCATAACTCTCTGGCTAATTGTAAACAAAACTCTCAGATTATGAACTGTATATTTTATAAGTGCTTTTTTTTGTTCTGACATTTCATTACCAGGGATAATTCCACATTTGGCCACGGGACAACGTTTTGAAATGTTCCTGTGCTGCAGTGCACTGCTAGCTTTCCCTGGCTGGAGCAGGATCTGGCTTATGATCTGTCATAGACTGGCTCTAAGCTCTAAAAGGCATTAGACATGTAATTCCTTTTGAAACCCATCATTTCCAATCATCGTTGAAGGCCTTATGACTGGTTATTAACCATCTCTAATGATCCCAACTCTGGACGAAGCACATTTCTCTTCTTTTTGATCTTACCTGGGGAGTTAGCCAGTGAAGCGTGGAACACGGAGAAGTTGATCAAGGCGTAGGAAGCCAAGAAGAAGTTGGAGATGATGGGGGCAATTACGTTCAGCTGAGCTGCAAGAAGAACACAAATTAAAATGAGTCAAAATCACATTTCCAGTCCTTTTTCTCATAGTTAGCAAGAGCAAAACAAAAAGGTACTAATTGGATTCAAGTCAATTCAAACCACCACTAATTATTCCCTTGTTTTTGGAATCTCTGAAGGTAATTGGCGTTAAAATATCCTCATTCAATCAATTAAATGTTATTTGTAGAGCCCAATAAGATCTTAATTGGCCCTTCGATCAGGAAACCATTTATTCTTCATACATCACAATTGACTCCTGCTACCCCTACATTTTAAAGTTGATATTAAGTCGTTTTTATCGGTAACTCCTAGAGTAATGACTTCCTGAGTAGTGTGTGCAGCCGTACCGATGAGGATGAAGGCCAGAGCGATGACGAAGGTCAGGATGTATCCTCGCAGGGGCTCGTTGTTCTTGCCGTAGCCTTTGGCGAACATGCCCAGGCCGGGGTAGATGTTGTCCTTACACAAAGCCTGTGGAAATACAACACAAACAGTTGCTTAAAAGCTACAACATGTACAGTTCAGCAGCTCTATAGGTAAATTGCTCTAAACAGTATTTCGCTTCACGATACGGTGTTTACATTTTACATTATATAGACTCCTGCATCTACTACAGCTTCCTGTGTATCTAAATGACAATAAAGCCTTTGAATCTCGAGGGTTGCGAGTGTAATTCATTAGCCGATCTTACCTGGAACACTTTGGGAGCGCTGACTAACGAGGCCAGAGCGGAGGACAGAGTGGCCGAGAAGATTCCAGCAGTGATGATCGGCGCGAAACCAGAAACTATGCTCATCACCTGAAAGGTAAATTAGACATTTTGAACCCGACAAACAGCAATCTAACGACCTCTCTCTCTCCAAAATGATCTTCAGACCTCGTCTCCCGACCGAGCGGCTTTATACCTGGAAGTTATTTTGGAGTCCGAACTTGCAGCTGCCAGCGTTGCTCCTACACGAAGAGAAATCATAGCCGAACTTGCAGGAAGCGTCCGTGCAGTTTGCCATGAACTGCGCACTGACCGTGTCGTTCACATTGCCACTGGCGTCTCTCACAATGCAGGAGCCTGGGGAGAATCGCAGCGAAACCTCTGTTAGAAACCGTCACTAATGTAAAAACAGTGTCCCGATTTTCACAGTTACACACTATATCACATATAACAACAACAACAACAATAATAATAATGCTGTATTTATATTGCACTTTTCCTCCAGCATATATAACCTTATAACAGGAAAGATCAAATAAAATAAGACACTAGACAATCAATTAATGCAATGATATAAAACCTTATGAAATAAAAGCAAACGTGTGGACAATGAAACGTAAAACGGATGATAGTAATAAACCCTTCATAATTATAATTAAGGGTACACACTAACAGACAAACCCCAAAGGAAATGTTAAACCAATAATAAAACCCTTAAGTAAACAATATAAAAGTAGGTAAATTATGAAGATATAAAGCACTGCACCTGTTGAGACAGCAACGCCCAGGTACACTATCCCTGTGATCAATATGGCCAGGAGGGTTCCTCTGGGGATGGCCAGCTGCGGGTCCTGCAACAGAAACACAACAAAGGCTATCGATATAAACAAACATGTAATCCAACCAATAAAGGGCTTTAAGTTTGCTCTGTTTGACAGCATGATCTCAGTCTCCAAACTACGGAAGACTTACAGCGAGGTCTCCTGAGATGTTGGCCCCGGCTAGAATGCCAGTGGCTGCCGGGAAGAAGATGGCGAACACGGAGAAGAAGGTCTCGCCTCGGAAGTCAGGACCCATGTTCTCCCACATGATGTCACCTGATAATGACGGACAGATTCAGAGCCTTCAGTGCCAACACAGGAAGTTAGATTAGCTCTGTTGATTTCATTTTACGAGTGTAGTCATACCGTCGTATCCAAAGTAGCCCACAGCTTCCTTGGACTTGATGGGGATGAATGTTCCGATGAAGTAGTTGATGATGGCCGCGATAAGGACAATGAGCAAGAATATCTGGGCCTTAAGGGAGGGAAAAATAAACCAAAACATGAGTCACAGCTGATCTAACGTGAATCAATCATGGTAAGTCTGGCTTCAGGGAACATTGTGAATCATTCGGATTTAAGGGATTCTGATGCGTCTGCTCTTACACCTAAACAGTGCTTTATTTTGATTTCAAATGGCTCAAAACCAGTCATTTAGTTGCTATAGTGAGGGCTTTTTATCAGTCCCAGGTTTTGGACATTTTAGAGCCAAATCAGGTTACCAGGACCAATCTTAAGCAATGTTTAAGATAGTGTACCAGGGATGGGGTTTTGTTCCTACCTTGGCCTCCCATTCCATGCCGGCCACAGAGATGCCCAGGAGAAGGATCACTGTGATGGTGCCGATGATGCGGACGTCGTTGACTTCATCCGTCATGAGAGCATCTACGCCCTGCGAGACAAAACATGGAGCTGATAAAGAGTATAACCTAATGCCTGAAGTTCTCAAACAGTGTGAATAAAACACAAGGCTTCATCAAATAAAGACTGTTTCAATGTTGGTCTTGTTGGTATAGGATTCCCTCTGTGTGTTACTGTACTGAGCTGCTGTGAAGGCAACGGGATCAGTGCCAGCAGCCCCCCCGCAGCCCTAAAGGATAATAATGGATGGCTGGATAGAAGGAGGGCCAATAAACAGTGATGTATCAGTTCACTTGGCTCAAAGGGTGTCGCATTGCCTCCCCTTCTCCCTGCAGCAAGCTGTCCGTCTGCAGGTCTTGGGAAAGGTCAGGTATACCCCCCCACAGAGAGTCAAAGTGGGAGCAAGACGAGAGTAACTGGGAGCACGTAGAGACTTACAGCAAGCAGCTCCACAACGGTTTCAGCAAAGCCCACCACATACATGGCTACAGCCACTGCGTTGGCGAAGGCAAAGATCAAACCGATGGAGCCTCCGAACTCCGGGCCCAGACTCCTGGAAATCAAGTAATACGCTCCGCCTGCACAGAAGGAAAATGACAGAAGTTAGTGCATGTCCTGGGAAGACTTTGAATTAAACTTATAGCACAGATATCTTGTTATTTTATTGGATCGTTGTAAACTGTATTGTGTATCATACAGTAGGATGACACATGACGTGTTTTCAATTGATCCAATGAGAACAGAGGACATGCCGTCAGGCCAGCATCTTTTTTCTGAGCTTCCTGACTTTAATGGTAATCAGATGCTTGTTTTTCCCCATGTTTTTCAGATGGAAACTACCAAAAGAAATACCAACAAGATAATTTGCAATAGATGATTGACCGGCAGACCCTAAACGTTGCTCCAGCTGGGCGTTGTACTTTTGTCTCCGTAAGTGGAGCATCCTTCCCACAAAAATGAGACTAGATTTTTAGATTAGATTTACTTGAATTATCCCAAATTGGATGTTTTTGGGTCACAGCAGCATGTAAACAAGGCATAATGTGAACATTATCAAGAGTAGAACATAAACAAACGTATCTAATACATATTGACAGAAGAAACGCTGGGAAGAGGCGCTCCACAGAGCCCTGCCAGCACCTTTCTGCCAGAAAAAGGCGTTATTTGGACCCTAATTTGGCAGACTTTTAACAGTAAAAGTGACTCACTTTTACAAAATGTTAACACTGCTAAAGCAACTTCCAATAATCTCTGCTTTGACATTTGTTTCATTTCTTATCTGACTGAAAGTGGATTCAGTTGAAAGTAACTTTCAGCACGGCGCCGTGTTGGCCAATCAAATACATGCACGCTGAAATTCCTGGTAGATTAGTCTGCATGGCAACAAGGGTAATTCTGCTATCAGCCGTCATCTTTAAGAGGGAGGATAAACCGATTGAAGCACACTCAATAAATGCTCGTAAACACACTAATTGAGCCCCTGTGATTCATAGCGTTTATTTCCAAATAATTCCAACACAGGGTCCAAACACATCCTGCTTCCTGCCACATTAAATGGTCGAAATGTGCCCGGCCGTCATGGAGATTAATCTGTTGATAAGTGAGCCCAGTAGCTGGAATGATTTAGGACCTAAAATGAGAGCATGTGACAAGGATGAAAGCTTCAGATGGAGCCAATCAGTGCGCAGCGAGTCAACAAGGAGCTGTGTGCTTAGTGGATCACCTTTAACACTTCCCCAGGGTTAACACTGCCACCGTTAGCAAATGAATGGCTCACAAAGGTCTGTCATTAACCAGCCAATCATATCATTAGGCACCGAAGTCAACGAGGCAGAGATGCCAATCAAGGTGGGGGGGGGGGGTTAAAGAATATACACTCCTTTCTGTCTCAGAGCCAAGTAAATGTGAGCTGATTCAGTGAGAGCCACCACTTCAACATCAAGGGGAGCAGTAAGGACACTCATTGATTAATCCTCTTCTCATCTGACTCACAGAAGGCAGAAAGGTACTGGCACTGGAACTGGGGAACGCCTGCTACCAGCGCTTCAACACAAACAACACCCTCCCAGCAGTCTTTTATATTATTTCAATGACAGTGATACCATAGAAACACTATCATTTTCCACTATGGGCAACACCCGGTGTCCTTCTGGCCGAGCTGCTCCAACAAACAGGCTTTGCAGTGTTTGTTATGATAGTTTCCATCGGACACACACAGCTTTTCATGCAGTTTCTGCAGTGACGTCATCGGCGGAGCGCTCTGAAAAAGGACACTGGGGTGCACCTAATCTGGAGGCCCAATCTATGATGGCATCCACTCATTGGAAACAATTTCAAAAACACGCTGGTGTTTTAAAAAAGGCTCCATGTCGACACGGGCCAGAATGCTACAATGTGGCCGCTTCATTCTGTGTTCCGCTTCTACCGACGAACGCAGCGTTTACCTCCTCGTACGAATCCGTTTGTGGCGATGGCGGAGGTGGAGAGCCCAGTGATGGTGGTCACTACAGTAGCCATGCCGACGATCAAACAGGAGAGAGCTGCAGAGAGAGAGAGAGAGAGAGGGGATACACTTCATCATGACTGGAAGGAATGTGCTACGCGGTTAACAGTTCTGTGGTCCGGCCCACTCTGTGAAAAGTAGCACAGCCTCAGAGGCGAGCGGCACTGAAGTCCTGCCACATGTGTCGCTCTGTGGCGATATTTCACATCAAAGCGGAGAGTTATCAACAGGGCGGGGGGGGGGGGGGACTGTGTGAAGTGAGGAGAGAAGTGACACAGTGTTGATGTAGTAAAGCTTCGGTGCCACACTGAGCTGATTTCTGCACAGTGATGCTTTACCTCTCAGTGCAGCCTGAGGCCTCTCGCAGTATTTTATTTTACAGTCTGTTCTTGTGCTGTTGCATACTTCACCTTTACTGATAGTCATGTGCACTATACTGACATTTTACAGAGTCGGTCGCACACTTCCAGTTTTAAATGTATTAACTAACTTCATTCTTTATTATTTTATTGCATGTGTGGAGAATGTGTCCTGTGTTTGGGATAAGTGGGAAAAAATGGGGTACATATTAGTATCATGCTCCTTCTTGATTGTGTTACCCTGTGAAAATTCAATACATATATTAGACTGGGAGGTTTAACCAGTGTACCTGTTGCATGGTAACAGCCAACAAATTAGCACAATAACACGTGCCTACAATAAAAGATTATTGAATGTTGACTGAAGCTAGTAACCTCTCAAAGATGAAGCTGTTATCTACAGAACCTTCCATAATTACTTAACATATTAATGGAAAAAGTAGAAATGAGAGTTAAACATTGATAATACATCATCTAATAAAACATGTGGCGTATGGTGGTTAGTAGCCTTGATATGCTACCTGTTGACCCGTATACAGTACTTATCCTTACTTTAAATGCTATTCCTGAATCTTATTTGCACATTGGATGTATTTGTTCTCTTTGTATGAAGTGTATTACATGTTGTTCTGTTCGAGGAGACCTTCAGATTAGCATTGAACACTGTAGCTGTTGTGGATTAGACAATAAATCCTCTGAATCTTTTCAATTTCCCATTGAGCCTCACAACTGTAAGCTCGACTCTTTGTATGTATTGTTCTAAAACAATGTGTTCCTCTGCTGTGCATAGAGCAACACTGCTGAAGAGGAACAAGGAGTTACACCATCTGCTTTTTCTCCCGTTCACCCACAGGAAGCTGGTGTGCACGCAATACGTCCAAAAACACAAACAGAAAGTCAGAGGGGTAATCACTGCTTACCGATTCCAGCCTGACCCACGATCCATGACATGCGGATGAAGAGCATCACACCCCAAATGTTCAACATGCAGCGCACCTGCAGAGAGGAGGGAGGGTTAGTGGGGGGGGCAGCTTTAGTTCAACCAAACAGAGTTTCACATTTGCTGCTGATGCAAACTGCAACATTGATTTTAGACATAGCATGGTTGCAGCATACATTGGTGAGAAATACATCAAAGCTGCATGAGGCTTTTCTGAAAGCAGCATCTACGTTGTGATGATAATGCTAGCAGACTGGATCTGCACAAAGGATATTTCTATAACGTTTAAATGTACTTTAAAAACGACAATGTGAGGAAATGCAAAAGTCAAATTCGTATCAGAATTAAGTTGAGAAAGTTGTATTAAAACACAAATGATAATACTCATTTAAAACTAACATTTGAAATGCATCCTAACTTAATTGTAATTTTATCTACTTTTATTTAATTTTTTGTCAGAACCAAAAATAAATGACTAAAAAAATGGAAACTAAATCAATTCTGAACTAAATTCCAGCAGGGTCTGTGTCCACATCACTGGTTAGTGATTGCTTGTGCTGCTTACTTATTGTTTTACATGTTTATAGTGATTGCAATAAGTAGATTAGCATGTTTATTTCTTGTAGCCCTGATGAAAGACCCCTCCCACAGCAGGGGCCACTTTTAAGTAAATATTCTAAATGTCTTCACAAATTCCATTACAAAACTAAAAGGTTTATGGATAAGTTCAAGGTTTGTTTTAGAGAGGAAGTAAAGGACTTTTATGTCAAAATAGGAGCGGGATGATAGTATCCAGATGCCCTGCTGACTGTACTTTGTGTATAAACTATACTTTCATACTTCAATTAGACATGAAGCACATCGCTCTGTTGTTTGGAGAGCTTCCTTCCTCAGAGGTTCACCAGCAGCCAAACTCCGTCTGAGGAGCCGGGAGAAAGTCACACTGGTGCTCCACAATCCTGAACACCGTGTCATCTACTCTTAACAGCTCCAATTATACAGCGGCACACTTCGCACCTGAGATCCACTTCACTGAGTCAACACACGGCAGATCTTTAGAAGAATCTGAGACATTTGTGGCCGCATTGGTAGAATAGACCTACAGTGAAACTATTCCGTCAGTGGGCACGCTGCAGATATACAGTCACATTTATGTTGGGTTTTCTTACTGGTATTACGGTATTTCACACTGGCTTGGTTATAGAGTATATTCAGATTTCTTTTTAATCAAGCTAATGTCACCTTGTAATACATTAGCAAGTTTATAAGCAAAGTAATACAGGATATCTGTCATTAAGTCTAAATACGTGACCAAATATTTAATTATAGTCTCCTATAAACTAAACTAAGTTTGCATGTCCTTTGTTTAATATCACCCGGAGTTAGCAATTTAGCACTTGAGGCTAAAGAGATTTCGATGGGTTGTTCTTCATCATAAAATAAGCCAGTTAATACCCCACCTGTCAATGTGAGAAGCTTTTATGAAATGAAACTACTAAACAGCAAAAACTAGCCTCCTTTAGCTTAGCGCTGGTGGTATAAAGTCACCTTGTTGTAGTTCCTATGTAGCTTTAGCTACTTCGAGTGATTGCATTTAAGCTTCAGAAAGGATGAAGGGGTGTACATATGTGGAGATCATCCTGCTGAACAAAACCTGTCATTATCATAAATGTGTTTTGGCAAAAGATCTTATTTCTGCAATATTCCAAAACGTCTTTCTAGTCAAGGGAACCCTTGCAATGCTAACTTATGGGTTAGCCTACCAAAGTATAAGCGCTGCTTTAAAGCTTCTGGCTCCTAACAACGGTCAATCTAATAGTAGAATTATGGTGACACATACTCCCTCGCTTTACATTGTATCTGACAGAGCTTCTGGATGATTCAACTTATTTTGAAACACAACAAAGGAGATGAAGTGACGACTACAGGAGAAATGATTGTGTTTCAAAAATGAGACTCACCAGCACTCCCTTGACCCAGCCGAACTTAACCACTCCTTTGGACTCGGCCGCTTCTTTAGACGCGGCCTCCTCAGCCGGGCTGAGCTCATCTCCGTTAGCAAACCCATCCTCAAACGGCTCCTGAAAAGCACAAAAGATAAGACATCGTGTTTGTATGTGAAGAATCAGAGTCGATTTAAATGTGGGGAGTTTGGTGCATCTTGGGTGCCGCTGTGGTGGGGTAAGATAGATAGATAGAATCGGAGGATGAAACCCTCTTTATTAGTCACATACATGCACACAGCAGAGCACACACAGTGAAATTAGTCCTCTGCATTTAACCCATCCTAGTACTAGGAGCAGTGGGCAGCTATCGTGCAGCGCCCGGGGAGCAATGGGGAGGGGGGGGGATTGGAGGTGTCCGGTGCCTTGCTCAAGGGCACCACAGCAGGGCCTAGGAGGTGAACTGGGACCTCTCCAAGTAGCAGTCCACTTTCCATTTTTCAAGTCTGTTCGGGGACTTGAACCGGCGACCCTACGATTCCCAGTCCAAGCCCCTACTGACTGAGCCACTGCTGGGTAAGGACGCAATCCCCATAGTGCAGTTTGATTGGCTAAGAAAAAAGTCAAATCAAGCAAAACATCCTTATTTTTTTCAGTCTTAATTTATCCTAAACAGATCAATCATTTTACAATCATATAGAATAAAAAATACATCTCATTAAACGTCATTCATCATGACACCACTTCAGATACAGCTGAGTATTTCCATGGTTTAAATGTGACCGTGTAACATAATGAAGAACGTTTCCCTCAAAGACAACTTCAAGGATCTGACGTTATTGTATTTCCTTGTAATAGCTCCACTTCTTTTAATTAAAACCATAATAAGACTATGTGAAATGACATTGAGAGGACAAAATAATCATGTAATGTCAACTTGATAAGCCCGCTGGCTGATGGGTCTGTCCTTGTGTTACTACAACAGGAAGTCTCCCTCCCGTGCACAGACAATGCCGTGACGTTGGTGGCCTCCCTGCCAGGAATCTTCTGGTATACAGCATACTGTTTCTACTCCATTTATAGCCCTTATGGTGATGAACACAGGACGTCTTCAAACTAATCCTCCAGGCACTGACTCAGAGGCTTTTCAAAGCATTTCCTCCTCCCACCGGCCACAAAGATTGTACATTAAAGAGTGTCAGACAAAAATAAGCTTCCCAGCAGGACTTCAGAGCAGCTCTGGCATCCTTAACAATAGCTGATCTAAAAAGAGTCATTTTGAAAGGCATAATGTTATAGCGCAGTTAATTACCCCGGGGGCTTCAATGTGTTTCTTGCGCCACAATAGAAGAGAGGGTTGTAAAGAAGTACAATTCCAGAGGCTCGCTGCGTGGAAAGATACAAATATGTGATCTCGTTGGGTAATTATTTCATGACATATGTTTGGACAGATACGAGACAATGTGGGTCCCTTTGCAACCATTCAAGATGCAGTCACCAAACTTGTGTATAGTTAAGATGAAAGGCTGACCTTGAAATTGGGGGTGGAAAGAGGTTTAGGGCTTCTCTTTCTTAAAATGAACTGCATCTAATCTCACGAAACACAAAACCAATTTGTGGACGAACACCTTTCAGCACTGAGACTCTGTTACAAATATAAATAGGTGTTATAAATTATCCAAGAGTGCCAGGCCTTCAGAGCGGAGCTGTGGGCGAGTGGAGCACGATCACTCAGCATCTTTTCACCTGAGCCATCTGTCAACTACGGCAGCTACAAGGAGAGCCAAAATCTCTCTGCACGTTAGCTTTGGCTTCAGTGTCATATCATCCTCTCAAGGTCAAACATGGCTTAGGGACATCCTGCTCGCAAAAACAAAAATATTGTACTAGAATGAGGCATAACTAAGCATTAGGCAAACACTTTCATAAAACAGCAGAAAATAAAGTCTTAAAATGAAGAATCTTTGGCACTAGAAGCTCGAGTGCTTTTGGGTTGAATATTGAACTTCAATACTTTTGACGCCACAATGAAGCAGCTTTTAGTCATCATGAACACACACCATGGCATACACTGGGAAATCAATGCACAGTGTGTATCTGCTGTGCTAATCTTCTTATACATGTGGTACCTGCATTGTCCCCATCCCTGGACTAATGGGAGACGGAAACACAATAGGAGGATGTACCATGTCGCCTAGCCCCGATGTTCACTCCTGACTACCTCGACACAAAAGCTTTATTCTGTTGGCATCGGACACAGACATCAGTAAGGGAAACATTAAACTCTTGGCAGGAGCCGTGTTGGGATCGGTCCAAAGCAAAGCCAGTCCACACGACACACGGGATCAAGCGGAACAGCCAATACGCCATAAGAGCCTTACAAAAGAGGGGGGGCAGCCCTAGGAGTACTTTGGAGTTATGCTGGGAGACGCGATACATTGTGCATTGTACAACTTATTTAACTATGTTTGTTCAGTGTGATCAGAAAGCTAGTTTTGGTATTGAATGACAGACAACAACAATCCCTAATACAGCAGAAAACAACAAAAGAAATGGCCTTCTTTCAACGAAGCTAAAATAACAGGAAATTAAGTTAAAAATAAAATGATCCACATTCTCTCTCGATTGATAGTGCAACAAATCAAAGAGACGCCGGTCAATGCAGCTACAGTTGAATAATAAATGGGTTTGCCATGAACTTAATGATGACTCAATCATCCTAATAAAAAGATCTTCAGGCCTTCAACACAAACCTATCAAAAACACATGTGGAAAGGGTGGAGCTCCAAGGTTGTTGCTGAAAACATACCATCTACCAATGGATTTAGGATTAGCTAAGAAAAATAGCATGTCCGTAAAACCTGCCATGAGACCAGTAGGCAAACTGAATGATTAAGTGGGAACCAGCTGTCCAAACACTGGCATTTCAGTCAGGAACGACTGCCTCAAAGAACGAGGTAAAAAGGTAATGGATCTGACCGGACCCCTGTTTTTTTTACATGGCTTTAACAAAGAAGTACCGAGGTTCAACACCAAGTCCTGAACTATAACCAGGATTAGTTTGACACGTGTTTAATGAAAGATACTGAAATGGTTTTTTGAACGGTCTGTAAAAGAAAACTGAGCGGTCACGTAGCATAAGGACGGTTTAACAATTCAAAGATAATCACATCTGCTTCTGGGACAGATTATAGAGCAGCTGTTCAGAGGGACACATTCTTAGCTCTGAGTGATGTCAGGTGATGTTGCTGATGTCGTTACGCAACACTGAATCCAGCGCCGTGCCCTGGTGGGGCATTAGGGACACCAGGGAGCATCTGTTGGTTGATTTGCAGAAAGAAAACTCCGGCCTGCCTCAGCTCCTTTTGAAAGAACACTTGATCACATTGATGAGGCATGTTTTCTCAAAGATAGCTTTATGCTCAGGAATGTGGAAAGACTGGCTTCCTCTGCAGCAGGTTCGAGATCAGTAAACATTCCAATCAAAAGGTGTTTGACAAACGTTGGTCATCGGGATAACTTGTGTGGAGCTGGAACGTTGTAAAGAGATAAAGATGCTGGAGCCGTTTGGTTCTTTATTACAAAGCAGAATATAGCCATCAGCATTAAATACAAAACTGAGATTTCCCAGGTGTATCTTTGTATTGGCAATCCCTAACAAATGGTGTGCATCATGTCGTTGGATGCCAACAGCGAAGGGTTTTTTATTAAAAAGTCAGAAACGCTTCAGGGTGTTGCAGCTACCATTTTTTTATATGAGCAAACTCTGCTAATAAAACCCTCTAACATCACTTTGTTTTACAAATCAATACTACATAATAAGAATCAGAACCCTCCAGGATCTCTGATCTATATGTGTTTTATCTATACAGTTTGATTGTTTTCCTCTCAAAGCAAGTGAGAAGGCAGCAAAGCAGAGGAATCCAATAAAAAGAAGCAGCTTTTGATGACACGGACACAGAAACCTGTCTCTGCTGCAGTGACATGTTTAAGGTGGAAAAAGCCCTGACGTTGGTAGAAACCTGCTTTGGATTAACTTTTTGTTGAGAGGTGCTGCCCAAACCTTCCTGCCACCGCAGGTCTTAAGGACAATTTCTACAGCACACAAAAAACATCTTGGCAAACAGGTGGAAGCCACAAAATCACCAGAGAACACTGAAACACTTTCAGGATCAGAACGCCGAAGGAAAAGGAAGGAAAACCACACCGGAGCACAATGTGTTCTTTAGTTAATTTGCATGCTGAATGGTAGGAACAGGTTGAAGCCAGCGGCTTTTAAAAGACTCACATTCTTCTGCCTTGCAGGTATCAAACAGACTTTGTGACTTCCACTCAGGAACAGTGTGTGAGCAGCACACAGGATGAGTTAGTGAACATTATCTACATGGCTGAAGCCACACAAAGGCTGGCTTTGCACCCCAATGACAAAGCATGGGGGGCTTAGCACGGCAGAGCACACTGTACAACGACTCGCAAGGGCATCGTGACAAAAAATAAATCTAATGATGCGATCAGATCTCACAAACTTTAACGCAAGACAAAGTAAAGTGAGATTCAAGAAAACTATCAAGACTACAATTCCTGTGTGATTAGACAACAGAATATGCAGGACGTACCGAGCATTTCCTGGAATCACTGGCACGTTCTGCTGACTACACACTAATGAATTATAATAAACTACAAGCACTGACGCAAGGCACCTAATCAAAAAACAAATAAGGCTCCCGTTGTTTCGGCGAGGCTGGAGAACACTCAACATCATGGAAAAACAGGCATCACTACAGGCACTTAGTTTTACTGAAGCCAGGATTATGTTGGCTCGTGTAACAGTGGAACCGCTCTGAACGAGAAGCCAAACGCTGAAGGTTACTCACCCAACAGCACCATTTAAAACAAGGAGCTGGGAGAATATTTTGCCCTTGACAAAATATTATAACTGCTCGTTTATCAGCGGATCAATTTCAGGAAGCACCAGAGACATGAGACACAACATATAGTCTGTAGAGCTTATTATTCCAGTCAGATATCTCTGTTACACATTTTCCAGCAGTTTTACATGGAGTATTTCTGGGATTGGGACTGTCAACATCAAACAAGAGTCCTCCATGGCTTGTTAGACTTTCAGTTGGGTTAATAGTAACTCAGCAGCTCTGTCTGTTGGTACACTGTGTCCGATATACTGTATTAGTTTACAGTGCAGTGGTCAGCATCCTTCGAGCCGGGCTGATGGATTCTCATATACCTATTGGCCCCCGCCCTCCCTGCATGGCTCCATCAGTGACAGAGAGGACCGATCAGATGTCCACGCTCGGAGACATCTCTCCATTGTTTGGAAAAACCTCCCACCACTCAGTTCATTATTCTTTTACCGCGCTGAAACTCTCCCAGAGTTAGATTCCCTGCTGCCCACTGAGGCCTGTTGATGGAACCGGCCCGACACTGCAGAGATTTTTGTTTTGGAATTGTGTCGAATTACTATTGGACTCTGGCATGAGTGTGAAAGAGGTGATGATTGAGGCACTGGCACACAGTGAGGAGCTTTGTTGCTCAGCAAGGTTAGGGAATGGAGAGGCGCTGATGTGAACATACTGAGGAGTTATGGTTTGTGATGGAATAGAGTAAATGTTAGCCATTGGACGACAGACTTATTATCGCTTTCAAAAGACGCTTTAATGGCATGACCAAATCAAAGCACAGTTCTGCCAAATGTGATAATGCAATATTTATTGACCTTTTTTTAGCAGATGGAGGCTAATGAAATAAAAGTGTTACTGAGAGCTGTGTTCTCTGAAAATAATGGTGATGACGGTAATAGAAATTGCTGGCTCTGCTGTCACCATCAAAACGCTTCTCTGCGGTAAATTACAACAGGGAGAAAAGCATGTGTCTGAATGGCTTCCAATGTGAGCAGAGGTTTAATGAAATGAAACTTTTTCAATCTAAGTAAAAGGCGTAACAAAAAACGTTTACATTTAACAGAACTTATCTTTATCACTAGTCACACAGAAATTGAGAGTAAAGTTCACTTGGATTTATACAGTTTCCATACCTTAACCCGTATAATATGTAACAGAAATTAAACTCTGAACATTAAATTGCCAGCTTTCCCAATGAAAGCGCTCTAGTGTTTCCCAGTGGACCGAGTCCCTGAGGGACACCTCACACGTGAGAGTCGAGGCAGTTCAGAGGCAGCGCTCACGTGCTGTTCGTGGTGTGGCCCCGGCATCCGGCACATTCCAGAGCCACATTTTCTCCCATGTCCTGTAAACTCCCAACTGTCCGTCACATGTGCGTTGTAGAAGCCTTTGTTTACAGGAGCGGGCCACCAAGAACGACTTAATTAAAGCGATTGAATGGAAGTGGAGCGGATTGCGGGCACATCCTGCCATACGGCTCGCATGTGTACACACAAGCCAATGTGGCAGCTTGTAAATATATATATAAAAAGGATGTCAGAGAAGTTTTCCATGATGCTGGTAACACGCTCACAGGAAGTTGATTTTAGCTACTTCTATAAGCAAAGGGTGAGGCGACTGCTGTTACATCAATCTGACCTCCAAACATGTTTGACTTTATCGCCCTCTGAACAAAGAACACATGCAGACATGCGGTGCAGACACAGCGCTCATTGTCTCAGTGTCCTCGGGTCAAGGTGAATAATTAAGAGTTGGGAACCTTGACTTTCTTTGTAGCCCGTAACTGAGGGGAACAAGAGAAAGCACTCATTTCCTGTTCAAATGGAAAGCTAACTCCAACAAAGGAAAGAATGCTCCTATAAATGTATACAGCCTTTTACTGTAGGTGGGATATACGGACAGCTTGGAGACAGGATTTAAATCAGAAATTGATTTAGAAAAGTCTTAAAAGTTGAGCAAGCATTTACTACTTTCAGTATGACTCCTAGGAAGCATTTTGAGACAATTGATAATACATCTATTAGTCAAGAAAATCCATTCCTGATGCATTTTTATGCCCACTTTTCTACATTTGCTGCAGTAGGTTGTGCAGACCGCTCTCGATTTTATTGTCCTTGGCAATTTTAAGCTTTTTTTAAACAGTCATATCCATTCAAAGCAGTCGTAGAAAGTTTGTTATGCCACTCCACGGGGATGGGGGGGTAGTATCATGTGAGAAAAGGATGTCAACATTCATCGCTCATGCTGTGACTGAGGCCCTGAGTGAAAATGGTACATGTGCGTTGTGAAGTGTTCAGAGTGTGAGTGTTTGGAGCGGTCAGTCGATCTGCAGTGCCGCACTGAGTGCTAACAGACTGCAGGCAATGGGAAATGTCATTATGAAGGTCGTCACTGTTGTGTTCCTAGAGGGGGACGAAATTCCAGAGAAAGTCCCTGAGTGTGTAAGTGTGGATATTTCCATGTTGGAAAATATTATTGTAACCAACTTTTTCCTGCTGATTTCAAAGTGCCTCAACAGTTGGTGGACATTTCTGAAAATAAAACCTTTACCATGAAGCACTCTTATAAGGAGCGACATTACGTAGGCTAAACATGTTCCAGTCGGGACAGTAAGCTCTCAAGTTCACTGTCCCAGCATGCCTTTCTGCTAGCCTCAGGCCATTTTTGTTCATCGCTGGCATGTCTGCTTCAGTCAATACAAGAACAGTGTTTGCAAATTGGAGTACATGTGACAGCAGCTGATCTGAACTGTTTAATACGACTGGATATCTGTGACCTCCACCACAACACTGCTGGGGCGACACGAGAGGATCCGGCTAACACCAAATTGTGCTCTGCATTTCTTCAAAACTCGTGTTCTTAATGAGTTTGTGTTATACGTTATTTAAAGTGAAATGATTTGCTTTAAGAGTCATAGGGTATAATTCAGGAGTATTGTCTTTGTAAAGAAGTACCTCGATCTGCTAATATGTTAGTAGAGCCTTGAGGTGGTTGTGTACTCTCACCGTGGGCGGGGCGCAGGAAGTGGAGTCATTTTCCTAGCTGATGTGCTAATCTGATTAATCTGAACAAGTCTTAAACTAGCTTTTTGAAGTAACAGAAGTCTGACACATCTGCTTATGTTATCAGCGGTGTGGGATGTTTACATCGAGGTGGCATGGTTTTGCGCGATAGTTAAAAAATACATGAGAATGTTTTTGGTCCTCTCTGCGTTCTCTTGAGACCCCGAGTCCTAAACTCCAGCACTTACTTCCAATGAGTGGACAGTGAACAAGAAGTGCCTGTACTTCACCTTGTTCTAAGGTAAGGGGGGAAACAAACTCATGTATTCCCCAGTAACTGCTGGGCGTGCACACTGGCACAAATGGTCTCAGGAGGGGGGTGGAGTTGTTTTGCTTTTTCTGACATCAGGCTCCATGTGACGCAATTGGATTTAGGGATAAGAAGGAAGCCAGGTCCTCTGCAAACAAAAAGCACACACTCTTACCCACACAGAGGTTTACGAGCTGTGTGTGTGGGAGTGTGTGTTACAACAGCTGTAAGGCCATCAGCCATGGCTGATGCTGAGACAAAAGGACTCCCTCTCCTGTCAAAGGCCACACCAGAAGCCTGGGGCGTCCTTTGCTTCCTGTTTCTGTGTACAATCTGTGCAGCAAACAAAGAAAGGGGGGGACAGGGGAGAAACGGGGGGATGTAGGTTTGTCCAGAAAAAAAGGTGCACACACTAACAGCAGCTCCATTGTGCAGCCTCACAACATCTCCCGTTAGGAGCAGCAAACCCCACAGCTGTACCTCAGTGTTTCAGAGCAGCTGCCAGCTTGTTTTTATCATCTATCTTCATTTAAAACTCATGGGCATATAGGAGTAAGCCTAAACTCCAAATGCATGAGAAATCACCTGATTTAACCTGTTTTCGTGTCACAGCATGTTGTTCAGTTTCTCAAGTAAGTATTTTTTCAAATGGGTTGTCAGTAAGTTTGAGTACACCACAGCCGCACATCAGATATCTCTGCGGGTATAGCTTGTTCACAGAGTTACCTAGCTGCAACAAATGTGAACTGAAAGTGTGTGTGTGTGTGTGTGTGTGTGTGTGTGTGTGTGTGTGTGTGTGTGTGTGTGTGTGTGTGTGTGTGTGTGTGTGTGTGTGTGTGTGTGTGTGTGTGTGTGTGTGTGTGAAAAGGATTTGCTCATCTCATTAAAAAAAGTTGACAAAACACTGTCAGAAAAAACTACAGTGCAACTGTTCGTCTTTCTCTGTTAAACTTCACTCCCACTTTCATTTACTGGTGGAAACATTTCTACCACTGCACAGTATATACAGTCATCTCACCCAACATTTAAAAGGACTGTAAAGCAGAGAAAATACCAAAACAAGTTCCGATAATAGCCTGCCTGTTCTGTATATCTCCCTGCAGTTAACAGACAATGGTGTGTCTATAGACAACAGCCTTAATCCAAAACCAAGTGGCTCATTTAGATCGCCACTGATCTGTTATCTGGCAATCTGCTGATCTCCCTGACACACCAAACACAGACAGAACTAGTTGTGGTGGAGCCATTTAAACACACCACAAAAACTACAGACAACTAGATCCAAATTGATTGACTGCTGTACAGTATTGGCTTGGCTTTATTAACGAGATTCAATCATTCAGTCATGATTTTAATTGCTCTGTCCAAAAATGCTGTGGTTTTCTTCTGACGCGTCTGTGTGTTTAAATGAGATGGCACTTTAAATATAGGGGAACATTTAAACTGAGCTGATTCAAACATCATCTTACATTTCAAAAGGTAAAGGGCCTGCTGAAACAATGCCTCTTCTCACACAATAGAGCTGATACAGTGGAATGACACTAAGGGAGGGGGGTATGTTTAAGCACAGCGTGTTCATGCTTGGCTGGTCTGGACTGAATAAATCTGCCCTGGCATCAACTTCTGACTTGTCAATAAAGACCTCCAGCACTCTGCCCTGCTGTGGCTGCTGCTGCAGGACACACCGAGACATGGAGACCTTCCTGCTTGGACTGTCCCTTTGCAAATAAAGCCCACTTTCTCCTTGTGGAGCTCACCATCTGTGCCCCGATCAGGTTACATGAAAACCCTGAAGTGTTCAGCGGTCATTTGGGAAATGCAGTGAGATCAGTCTCTAAAAACTGCCCTCAGAACGCAGAATGACTCATTGATTGCTGTAAAAAGTCCATGAGCAACGGTCAATTGGTACAGTGGAATTTCCATTCCACATTTCGATCTGGGCGTGCAGGACAATGAGGGAAAAACCTTTCAATGGTAGATAGGATGCAGTGGAGACACCAGGGTCACCATGACCTTCAAACAACCACAAACCTCCTGATTTCATAGTCCCAGAGCTATTTCCCAGATATTGAGCCAAACAGGGCTTGCAATATGAATGTGAGCCAACCGCAGCAGCTAATTAAATCCTGCCGTCTATCAGTTGATCCTCCATATCTGCAGCTGCAGTAATTGTGTGGTGATGAAACAGGCCCAACTACTGATACTGTACTACATGCTTGCCATGAAGACCCAATATACTCTGACTGAGGAACACAATAGGAGCCCTATTTCACAACCTTCAGAAAACATGACTAGCTTTTCATCACAAGCTACTTGATTGCAGGGTATGTGCTCATCAGTTGCTTCATAGATAATGAAAAAGCAGTCTCCCTTCCTTTGCCTTTCACCATATAGCTGATCATCAGTGTTGGAAAGTAACCAAGTACTTTTACTCAAGTACTGTCATTTTATACTACTTTATACTCCTACTCTACTACATTTTGATGCAGTACTTTTACATGAAATTGAGTATTTTTACAGTGTGGTAATAGTACTTTTTCCAACTCTGCTGACCAGAGGTAGGGATCATAGGTAAAAGTATGCCTCCATGTTGTGAAGCACACTTAGCAACCTCTTGTCAATGCAGAAACCAGACGTTAACCCTAAGTCCTAACCGTACCAAAGACCAAGCAATACGGGCCGCCATTCTGCATCCTTAAATGTTAGAAATGGCTTCATCATGCACATGAAAACCACTTTCAGTAAATCAAAAGCTAGTTAGGAGGCTGAGGGAGTCCTTCACCTTGACATCTCAAAATCATAACTGTTCCAGGAGGCCGTTATCTGGACAAATTGACAGAGCATAAACCCAGAGATCACTTTCCCTTCCTGATTACTGAACACCTTACAAGAGGCCTTGTATAGGAACAACACACACACTATAGCTGGCTGGATTTCCTAACACTCAATGCAGCAACAACATGCATAATCCATGGGGTGTTGTATCATTTCCTGTGTATTGATAGGCTCAATAGTCAAAACCATTTCCAGTTCCAGAGCCTATGTGCTGTGTTCTAACTTCTAACCTTTTCCTCTCCATGTTAGTCATTACATTAGTGTCATATCCCATCCAGTAATGCTAACATGGCAATCCACATGATGGCCTTCCCATGAACAGCCTGATATTTCACCTCTCTAATTTGATAAACTGAAGACAAGGTCAGCGGGGTGCAAGTAATGCATACTCTGCTCGTGATTTATGAACAATAATCCAAGGTTCTTACACTTGCTTGGACCGTGTGGATGTTAGGCTAGTCATCGCTTTTGTAAATCACCTCAACATCATGGCCAACACTTGCTTCTGGACAGAAAACAGCACCCATGACATGTTTATAAAAAGCAATGTCTATCCTTTTTATTACTTCCTTTGTTATGTTGAATCTAAAAAGGAGGTACAAAGGGTCAAACACCAGATTAGATTCATTTGTAACATTTTCAAGAAGCGAGAAGCACTTGATATGCAACTAATGGAGCTCCATTTCCATTTTTATGAGCACTTTGAGGTCTACGTGATTCAGTTCATGTAAAAGTGTTACAATCATCTAGTGGTGGCATGACGATTTTCCAAAAGGAAATGAATTACCCAACAGCAGCACACTACAAAATGTTATTCTGTACCTCAACAACATAGAGGATAAAGAGGAACCAAAAAAAGGGCAACGACTCCTCCATCGCTGTGAAATACACACGCAACAATGACTGTCTGACTTGGCATGTTTTTAAGTTTTAAAAGTACTAGTGGCACTATGATAGCTGGGTTTCTCTACCAAACAATACTTTAAATATAATACATGCAGAGCTTAAAAGATGCTTTTCCACAATCAATCATTTTTCTTGTCATTTTACACAATTCTGAGTTGTGGCTATGGAAGAAATCCCTTTAAAATTAAGTCCAGTCTATAATTGGCTAAATGTTCCAGAACCGTGTGAAATTAGAATAGGAAAACAAGATTAGCAGTTTGACCCAACATACTGTAACACCATTTTGAGTTGGCCTAGGTTGGATAGTCAAGAACATGCCTATCGTTTTTAACCATTTCTGCTTGACCTTGATATAAAATGTCAGAAAAAGCTCAAGGGAAGATTGGAAGGAGAATTCATAAAAACTAAGGGGGAAAAAGTTGTTGTGTGTGAAACTCAATGCTCAAAAGGTATAATTAAACAGTGACAAGAGTATGTTATAAATGGTGCATCTCTTCAGCATTATCGCCTTTCCTTTCTGACAGGATAATCCGGTGAACTCTGCTCAAGAAGATATTCTCCAACTGTGCTGCATCAAAGAACTGTATTCTTAATGAACAAAAGGCTCTTGGGAATGGGAAGTTTAAATCAAAGTTTGCCACATCTTACATACTGCATTAATTCATGAATGTCTTCTATTCATAGCGCCTGTGTTTACAGCTCAGGCTTTGGAATAGCTCTATTGAGTAAGCAGCTACACGATGTTTTAGCTAGGCTGCTGCTACCAACAGATACTTTGAAGTTTATGAACAAGTAACCTTGACTATAACCGGTGACTCACGCTCAGACAAACATGACCTTTTTTTCATTGTACTAATGTAGAATTGATACTCGCATTATGAAGAGATATGATTCATTGGAGCACATTATTTTATCCACATTATCCAAACACTGGACCAGTTGACACATAAGAAAACAACAGGAGCTTTTGTGATACAGGCCTTACCCAGATTTACAGACTATGGTAAAATGATTTGTTATTCTGACAACCGTATGTGGAAGAAGAGTCAAATAACCATACACTATTCGTTTGGTGTTGGCCTAGTTGTCCTAGTCATGCTCCAACATGACACTCCAAACTTTGTGGCAAGAGTTTAAAGAGACCTTTTCCTGTTTTAACAAGACAATGCATACATATTGTCGCCTGCACAGAGCCCTGTGAGCCAGGCCTATCAGGATTGGATCTCAATAATCCACTTGTGAATTAAACAGAACATTCCAAGAGAGAATAGAAAGATCAACAAACCCTGAAGTTTTCATAACACACTACAGAGATCAGATAGAAAAATTGCTATGGACGACGAGGAGAGATATTCACAAGATAATCTCCTGACTCAAACTGCTCTGTGGCTTTTATAAGGTCATTATTCACAAAGTAAACAACAAGGACAGAGCTAGACCGTACAGACATAAGGTAACACCACCAAAGATCCTGTCATTTTCATTCACACCTTCTGTCTTAACACTTTGGATCTGTGAACACAACAGAAAACAAAGCAGTCTTGTCTGTGACCCAAAAGGAGCCAAAGAAAAGCACATGATGTTGTTGTCTGCACGTGTCAATATCTAGGCACAACACATGGCCTGGGTGGTCATGACGTGTAGTAGTCTACTTCTAGCTGAATTGAGGATGTGAGCATTATGAATTTCTGTAGTAATCTGGCAGTCAGGGTGTGCATTCCTTTCCATAACGTTGCCTTATTAACAATACAACCCGTTTAATGGTATTTACTGTGAGCGCCGCCATGCCTAAGGTTTTTCACAGACATATGGGGGGGCTTACCTTGTCCAGCTCATCGTGCAGCTCCGACAGGGTGGGTCTGATCAGCTTCTCCCCCAGCGGCGCTGCTGTCTGCCGGTAAAAATCGATGTTGGGCACCGCATCGATGGTATTGTGCCCAAAAGTCCTCAGGTAGTAGGTGTTGGTGTGGGTGTCATAGTGATAGTGATGCTGGCCCCCTGTGGATGAATGCAAACTGGTCTCACTCATCACCGTGTCCCCGTTCTGCAGCCCGTCAGCCGGCTCTGGAGAGGCCGGGCTTCCCGCCGCACTCGGATCCGCGAAGTTCACCACCTTAAACCGGCCTTTTGCTTCCTCTCCGCCCGGGTCAGCACCAGAACCCTCTGTGGCCTTATCGCCGGATGGGACAGCAGTGGAGGCGTCGGAGCTCGGAGACTTATCCTCGGAGGCTCCAGCCGCCTCGGTCACAATGTCCACCTGGAAGCGGCTCTGGCTGGGCGTCGGACCCGGCGGCCTCGCCCCCCCCGCGTCCGGTGCTAGAAAATCATTTTCTGCCGAGGCAGGGGGTGTTGGGGATGGAGCTGACATGGCACACACAACGGGAAAACCGCGTGGGATAAAAACACGCTATGGCCCACAAACTAAGTGGATGAAGTGCTGAAGGGACGCCCAACTGACAAACAGTCAACTGTTCCTCTCCCAAGCGGATGAGCACGCGCAAAGCAACGAGCGCTAGTAGCTCGTTAGCTGCCTCTGAACATGAGGGTACAGCCGGGAAACTTTTGGCCACTCTCCTCCTCCGTCTTCCGCGGCTGAAAATCCCCCAAAACCCTCGATACTTTAACTCGCACGGCTTCTGGACTAAATTCCGTCTCCCTCTTGTTGTTAAGAGCAGGATGCTGTTGTCGACCTTGCAGCAGCTCCTCCTTAGTCTCCCGGAGCTGCCTTTGCTGCTATTATACACACTGCAGTCGGCATCATTAAAGGGTGGGCTCCGACTAAAGGAGATATCGCGAGATGTCATCGATAGCGACTGTTTTTGTTATTGGGGAGTGAAATGTCGCGAGAACTCATCACATAGCCTAAACAGTAGGCGTGACGTTATGGAGGGAAGAGATGTAGACGAGAAAGGGGAGGGGGTGAAACTGCACCAACAGGCAGACAGGCTACATCGTGTCTGTCTGTCTGTCTGTCTGTCTGTCTGTCTGTCTGTCTGTCTGTCTGTCTGTCTGTCTGTCTGTCTGTCTGTCTGTTTGGAATCTTCCTGTATGCTTCACGCGGGGAGGCTTGGTGTCTGCTGCCATACTGTGGAGTTTAAGAGTTAATAACATTCCTTAAAACGATAACTTAGTTCATTGTAGACAAGAAACCAAGGGAGATCAGTTTCCCACACATGTGCCCATAGCCCCATATGTTGAGCACACTTATGTCTCAGAATTGAACACATGGTCACACAGCATTCGAAGTAACCTAACCTCTGTACAGGAAAAAGACAGCTGTTGGTTCATGGTGCAATACTGTTACTACTACTGCTCATTAGAACTAGAACAAGCCCAGCTGGGACCAGGAAAAACAACCCACAGACTCCTGTCTAATGGCTACTACTGCAAACCACTGAGTTAACAGTTTCTTTACAGTGCATCCTTCCACTATGAAGAAGCAATGAACAAAACTAAATGTAAACAACCATTTTTAACCAAAGTGGTACAGGACTTAGAAGATAAACACCACAGTAGATTTGTGTAGAAAAAGCACATTTCTATTGCATATACACAGTGGTTGAAAGTAATTACATTTACTCAAGTACTGTGCTTAAGTACTAATTTGAGTTCATTGTATACTACTTTATACTTCTACTATACTACATTTTGGAGGCCAATGTTGTACTTTTTACTCCACTACATTTATTTTACAGATTTATGCACTAGTGACTTTATAAATTCAGATTTTGATACTCAAAACTGAGGAGGAACTTTAAAAATAAGGTTATTTGGTGTAAATTAAACCATCCAACATTATATTTAAGGAACTAAAACCCCTTTTTAAGTTTCTAGTTGAAAAACATTTCACCGTTCCAGCTTCTTAAATTGAAAGATTTTACTACTTTTTCATTAAGTATCATTTCCTAATCAAACTTAAATACCTTAACTTCAGTATCAGTACCATTAATAGTTATTTTACTTCAAGTAAAGCATCTGGATACCTTTTCCACCACTGCCTATACAGCAAAAGTACAAAAGTGAGGAGAGGAGAGGAAAGTAGAAGAGAGGAGGGGAGGGGAGATTTCAGGTATGAAGTTTTGCCCGTGTAAGAAAAGTGCACTTTATCCTACTTTTGAATTTTAGAGATGTGCTGTAAAAATATGGAAGTACAAACAGCCCCTCCAGAGATGCCCACAGCTGGAGTAAACAGTGCTATTTAGTATGTAAATAATTCTTAACCAGGTGTGTTTGTATACTGACAACATCCATCTTTTCTTTGGCTTAGCAGCTATTGTTTCGGTCAAAGGAGGGGGTGGGGGTCCAGTGGGGAGTCATGAATAATGGTATTATTACAAGAGCCACCCACACATTAGACGGGTGTGGACTTTCTGCGATACTGAACCACTTCAGGGTGAGATAAGTGTCAAACAGTCATTTTACTTCTACCCATTAGTGACATTTGATGCGTGAAAGTAAACATTTTGTAATGTTTGTGTGAACAACCGTCAGGGAATCCCCGAAACATTTTAAATTATCACCTGGTGTCAAAGATTAGCCACAGCAAAGCAAAATGGCCCCAGTTTGTCCTGAACCAACTCACAAATGCCCTTTTTTACCTGAGAAAGGTGTCTATCATATATTGGGTGTAAGTCTCCCTGGCAGTCTAAGCTTGTAGAGTGGGGCAGGAATTATTTCTGAAACACAAAAATGAGTTAGCATTTTAGCACTAGCAGCTGAAAGTCAATGGTTTTTTCAACATGTTTTTGGTTAGAGGCCTCATCTGTGGTTAACACAAACTGAAGACAAAACTACTGAAGAGACTACTAAACTTCATCATGCCTACTAAGCATTAGCTGCCTTTAGCTCAGCGGTGGTGACCGTGTTGTATTTATAATGTTAAATGTTTTTTTGTGGAGATTGCATTTACGCTTCAACAATTTTAAAAGTGGTGTAAATATGTGGATATTATTCTGCGGAGCAAAAAGTGGAAATATTTTCAAACGGTTGCCTTATTTTTTGCATTATTTCGAAACCCAATGGAAAAATCCCATAGATTTTTGTCAAGGGAGCCCTTTCTGCGCTAATTTCCTGTACCAAAATACATCATCGCTGCATCACTGTAACGCAGCCTAACTACGAGCTGGTCCCACGAAAGCTTGAGCTGGTTCCAGGAGAGGAGCTTGATAGCTGAATGCTCTGGCTCCCATTATCTACTTTTGGGGACTCAAGGTACCACAACAAATAACTTTTCTTAAAAAGGGAGATTAGAAATTGGAAATGTGTTGGGACGAAATCCTTTTTAATCTACACAAACATGTACAAAGAAACTGTGAAATGTAATCCCCTTCCTCCAATAAGTAGCATTGGGCAGTTTTATACATGCAGTGTCCAGGGAGCAACATTGAGGTCCAGTGCCTTGCTCAAGGGCAATTCTGCAGCGCCCAGAAGCTGAACCGGCATTTCTGTAGTCCAAACTACATACCTGGTCCATTCTGGGACTTGAACCAGTGCCAAGTCCCTACAGAGCCACTATACCTTGGAGGGAAAATACAGAACAGAATAATATTAGCACATCTTCAGGACACAGAAGAGGAGCTAATGCTACATGACGTCCTCCATCAGGTGTAGGGTTTCTCTGGCCGGCTGCCTGTACTGCAGCAGGGTGTCATGCTGATAATACCACTGTGACAGCCTCTGCTATATCATTTCACAACAGTGTGGAAGGTCAGACCCCCCAAGAATCTGTGGGCTCATTAGCGTCAAGTACTGCTAATCCAGTTAATGCCGGATAGCATTACTGTGACACACACTCACACACTGCTGTGCCGCTCTGCCTGCCTCCACATAACAGCGCATTTCTGATTCAAACAAGTGTAATTACTCACCTCATTCTGACCCTTTCTTCATAAATCTATATTTATTTGGATAGTACAAGCACTGCATTATCCCTAACTCTGAGTAATAGACTTTGTTTTACCTGTTCTGTTGGGAGGAGGAGGTGAGATGAGGTCTCCATCAGTGCTCATCCTCATCCTACCTTCCTTTACCACAACATTTGTCACTGAATTAATAAGGAAAACTGTCGCAAAATATGGATTTTATATCTGTATTGTGACATGAGACTTAATATTGTCTCAAATCTGAATATCGTAGTGTTGTCTGCTCCTTGTTTTAAATGCTGCATGACATTTGCCTCCCTAAGTCCACATTGATGATTATTTGTCAAATTGTCATTGGGTAAATATTTGGTGAAAGCCTCAATGGTCGACCCCACAACATTAGCACAATATCCATACAGAGGTATTTGGTCGGTACCAGCCTGAGAAATAGAGATAGAAATGGAGTTGTCCCACACGGTTTGAATTGGTACATTGGTAACCTCATAGGCCACATCAGCATTGTGTAAGTCACTTTTGTTTCCCACGGCAGTTTCTTATCATGGTCATAGTTGTTCTGATTCACCTACATCAGAGCGCAGTTGAGCAGTATTTGGCTGTTAGTGTGAGTTTCTTAGGGTCATCACATGCAAGTTCTGAAGGCACCAAAGTGCCGCTAGCATTGCATTTCTCTAGTGTCATAATTAAGAAATGTTGTTCTTTTGGTTTCAGGCCATTCATTACCACATCCCATATATGCTAACAACATATCAATGTGTTTACTGGAATGAATTACTATGTCAAATATGGTCTTAGTTTAGTCAGTCCTGCACTTTGAATCGTTCACAAACCTTAACCAAATGTTCTTTTTTATTATTGGGTTTTAGGGATGGGTTCATAAGAGTATCTTAAAACAATACTTACATTCTCAAACATGCATTTAAAAAGGTACCGGTCCCTGAAAATATCTGTGCTTGTGGAGACTTTAACTCATTTTAATCCTCGGTAAAACATGTTACCTGTGTTTCCCCACTGAACATCAAACCCTGCAGGGAAATGTTCTGTACCATTAATGCAGTGTAATGGGACACCACATCCCACACTTGCAAAGCTGTGTGTCCGCTGGGCCAAAGATGCAAAGCCTCCACCTGTTTTGGGTATGACTTTAGATCAGGGATAATAATAATCAGGGACAATAAGAGTGCCTACCAACTCAGGCTGGGGTTAGGGTTAGGGTTCATCACTTCATCCTCTGCTTTTTGTAGCCACGCGTGTTCCCACCAGTGGTTTCTAGCTGCCAGTCCACCTCAAAAAATAGATAAACATTGGCTTACGAAGTTCAGCCAACAGGATTCCTATTTGTTTATGTGTTCTTGAGATCATCATAAAGAATATCTGACCTCTCAGGAATTATAAACGATATTAGAATAGAGCAATATCATGTGTGTGTGTCCTGGAGGTTTGGATGATGTAAGACATGTTAGTCGGCTCAGTGTGTGTAACATCATCTTGCAGGGTTGGGGTTGTGCTGCTGTGTGTGTGAGTTTGCATGTTCCCTTTTCTTCTCACAGTCCAAAAACACACAGGGATATTGGTAATTAATAAATGTTCTAAACAAATACGTTAAAAAATCCATGAAGCAATTGATTGAAGTATAATGTAGAATAAAATGGAAATACTCAAAGTAACTCACAATTGTAGAATAGAAGTGTTCTTCAGTACAGTCCTAGAGTAAATGCCACTGATTAAGTCAAATACAGACTAAAATAAACCAATAAAGGTCAAAGTAGGAACACTTCTGAATGACAGTGCAAGGTGCTATAGGTGTCATTTACACCTGGGACACAGGGGACATGACCCACGGTTCAACTGTAGGGAACTCATGCACGTAAACTACAGAACAAACCACAAGCTAGGAAACAGTGATCATAAAAAAAACACAGAGGTCAGTAAACTAGGTGAAACACCAATTTCCTGCTTCAACGTGACTCACCTGCACAGCTGTTTGAGTGACACACAGACACACACACACACACACACACACACACACACACACACACACACACACACACACACACACACACACACACACACACACACACACACACACACACACACACACACACACACACACACACACACACACACACACACATGCATAAACAGTTAAGAGCATTGGGAGGTTTCACATGCAAACCCCCACTGATTGAAATACGACCCCAGACATCCCACCTGCCAGTGTCACCTCAACAAACACACACTCACTTTCTGAATGAACCTACAGGGTAAGAGTGTGTCCATGGCAATAGAGGAAGACGTCCAAGAGATTCCTCCCTCTTCTTCCTCCCTCTCCTCACTGTAAGAGGAGAAGTGTGCCACTAGTTTTGACCCCCGAGGGTTATTTCTGCTGAGGCCACGTCTAAATGAACAGATCTACACATGGACCCCCGCTGTGTCACCCACACCAATCACACGCTACCGGCTGTGACCTTCAGTGTCAGGCTGCAGAGACATGTTAGGTTACCACATGTCCCGGGAATGTCTGTAGCATGTTTCACGCCAGCTTCCACTAAATATAAAAGCTGCTCGATATTTCACGCGAGGATTGTGAGGATGAGGACCGGGGGGGGGGGGGGGGGGGTCTTCTCAACAAAGGAAAGACATTCAAATCAAATCAAACTTTATTTAGATAGCGTGTTTACTACAGAAAGGCAACTCAAAGTGCTTCACAAACCAAACACATTAAGAATTCACAAATAACAACAACACTAGCCCCCCCTAACCAGGTGATAACCAGAGTTACACATAGCTTTGTGAGAAAGAAGAACCTACGAATATATATGTACTGTATATATAAAATAAATAAATAGAACACATAATAAAATAAAGAATAAAATCCAAATTAAAAAGGTGTGTTTTTTGGGGGGTTTGCTCTATATAGTATGAAGTAGTATAAAGACCCCTCACCTTGGGCCAAAGACAAGAAAGCTAGATCAATAATGTCTTTACTACAGATATGGAATCTACCAATGAGAGTGTAATTTCCTCGGTTGGACGAATGACAGGTGTTTATCACTTCCCAGCAGGGTGCCATGTTGCATGGTGGTGTGGGGAGTTTATGTATCAGCAGCGTTTCGTTTGTTTTCACCATATCTGTGGCCTTTCAGTTAACAGGGCGCCGTGACTTTCACTGACTCCTGAGCACAGCAAGGTGAGATGCACTGAGTCAGGGTATCTTAAAAGTCAAGATACATTTTGACAGTTGATATTAATGCAGAATATGCAGGAATCTTTACTCATATAAAAAGAAAAGGCTATTTTAAATACTTGACATTTAAGTTTGGTTGTATTTTTTTGCATTAGCGTCCCAACCTGTGGTGGAAAGTAATAAGTACATTTACTCAAGTACTTAAGTACACAGTTGAGGTACTTGTACTTTACCTGAGTATTTTAGTTTTATACTAATTTATACTTCTACTCTGATACATTTTGGAAGCCGTTTTTTTTTTTACTGCACTTAGATTTTATATGTTATGGATGGATGGATGGATGGATGGATGGACGGATGGATGGATAGGTGGATAGGTGGATGGATAGGTGGATGGATGATGGATAGGTGGATGGATGATGGATAGGTGGATGGATAGGTGGATGGATGATGGATAGGTGGATGGATGGATGGATGGATGGATGGACGGACGGATGGACGGATGGATGGATGATGGATGGATGGATGGATGGATGGATGGATGGATGGATGGATGGACGGACGGACGGATGGTCGGATGGACGGATAGGTGGATAGGTGGATGGATGATGGATAGGTGGATGGATGGATGGATGGATGGATGGACGGACGGACGGATGGACGGATAGGTGGATAGGTGGATAGGTGGATGGATGGATGGGTGGATGGATGGATGATGGATGGATGGATGGATGATGGATAGGTGGATGGATGGATGGATGGATGGATGGATGGATGGATGGATGGATGGATGGATGGATGGATGGATGGATGGATGGATGATGGATAGGTGGATGGATGGATGGATGGATGGATGGATGGATGGATGGATGGATGGATGGATGGATGGATGGATGGATGATGGATAGGTGGATGGATGGATGGATGGATGGATGGACGGATGGACGGATGGATGGATGATGGATGGATGGACGGACGGACGGACGGATGGATGGATGGATGGACGGATGGATGGATGGATGATGGACGGACGGATGGACGGATGAACGGATGGATGATGGATGGATGGATGGATGATGGATGATGGATGGATGGACGGACGGACGGAAGGAGGGATGGATGGATGGATGATGGATAGGTGGATGGATGGATGGATGGATGGACGGACGGAGGGACGGATGGATGGACGGATGGACGGATGGATGGATGCACGGACGGATGGACGGATGGATGGATGGACGGATGGACGGATGGATGGATGGATGGATGGATGGACAGATGGATGAACGGACGGATGGATGGATGGATGGATGGATGGACGGATGGATGATGGATGATGGATGGATGGATGGATGGATGGATGATGGATAGGTGGATGGATGGATGGATGGATGGACGGACGGAGGGACGGATGGATGGATGGATGGATGGATGGATGGATGGATAGGTGGATGGATGGATGGATGGATGATGGACGGATGGACGGACGGTTTTTTGCTTTTAAATATTTTAAAATATGTAAATATAATATAAGTAAGAGTACTTTTACTCCTAATACTTTAAGTATATTTTACTAATCATACTTAAATACTTCTACTTAAGTACCATTCTTGATGCAGTACTTTCACTTCAAAGGTATATTCATACTTTTACTCTAGCAAAGAATCAGAATCATTTTTCCACCACTGATAAAAGCATGCTGTGTTCAGGTTGAATTGTAAAACTGGGACACTACACACTTTAAATCACCAGCTGTGAGATGATCTGCGGACACAAACTCAACACAAAAATGCAAAATCAACGGGAAAAAGTGGAATACTTTACATACTGAGGTTAGGTTGTAGTTTCTGGTAAAACAGCGTCACATATACGTCCTAACGGTTGTCCATCATCAGTTAAAATACCAACAACTCTCACACACAGATGTTAATCACGTTTTATGTGTCTTGAAAAATCACACACAGTGTTTCTGCAATAGCTCTTTAATGAGCCCCCCCACCCCTCCCCTCCCTCGGTGCAGATACACCAGCAAACACACAACACAAGTGGGTTGCCATCACAAACAGCAAGCAGGTGAAAATATTTGGATTCACACTCAGAGGTTCGGAGTACATGAAAGACTGAAACGTTGGCTTTAATTAAATGTATTTTGCCAACAGATTTAATTTAGAGCGGCAGAGCATTCCCTTACACTGACATGGACCGAGACCTAAAGGAAAAAAGTTACAGAAAGTGCAGAGTGGTTTCTATTCCTGGGGGAGGAGAGGAGCTTCGGACTCAGCTGTCACTCTGACCTCTCAGAACAGTGTAAGGCTATTAGCACATAGTTAACCGGGGAGGCACCTCACATTCCCAGAAGCCCCTGCAACAACCCCGCTCAGCACAGCTACGTGAGACGTGGAGGAAGAAATAGGTGATGCACACTTTAGCTGGGGTCTACAGCTACTAAATGTCTGTAAGGAAAGAGTTGGAGGACAAATCCATGAAGAGAATGATGGGTAAGAAGTCAGTCAACAGTATAAGATACGAGGCAAAAACCAAGGTGTATTTCCTGGTGAATTTTAAAGACCTTTAACACATTGAAAGGAGCGGGGCTTCTTCAGCCTAACCTCACAGTTCAGTGTTTTGGAAAGGAGAAAAGGTTGCAAACACCTGAACAGAAAGCCAATAAACTCACAGGTGGAAAAGTGTGACCACTAGATGGCGCTTACAAAATGACACAACACCATCGTACAGATAACAAGAAAATAATATAAGAAATACTTTGATGATTTTTAGCAATATTACCGGGCTAGATGTATCAGAGTAACCAGACAGGACTAAAGTCAATTTCCTCATCAAGCCGTGCATAAACTGTGGCCTGAGTTTGTTAAAGTTCAGCATTAAGTATTTTCTACTACTAATCTTCAAAGAAACCATTATTAACTTTCACATTTCTTGTCAGTACTTTTTAGATTAGATAAACTTTGTTGATTCCAATTTTTATAACTAATATCTACAAAAGAGAGCAGCACAATTGTTTGTAAAAAAAGCACGCTTTGATCCTGTATTTTATACAAAGTAAAGGTCAAGTCTTCGACCCTCTCCCTCAAAAGTAAGCTAAAGCTGGGCTATAAGAAGTCTTTTCAACCCAAACGTCATGTCCCCCTTCACCCCAACCAGACCTTAACCGTAGTGTTGTCACGAGCTGAAGACGTTCCTTTTTAACAGTGATTGTGACTAAAGTATTGGGGAATGGACAAGACTTTGGATAATCCACAAATAGAACAGTTTTTAGAGGGAAGTTAGAATCTGAACAAATGAAACCAAAACTATCTGCATGGGGAGATTCTAGAGGGAAGTTTGAACGTCAGCTTTTATATGTATTTGGATGAACTGAGGCATTAACTTTAAGCATGCAATACCCAATGATCTTGAAGTGGATCAAAGCTTCATTAGCATCAGCTTCACACCAGACTGAAGAGAGTGTGTGAGCTCTCTGTGTGGACACGCTGCTTTCTGTCTGCAGCTCTTTAACAATCAGAACACTATTGACCAACACATCCGCACACAGAGGGTCACTGCCACCGAGCCAACGGGCAGGGGGGAAAGTTTTCCACACACCCTGCTGTACACACTGCTGCTTGTTGTCAGCTACACACACAGGCAGCAGGACCAGCATTTATCCTTCAGCTGGAGCGTGCAGTGTGAAGATGAGCTTTCAGTCACAGTAAACATTATGGATGTCAATATTGATGGTGTCGTATCATATGTCAAGAAAGGCTCCTGAAGGCATGTTCCATCCCAGTCGGTCAGTCAGTGCTGGGGGAGGAAGATGCAGGGCGGCCTGACGTCAGACCAGTATCATCACTGACACAGACAGACACTCCTCTTTAGCTTTAAAGTTAGCAACCCCCCACCCCCAGGCTGCAGTATCTGTGTTCAGTGATCAACCTCCATCCTGCTCCAAAGCTCGCACTCGACTCTGACCGCTGTTTCTATCATGTTTCACCAAAAGTGCTTACGACAAGTCCCTGGAAGATTTACACAGGATACTGGCTTAGAAACATGCTCTTTCATGCACATGTTTAGATGAATGAGTGAGGATTTGTGTGACTTATCTGAATATACAAAGGGAAAGGAGAACATGTTTTGCATAGAATATAACAGAATACAAGCTACTCATCAAAACACCTTTTCTTAGTAACTATGCAATATCTACTGGCATAGTTACATACTTAAATTATATATATATAAGTATTTCATTATTCACGTGAAGTATCAAAAACAAAAACACCCTCTCTCAGATTTACGATGGAGCAAAACCATAAATATAAATGTGGTTTGCGGTGTTTAAAACATTCAATAATTAAATAAATTCCAACACGATGAGCTGTTGTTCCACTATTGTGCCAATGCAAGTTAGCTCTATCTCCACTAGCATCTACACAAGTACATTTCTGGATGGTTCCATAACAAATCTGGGTTTAGTTGCATCACATTAGCTGTTCAAATAAGGGGGAAAATGCAAATAAAGGACAACCCACCAAGTACTTCCATGACACTATTATCATAGAGCTAACTACCAGACCTATGGTACTGTTGAATCATAACCCATGTCTTTGAATGCCTCCTGAAGGACTTTTCATTGGGGCTCATATTAAACTTTAACATCACTAAATCTGCAAACTTAATTTAACATAATTGTGCTCATTTTAGATCTGAGCGTAAATCCAAGGGTGATTTATTTATCTTCTGCTCCTAAGGTGTGTTTGTGTAAGGCCAATACTGTCAGCTGCTTTAGACTTTTGATTATTATGTAGCAATAAAACCAGGGAGGGTTAAAGAGAAATGAGATGCTGCACCTTTCCCCCACCCTCCTCCATGTCTACGACCTGTGTGCTGCACCACTACGGGTAAACGAAGGGCAATTAGTACCTGTAACTGGTTTTGACCTTCCTACAGTCTATGGTATCCTGAGGGACTTGGCTACTGACACCTGGTTTGGCCCCACATCATTTCTGCAGGTGTATGGTAGAACGACAAAAATAACAATCCCAAAACAACTGCAGACTACAAACCCCAAGCAAAGAGGAAACAGGGTAGGTCCCACGCTTCAAGACTTTGAGAAAGGGGAAGTAGGATGTTAAGAAGCTAAAGCCCCCATGGGGTAAAGAGGCTTACATCAAGGAGGTCAGTGGTCCTGCATCAGGTCTCGTGGCTGTGGTCCAACAGTTGTGCAACTTCAAGTTCTCTCTTTACTCAAGATGCAGAGGGAAACATACTGATTTTTTTTATCTGACAGCTGTGGGTTTTCTACTGTTTGCAGAGTGATTGAAAGGCTGCCTCCACACGGCTCTCACGTTGCTACGGTTGCGCTGGCGGCTAGCAGCTAGCAGCAGCTAACGGTGTTTACAATGGAAACAGTGCGAACTACGTCAACACTGCTCACAGTAATAACCATAGACTGTATATATAAATAAGAATAACCTGAAGGGATCACCTGAGGGTGGTCGTTACGTATCTGCAACGACGAGACAGCCAGCAGATAGCGACCTAAGACGGCTAACACTGTTACTGAAAATTAGCTCAAGTGACCAAAACAGTTTTGAGCATCAGGCTGTTGACATGTTGGTCTCTTGCTCCATTTCTAAGTATGTCTCAATTGGCCAATCAAGGAACTGCAGTTGTAATAGGCGTCCTTTCACAGCCCAATGGGTCTGTACTTGGTAAAAGAAAGAGAAGCCGTGTTTGCAACAGAGGCAGACTGTCTTAAAGTCAATTATAAACCTGTGGCTTTCAATTGATTTGCATGGTAACCTTTACAGAGAAGCAGTGTGGAGCTACAACTCAGTTTCAAAAGGATTGTTCCAGCAAGGACACATTTATCTCAAAACTTCAAATTATATCATTTAAATAACTGTTCAAGGCCCAATAAGGTTAAATAACCCACAAAAAGGAAAACAGAATGGCTGTCCAAACTTATTTTAAACCTCACTAATCATCTCATGTGAGCCTTAGATTTGGATCAGTAAATTGAACTGGTGAAACTGAATTAAGTGTTTAATCCTGCTCCATCTTTAACAGCAACACTACAACTTTAAAACGCTGCTCACACACACAAATATCACACATGTTCCTTGATGTTGTAAGTATATTTAGCTAAGAGCATTTTGTTTCGTTTTATTCTGCTGCCATCTGCTGTTCACAATGAGTGTGACAGCTGTTGAGTTGTGAGGTATTACAATATATTTAAGTGGTTATGGATCTCATCATCAACGTATATTTATTGATAAATAAGACTATAAACACTTGATGGAAACTAGTACATTAGATCGATCATGCGCTGTACTTCTTGTGTTTGTAGAGCACTTTACAGAAGGGAATATTCTGCCAATTTCCTCTGAAGCTCCTTGACTCTGGTTTGCCTGCTTTGAATTTTCTATATTCATCAATCAATAAATACATAAATATATATATGTGGTTACTTTTTGTCTCTTTGGAGTCATTGTTTGTGTGTTTCACTTCAATTGGCATCTATTTGTGTTCATTTTGTCTCTTTTTGTTCATTTTGTCTCTATTTGAAGTCATTTCTTGCTGTAAATCAATGCATCTGTAGATCAGATCCCTATACTGAAATACTACTTTTCAGAATGGACCAGTACATCTGAATAATTTCCTTTAACCAGCATCAAGTCCAATACGTTATTTCCTGTACGGTGAGCTCTGATTGATATGCTTTTTCTTGATTGGCATACAATACCTTAAGCATGTTCTACTTTTGTTTTAGCCATGCTGGTGTCCACGCTGATGTATCTTGACAACAACTGCAGTGTTAACAGTCATGGCGTTCAGAGGATAAAGCCCTACTGACTGGTAATAATCATCTATTAGATTACGTTGAAGTGAAGAGAATATATATGTTACACATAAAGCAATGCTCTACTGTTGCAAGTGTCTGTTGGAGAACTTTGAGTCAAATAGTGAGGGACTGATTTAAATTAATAGAGCACAGACTGCAGTCAGGAGAGCACAGAGGAGACTTTGTTTTTCTACAGGCCGGATACTTGTGCTTAAAACTGTTAGGAATTAAGCAGGCAACTTGGACCCAAAAGCAGGACCAACAGGAGGAAGGAAAAACAACAAGAAACCCTAAAGCTAGTAGAAAAACAAAAAACTGAGAGCAGCTTAAATGAATACAAAATGAAAGGCACAAATCCATGAGGGAACATGACTTGGCACCGCATTCATTCCTGGTATATCCTTCTACCTGGGTCAGGTGTGTGCCTAGATTTAAAAAGAAGTGACCCTTGCAACTTTGAATAGTGGACCTGTATTTATTCCAGCATTTTCAGGTGATTTGTATTCAGTATGCACGGTTGAATAAAAAAAAAATGACTCCATGTGACCAAACAATCGACAACATCTTCAGATTCACTTTTAATTTATATCCGTGTCTTCAGCACAAAGACAGACAGGTGAAAAATGTGGTCTCAGTTTCTCGGGTTGTTCAATTTGCTCCACTACAACAATGTCTGACATGTCAACAACAACAGACGCAGTTTATCTGTTTACACACATGATCGGAAACATTAAAAAGTGAAAGACCCAAAAATAAAAGTCTGTAATAATTCCTCTGTGTGCATGAAAGGCTTCAGTGCTGCACTTACTGTACATGACATACATATCGCTTAAAGGTCCCCTATTATACTCAATATAGCCTCAGATATTTACAGAGCCTGTCTCTGATTGGCTGAAACACCAAACATATCATTGTTTCAGCCCTGTTCCTAAAGTGCTGATTCTGTGTCTGTAGCTTTAAATGCTAATGAGCTGCTGCTGGCCACGCCCCCTCTGAGACGTGATTGGTTAAAAAAAACACAATGGCGCTCTAGGAGGAGATCCAGGTGATCAGGTGACCTTGGTTGGTTAAAAGCTAATGGTTGCACAAGCCAAAAACATTGTGACACAGGGGACACACATTTATAGATAAAAGACATGAGGAAGTGGATTTTGCATAATAGGGGACCTTTAATGTTAGCTGTTTGACCGCATGTCTCTGTCTGTGTGTTTGCTTTCTACTCGCTCCTATAGCAGTGGTAATATAATACATTAGCTGTGGATGGACACTGGAAACAGTAAGCTCATTGTGGTCAGCCCTCCCTGAATTAGCATCTATTTTAAAGACCTTTAATTGCACTAAAATGTCTGTAGCAGCACAAATTCCCGGGAGCATGATAGCTGCCCGCTGCTCCTAGAACTAGGATGGGTTAAATGCAGAGGACCAATTTCACTGTGTGTGCTCTGCTGTGTGCATGTATGTGACAATGAAGAGGGTTTCATCCTCCCATTCTATAAGAAAAAATTAAGGAAAGAAAACACAAATTAAATAAATAAATAAATTCTGGAATCAGAAACATTTGATATGGCAAATTAATCTCAATGTCGAGACAAAATACAACCGTTGTGTTTCATGGAAAATGAAATACAGTGTGTGCTGTGATTGGTCGATATAATGTGGACATTTAAAGTCAAATCAGTGGAAAAACAGGAGTCCATCTTTAGGTTTATAAACTATGAAGTTGTGTAAATCAAAAAGCCATTCATTCATCTTAAAGAACTAATGAAATTAAGGCACTAAATGTCTTAAAGGGAACTTTTTAAAGGACAATGTACCCCTTTAATTCATCTAGAAAGACAACCAACACTGCTTTATATAATTTACAGTACCTTCATTTGTTCTTATCAATAATTTATCCATTAATTTGGCCCAAAATTAGTAAACCAATGAAGCCTAATCACAACTGAGCAGCTGAAAATAATTTAGACCCCTTACGTCAACCTTTATACCACATTTTATATATATATATATATATATATATATATATATATATTTCATGTATGAAGGCCTTTTAATGTAGGTGTTTTTCTGTAGTGTTTCCATTAAATGAAGGGGTTTCTTTCTGGTTATAAGCACAGTGTTTCAGCTGAAGGTGTAGGGGGGTAAAAAAAGAAGTTATATGATGTTGAAGAAGAATCTCATTGGACGTTAGTGCTCAGGTGTTCCTCCTCTAGACGCTTTCCTTCAGTCTTCAGTGAACCATTGGCTGCAGGCCCTCAGGTTCTATTACAACGTGCTGCATGTACAGTTCATGTTCTCCACACTGTGGGGGGGGGGGGGGGGGTTGTCTATAGCTTGCGCTCCCCGGCGAGGATGCTGTGGTAGATGGAGTCTGTGAGGGGAACGTAGCTTTGCTGCTGGTAGTCCAACACGTACAGGGGGTCGGAGATGGTGGAGGGGTTGAAGCCGCTCTGCACCAGCTGGAACTTCTGCTGCTTAAAGGTGCTCGTCATCTCCATCTCCTCCTGAGGGACAAACAGCAGCGTGTCAGTCACCGGGCAGGTTTCAGACTGAGTTATGTATTTATTTACACGTTTATTTAACAGAGAACCTTAAAAACATTGCTGTACCCCTGTCGGTTTGAATAATGGAGAGAAGTGGAGTCACAGTTCTTTGAAATGACCTCATCAGGTAACGAAATGCATGTCTCTCATTGGTTGGATGAAGAATGTAAGTTTATCACATCACAGTAAATCCAGAAATCTCTCCTGCTGTTTAAATTATTGAGGACAACCTTATTATTTAATACATGTAGTTTTAAAGGGTTTCTCAAGAACCAGAAATAATGATTATATGATATTAAAAACCTATATTATTTATATCTTAAGTGTGCAGTCCATTGCATTCTTCCTGTTTCATTCACAGACTACGGCACCACACTAATTGGACACTAGATGGAGTAATACACACACTGACGGAGCATGTGCTGCAGTGTGGAGACAACTTGTATTTTAATTATTTCCATTTGAAGCTACTTTATACTGTTCTTACACTGAAATTCAGAGGGAAATATTAATATTTCTAATCCACTACATTCATCATAACAATGCATCATGTTTTTAAAGACCATCTTGTGTTTTGTATACATCTCTGGGGATCATCCTTATTAATCCTGGGAGATTTAACCTCAGCCGGGACTAACACTAGTTGAATGTGTACACGGAGAAAAATATACTCATACTTTGTAATACTTATATTGTAGTTTTTACTCCACTTAATCATATTCCACTCTTTTTTTTTACATATAAAAACTATGATATGATCCTCTGTATCAGTTCTCCTAATAAAACCAGTATTTCAAGTTTCTAAAAACAGACAAAATACAAGATTGAAATGCTATTAATTTAATTTGTAAGTATTTGTATTTATTTATAATAAAATACTTTAAGAGAGCCATTTTACACAATGAGTACTTTTACTTTCATACTTGAATTATGCTGATACAAATCCACTTTGAATTCAGGACTGTTACTTGTAACGGAGTATTTCCTGATCAAGTGATTCTTACTTTTACTTGAGTAAAGGATCTGAGTACTTGTTCAAGTGCTTTGAATCTCAGCACTTCCACATGTAGGATTTACTGTACAGTTCACCACCACTGTAGTTAGTGAACACTCCTCATCATGACGAACACTCGTTACCTGAAGCCTGATGAACAGAGGGCGAGCGTAGGCCGGTAGATCTCTCATCACATGCTCGAACAGTTTGCTCCCATCGAAGGTGAAGCCCGGTCTGACGATCATGGCTGCCATGCCTGCTCTGCCCTCGTTCCCTGTGGAGAAACAGTGAGTGTCAGACTTCATCAGGAAGGGGACACTTGGCTGGAAATGCTTGTAATGATAATGATGTTTTTATATGTCTATCCTTTACGCTTACAGAGGCTTGTAAATGTCTATCTATATCAGGAGTATTTGGATAGCAGACCTGCACACACAAACACACGTCAGACATACCATTAATTTCCACTCCATACACGTTGACTTCTTGGATAAACTCCACCAGCCCCAGAGTCTCCGTCACCTCTGTCGTGGCTACATTCTCTCCCTTCCACCTGAAACACAAGATGAGGATTAACAGAGCAGGGACTCGTTGGTTTCCATGTGTCCTGGTGTGTTGCAGCCAGACACACAGGAGAGAGAGTGCTTTATTCTCTGTATTTAAATAATGACACTGCATGTGTTCCCTCTCTGTGCTGCAGATAGACTTGGACCTTCATGCTAACGCTGTCATAGTAAATAAAACACAATTGTAGGGATTATGTCAAACTGTTTTACATAACAAGACAATAAGTAGTAGTATATTTAATTGATAAATGCACATTATAGCACAATGCTGCCTTTTTAAACTGCAAAGCTCTTTCACTCTCAAATATTGATTTTCTGCACATACTGGTCATATTTCTACTGTACTTCTGTCTAATTTTATCAAAGTTTCTTAAAACAGTTGCTCAAAATAGTTCGAGTTGGTTTAGGAAGAAAAAGCATTGATCCAATTTTTACAATTTATACATTTCAAGTCTAAGAGCTGCTTCTAGGTATACAGGAAGTGATGTATGCTTTGTACGTGATGTGTCAAACATGTTATCCAACTGTACCTGAAGGTGTCCCCCACTCTGTCTTTGAAACTGATGAAGCCCTCCTGGTCTTCTGCCATGAGGTCGCCGTTGTTGAAGTATGCGTCTCCCTTCACAAAGACGTTCCTCATCAGCTTCCTCTCAGTCAGCTGCTTGCTTCCAGCGTAGCCGAAGAACGGGCTCAAGGCGCCCACCTTGGACAGTAGAAGCCCCGTCTCACCTAAGAGGAAAAAAGGACAGAAAGTCTAAAAACAAAACAAAATATTTTTACAATTTATATATTTTTTGGAGTTGCACTCTTACCCTTTTTCACTGGCTGACAGAAACCATGCTGATCCTTCACTGGTTCATCATTCACCATGTCATACTTTATTAGATCATACTTGAACAGGAGCTGTACAAAAGAAAAGAGAACATATTACATATTGGAAGATGATTTAAAATCTTGGATCATCCTTATAAAACATATCATTATACACAAACGGGAGAAAGTATTACGAGGCTTTCCTCTGCTTAAATGAACACTGACAGCTAAATCTAAGAATAACTTCATGTTGTACAACTGACAATTAGAATATGCTCTATATCTGTATTTTAAAAGGATTTACTGCCACAGGAATAGCTGTGAGAGATCCGAATATAGCCCAAGTCAGAGATTAGAGGTTAATACATAAAGCCACTGTTTTGTAACTCCTCTGTTTAACAGCTCCACAGACAAGCATTAGTGACGCTAATACCTTCCATAACCACGAGAAAGTCCCTTTAGGGCCAAACGGACTAACAGCTTAATCAATACAACTTTGTCCTTAAACCCAAAGTAAAAGATGGTGCTAATTCGTTTGTCATGTTCATTAGGATGGAAAGGACAGACGGACAGACAACCCTTAATGTCTTCAGCCAGAGCCATCAGAGGCAGAAGACCACATGCTACAGAAAGACATGTACTGTTGTATGACCATGCTATAGCGTTTCCACACAATGAACAGTCACTACACACAGTCCCCCTAAAGACCCCTGTGGTGGAGTCTTGCTTCATCCTGGATAATGCACAGCCACAGATGTCCTCTTGAGTTAGACATTTACCCCTCCCCCCGCCACTTACTACAGTTGACTCAGCTAACCATGTGCACACATTTAGAAGTGAAGATGTACCTGATTAGCAACAGAGCTGAGAGTGTGAATGTAGATAGTATGTGAACGCACCTTTAAACTAAACTATACACCTGGGTTGCCGTTTAATTTAATGAAATAGCCTGTTGGCTAACTCACTTTTAATGTTATAGCTTGTTAGCTAAAGAAATAGCTTGTTAGCTAACTCACTTTTAATGGAATAGCCTGTTAGCTAAAGAAATAGCTTGTTAGCTAACTCACTTTTAATGTTATAGCTTGTTAGCTAAAGAAATAGCTTGTTAGCTAACTCACTTTTAATGGAATAGCCTGTTAGCTAACTCACTTTTAATGTTATAGCTTGTTAGCTAAAGAAATAGCTTGTTAGCTAACTCACTTTTAATGTTATAGCTTGTTAGCTAACTCACTTTTAATGTTATAGCTTGTTAGCTAAAGAAATAGCCTGTTAGCTAACTCACTTTTAATGTTATAGCTTGTTAGCTAAAGAAATAGCCTGTTAGCTAACTCACTTTTAATGTTATAGCTTGTTAGCTAAAGAAATAGCCTGTTAGCTAACTCACTTTTAATGTTATAGCCTGTTAGCTAACTCACTTTTAATGGAATAGCCTGTTAGCTAACTCACTTTTAATGGAATAGCCTGTTAGCTAACTCTAACAACTCTTAACTCAGCTATTGGAGAATAGATTAACATATTGCATAGCAAACACCAAGTGGTTTTAGTGGTACTGTTACATGAATTAATCTGTTATCATTATTCTACAACTGAAATTCATTTGATGGATTAAATACATTTAAAATAGGATTTAAAACATGCTAGTAGGACGTACCGTAGCTTAAGACCATTATTTAATACATACAAGAATGACTGTATGCTATTTAAAGGCTTGCTGAATGAATGGGCTGCTTACTACAGAGCTTCCTGTCTTTGCACTTTCAGCTGTGCACGTGTCTTGTAATTGCTATATCACTTAATTCAATAATACAAATAAAATAATCTGTATAATACCCCCAAATAACAATCCCATTAGGGTTAAGAGCCAAGATAGCCAACACTACCATAACCTCATGCCTCACACTTGCACACATAACAGGTAAAACAGCATTCAGTGTGTGAACTGGTAGATCAACAAAATGACTTTTGAAAGAAACTGCTCTGTGAGATTCAGACAAGAGTCAACAAAGAGTTCCAAACAGCAATCTGTCAGAACACGCCCAGGTTTGAATACTGTAAGTGTAGCGTATTTATGGACCATGTACTGCAGAACTGTAGCTTGTATCCTCACTTAATGACTACACTCATAATGCTTTCTTGCAGTCATCAAGCTTTAGAGACGGGATGAAATATAAGTGTATTATGAATGCCGTTGACTGGTTGATAAACTACAGGTTTATTGAGGGAGTTATTATTAGATATAAGATAAGATATACTTTATTGATCCCAATTTGGGGAATGTTTTCGTCCCAGCAGCATGGATTAGACATTGCACATGAATTAAAGTAAATAAAATACATCAATAATGTAGGATGCTGTATCTATAAAGTATATATATTGAATACACAATATAGGGCAGTGTTCATTATGCTTGTCCAGCCTCCTAAAGGTAATACTTTATGACTTACTTTGACTCACCTTTACACACATCTGGAGCAAGTATTGATATTGATCTAATCTGAAATGACACATGCTTCATCCTAAAGTGACTTGAGTGTAGTGCACCGAATAGTGAATAGACCAATGGGAGCGCTCACTCTGTAGAAGAAGTTGGAGCGGCCCACCGTCCCGATCTTCCCGATGTGGTTCATGAAGCACAGGTTTCCCTCCGTGGAGCCGTACACCTCGCACATCTTCACGTTCCCGAAGCGACTCTGGAACTGTCGCCAGACGTCCTGCCGCAGCCCGTTCCCCACGCCCATCCGCACCTTGTGGACCGTATCCTCCTCTGTCTGGGGAGAGAAAGAGGACAGCTGATCATTTCTCCATGACGTGTAACATGTATTAGTTCATGTTAATGAGGATATGATGGAATATATACTTTCAAACCACAGCAAGAAAGAAAATGGTGTGTGTGTGTGTGTGTGTGTGTGTGTGTGTGTGTGTGTGTGTGTGTGTGTGTGTGTGTGTGTGTGTGTGTGTGTGTGTTTCATATTGGAATCTGCTTCCAGCTGATCTTAAAACCTGCTCAGGTTTTCCCACTTTTCCCCATCGTGTAATAAAATTGATTTCAGGCAAACATTGATTTCCCTTTTAATCTGAGATGTTCATTTATATGAACATTATCTTTATATTAACAAATCTGGTTTTTGTTCAGATTCAATTCAATTGCAGCCACTAGAGACCATTTCAACATGTTGTACCCATTACCCTCGTGGGAAAACAACATGAGAAAATACGAAGAATATATCACCCTAAATAATTGTAGTCCCTTCATTTAGTGGGAAACTACAAATGTATGCATGGCCGGAAAAACCCAAGAGATCCCCAGGGCACAGAGAGCCCCCTGCTTATAGTCATGTGGTTTCTAATTAAAGAACTAAATTGAAACGATTTCACAACCAACCGAAGCACTATCAGTACTGTGGGGATCCTGGGGCTGAGCATCAGTGGTCGGATTCACCTCAGTTGGTAATTCAGCCCCAAATATATCCATCACTAGGGGCAGCAAACAGACCTTAAGCAACGACTCTCCGAAATACAATGAAGGATAATACTGCACGGGTGAGAGGGTAAAGTCTGCAGCACCAACGGATTAAATGTGGGCTGAGTCCCATCGTAATCCTCTACCGAAGAATCCTCCTCACTGATAAGCATGATTAGGGCCACGTGAAGAAGGAGAAACATGAGGAATAGCGGGACATTTTTAAAAGTCCACATTTTTGGAAGGAAGTCAGAAATGTTTTTTAAAAAGTCGGATTTTTTAGGGAAAAAATATTCTGACATTCTTAAAAGCCGACATTTGGAAAAGATTCCAGACATTTCAAATATATCTATTATTTTTTTTAGGAAAACGGGATCATTTTGAAGAAATAGTCGGAAAATCCCAAAAAGTTGAAATTTTAAAAAAAATTCAGGAGTTTGAAAAGAAATTAGATCAGACACATTATTTTATTTGACATATCGTTAGGGACGCTTTTTACTCCATGCAATCAAAACAACTCACTCATTAAAGGTGTGGGGTGTTATCTTTCTGACCGCGTGGCAATAAAGGAACGTGGATATGTGTGTGTGTGTGTGTGTGTGTGTGTGTGTGTGTGTGTGTGTGTGTGTGTGTGTGTGTGTGTGTGTGTGTGTGTGTGTGTGTGTGTGTGTGTGTGTGTGTGTGTGTGTGCGCGCTCGGCTGAGTATCTGCCATGTCCGCACTGGGCATAATGACAGCAGCGATTGGTCCTCACGCCTGTGTGCTCACATTGACTTGGTGAAAAGTTGCTTATGTGTTGTACGTGTCCAAATCTCTAATTTGCCAATCAGTGGTGAGGACAGTCACCCACTCAGCCACATAACAGAGGGAGAGGGAACAAAGAGGACCACAGTGATGAGCTCTGCCCTCACAGTGTGTGTGTGTGTGTGTGTGTGTGTGTGTGTGTGTGTGTGTGTGTGTGTGGTGTGTGTGTGTGTGTCCACCATGCGAGGACACAAACACTGAAACAAAGAGACTGCTTGTCTTTCTGACACAGTTGCGCACAATTTCACTCAAACGATCCCCAAGTAGCAGGGACTGTAAGGAGTCTACAGAGTCTGCCTGCTGTGAGACGCATTGCTGCTCTGTCCGTCGCTCTACTCTAACTCAGTCACTCAATCAGTCATTAAGTCGTTTTGTAGTCTGATGTCTGGGTTACGATAACTTTGAGGTACACTAACGGTCCATCAGAAGCAGATGAAGCACTTCTTCACAAACTTTCCTTCAAATTCACACAGAAAGAAATCATTGCAGGACATGTTGCCAGAACGTGGCGTACACACAAACACGGAGACTTTAAGCGTTTCATGGCAAACCAGAGGGTCTTTTAAGGGGTATACTTTCATAAGAAGGTACATCTTTAGCAACAAAGAGTCATTCAGGCATATTTTTACAAATATTCTTTCAATTTAAATGTAACTGAATTTCAATTATAACGACGTTGTATAATTTTATATGTATCCACGTTTCTGGACTGTGCAAGGTTTATGTTATTATTGTTTATTCCAAGATTTAAGCCATAAAGCAGACTCAGACGCACAGGTACAAGAGTGTAAAGGGGCGTTAGGCTAGTAAGACAATGGAAGTCTACCAGCATGAAACAAAAAAAGTCTGCACCCGCGTTCGATTGTGTGGTAGTGTTTATTTTACTATATCCAGTTTAATAGTGTCTCTAAGTTTGTAGTGAACCCTCAAGACTTACCTGTGACTACAGGTACTGCTGTACAGGTACCGCTGTGACTACAGGTACTGTAGTCACAGCGGGTCTTCATTGAAGGTGTTTGAATGCTTTTGAACGAGGGTCATGAGTTTTATTAACACTCAAACAGCAGCTCACCTGAGGCTGGTTGCAGAGGTACCTGCAGAGTTCACCGATATACTGGAAGACCGTCACGTTGTGTTTCCTGCAGTCGTTCCAGAACTGGGAGGCAGAGAACTTCTTCTTCAAGATGCAGGTAGCACCTGTGAGAAACAACAGTGGCATTAAAGTCATCGTTAAAGGATAGGATTCCCCCAAATCAACCCTAAAACTCAATGTATATAATTTCCATATACAGTTTATTTGAAATATTTGAGTCTTTTTCTAACTTTATTACAAGGCTTAGTTAAATACTTGATTCTGATTGGTCAATTTCAACATTCTACAGTCTGCTATTTCTGTGTGGCAGAGATATTATTTTAATGTATATATGCATCATGTATGTAAACACTAAAGGGAACAGCAGAAGAAGACAGACAGGAAGTAAACACTGAAGGGAACAGCAGAAGAAGACAGACAGGAAGTAAACACTGAAGGGAACAGCAGAAGAAGACAGACAGGAAGTAAACACTGAAGGGAACAGCAGAAGAAGACAGACAGGAAGTAAACACTAAAGGGAACAGCAGAAGAAGACTGACAGGAAGTAAACACTGAAGGGAACAGCAGAAGAAGACAGGCAGGAAGTAAACACTGAAGGGAACAGCAGACGAAGACAGACAGGAAGTAAACACCAAAGGGAACAGCAGACGAAGACAGGCAGGAAGTCAACACTGAAGGGAACAGCAGAAGAAGACAGACAGGAAGTAAACACTGAAGGGAACAGCAGAAGAAGACAGACAGGAAGTAAACACTAAAGGGAACAGCAGAAGAAGACAGACAGGAAGTAAACACTGAAGGGAACAGCAGAAGAAGACAGACAGGAAGTAAACACTAAAGGGAACAGCAGAAGAAGACAGGCAGGAAGTAAACACTGAAGGGAACAGCAGAAGAAGACAGACAGGAAGTAAACACTGAAGGGAACAGCAGAAGAAGACAGACAGGAAGTAAACACTGAAGGGAACAGCAGAAGAAGACAGACAGGAAGTAAACACTAAAGGGAACAGCAGAAGAAGACAGACAGGAAGTAAACACCAAAGGGAACAGCAGAAGAAGACAGGCAGGAAGTAAACACTGAAGGGAACAGCAGAAGAAGACAGACAGGAAGTAAACACCAAAGGGAACAGCAGAAGAAGACAGACAGGAAGTCAACACTGAAGGGAACAGCAGAAGAAGACAGACAGGAAGTCAACACTGAAGGGAACAGCAGAAGAAGACAGACAGGAAGTAAACTCTGAAGGGAACAGTAAAAGAAGACAGGCAGGAAGTAAACACTAAAGGGAACAGCAGAAGAAGACAGGCAGGAAGTAAACACTGAAGGGAACAGCAGAAGAAGACAGACAGGAAGTAAACACTAAAGGGAACAGCAGAAGAAGACAGACAGGAAGTAAACACTAAAGGGAACAGCAGAAGAAGACAGACAGGAAGTCAACACTAAAGGGAACAGCAGGCAGGAAGTAAACACTGAAGGGAACAGCAGAAGAAGACAGGCAGGAAGTAAACACTAAAGGGAACAGCAGAAGAAGACTGGCAGGAAGTCAACGCTGAAGGGAACAGCAGAAGAAGACAGGCAGGAAGTAAACACTGAAGGGAACAGCAGAAGAAGACTAATTGTTTCTTAGTCGAAGCAATACAATCATTTCAATGAACTGAGTTGAAATCAATATATTATCTGAAATGATTGATTCATTTAGTAAGCAGTCATGTAATAAGTGGGATAATGTGCTCCACGTCAGTGTCTGGTTTACCTGTTGTGTTCCTTTTCTCAATATTGACTGCACAAACTGCATTATCTCGTACATAAAGTCCAGTTACTGTTTGTCCTGTCCTCATGACGATTGTGCAAAACGTGCTCAAACACATCTAAAGGGCCAAGAGGTTATTCTGCTGCAGTCATCGTTATTTTTCAAAGCATGCTTTTTGAACAAAGTTGCCCATCATTTTCCTTAAGTGGATCATCTGATATAATCTGTTATTCATCTTTATTTGGACAGGATGTGGCATCTCAAACCTGATCCGGAGGTGTGTCACTTATCTATATGAATGATCAAAGTTCATGTAGACACTTCATATTTACTTTCTGACATTATACACTTGGTTCAGGCAGATCTGATTGTCCATATGATGACATATAGGGGACAGCAAGCAAAAACTGTGTTAGAGGGAATGTTCTTCTGTACTTAATATAGTATAATATCTTGGGTATTCTTCCCTGCTGCTGTAGAGGATCTGCTCTGATACCTTTCTAGTCTTCCAACCTCTCAAAGAGCTTTTACACAACATGCTATTCACTTGTTCACACACACCTAAAACTGTGCCTTCAGGAGCAATTTTGGGATTCAATATCGTGCCAGAAGACACTTTACCTGCGGAGCCACTCCTATATTTACACCACCAACTATTACATTAACTAGATACTGAATTATTTCCACACAAATCTCCAAACTTCAGCAAGGAAATAGAAGCTTTCCGATCAAACTCACAATGTTTTTCCCCTCGAGACAAAATATCACCCCTAAGGCAAATGCCAAATGAACACAAAGGCCTGAGATACCCCCGATTCACCCAACAGAGAGTGGGAACACTGGTTTGGCTCCCAGCGCACCCAGAGATACCTCAAACAGAACACTGGAGGTACAAAGGGTCAATAGCGCTCTCTTTGGCCTACTAAACTAATCTATTGCAAACAACCAATGACGTGATGTCTGCCAGTTTCATGCGTTAGCAAAGCTATTTTGTTTGAGGGTGTTCTCTGTATCCAACAGTACAAAACAACACTGTTGACTGGGACACGACTGTCATACCTGGAGAGAAGAACCTGGAAGTGCTTTCTAATATGTTACCTATCTTACACTACTGTCTGGTATCTTTAGAAGAGTCCTAGGCTTGGCTATTTGTGCCGAACCTCTTTAAAAAAAGACAGCATTGGGATATTCCATCAGATCAATGAGCTCCAAAAAGGATTAAAGGTCACTATAAACGTTTCTCTTCCCCAAGTGTTTGACAGATACCTTTTCTAAAGTGGCATGATTGAGAAAAGAGTCATTGTCTGGTAGAAGAATGACCACTGATAATGAGCTTTGAGCCACATTGAATGAGTATATTTGTCCTGAGGGTTGCTTACAGTCAGATGTTGTGAACCTGCCAGGTTGATGTCTACTGTACGGCCTTGAGGTATTGCTGCTATCTCCCTTAAGGAGGACCAGCTCTGGCTCTTTGTGATTGCCAGTTCATGACTGAGCTCACCACGCAAGAGATCTTCAGAATTGGTCGGGCAACCGCTGTGTCACCTCGTGGCTGCAGCTGTACCTTCATAATAAACCTTCAGTGTTTGCCATCAAGCCTCCGTGTCTCTCTGAGATTCGTCTCCATTGCTCCAGAAGTTTCCATTAACCTTAAAACCTAAGAAGGACTTGGATTTTTCCAGGAGGGTCAGACCTGCAGATCGGTTCCTGGCCTGCAGGTAGATCCTCCGTCTGGCAGGTTTACACCTCACAAAATACATTTCAACCTCTGAAGTAGCAGTACACTGGCCTCACTCAAGGTCTGTCAGCACACACTGCAGAGATGGTTATTGCTAGCATTGAGGGGCAATGAACTGTCAACCAATATGTGAAGGTTGGTACAGTGAACCATTGTACAAAGAGGGAAACAGCACCAATAATATTTTACATAACAGGGTCCAGTGTCTTCCTGTGAAGCCTCTAATTAAGCGGCTGGTTGGAGTGAAGGGTTCCCGCTGTTTAGAGGACAGGAGGTTATATAACTCATCAATTCAACTCACATCAAAGCTCAACTCATTATAAGTGTCAGGGGTGTTTCTGATTGGTCATCTTGCTTTAAATGTGTAGATTTCATTCGACCAGATAAAGAATGCAACAAGCAGTGATGAGTATGAAGACGTATGGAGAGGCCTACCCAGTTCTATGGTTCCTCCTATCCCGATGAGCGAGGCAGCACTGTGGTAGAGCGGCAGAGGGACGTACATGACATCATCTTTGGTCGCTCCAAACGCCCAGAACCCCGCTGCCGCCTTCAGGCTCTGCAGGTGAGTGATCACTGCAGCCTTAGGGAGTCCTGTGAACATGGGAAGACATCTCTGCTACATTAGCTGCAATGCTAGCATAGAGCAGGGAGTGCACAGAGTAACCCATGACAATGTAACATAGCATGCAATGAAGTGGTGCAGTGATGAGGTATTTTGTAGGCTTAGCTGGAAGTTAGCATCTAGAGGGCTACCTTGGCAAAAAGCAATGGGATCTTTCGATTGGATTTTGGAAAAAATATCAGCAAGTAAAAAGCTAACGTCAGGCTATAAATAAACCAGATCATGACTTCACGTAACCACCGCTAAGCTAAAGGCGGCTAATGTTCAGTGTGATGACGTTTAGCAGTCTCATTTAGTCACTTGTAAGCAGGCTTAAATGTGTGATAACCTGAGACCTTATTTCTCAGGAACCTTGAGAACCATCCAACATATTTTAAATAGAAACCAGAAATTAGGCGTCTCTTGGAGTGACTATCATTTCTTCCATGGAGGTGAGAGTTGGTCTTCTGATATGCAGGAACTTGAAAAGGTTGAATGTCATATTTCTGTTGCCAATCTTGACAAGACACATCAACATCGAACAGATCTGCAACCTCCCTTTTCTCCCCGTGCCCCCCCTCGCTCTGTGGTAGAGAACCTCTTCAGCTCACATTGATGTTCATGTGATAAACATGTGAAACCAAGCTGAATTAGCAGAACTCAAAGCCCTCCTGTTCTGATGGACGGATGACCTCCAGTGGAAACAAGCTTTCCCTGTCATCCTGCAAAAGCCTGATGCCACGGCCAAATCAAAATGGGTTGTGGGGTTAATAAACAACAGTGATTTCCCCAAATTGTGAATGAAAGCATATCAAGTTATTTAAAGTCGAATGACGAGTCAGAATATCTTCACAGGGGAGAGTTGTCGGGACCCCCAGTAGAAGCTGGAGATGTACGACGTGGGAGCGCTGTTACCATCACACCAACGGCAAACACAGGCAGATGTATGGAGGGATTTTCTGCTAGAGAAAGTCCCACAGCGGGGACATTTACGTCGCTACAGTGAGTGAGTGAGTGAGTGAGTGAGTGAGTGAGTGAGTGAGTGAGTGAGTGAGTGAGTGAGTGAGTGAGTGAGTGAGTGAGTGAGTGAGTGAGTGAGTGAGTGAGTGAGTGAGTGAGTGAGTGAGTGAGTGAGTGAGTGAGTGAGTGAGTGAGTGAGTGAGTGAGTGAGTGAGTGAGTGAGTGAGTGAGTGAGTGTTATTGGCACCGTATGACAGCTTTGGTAGAAAAGCTGCGGGGAAGCAAAGCCTGAAAGAAACACAGAGATTTAAAAAGTAACTTCTTCCTGAGCGATGAAAGAAAACTCACCCGTGGTTCCAGAGGTGAAGATGTACAGGTTGGGGGTTTTGACGGAGGTGACGGCCCGCAGCGCTGCTGGCACCGGCAGCTCGGAGGCGTCCTGCACCTTATCCAGCAGAGTGTGCACGTGCGGGTGCTCGCTGTGGCTCTTCATGGCCCACACCTGGATGTTGTCCTCCTGCAGGCTGCTGAGGATCCCGTTCATACTGTCCACCAGATCTGGGAGACGGAGAAAAATCAATCATTAATTTTTATTCAATTATTCCACTTAAACTTGTGCTTGAGTAAAAGTAGAAGTACTCAGATCTTGTACTTGAGTAAAGTAGAAGTACTCAGATCTTGTACTTGAGTAAAAGTAGAAGTACTCAGGTCTTGTACTTGAGTAAAGTAGAAGTACTCAGATCTTGTACTTGAGTAAAGTAGTAGTACTCAGATCTTGTACTTGAGTAAAGTAGAAGTACTCAGATCTTGTACTTGAGTAAAGTAGAAGTACTCAGGTCTTGTACTTGAGTAAAGTAGAAGTACTCAGGTCTTGTACTTTAGTAAAGTAGAAGTACTCAGATCTTGTACTTGAGTAAAGTAGAAGTACTCAGATCTTGTACTTTAGTAAAGTAGAAGTACTCAGATCTTGTACTTGAGTAAAGTAGAAGTACTCAGATCTTGTTCTTGAGTAAAGTAGAAGTACTCAGGTCTTGTACTTGAGTAAAGTAGAAGTACTCAGGTCTTGTACTTGAGTAAAGTAGAAGTACTCAGATCTTGTACTTGAGTAAAGTAGAAGTACTCAGGTCTTGTACTTGAGTAAAGTAGAAGTACCAGAGTGTAGGAATACTCTGTCACAGTAAAAGTATTCTAAATGTTCCTCCAGTGAAAGTAGAAAGTACTCTCCTCTAAATGTACTTAAAGTAGCGACAGTAAAAGTAGTCATTGTCTGATTGGTCCATTTCAGAATAATATCTCTGATATGTTTTATAATGATTGATCATTAAAGTGTTCTCAGAGCTGGTAAAGGTGCAGCTAGTTTGAATGGCTTTGTATACTGCAGGGTAGCTGCTGGATTTACTGCAGGTGAACTAAAGTCTGATTTAAGGGCTGATTATATTTACCATCATTCATCCTAATCTGCCTAGCAACTAAAGGGATTAAATACATGAATAATGTACATGATGTAATGATGTAACCAAAAGTGAAACACAGTTCATGAGTCTGCTGTTTCGGGATCCATTCCAACATTTAATTGAGTCTTCCTTGGCCGATGCTACTCACTTTTATTGGGTCAATTTGTTCCTGCCACCCTGTTGACAGACAGACAAGACCTAACCCAACATAACCTCCACCTCTGAGTTTATATCCTATGGGAACTGGGCTTATGTATGGCACTACATCCACTCTTATCAGTGCCTCTGTGTTCCAGCTCTCCTGTTTGGGGGGTTGTGGTGTGGACAGCGGCCCGGACCAAAATCATGCTTGTTAGGTTGAGCAATGATCTTTGGTCACATGGCTGCAGCGTGGGGAATCCTATTAACTGTAGAAACAGGATTCTTCAATGCACCATGGGAGCAAGCTGAGTTTGAGTCTTGTTGTTCTCAGAGTTTTTAAATTGCGCAATCATTCACTGGAACACCCAACACTGCTAGCATATGTCAAAAACTAGCATTTCAATAAGTTAACAAAGAAAATGTTGATACCTGCAGCTCAGTTCATGGACAATATTGCGTAGCCCTGATAATCATACCCCACTGTATGGAGGATTAAGAGCTAATGATGTAGAGATATGTTTCTTGTGCATGTTAGGATACTCATTGACAGACTACACTGTTGATGGACAGTGCACAACATTTTTAAAAGGGCTCCTTAAAAACTAGGAAATTAGTACTGTGAAGTAAAAAAATGTGTTGTTGTACTTTACTTGATTATGTTCACATTATACTTTAACTTTACTACATTTTGTGGGCAAATATTGTACTTTTTACTCCATACATGTATTTTAATATGAAGTTACCATGCAGAGGATATTCATGCAAATTACAATCTATTATTATAGGTTAAGCTACCCAGTAGTTCATAAAGTAATTCAAATACACCGCAAGTGTAACACTGAAGTGATGAACTAATTAGTACAATTTGAATGCAGGGCTTTTACCTTTACCTGAGTATTTGTACACTATTGCTGGTTTTTCTTACTCAGTTCTCGTCCTCCCTGAGTACAGTTGAAGTGTGTGATATTAGATAAAATGCCATTGATTTCTGTGATGTTGAGAAGGCTCAGTGCCAGGTGTCCATAAGAAGTGATGTGAGAGTTTTACCTGCACCAACTATCAGAGTCTTGGCCCCGCAGCAGTTCACGCAGTGCAGCAGAGACTTGGACTTTATGTTGATGTTCAGGAAAGCCACCGAGCAGCCCACCTTGGACAACCCGAACCAAACGTTCAGGAAGTCGGGCTCGTTGCTCATGAGCAAGGCAATGCACTCTCCTTTCCTCAACTTCACCTTCTCCAGGAACACATGCGCCAGTCTGTTGCTGCGCCTCTCGATGTCCCCGTAGGTGTGCACGCTTCCCTCGTAGATGACAAAAGGTTTGTCCGGGACGCGCTGCGCCTGCTGGATGAACCGGTCCAGAACCGTGCGCACGCTGGATCTCAGCTTAAACAGCTCCACGGTCACCCCGTATCTGATCACCCTGAGCAGAAACACAAGGTCCCTCCAGAAGTACGGGAAGCAGAGTTTCTGCAGCACATGAGCGGAGAAAAACCCCGCGACCAGGGCTGAGAGCCATCCCAGAGAGGGCGTCATGTCTGTGGCTGTGGGTCAGAGAGAGGACCCGACGTTGCTGATGGAACCAGGTTACACCATCAGAGTTATATACACATACTGAGAGCGTGATGTAACCCAGTAGAAGTGGTAGTAGCTCAGGATGGTTAAGTCATAAACACATGAGTGGATAAGAGAAATGCTGCCTTCAAAATAAAAGAGGACCATTTCAGACAGGAGGAAGGGATGACATTAGTTTATGGAAGTAAAACAGCGTGAACAACCAGGTACCTTAAATGATCTAATCACCACGCTTCCAACTAGTTTGGAACATATAAAAACGGTTTGTATTCCTTTTTCGTTTTAAAGTGTCTCATAACGTTTTATTTTGAAGTGCACACTCACTTCCGGCATATCTGGTTTCTGGCCACTACTTTCTGGGAGCGTCATCACGTGACAGTTGCTGGGCAGTGAGTGAGTGGGCGTGTCGCGAGGTGTTTTCCTCTTTTCAAAAGCCTGATAACAGAGGGACTGTGTTCTGGCGGTAAACGGAGTAAACAGGGGGCTGAGAAACTTCGGCTTTGGAGGAAAGGGTTACTGTATATATTTCTGAGATATGTATGTATTTGTTTCCACTCATGGCAGTTATTATAAAACAAAACATGAAGCTGTTTTTTGTAGCCCATGGTGGAAAGGAGCCCTTACTCAAACACGAGGTGGTATGTCAGTCACAGCTGCTTACAACCAATACTTACAGTAACATCAAACCAAAACAACAATCTACCATCATCTTCATGCTGTGTAATCATTCTGTCTTTGTTCACTTTCTTAAACCTAAAGATCTTTATAAATCATTTGGTAAAGACTTCAACAGTTAAACGCCAACTACAGAGATACACATCTGCTTTAAAGGGCAAATTGATGCTTGGAGTTACATTTCCTCCTGCTCATCACCTGAATTTAAAACAACAACAACAGAAGAAACTAAAACTCTTCTTAAGGATAAATAGCAATAGAAAGAAATATCTGTATTTCAGACCAATGGCAGCTTTTGCAACTTGCTGAAAAGGGGTTTGTTGCTTTCACATTTTCTAATTAGATTTCAACGGTGCATCTTACTCTATCCATCAGGTCAACAACAGTGTCAGTAAAGTGCAGTGGAGAGGGGTGTCTCTGCAAATGATGTTCAGACAGACCAGGGTTGAGATAAGTCTGTTGCTCAACATGCATCATAAGCTTGTGAGGTCAGTTATATAGGGGGATAATACTGTCCATGGAAGAGAGTCTATGTAAATACATCCTTGTAACTTCACCACAATGAGGTCTCTGTTTACCAACACGTTGAGAACTTGTTGAAATAATTACTCCACTGGTTTTATTCTTTGTCATAAAATGATGGGAGGAAACATTGGATAAAGAATGGAAATGAAAGCAAGGAGGAGAGGAGGTGCAAACGTGGGAATGAGAAAGGGCTACCCTGCCCTGATTGTCTCCCCCTCTGTCCCCGTACCTTGTCCTCGTCTCTCTTTGTCCTGTGCTTGTTTGTCTTGTCTAGTGAGTCAGGGAACCAGCTTGTCGTCAAGCCAGAGAAACCTTATTGCTCCGCCAATAGTGTCTTGCCATTGTTTAGCATTTTCACTCTTGAAGAGTGATTTTGTTCCCCGTGTTAATCAGAAAATACTTCTTTGAAACATCTGTCTTCAACAACTTGTGCATTTGATTTCATGCCCCAGAAGTTTTGTTTTGTTATCCTTCAGATAAATGGTGTCGACGTTGTGTAAGAACATGTAGTGATCTTGCTTTTTCTCTCAGAGATTATGACACAATGTAAAGAAAGAGCTAATATGCCCAGTGTACCCAATGTGTACGGTACAGAGAGTGGTGGAGTTCAAGGCAGTGCAATGACTCGCTCAGTCACTCAATTTTGCAATGAAGGTGAGTGTCCTTGTGGAAGCCAAGTATCCTGACCTGAGGTACCCTACACATACCGTCCTCATCTCTGCAACCTGACCCTAGGTACCCGACACACACTGTCCCTGTCTGCCTTCTTTCAATGCTTATCAATCTTCTCTCTCTAACTCTTTTCTATCTCATCTACTTGATCTTCCCCTCCAACTGCCAACTGCCAGCACCAACACAAACAAACCCTGACTCTCACCCAAAGACTTTCTAAAGCGGATTGGCTCCCCCTGCACAACCAGTTGCATACTGACTCAGCGGTGACAAGGTAGAGACTGTTGCACTTGAGAAAAATTCCCTCAAATACTGAGGAATCAGTAGTTCTGGACCATCGAGAGCCCACAACGAGGAGCGTGGTCCGGGTCAAGGAACAGCACCGAACAGGACCGCAATGCCATCGGTTTGTTTGGCTGATTATACAATAGGCTGTGCTCCTGAAGTATACTGACTGCAGGCGAGGCAAAAATAACTCTCTGGTCACCATCGCGTCCTAAATGAGGTCACTTCCTGAGATTGTCCTCCCCGCCACCCCCTTCTTACTGTCACAGAGGAACTCCATATTTGTAGCAGTCCTTCTGTGTGATCAGAGCAGGGAGGACACCAAATGAACTTTAGAGAAAAATTCCTTTATTGCAAATTGTCCAGGAATAAAAGAGCTGGGCAAGGCCAAGCAGAACTCTCTCTCTCTCTCTCTGTCTCTCTGTCTCTCTCTCTCTCTCTCTCTCATCCAGCAACATCTGACAGAAAACCAGAACTTAAATACATGCATGCTAACCTGAAGACAAGATAAGACACAGCTTGGGAGGGCAGAGAAACACAGGGGCACCAGGTGATCATAAACAGGAGGGAAAACACAAGACAGATATAACACAGAGGGGGAAGACATCTTCATCATGGCCCTCTGGTTTTTCTGTATGATGGAACCTTATTGCGCAACACGTGATTAAAAAACACATTACCTTAAATAACATCGATCAACAGATGTGAACGTGCTTCATTTAGGCTCCCTTTACTGTGGATTGGACAGATGAATGCCAATAATATATCAATATCATAAGGTTCTTCCTTTTATATTGTATTACCTAGTTATGGTGCTTCAGCCCAACCAACATTGTTTTGTAGGCTATATTGCAATCAATTAAATAAGCTCATTTAGAGCCACAATGTAATTAGCAGTAGGCTAGCATCTAAAATCCCACGTACCTTAGATTAAAGACATACAATAATAAAACCAAGGAAATTGATTTGGACTGACAAGAGTTTAGAAACTCTCCTAATACTCTACACTCTGCCTCACTGTTTTATAGGAAAGACTATAGACTATATGAGGGCCTGAGAAAGATATGGCAGAAAGATCTTGGTAGTGAGATAGGGGAAGACCTATGGCAGGATATATAGTCTCTGATGTAGGTTGGGCTACAAGGGATGCGAGGAGCAAGTTGATCCATTATAAAATTGTGCATAGATATTATTTTACACCCCTGAAAGTGTTTCAAATGGGCTTGACTCAGGACAATCAATGCTGGAAATGCAACAAAGGAGTGGGCACCTTTCTTCATGCTCTATGGGATTGCCCAATGGTACTGCCTTTTTGGAAGGTGGTACTGAAAGACCTTGAAGGGTGGCTCAAAAAGCCTCTACGTGAGTCACCACAGCTCTGTTTGCTCGGGTTATAAATCTCTTGTGCCACCAGGCCGTACTAAAGCAGAACGTGGACTGACTTTAACAGGTTTTATTGTAGCTGCCAGGCTTATTCTGCGCAACTGGAAGGGTCCACATATGCCAGAGTTTACAGAATGGTTTAAACTCATGACAGAGACGGCTGCCTTTGAGATTATGATCACCAGGGTAGAAAACGCACAAAGCAAAACTAACGAACTATGGCACATCTTCTTGGCCTATATTAAAGGTTGATATAAAGGATGCTAGGGGACAGGGAGTTTATCTGTATACATACATGTGTATGCTATGTTGTATTTACATGCTATGCGTTGCTGAATATGTGTGTGTGCGCATGTGTATGTAGACATGTGTATGTAAGTATTGGGGTGCCGGGGGGGGGGGGGGGGGGGGGGGGGGGGGTGTTTTCTGCTGCCTTTTAAGTTGGATGCCTTTTGTTTTGATGGCTGTGTGTTTGTTCTACATGTATGTGTATAATGTGAAAATGTAATAAACATATTAAGGACAAAAAACAAACAAAACAAGGAAATTGAATTTATTTTTTCATGAATCTAGAATGATTTAACAGCTGATGCGATGAGAGATATCAGTAAGATCCAAGAGAAAACTTGATTGGCTTATACATTTCTCACACTGGTCTTAGAATTGATCTATTCTTTTGCTCCTTCTTTGTCCTAAGGCGGTGTTTAGGAGAAAGAGGGCAGACTTCAGTAAGCTGAGTTGAGCAGAGTTGATTTATTTCTTACAAGACAAAGAAAAGACGGTTGTAAACAGTAACATGTTCCTCTGGGAATGGCCCCGGACCCCCCTACAAAAATTGGATGCTGTAATTGCATCTCTTGTTCTCAAATGAAACATGTTTTAATGGCTGATGCATAAGATCTTTATCCGGAGTATATTGTTGGGAAGTTGGGCAGTAGGTTGGTCCAGAAAACAGAGTATTCCTACACTATGGTACTTCTACTTTACTCAAGTACAAGACCTGAGTACTTCTACTTTACTCAAGTACAAGATCTGAGTACTTCTACTTTACTCAAGTACAATATCTGAGTACTTCTACTTTACTCAAGAACAAGACCTGAGTACTTCTACTTTACTCAAGTACAAGATCTGAGTACTTCTACTTTACTCAAGTACAAGATCTGAGTACTTCTACTTTACTCAAGTACAAGACCTGAGTACTTCTACTTTACTCAAGTACAAGATCTGAGTACTTCTACTTTACTCAAGTACAAGATCTGAGTACTTCTACTTTACTCAAGTACAAGATCTGAGTACTTCTACTTTACTCAAGTACAAGATCTGAGTACTTCTACTTTACTCAAGTACAAGACCTGAGTACTTCTACTTTACTCAAGTACAATATCTGAGTACTTCTACTTTACTCAAGTACAAGATCTGAGTACTTCTACTTTACTCAAGTACAAGACCTGAGTACTTCTACTTTACTCAAGTACAAGATCTGAGTACTTCTACACCTCTGGATGTGGCAATTAAACAGCAAATACTGGGCTATTCTTTTTGTTCATTTTGTTGTTGTTGTTGTTGTTGTTGTTGTTGTTGTCGTTGTTGATTCCTATACCGTCTTCAGAGAAGCATTCAAATGATGTATAAAAAAACCAGGAAGAACACGGATACAAGAAAACTCATTTAATGATTCAACTATGATGATTACAGCATGCATAGTAACACACAACACAAAGTACTTCAAACACCTTAAATATCAAAAGTTAAGAATACAATCAGCACCTCTCGATGCTTCTCAAAACCCAGAGGAGTCCCGTTACAGCCCCTGAGAGTAGAGAGCATCACAGCTACCTGTAATGTCAGCTCCTCTCCACCAGGCGTCCCTGTCCCAGTTTGAACTCTACCCAGAGGGGCTTTAAGGGAACTCAACAACTGCTAACAAACTCAAACTGTCTTCCGACTTCCTCATGAACACTATCAAACAATCACACCTGTTTTTCTCTAAAGATACTAGAACAATGCCGCTAAAACAGAGGTTTCTAGATTGTGTAATTCTGACATTTGGTCCAGTTAAGGTCCAGACAGAAGGGGGGTGGGGGGGTAGTAGTGTCCTTTCAGTGCTTATTCTCTGTATACAGTAGGTCTCTGAGCAAAAACTTAAAGGCCTGACCTAAGCCAGCCCCTGAGCTGATCCACATCCTGTTCTCAAAGCTTACGATATGGCATCAGTGTTATAATAATAAAGATATAAAACCAAAATTAAAAACCAATTTAAAAATATCAGGAGTAGCTGCATGGTTTTATAAAAAAAGGTTCTGACAAATACAATGTTTGTCCAACAAGCTATTATGTTATTGTTTTCCAGCTGAACATGCTTTCTACCAAAATCCGTTTTGCATTTTTATGAGAAATAAAACCTCTTTTGTTTTTAATTGAAATATTCTACAAAAAGATAGAAAAATAGTTTTTAAAGTTGGCAGCAGACTGGCTGGGCTCAGAGGTGCGGGGGTGGGGGTTGTAGTGGGATCACATGATGGAGCAGCCTCTCTTCCCAGTGCGGGGGTCCTCCTGCAAACACACACACACACACACACAGTTCCATTTAAAACACAATGCTACACACACACACATTTACAGTCTAGATCAGTGCTGATGTTTGAGAGACTGTTGAGCATTTTTCGGAATAATTTGCTCAGAGAAAGGTTTTTAAATATTGCTATTACACTGCTTGGTTGAATACTCGATTCTGATTGGTCAATTGGGACATTTCAGAGGTTATTAAGACATCATAATGATCCTTTGAGTGAGAGTAAGGAGAAGAGGTGAAACGACGGACGTCAGATACAGCAACAGAAAGAGGAAGACTAATCTTTTATACGAGCTCTTCGTCTCACCTGCTCCTGGAGCATGTCGTCCTCAGCGGCGTCCACTTCATCATCACCTTCCTCACCCTCCTCCTCCTCCAACCCCGTCTTATATGTGGTGGTTCTCCTTGCCACTTCCTGCCACACACACACACACACACACACACACACACAGGGATGTTATTGAATGTCATGAATTAATTGTGTGTGTGTGTGTGTGTTTGTGTGCGCGAGATGTCCTCACCTCTCCCTGAGGGCTGAGCAGCACCACGTGGACGTCCAGCCCGGACCCCCAGGAGGACTGGTTCTTCCACACCAGGTCTGAGGGGGGTTTGGAGCTCACACCGGCATCAGACGCCCACACCTGCACAGAGCAAACCTCTGCTTCATATTCCACACAGACAAGAGGACACAACCCGGGCTCGAGAGCTTCTAATATTCCTCCTCTTTTCCTTTAAAAACTTTGTAAAAGGACCGAGCGACGGCAGACTGGACCTCTCTAAGTACGTTACTAAACTCAAACTCTTACCGTGACTTTCTGGCCGGCCTTCAGGACAAATTTGGGGGTGAACTTGTAGGTGGTTGAATCATTTTCAATCGTCTTAATCATCTCAAAGCCGACCATTGCCTGATCCTGAGACAAACACAATAAGGAAACCAGTGAGATAGGGAGGTCATGCTGGATCTCCTGACAGATCTGCAGCTGTTTCTCCACATTAGGAAGGCACCAGGAGCCTGCCCGTTGCTCACCTCCTCTCCGGAGTTTTGGAGGCAGATGAATTTGCCGTCCGTGTCGATCTCGTCGATGCAGACGGGCCCTGTGGCCGAGGCCGAGTGAGCGATAGACACCGAGCTGCTGGCTTCCTGTTCCTCCACGTCGACGCGCTTCCTCTTTCCGTGAGAGGTGTGCACGCTGCGGCTGCTCGAGGAGGCTCGAGACACCGTGACACGAGCTGACGGACTGGGAGACAGCTTCAGTCTGCAGAATGGAGACAAAGAAAAACCCATCAGCACGACCAAGAACTGCTCTGAATCTGAACCTGAGAAATGGAGCACACATTTACCCGGTGCCTCACTACTATCTCTCTGAGTCCTCACCTTTCCTCCTCTCCCTCCAGGAGTTTGCGGTAGGCGTTGATCTCCATGTCCAGAGCCAGCTTGACATCCAGCAGCTGCTCGTAGTCGTTGAGCTGCTGCTGCATCTTGGCCCGGATCTCGGACACCTCTCGGTCTCGGTCCGTCTGCATCTTGCGGCTCCGGTCCTTCTCCTGAACAAGCGCCGCCTCCAGCTCCACGATCCGGTCACGCCAACCACGGGTCTGAACACGGACAGGGAGGTCAGAGTCTGAGCGGCACAGAGGCTCCCATTTATCACAGGACACTGCGGGAGATTCCCCCCCGAATGCAGGGCCCAAAATAATAACAAGGCATCGTTTTGGTTTATTTATAATTCCTTTTACGGCATTCATCTGTAATCTTTACGGTCACTTTGTTTAGTGCCATTTTGAGATGTCTAAATGTTATGTTTGTTTATTTTCAGATGATGTGCAATGCCTTGTTTGAACATGCTTTGGGATCAACACAGTTTATTTTATCGCATTTTCTTTGATCTTTTCTCTAAATTTCCGACTTTTCTTAATATGATCACTTTCTTCCTAAAAGATCTGAATTTTTTTCTTAATGTCGACGTTTAAAAAAGGTCTGATTATTTTTTCTAAATGATCACTTTCTTCAAATGTTGCCTCTTTTCTAAACTTTGAAAATGCCCCACTATTAACTAACCTACCCCTCCTTCATTTCTTCAAAATGATCCCTTTCCTTTCCTGATCTCTTTTTCCTAGAAGATCAAACCTTTTTACTAAATGTCAACTTTTAAAGACGTTGGATTCTTTTTTTGAAATGATCCCTTTAAATTTTTTTTAAATCAGACCATGATTTTTTCCCCAAAATTATCACTTTTTTTCCCTAAAAGTTCTTAATTTTTAAATGTATTTCAGTTTGAAAATCAATGCAGCAAGCACGGCTTAAATTGGATGTGCACTTTGTTAAAATGCATCATATCTATTATAGTATTTGATCTCTGCACCGAGGAGCTGCGCAGGAGACGCAGGGTGATTAGGAAAGTTCTGTCAAATGAAAATATATCCTGTTCAATATTTGGCCCATCATTTCAATACAATAAAAAATGTAATGTTGAAATCCAGACAGATTTCTAAGGGACAGTTTAGAGGGGGTGGGGGGGCTGTCTGGTATTCAGCACCTCAAATGAAGAAGTGCAGTTTAACCTGAGCCTGCTGTTGTGATGTCAGAATGTAACAAGACAATAAATCTACAACCTTGAAGGAGAGTCTGATGAACAGAGCGTAGAATCAGCGGCATGAAGATGTGATTTTCAGTCTGATTTAAAGAAGGTATTGCATGCTTCATTTTAACTGGACAACAGACCAAGCTGCTAGTACCTGGGAACTAACCCCAGCCTAATCTTTACGGTCTTTTACCCGAATAAAAAGCTGCGAGACCTGGTTTAGCTTCCGGTTTTACAGGGAACATGCGACCCCTTAGGACACCAATCCTACAGAACATCTGCCTGATAAGGGAAAGCTGCTGAGTAAAAGAAGACACCAACCTCCTTCTGCATGGCTCCCAGCTGAGCGGTGAGGCTCTCGATCCTCAGCGCGGACTCTCTGATCTCCTCGCGGGCCATGCTGGCCGACGCTCCGTTCATCTCAGCAATCTGGCGCAGGTCCTCCAGCTGGAAAGGAAAACACAAGAGGGTTTTGAGAGGCGCTCGCATCAACCCCGCTTCTGTTGCATCACACCTCGAAAGAGGAACCGAGCGGTCACTTCCTGACATGCAGGAAGTTATGAACACCATTGCGTTACTTTCAGATTCACTTGATATGGCTTTGATGGGTGGCTGATTTCTTGCACATTGTGGACAAGGATGAGTAATCTGCTCTGTCAACAAACTAGAGAGCATACGAGTGTGTGTGCATTACATTTACTCACGTATTTGGAGTATGTTTAAAAGGATCACACAGACCCAACGGGTGTGGATTATAAAGCTGTGCAGCAGAGTATTCGGGTGCACCTGTTGCATGTCGTGCAAACCAACAAGAGAAACTAAAGAGCCGTTCGAAAGGATGACAACATTTCAATACAGATATACACACGTCACTGTCCCCCACAGTTTCAATCCACATCAAGCTGTTAAGGTATTGACTTCCTGAGAAAGACAAATGTCTGTCTCTGTCCTTTGATTCAGCTCCCCCTCTCCCTCTGTTTTAGTATCCTCTAATGTAGGATTTGATTAGCTGTTCCCCTTCTTCCTTCCCTTTAAGAATCTGGTTTAATATTTGTCAGATCCTGTACTACTCTGGTTGTAGACTTGTTCTTTTCTTACCAGAAGACGATTAAGTGTGGAACTTCCACAACACCTTTCACCTAAACCTCATTAATACTGAGCAGTAATTAAATGCACAGGGCCTCAGTCTACATACAGTGTGTGTATCTGTCTGGGTTGGGTCTAAATCCTTTGGTGCTAATATACTTTTAATAGCATACAATGAATAATTGGGGTTTCCAGCTGCATAGTTTCCCCGTTTATGTGGAAGAATTTCCCTGAAAACACCCAACACTTTTGGGAAGAGTTGAAGGTTTAGTTCAAAGTCACTTCTGCTCTTTCATCCCCGCAGCCAGCTTCCAACATGAGGCGGAGAATCCTCCCGTGGTTTTGGAGTCCGGTGTTAAACTCTCACATGTGGAGGACGGCTCGAGTATGTCATGACGTTATATATAATGATATATTTGGGTCACCTTGCAGAGGACTTTCCTGCCTTCTGTCACAGCAGCTAGCTCTTTCACATGCATTGAATTAATATGTACCAAAACAGTGTGTGTGAGGACAGTGTGTGTGTGTGTGTGTGTGTGTTCATACTTTGGTCAAATGGGCCCCATCCATGTTCTCCTTGTAGATGCTGATCTGCTCCTCATTCTGAGTCCTCATGTCCGTCAGCGCCTGAGTCAGCTTGAACTCGTACTCCTCCTTCCGCCCGGAGTCAACCTCCACCAGGCGGCTGTCGTAGCGCTGCCGGGCCTCCTTCACCTCCTGCAGCGCAGCACACAGTCAGCGCTCAGAACTACTTTATATATATATAATTAAGACATGTGATCCTGAATTGCAGCCCTGGTCAAATCTAAAGCTGTTTTTGCTGATGTGTCTTTGATTTTAAACCAGCCTCAGAGAAAATAATACAGCTAATTAACGACTGATGTTGAAGGACAAACTGAGGGATATTTGACATTTCTCTTGCCATCAGTCAATCACATGCAGAGCTACAGCTGGGTCAATACCGGTTTTGTTGTTCAGGTATAGAAAGAAACTTAAATGGATTAGATTTCATTTGAAAAAGGCTTGCAAATAAAGAGTTGCCTGCTTCAACAACCTGGGAAATGTGTGTGTTTTTGACAGATCTCACACAATCTTTGGGACCAACCCGTGGTTATGCATCTGTTACACATAACGGGTGGGCTACAATCTATGAGTGGGGTGTACTAGGAGACTGCATATTTAGTCAAATGTAGAAAAGCAAGAAAAATCAGAGAATTTGATGCTAAATATTGAATAAAATGGTCTGAATTTGTGGGTACAATTTGCGGTTTCATATGTGGTCATGCAAGGTAAGGTGTTTATTTATCCATCCAATTAAAATGTGCTGGTAAGAAACTGTAACTGGAGTCATTCAGAGATTTGGTTTTGTTGTTCACTGCCTCCAGAAAAGAGAAATATGAATTCTAACAAAGGTTGCACTGATTCTAATAAAACCCTGACAGTCAGACATCTCTTAGGAGGATCAGTAAGAGAGACTAATAGGTAGAGCCGTATCATTTCATAGTGACTCCTCCCTTTCTGCTGCGTCAGCTTGTTCATGCATCAGTACCATAAGCTGTCAGAGTCCTGCGTGTAGAATAACTGGGTATATTTTGAATGCCTGACCTCCTCCTGCATGCTCTTGCGGAAGATCATCTCCTCCGTCAGACTCTGGCAGCGGTTCTCCAGGTCGACGCGCATCAGCATCTCATCTGAGAGTTGCTTCTTGGTGTGAGCGAGACCCGTTTCCAGCTGAGGACGCACGAACAACAAGCAGAGTTGATAAAGTAAAAAGTAAAGCAATGGAAATGTGTTGGGCCACCTCAGTGTGCAGTCTTACCTCCTGCAGCTGCTCCCGCAGGTCGGCCAGCGTGGCCTCCAGCCCCCGGCCCTCAGACAGCGCCGTGGCCAGCATGGCTTCTTTAGAGTTCAGCTGAGCCTCCAGGTCCTTCAGCCGGGCCTGGGATCCTGCTGCCTCGGAGTCCTTCTTGTTGTAGCTGGAAGGGGGAGGAGGAGAAGGCATGGTGAGTGAAGGTGGACGTATAACCCACAGAGTAACATAAAGGAACAGAGATAACCCAGTGAGTCAGAATACAAGTCTCACATAATGGACCTGGATCCAAACCTGATGAGGCAGGCAGATGTTCTCCATGGCACATGCAAACGGTGTTGACAACCCAGTGAGCGGAGCCCAAACAGGCGCACAATTTCTCTCTGTTTATTTAGGAAAGGGAAACACTCATAAATAATGTCTCACATGTTTTCCCATGCTGCTAACGATCATCACTAAAGGTGAACAACGCAAAATAAACAAATACATTCATTTGCTCCAACGCAAGCCTCACTTTCACACCCATAAACTGCCTCAATAAATGAGTAGATGGGAGTAAAACTGTCCGGTGCGAGTCAGCGGCTGTGTTTATGGATGGTGCGTCTGGTAGAAGAGGAACACACACTCCCACACTAGAGTTTTTGCGAATGTGGCACGAATTACCGAACCCTAAGCCACTCTACAACCCACTGCAGCTGTGCTTCTAACCCAGTGGTTCCCAACCGGGGTTACGAGGACCCCTAGGGGCACTTGAGGGGATTGCAGGGGGTAGGAAGCAAGATTAGGGATCGCAATACGGCTGGGGTCCTGACCCTATCAAAGAAAGAAAGCTCTCGTTAAAAGCTCTAAAGAAAAGGTGTGGAAAACCGCTGAGAGTGAGTCTTAATATCATTATCAAAAATCAGAAGTTTGAAAGAAAATCAAAAGGAAAAAAGAATTGGAGACGAAATTTGTGAATTTTTAAAAGAACATGATTAGAGCCACACGAAGAAGGAGTTAGCAGAATGAAAAATGAGTGGGACATTTTCTAAATTTAGAAAAAGAAAAAAAAAATCTGACATTTTAAAAAGAAGGCAGAAATAAAACTCTTTTTTTTAAGCAGAACTTTTAGGAAAAAGGTATAATTTTTAACAAATAAAATCTGATCTTTTGGAAAAAAAGTGATAATTTTTAAGAAATATTCAGAAATTCGAAAAAGTCCAAATTTGGAAAAGAAAAGAAAAAGTGAAAAAAGTGAATTTTTCAAATAAGATGATGATGATAAGATGATGATGATGATGATGATGATGATGAGGGCGAGATGATTTTCAAATTCAGTGGCTCAGTCAGTAGGGGCTTGGACTGGGAATCGTAGGGTCGCCGGTTCAAGTCCCCGAACAGACTTGAAATATGGAAAGTGGACTGCTACTTGGAGAGGTCCCAGTTCACCTCCTAGGCCCTGCTGTGGTGCCCTTGAGCAAGGCACCGTACATCTCCAATCCCCCCTCCCCATTGCTCCCCGGGCGCTGCACAATAGCTGCCCACTGCTCCTAGTACTAGGATGGGTTAAATGCAGAGGACACATTTCACTGTGTGTGCTCTGCTGTGTGCATGTATGTGACTAATAAAGAGGGTTTCATCCTCCGATTCTATCTATCTATCCAAGGAGCATTTGGGTTAAATACGATTACAAAGGGGTTTGCTTTCTAGGAATACTTCATGCTGCAAAAATATACAGAACAAGTCGTATGAAGACCGCCTGGCTAAATGAAGGCAGAGTAGGGCAGGCAACAGCCCTGCAGTAAATGTGGATTAAGAGCCATTTCTAATATGTTGTTGAAGTGTGAACAGCCCCTACATCCACTGCCTTTCAGTTATCGGTCAGGCAGGAACCTAACGAAAGCACAAAGGGTCCAGGGTTCTTATTCATGACATAATCTTCCTGTTTTGATTGGGCTATAAAAAAAAAATCCCGATCGCTTTGATTTCTAAATGAATCAGCCAACACGCCGTAGATAACAGACACACTTTCCCCTTTTCAAAAGCACGCTGCACATCCGTTTCCCAGCGCCCACCCGGGGTTAACTAAGTCAACAGGGGAACAGTTTCAATGGGTTTGTGAGTATGGAGGCGCTGGGCCGGGAGAGGGGCCAGTTGTTTTCTCATGGTGAGCCGGAGGGTGATGGGCGGGCGGGACTGCTGGACGAACTATGTGAGGAATGTGGAGAGGCGTGCGTCTGCTTTTTCACATTTTACTGAAAAGCGTTAGCAGGGAGGCAGAACTAGTGGAGCGATGAGCTCTCACTTCACAGGAACACTCATACCACAAGTAGTTTGAACATGGTATTAATACACTGATCATTAAAAAGGGGAGGAGCCTAATGTGTCCGGTCATAACTGGTGAGGAAATGACAACTTCAATCAATAATCAGACCAAAACCAGACACTTCTGGCTCCTACGTTTGGCTTTAATAGGTGCAGACAGTTTGTGTTAAAGGGTTTAACGTGTTCATTGTGACAGAACTAACGTAGTTATCAATTATAAAGAGTGTTGAAGTCATGTTTAGGATGTCTATGCAGCTGTCTGATATAACGGCTCCTGTTATCTTGTAAAACCTCGGAGGCGAGAGTGAGTCACATGACAGTCAGGCTGACCTCAGGAAGGAGAAGATGTCCAGACTGGCTTGCCAATAAAACAGCCCTTGTCTGTGTGTCTGTATAGTTAAGCAGTGTACATCCAGTGTCAGACAGTTGAGCCAATTTGGATAACTTCTGGAGTGGTTAGTGAAGCCATTTCTGACATTTCCAGGATCAGAAATGCCAGTTTTAACAAAAAAATGGCCTTATTTCTACTCCAGGTGGACTGATTTGATGAATTATGGATCGATTCTAAAGTTTAAGGGGACTCAAAACTGCCTACTTTTGATTGTAAAAATGTCTGCAGTGATTCAAACTCTTCACCGTATTTCTCAGCTGTTGTCTGCATATGCTAATTAATGAAACTTGTGCAAATTGCCCAACATATGCAAGTTAGCATCCGGCAGTTTCTATGTGCGGGAGACCTTTTCTACCATAAGACTTCTGGGTACTCTGCTGGCATGTAGACTAATGTACCGGAGCATGTAGTTAAACCATCCATACACAAGACACGTGGGGAAAAATCAACATGAAGGACTCGTGTGTCCACTGGCAAACGGACTCTAACAGGCTGTCACTGCCAACTGTCGGGGCGTCACAGCGACACACACACTGGGTCGTCTGTTCAACGACACACAGCGCCACACCTGACGCCTCACACTCAACAGCACTCGTGTGTCAGGGTTCGATACAGCCTTTCTTCTTCTGCATTTATTAAGCAACAACAGAGGACCTCTCAAACCTTCTCACCACCGACCTGTGGCATCTCACACTCTGGTGAAATCAAAGTTGTTCTCTGATAATTTGGTTTCGCACCAAGGCAAAAGGAAGACAGAAATACACACAGCTGTGTTGGCCAATTTGTCTGAGGTTTATTGGGGTGGGGGTGGGGGGGCCTTTTCTTAAATATTTATTGCAAAGTTGATCAATTACCAGGCATTTTGCTTCTGAGATTGCAGGTCAATCACCACGCTTTCTTTCAGGAGTAAACTTTGACACTTTGTCCATTCATGCATTTTTGTTCAACAGCTGTTATAACAGAGGCAGCTGTCAGATATACAGGAACACACACAAACACACACACACGTTTCCTGTGTAGAAATACAGTAGGGCTTTGCACACACGAATTAACCAATATATAAAATCACTTCATATTATTACGAGGATGTGATACAGGCTACACCTCACACACATTCATTCTGTATCCCTTTGACCAGAGGAAAAATACGAAATCCTGCCAATTTGGTTTTCTATTTTCCTCATTTAATACAATGTTTGTGTTACCAGATGCTACTTCAAGTGGACCCTGAAGGCACCGTGTCACGTTCAAAGGGGCAGCTACTCGTTAAATCTCTTAATTAACAAAAGATAGATAATTATGGATTTTTAAACCATTTATAAACTAATAAGACATGGGGAAAGTCAACTTTTTAATTGACGTGTATTCTCTTTCACACACAATGGTGGGCGGGTTCAGACCAGCTGTCAATCACTTTAGATTCTGACATCAAAACAATACTTATGGCTTCTGAGGAGCCAAAAACAATAAATGGAAAGATAAATCAGAATATATTAAAGGTGAGTTTGAGTGTCCCGGTCCGGAGACAGGGACCCCAGAGGAGTGCAAATCTTTTTTCACTTAGGGCCACAAAGAAAACCATATGAAGGGCTGGGCCCCTCACTACAGAGGAGGTATATTGAACCATAAGTCAACTCCTTGAACCAGAAGCCTCAGATTGCTTCTCATAAAGGGAAATATGAAGGGTCTGTTACATGCAAATACATTACTGTGCTTGTAATACCAACTAAGACTTGTTTTCCACTTTAATTGACTGAATTTATTTGAAAAGTGGGCTTATGAAAACAGGAATAGTGCTGTGTAATCAATGTTTGCATACACATTTAAGAAGTTCAATAGCGAGACAAGCACACGTTTGGTCAAGTTCCCATTATACTTTCAGGTTGAATTGGGGGTCAATTAAAAATAGACAACGGGCTGTTGGGCCCCGGGCCGTAGCTTGGACACCCCTGCGTTACACGGACTGACGTAGAGCTGCAGAAGTGGCTCGAAAATCAAAGTGAGCACTTTAGCCTTTAGCTAATTACCCCGAGTTGCTGCTCGTTTCTGGCTGTGATTAAGGTGTTATGAAGGCTTACTTGTGCAAAAGCTGCTCATGGTCGGATTTGATCTTCCCCAGCTCGATCTGCAGCCAGGCCCGCTCCTTGGAGGAATCATCCAGGCACCTTCTGGCATCGGCTAGCTCGGTCTCGTAAAGGGCTTTCAGACCGGACACCTCGCGACTCCTCACCTCCTCAGTCTCGCTAATTTGCACATGGAGAATGCTGTTTTCAGACTCCAGGCTGCGGACCTTGTCTATGTAGGTGGCTAGGCGGTCGTTGAGGTCCCGGAGCTGCTGCTTCTCCTGCAGCCTGCTGATCCTGGTCGGGCTCAGCGGAGTGCCGCACGTGCTCCTCTTCACGCTCGGAGGAGTTGCAGCTACGGTCGCCATTGTGAAATACTAAATAACCCAACAATAACCACACTTAAACAAGACAAGTGCAGGCTAAATGATATCAACACAACCGCTCAGCACTTGCGAAACTCTCCTTGAATTCCCCCGTCTTCTTTTCTTCTTATCAGAATGAAAGAGGGGTTTGGCTAATATGGCGGCTCATTGAATATTTGACGTTGTGGACCACTAGCCAATGGCGTGGCTCGACGCAATGCGTTCTTTCAACTTTAACTTTTGTGTGTACGCCTGTTACGGTTCCCAGCGTATCCCGAAACGGCTTCGAGAAGGCGGAGTCGAGATCAACCACGCTTTGTTTATCTTGACTAGGAGCGGGCGACTCGGTTTGAGGAAAACGAACGCTCTCTGACTTTTCTTATAACGGCAGGTCCTGAGACCGTTTCATTGTTTATTACTCAGTGTAGTGGACAGAGCTTTCAAGAAGTGAGAAAATACTTGTGTATTTATAAAAAGATAGTGAAAAGCAGAGGAATATAGGCGATGACCCAGCTATAAAATGAATTACATCTACAGTAATAATTATGTTGTACTGTTGAAGTGTCAAATACGTTTCTTATTCAGGACAGAGCTTAAAAAAAACACAGGAAAACTATTGTTTAGAAAACCTGAACAGATGATGGATTTACTTTAATTAGGGGGGGGGGACATTCATTATAAAAAATGTTTTGGACATAACCCAAATAGAACAGGAAGGCCGTGAAAATAATGGTGTCTGGGTACATAAAGTTAAAAAGTGCATTTAATGTATTTTAGTTTTATTCTTTAAATCTTTGCATGTTGTTATTCTCTCTGGCGTTATCACCAGCAGGCTCTAAGCACATGATTAGATCCCATGTGTTTTTTAGATGGTGTTTATGTGCTGCTAAGATAGCAATTTAACATCTTCTGGCATCTTAACATTTAAAATCATATCGTTCATTCATAACATCTGGTGGTGGAAACACTACTCAGGTAAAGTATTAACCCACAGTGTAGAAGTACACAAATATGTGCATCACAATAAGGTTAAAGCACTAAAACTAAAAGCTGTTTTCTGGATAATGTATTTATTATATTTCTGGATTTTTAATGTATTTCAAATGAACATGTTTGCAGCTGGTGAAATGTGGAGATCTCTTTAGTGACTTTTTATACCTTAATCCATACTTTCTATGATACATATGGTATAAAGTACTATACTCAATTCTAAAAGTACCTCAAAATGGATAAAGTACACTACTTGAGTAAATACTTAAGTGCTTTCCAACAGTTTTGACAAAATCCATTCACTAATATTATGATTTAGAGTAAAGCTAATATGGAAGAACACTCCCTGCATCTTTACAAATCCATATTTCCACGTATTTCAAAGGTAATTTCTGTTGAAAACTTATTGTATTCCATATTAAAATGACAAAGACTTTGACATTTATATTGTAAGTACCATATAAAGGATTGAAAGTGTTTGACAGTCAATCAGTGTGATAGAGTACGTACCAAACTGGAGCAGGCTGCAGATCCATCCCTCTGGTGTGGACCGTCCACAGCACAGTACTCTTTACATGTCACCGAAATCCAAATCCACACAGTATGAATCCTGAAGCACACACACACACACACACACACACACACACACACACACACACACACACACACACACACACACACACACACACACACACACACACACACACACACACACACACACACACACACACTGGAAACAGCAACACACACACAGATCAGCCCTTTGGTTTAAACAGAGGGAGCCCAGCAGCCAATGACATGGAAGCATCAGACAACATTGGAGTGATAACTTGTGAGGACACCTATTCACCTTCTGTGTGTGTGTGTGTAAACATCTTCTTTGACACACACACACACACACACACACACACACACACACACACACACACACACACACACACACACACGCACACACACACACACACAGTTACCTCTTATACAGAATCTAATGTGTTGGTATCCCTTTGTCACCGTGAATGTGTTGTAATATGCAAATTAGATGTAGTACAAGTGCATATTTCTACTTAAAATGTATATATGTTTCTATTTATATCTGCATTATATATTGTTTTGGACATTTTACTTTCACTGTTTGCGTTAAAATAAATATCTTTCTTTCATTTTTAATACTTTAACTTCTTTGCCGATATTACCTTGATTTATTTCATTCTCAAATGGAGCGAGCAAAAATAATATGAAATAAGATGTCTTATTTTTATTATAACCTCTAAATGTGTGTATGTGTACATATATTTGTATTCCCTGGGATGGTGAGAAACAGAATTTCGATGTATCTGAGTAACACAAATAGGGGAATTGACAATAAAGTTGACTTTGACCTTAAAAACCCAAACAGACTGACACACTTCAGCTGTGATACAGTCAGGAAGTAGCTTTTAAACAGATGAAGATACAGAAATGTTCCATACTGTCTCTATTAAGACATCTGGGACATATATAGGCAGCATTTTCCCCGTGCATGCAGCTCAGTGGAGCATGGAGACTGCAGTAGGTTGGAAAATAATCCCATCAAGGACAGACAGTGTCTTCAGTCCTCTCGCTGACTGAATCACTGACGGAAGTTCTTCTGGAGGCGAGTGTTTATCTAGCTGATTGACGACCATCATCAGTGCTGGCTCAACCCCTCTCCTCCCCACTATAAGCAACTCAAATATAACTTAGTATTACTATTACACACCGACTTAAAAGGACAGATCTACAGTATATTGTGTGGCTGGGTTTAGTAAGCGTCTGTCTAAGGCAGGGGTGTCCAAACCTTTTTCACCGAGGGCCACATACAGAAAATATACGGAGAGCTGGGCCCACTTAGAGATAGAGATGGATATTGCGTCACAAGTTAAGTTAGAAGTTAGCAAAACAAATCAAATGTAGGTGAAGAATGCTTTAAGGAAAGAACAGCCTACATCCCGCCTGTCTTTAGGGCTTCATTTATTTTGTTGGCAGCTCATTCCTTAAAACAGAAGCCTCAGATTGCTGAGAATCAGAGTAAATATGAAGGTTAGATTTCAAGTTATTGGGTATTTATATATCAACTAAGATTTGTTAGAAAATGTTTTAAATTCTCAATGACTGAAAGTATTTGAGAATTGGGCTCATTAATATATTTGAACATGTATATTTGAGAAGTACAATATAAGACATATTGCCGTTGGGCCATTTTGCATTATACTTTTAGAATTTGCTGAGGGCCGATTCAAAATGGCCCCCGTGCCGTAGTTTGGACACCCCTGGTCTAAGGCCTCACATCCCACCTTGCTACTCAACAAGTTTTACGGATTGTTAACAAAAAAGGACAAATTCTTCTTCTGTGTGTATGACTTCTGTGTGTATGACCTCAATACAGTGTTGAAATACCACACGGTTCACATTTATGTCACTGTTTTAAAGTCAAATCTGCTCCGACAAACAAAATCTGCCAAAAGTCGTCCTCCAAATAATGAATTGTCACTATCAACAGAGATACAGGGTCCCACAGTCTTTTGTGCAGCAATATTAAGTACAACGTTTAATCCCAAATCAAATGTACGTTAGTGAGTCATGAGCATGCTGTCTTCAGTGATTGCATGATATGTCAAACGTCTGTTCCCTGTGTGTTGTCTAAATGTTTGTCCTTGCTGAAGTTGTAAATGGAGCTGCTGTGACGTAAGAATCACTTCTGACTAAAACTGATATTAAAGTATTATCCTCTTATCAAATCCCTGTCGCTGAATGCGCTTTTAAAAGGGAACTATGAACAATCTGTGGTTCAGCCTTTCCACAATCCTCACTACCTCGTTCAATCTGTAGGGCTGCAGCGGGGCATTCATCATTGTTCTCTCTCCTCTTCGTGTGGCCCTCATCTTCTTCTTTTCACACTTTTTGTCTCCCAATTTATTTACCTTTGATTTTCTTTTTAACTTCGACTTCTTGTTTATATTTGCACTGTGGGAATGTTCTGTATGTATAACACATGTGGAAACGTTGACAATAAAGTGGACTTTGACTTTTGACTTCTTAGAATTTCCGACTATTTCTTCAGAATTGTCAGTTTTTTTTTTAATTTCTGGATTTCTTTCTAAATGTCGACTTTTAAAAATGTCAGATTATTTTTTTCTAAATGTTGAGTTGAAAACTGTTCGATGATTTTCTAAAAATTCTGACTTAAAATAAAATCTTTCCCTAATTTTGATTTTTTTTCTAAATTTTGACTTTAAAAATGTTCGATGATTTTTTCTAAATTATCGCTTTTTCCTTAAAAACTTTTCTTTTTTAAATGTCCTCTTTGATTTTCTCATGTTTATTTAATTGATTCTTCACTTATGTGTCAGAAAGGTTGTAAAATCTTCGTGTTTACACAGTGGAATTGGTTTTTAAATAACCAGATCTCCGCTGGGATTACAGGCTATGGCAAATATTTCAGTACTTGGCCTTTATACTGCATTTAGGACCCTGTTACACCGAGACAGGGACGAAACCAGTGTGAAAAAGTGATTTATTTTTGTAAAAAGGCACAATAAGGGGGACACAGAGCACACAGAGGAACGTCTCTCCCCTCAAACTTCACCAGCAGAGTTTGCTCTACTTCCATTTGTGACGCCGTTTCAACTGCTGCAAAATAAATGAATTCCAGATGCAACCCCCAGGTTAAACACAATTCAAAATGTTATTTGGCCCATTGCACTCTCCAGCTATGTCCCAGTTTCCTCTCTACCCAGCATGCACTTATCCTGTTTGACTTCAGAGTGACGTGCAGAAGGTGGTGTTGTGCTTAGCTCTGCACAGATCACGCGATCACAAACAAACCCTGCATCATCACTCTGCACACTGAGGGTTGGATCAGTTTAAAAGGGATGCATAACATAAGGCAAGTGAAGACTTCTTTAATGCCCTTTCAATTAAATGTAAGAGCAATTTTGCACAAGTCAGAATTAGCAGTGAAAATGCAAGATGATAAATAAATGATATAAAATAAAAGATATCCTTTTTCATTTTAAGATGCAAAAAACATAAATCAGTGATAAATTCTACATTTAAAACATTCAAACACCAATTAAGGTCTTCTTTTTCTAAAGTTTACAGTTAATGACTCTATAAGGGTCCACATGAACGCAGATTTCACCTTTACTGAACGAAATGTCAACGTGAGAAGAGACAGTACGAGGTGGACATAACCTCAGCCTGTGGGCGGGACTACTTTGTGATTGACAGGTCGCTACCGCGGTGACCCGTCAATCAGGAGAGAGGCAATTAAAGTGAAAACTTGAGGCTTCAAAAAGGAAATTCACAAACGAACTGGAGTCTTCATGGTAACTACATCCATTTCTTACACTCTATGGCAGGGTTAGGGTTAGATTCTCACCCATGTTTATCATAGTTTACACAAATTCTAGTTATTTTACACGAGGTTATTCAGTCAAGATCCACATTTTGAAAGCAAGAAAAGCTTCATAACAGTTTCAGTTCAACACCCTCTAAGACCCCGAGGTTTACTGTGTGGCAAATTACCTAAGGGGATTTAAATGTCATTAAAATAGGGAATCAGGAGATATGAAGGCCTCTAATTGGGTGATGCTTCATTATCTGATTTGAATACTGAAATAAATGTTTTGTTACTTATTTTAGTTTCATCAAATTACCACCAACAAGTTATTACGTGTAAGAATAGTGAGGGGAAATTAACTTTTGGGCCCCACGGTCGATGGTGGATTTTCAAAATAAGAGAGGGTTTATGTACAGCTTGAAAAAAATACAATTTAAAAGAAAGGTGGACGGATCGTAGATGACCTCCGAAAGCTAAAATATGCACACAAAATAAGAACATTTTTTACCAGCTAGGGTCAACGGCCAATGGCGGAGGCCCTCAGGGGGTCCACGTTATCTTCTGATTGGGTCAGAGCCGCAAAGTTTGGCATGCTTTTTAAATAAGGTAAGATCGAGTTTGACAGTGCATGGAATCCTCTCTACAATAACCATAATCAAAACTGAAAATAAAGAAAAAGTTTTCACCTGCAGAAAGATATTATGCTAACTCATTCCCGGTTTAAGGACTCATTCCTGCACCTCTCTATGTGTTGACTACAGTGATGTGTGATTATATTTTGAACCACTTTACAATTAGACTACCCTTATAAAGGATTCATAAAGGGTTTTAATGAAGTTGTGAACTCTTTATCAATCAGCTTTTATAAGACGAGAGATAAACAGGGCACCTGAGACCGGTTGCTTGCCAAATAGTGAGCCAACATGTATCTGTACTGCTAAGCCTTATATTGGCTACTTAGCTCAAGAGATGCCAAGAAACATGGATTTATAAACCAGTTCTAACATAGTTTTCATACTTCAACACCGGCTCACTATTTGGCAAGATGACTAAGCCTTATATTGGCTACCTAGCTTCCTTCCTCTTCTTCATCAGCCAGCATCCTGGGTATCTGTTGTTATCTGAGTTGATTCCCCCCCTCATCCAACTTGATGTTCCTTAGTATCTGTAAGCTAAGTAGCCAATATAAGGCTTAGCAGTACAGATACATGTGGGCTCACTATTTGGCAAGCAACCGGTCTCAGTGGCTGTTTATCTCTCGTCTTATAAAAGCTGATTGATGATTTATAAAGTGTTCACAACCTAATTAATAAATGAATCACTAATTAAACCCTTTATAGGGGTAGTGTTATTGGAAAGTGGTACCTTACATTTCGGAGAGGATGAGATGATTAGTCACGTCGTGGTTAAGGCCGTATTTGAGATCTGATCGGTGACATCCCGCTGATTCTGGAATCATCTGTGAGCGTCGACATCTTTAAAGGAGGTGTGCATTTGGCTTTTGGGGGAAGTACGAGGAGCCTTGCTGTCCCATCAGCCAGGTTTGCTTCCCGAGTGCGTCCACCTGCTCCCCCCTCCCCCCCTGTGTGTGAGGGAGCGCTCACAGAGTCCGGGGGGGCAGCTGCTGTTTGTAGATCCCGGCCAGAGCTTTGGCGGCGCTGTGGATCATCTGGCGCTGGGTCATGCCCGTCATGGCCTGATGCCAGTCTGTCCGGTTGATGTTGGGCAGGTTGCGCTCCAGGACCTCGCCCACCGTCGCGATCAGGCCGGACCAGCGCAGGCTGTAGTCAGGGGGGGTCAGGGACTGGGCCTGCACGGGGGGGGGGGGGGGGGGTGGATGGAGGTTTGTAGGCAAGTGGAATTTATTAAAGTTGAATTATATAGCTATGAAAGATGGATGGATGTCACAGATATAAGAGTATTGGTTGTAAACAGTGTCTGATGTTTACCTGCTGGATGTGATCCAGAGCCAGAGGCGTGGTCTGAGTGAAGACCTCGATGCGGATGCTGTGACCCGGGTCCTCCAGGATCAAACAGCCGATGTCAAACCACCTGCAGACGACAGAAGCATTTACAGCGTTCATACGACAGCTTTCTTATTTTACACCCCCTGAATTTATGCATGGATAATGGAGAAATACAAGGGTTAGGGTTAAAATGATACTTCAACACATGTTCTTTAGTTACGTGCTTGCATAATTACAGGAGATGAGTGTGTGTTTGTATGTTTCAGTTCTGCAGACCTGCCTCAGACTGTAAAGACTGTTTAAGGTAGACAAACACCGTGGGACAGGGAGCTTTATGTTGTGTTGGGACAAGAGTGGAGATCTAACAACGAAGTTCTCTGCTCATCCTCGGCATGAAGCGCCGTCCTTACTGTAACTTTTTTTGACCCGAACAAATACTTGTCCCTCAAAGAGAAAGCTGGTCTAGAACAGCTGGTTTAATCCTTTAGTGCTTCATCTGGTGAGAGGAACCAGGACACAGTATCAGCTTTTATCTGAATAAACCGGTTTAATGATATGCAAACACACCAAACCGGCTTTGATAAAGTCAACCCATATGTTATACATTGAATCCTTTGGTTTTACTTCCCATCCAAGGGTCTTAAAGCTGCTGTATTTCAGCTGATAAAGCCTCCATTTCCTGGCAAGAAGGAGCTTGTTCATTGGCTTAATTGCATTCTGGGTAACTGCACTCCTCATGCTGCCTGACCCTGCTCTTCTCTCTCTGTTTGGGGGAAGCTGAGCTTTAATGGGCAGACACAGAGGGTTAAAGGTGAAGGTTGAAGGTCATCTAAAAGCAGTCCTAAGCTGACCTTTCCCTTCACAGAGAGGGGTCAGAAAGGGCTTTCAGAAGGTGACTGACAACAATGCGCTTTGGGTACAATTCATGGCCTTCCTCATCCTGAAATCGAGGTCCACAGGAGGCACACGGGTAATATGATTCGGTATACATCCCTCCGAACTAGCCTCCACTGAATTGAAAACACTTCCCCGTGTTTCAGGGATCTTCTCCTAACCTGTCGGGGAAGAGCTCCGCGATGAAGTTTTCCAGAGAGACGACGGGCTGCTTCTCGTGGATCACACCGGCTCGACGCAGGCTGTCGATGCGCTCCTGAGCCCCCTAGCGCACACACACAGCACACACACACACACACACACACACACACACACACTCACACATGAGAGATCGAGCCGGACCTGGATAAATATTTGAAAAGGACAATGCAGACGGACCAGATGAAGAGTTTAGTAAGAGTACAGATCTGTTTTTATTTGTTGAACCAGCAGGGTGAGAGGCAGCTTTGAACTGACCTTGACTCCGGCTGCGTATCCCACAGGCTGCGGGGCGATGTTGGACTGACCGGGCTCTCCGGTGACCAGGGCCATCCCGAAAACCTCCTGAAAGGCGTCTCTGACCGCCTGCACATGCAGCTCCTTATCCGACGTCACCACGATGTCGATGTCCCCGCCGGACTCTGCATAGCAACAACACACACACATTTAAGAAGTCAGTGTCTCACAGGAAGTGGGTAGGGAAGCGATCAGGACTGAGGTGGACTCACTGATGTACGGAGCCATGCCCGGGTCCAGAGTGGTGATCATGGACTCCACAGAGTGCTTGGTTCGGTCCAGGACTGTCTTTACTACCGCGTTACCTGCTACTCCCTGAGGACACACACACAGGGCAGGTAAATTAGTGTATTTGTTTTACTTTAATCTGCACTGCACCTCTGCAACAGGTAGAGGTATTACCTTGAAAAAGCCCCAGATGCCTCCCCCAGCGTTAGCCTGTCCCGGCTGTCGGGGATCCTCCTGCTCCTCGGGGAAGGTGATGGGAGATCCATCGACTCCTCCCATCATCACTGGCTGCTGGACCATGGGGTTCGGCCCCACACCTGGAGGATAACGTCAATATTATGAAGTTTTAAAGCACAAAACCTTAAGAGTCTGAGTCTAACTTGGAAACATCTGCAGCCGGTAAATGTGTAAGAATAATAAATATGGTTTGTTCTTGGGTTTGACTTCCTGGAGGAACTTTGAGGACCTTTGGACAGCTGCAGCTCAGTCAGAACCTTGGTTCCCTTGGTCCTCACTAACACTAAGACAGTGGATCACACCCCTCCCCCAGTTCTGAGGTCTTTACCCTGGCTGTCAAAGCTGGTTAATAAAGCATTGAAGGGTTAATTCTGATCTGCTGCTACATTATGAACCATAATCAGGTCCTCTGGGACGGGTCTGCTTTCCGTCCCCAGAGTCAGAACTAAACATGGAGAAGCAGCTTTCAGTTATTCTGCTCCAAATACCTGGAACAAACTCCCACAATCCCTCAGCCTGTGTGTGTGTTCCTCGCTCACCTGACATGGCCGAGGGACTGGAGAATGTGGGCATCAGCGGCGTCTGTGGCGTCCGCCCGGCGTGCCCCCGTGTGATGTCATACCCCGCACTCATGGAGTAGTTGGAGACCGGCGGGCCCACAGGGGGAGCCGACATGCTGGGAGCCGAAAGGGCCGGCGGTGGTGCCATGGGGGAGGACAGGGGAGGAAAAGATGGGGCGGCGGACGGAGGAAACGGAGAGCTGCTTGTATAAGGCGAGGAGAGCCTGGAGGGAGGGGGGAACGGGGAGGACAGGGAGGGGTGGGACGCCATAGGGCTGCTGAAGGCAGGAATGGAGGATGGAACAGCGGGGAGATGGGGGGAGAAGGTGTTGGTGCCAGGGTGGGACATGGGGCTGGACAGACCTGAAACACAACAGATTATGGTAATCAGAATCGGAACAGAACATTTTCTCATAGACTTCTATTCAATCTGAGGGAATAGATCAAGAGAGAAGCAGGAGCATTTTCTCATAGACTTCTATTCAATCTGAGGGAATAAATAAAAACACGGTACAATATCTACTTTTTTGCTGCTTACTTCCTGGTATAAGAGAACTTTTAATACGTAAGTCTACTTTTGCAGAGTTCAGGAAGCGCTGCTGAGAAATATGAGAGCATCAGGTTGGCCGATTTAGCATCGGTTGATTGATCTCGTCTTACCGACGCTCATCGGGGGGCCGCTGACAGTGGTAGCCACAATCAGAGGAGGCGTAGGGCTGGCAGGAGGCGTCGTCTCAATCCCACTTTCTTCCATCATCTTCTCTGCTTTAATCCTAAGAGCCCAGAAGCAGCAGGTGAATCAGGATGTTGTTGCTAAGCTAACTCAATGCTAATGCCTACATACAGACAGAGGATCCAACACTCTTTCTTGCACCTATAAGTCTTTGGCATGATTTATTTTCTTTACGTCTTAAATATATTGTATGTTGCATTGTTGGAGGAGCTGGGACTTTATATTTTCATTTCAAGCCGTAGCTTTGGTGCATTTGACAACAAATCCTAGTTTAATGAAAGGATTCCATGAGGGGGTTAACACACATCTTCCATGTCACCCAGCTTCAGATACTAAGTACATTTACTCAGAAACTGTAAAATTGTGAGGTACTTTTATGCCAATTTATACTTCAAATCCACTACAGTTCAGAGGTAAATCGTGTTCTTTTACTCCACTACATTTCTTTAGTTGCTAGGCAGATTAGGATGGTAAATATAGTCAGCCCTGAAATCAGACTTCAGTTCACCTGCAGTAAATCCAGCAGCTACCCTGCAGTATACAAAGCCATTCAAACTAGCTGCACCTTTACCAGCTCTGAGAACACTTTAATGATCAATCATTATAAAACACATCAGAGATATTATTCTGAAATGGACCAATCAGACAATGACTACTTTTAATTTTGGTACTTTGAATGCAGGACTTTAGCTGTAACATTATTCCTACTTTTACTTTTAATTGAGTACCTTTTCCACCTCTGGTTTCAAATACAGGGTTAATGCGCCCTTATATTAGCATAGGAGCAGTCTTATCTCATAAAGGTGATATATGTGTCATAAATTACAGGATCATGTTCAGCTGCATTCAGTGTTAGCTTCCTGCAACAGAAATGTTCCACGTGTACAAACACAACTCCACTCAGCATGTAGAACCATATAGAAGCACGCGGCAGTTTATCCAGCTATCCGACAACACGCAGTAGTAAATATTATGTGCCCTTTTTTTAAGTCACTTGACTACTCACCTGCTAGCTCCAATAGCTCAGCACAACACCCATGAACAACCCGGCGACCCTCTTTGATGACGTCATGTGTTGCCACGTCTGCTCCATCGTAACTCCTCCTACTACCGCGAGCGCCCGCCCGCCCGGCCAGCCGGACCTGACCCGACCACGCGCTCAGGGAGATCACGTGACCAAGCAAAAAACACCCATATTTACTTTGTATTATATCCATTTTCTATGGTTTTAAAACATGTTTTCCCACCTCAGATAAGGCCATGAAACTCGTTTTCTTGCACTAGATTTATTTTGGATTTGTTTTATGTGTTGTATATATTTATATTGCATTGTTGAGGATCTTTTGACCTACGTTTTCTATTCATCATACAACTACACTTGTTGTGTGTATGATATGATATTAAACTGTTTGAATTTTGAGATACTAGCTACACTTTTATAGGGTGCAATACGAAGCAACGATATGCAGAAGAGGTAGCTGCCCCCTTTTTCCAGAGGGGTAAAGTAACTAAGTTGATTTACTCCAGTACAATCTTGAAATACTTGTACTTCCATTTCATTCTTTGTTCTTCTACTCCACTAAAATCAGAGGTAAATGGTGTACTTTTACTCCACTACATGTATTTAATCCCTTTAGTTGCTAGGCAGATTAGGATTAATGATGGTGAATATAATCAGCCCTTAAATCAGACTTTAGTTCACCTGGAGTAAATCCAGCAGCTACCCTGCAGTAGGCTATACAAAGCCATTCAAACTAGCTGCACCAGTTTTGATAACACTTTAAACCTCTGACTATTTAAAATACCAGGATGGGGTTAATTGAGTCTGAATATGAGTGTTTCAACAATAGTTTCCACAGCATTTGGTTCAAAGGCACACATGTGTTGTTTGGACAGTGATTTTATATTAAGTTCAGACATGTTAAACAGACAGTAGTAATACTTTGATTCATCACATGTCTTTATACATATAAAAATATAGATGTGTCCGTCCCATTCTTTTAAGAAAACCTGATTTCCAACAAGCATTGAAAGATATTCACATAAATTCCCAAATAAAAGTCTGCACAAATAAAAAAGTCATTTTAAAAATGAGGGATTACTGTAAGGCAGTCACTGACGGGGTTTGGAAAAACTGGTCCTTTGAAAGCTCACAGTACAATGTCTGTTTCCACAGCACACACATATATCAGGTAGGTGTTAACTACAATAAATATGGATCATAAAGCTAGTGTAAGTATAGTATATAATGGCCTCAAATGTTACGGCGTCAAAGGGGAAAGCCGCTCCCATAAGCCACATCATATTTACATAATGCCCCACATTGTATTAAATGAAAGCCCTTGATTTGTCTGAAAAGTGTAATACAAGATCTTCAACATCAGGAGGATACTGGTCTTCAACCCCCCCATGTTCTCCCACACTACACCTCTCCTTCACTCTCTTCAAGTCACTGGTACTGGTCCTTCCTATATCCAACACAATCGGCTTGCTACTCACTCAATGCGAAGTGGAACCAGGTAGACCCCAACAAAGATACGCCTTCCCACTGGTATCAGGACAGCATACTGAAGACCCACCTGTTTCGCTTATACCATGTAATGAAATGTATGCCCATCAATCGAATCGAATTTCAACATAACTACCACACTAGTGATAGAGAAAAGAGAAAGCAAAGTTAAAAACAACAGGCGAGAGCGTCATGAATCATGGAATTAGTGCTTTTATGTGTAAATTGCACTTAACTTATCCAGATGTAAACGTGGAGTTAGTGTATGGTTTGAATCAAAAGTAAAAAATTAAAACAGGAGCAGGACAAAACTTAAGAAGTTGAGGTGAATAAAAGCTCCGGCCGGTTCACAGTGAGTAAGTAACACATCTTAAAGTCTAATTGTTTAAAATACAGCTTAGTTTGTGGCGCTGATTATAAACCACAATATGGCAACAACCACTTCTACTTTAAAGTGTTCATACATTGATCTTCCCATTCACAATGTCCTGATACAGAGACACAGTCAGGAGGGTGTAATCTTTCCGAGAGACGTCTAAGAAGTACAGCAGGTCCTGAGTGACGTCCGGATCGAAGCCCTCCTGGACCAGCTTCACCTTCTGCTGCTTGAACGTCTCCGTCACGTCCAAGGCGGTCTGCAGCCGGGGGGAATGCAAAGTCAATACATGACTTTATATTTACACGTGTGAGGAGAGGATGAATGCATGCATGACCTACCTGTATCCTGAGAAACCTCGGCCAGGCGTAGGCAGGAAGGGTTTTTACTAAATGCTCGTAGAGTTCTGATCCGTTTAATTTGTGGTCCTGTTTCAAGACGATAGCAGCCATACCTGCACGACCTTCATTTCCTGCAGGCACACAGTGGGAAAAGGTCTCATACTGAATGTTGGATAGACAAACCTGTACTGCATGAACAAAAGTGGTAGTGTTTGTTGCCTCTAAAGCGGGGGTTATACTTTTGATGCTCCATATGATTCTAAGTCTGCAGATTATGCAGAAGTGATAACCGGTCAACGCTTCCACAGACCTGGGACGGTGACTCCGTAGATGTTGGCCTCCTGGATGAAATCAAGAAGACCTAAAGCCTCTGACACCTCAGTGGTGGAAACATTCTCTCCTTTCCACCTGGGGGACAAAAGAGTATGTTCAGTTAAACCTGCAACGACAGTGTGTGGCCACAAGAGGGCAGGGGAAACGAGCTGTGAACAGAACAATGACATCACTTTCTTGGTTGGCTAAGTTTCTTGGAACTTGTTAAGCAGATGCTTATTTATAACTGCTTTGAAGATAGTTTGCAGTGGCTTTTTCACCTTTCTCAATTAAGATCTCTGCCTGCTGCAAAAAAAAGAGCTGTGAGAGTGAACCAATACAGTAAAGCTGCAGCTGGCAGATAAAAAACAAGCTCACTTTAAAGCTCCGTAAAGACACAGAAGATGCTCATGCCAAAAGGAATCGATGACGTTGCATTTGAGCATCGTATTCTAAGATGCAACCTAACAACAGAAGCAAGCATTGACCCATCAGCACATTTTCAATGATGCAGACAGTAAAGGGTACCTGAAGGTGTCTCCGATGCGGTCCCTGAAGTACAGGAAGTCCCGGTCATCGTGCAGCAGCAGGTCTCCGGTGTTGAAGTAGACATCGCCATCTTTGAAGAGGCCCCTGAGCAGCTTCTTCTCAGACTGCACCTGGTTCCCCGCGTAGCCCAGGAACTGGTTCATGGCTGTGAGCGGAGCCACCAGGATCCCTGCTTCTCCTGCGCACACGAACAGGAAGTGCTTTTAGAGGTCACATTCTGTACCGCTTTCATGTTGAAGGACTTGTGATTGTTTTACCTTTCTGAGCTCGAATGCATCTCCCAGAGGGGGTCCGGACCGCCTCGTATGTCACTGGGTCGTGTCTGAGGAGCTCAAAGGGCATGGACAGCTGGAGAGGAAAGAGACGGGACTTAACGAGATACAGTCTGACTAATCACTGTTACATCCATTCAGTCTGCACATAGCTGATCACGCATTTGATCTTGTGTGTATTAAACTGAACCATGCAATTATTCCCTTATAATTTCAAACATGCTGACCTATACTCATTGTTACTCGTGCTCATTTTCAATGCATCTGACTTGCACAATTGAGTGTGTAACAAATTCATTTCAATGTGCTCAGGGTATAATTTATAACAACGGAGCTAAATTATGTAACCTTGCATAAATAAATGAACCCAAGTCGGATTATAATCAGATTTAAAGCTCATAGTTTCGGTTTTATGGCCAATTTTTACGCTCTCATCCACTTTGGTACCCATAAGTACCGTCCTTTCAGTATCATTGAGGTAGGGAGGTGTAAACGAACAAATCTATAGACGCCCAAAAACCAATATTTCTTAGTAAAGCATGCAGCAAATGGACATCACAGCATTAGAGTGGTCGTATTACTGGGGTACAGGGTTGGGGTTGAATAGTGCTTTTTGCTTAGGAAGCTTCCAGAGTGAAATGACCTGGGAGAACCCGTCATGATAAGAGCTGTTTGAATCTTCTGGTGATAGGAAAGGTGTCTCCTTTGTTATCTCTTTAGCTTAGGATGCACTGGACCATCCTTTAGAAGAGGAAAAGGGGACAATGCTATCCCACAAGTCCTTGCAGCACGACCGTAAGTGAAAAACACAGAGCCTGTTAGAGCTTATTAAGCATTTCCCATCCTAACAATAACCTGCTAAACTGTTTGCTATGGAAAGTTGTGCTTTGAAACCTGCAGACACACGTGAACAACATCTGCTAGTGCATTATTATTAGGTCAGCCAGGCAAGAAATAACATGTCTTCTTCTCACAAACTGAGATAAAACAAACTAATCTAATCAAATTTCTACTAAAATGGGGAAATTACATTAAAAGAAAGAGTATTTTCTCAGTTAATTTGTCTTCTCTTGCTCTTTTTTTGTTTCTCATACGTCAAAGCAGGATCCAGGTCCAGAGGAAACACTACTGTTGTTCCTGACCTTGTTGAAGTAGCCGGCCCGGCCGATCGGTCCGGCCTCCTCGGTGTAGTTGAGGAAGCCGATGCCGGCCTCCGTCAGACCGTAACCCTCTCTGATCTTTATCTTGCCGAAGCGCTGCGCAAACTGCCTCCAAACATCAGAGCGGAGTCCACTTCCTGCGACCAGCCGGACCCGGTGAGCTCTCTCCTCTGGGACCTGGAGGCAGGAGATTATTTAGAGAACAACACTTAACCCATCCCGTTATTGGCTGCTGTGCATTTCAAACCGGAGTCAGAAGTGTTAATTTTACCTAACCAAGTCTTACTGTGGGCTGGTTCAAGAGGTATCGGCAGAGCTCTCCTATGTACTGCACCACCGTCACGTCGTGCTTCACACAGTCCTTCCAAAACTGACTGGCAGAAAACTTCTTCTTTAAGACACACGTCGCACCTGAGATCCGAAACACAGACGGAGAAGATGTACTTTTTAAAACAATTCAAACTAGAGAATTTCCCCCTGCTTTGTTTGTTTGTCAGGAAGTGAGAATTCCTCATAGTCCAATAAAAAAGGATGTCCTTGGCTGTGTTGTTTCCTCCAGCGTCCGAGCTTTACAATGAACTGAAAATAAAGCACATTCTTCCAGGAACTGTGATTGTTGTTTTGGTTTTTTTTAAGGAAAAAAGCCGTTCTCACCGAGCTGTATGCATCCTCCGATCCCCAGCAGGGAGGCAGACATGTGGTACAGAGGGAGGGTGATGTAGATGATGTCATCAGGTGTGGCTCCGCACATCTCAAAGAAGGCCATACTCATGATGGCTTTCAGGTGACCGACCCGGGCCGCCTTGGAGAGACCTGGCAGAGAAAGGCAGGAGATACTGAAGTGCGTTTTCCCTGGTGCAGTCTATGACATTTCCACCTCAAATTTGGTTTTGTGAGTCCATTGCTACTCTGAAACGTGGGGGAGTCAAGCACAGTTGTATTCAGAACGCTAGCTGTATTCCAAAACAACAATGAATAAACATGACCTGAAATGTCTTGGCTAGGAAGTTGCTTTTCATTTCTTTTTGAAGTTTATTTTATTTCCTCTTGTTGACTTTTCTATCTCCCGTGCCTTAACCCCAAATTGAATGGCATTGCTGTTACAAAATAAGACGTAACTCTTGAGAGGATGTACTTATGCTAAGCTAAATGCTAACGGGCATGAATATATGGACCGATACAGACAGACCAATGTTCTTTCCTGTAGTGCCACGGCTAACATACTGTATGTTCAGGCATTAATGTGGCAAAAGAACCCATATAACTCGTAGTTTAGATGTGCTTTATGTGCAGTTTGAGCTGTGATCTGTGAGGCTGTGCAGTACCTGTGGTGCCTGAAGTGAAAATGAACAGGAAGTTGGACATGACGTTGACTTTAGGAAGGTCACTCAAGAGTTCTCCGGACATGTCGTCTATCTTATCGAGTAAACTGGTGAACTCCTCCGATGGGGCCGTGTGATCCACCACCCACAGCGCCATGTTGTCCTTCTTCAGATCTGGCAGCACCTCCTCCACCAAATGCACCAAATCTGGAGGGAGGGACACACACACACACACACACACACACACACACACACACACACACACACACACACACACACACACACACACACACACAGTTTTTACTGCTGGTACTTTGCTCTTTGTGAACTATCAGCACCACTGATATCATTTAACCTGTCCGATAGGAGGGCCTCACTTGAGAGATGCATCCCCTGATAACCTATTCATCTCACTGGAACTACAGCCAATGTATTCGGAGGAGAAACCTGGAAGAAGTGGCTCATTTAATCAGCTCAACACCAGCTTAAATACAATATCAAGCTGGTGTTGAGCTGTGCAATTCTTTAAGTGCTCTTCTACTTTTACTCAAGTACAAGATCTGAGTACTTCTACTTTTACTCAAGTACAAGACCGGAGTACTTCTACTTTACTAAAGTACAAGATCTGAGTACTTCTACTTTTTCTCAAGTACAAGGTCTGAGTACTTCTACTTTACTAAAGTACAAGATCTGAGTACTTCTACTTTTACTCAAGTACAAGACCGGAGTACTTCTACTTTACTAAAGTACGAGATCTGAGTACTTCTACTTTTACTCAAGTACAAGACCTGAGTACTTCTACTTTACTAAAGTACAAGATCTGAGTACTTCTACTTTACTAAAGTACAAGAACTGAGTACTTCTACTTTACTCAAGTACAAGATCTGAGTACTTCTACTTTACTAAAGTACAAGATCTGAGTACTTCTACTTTACTAAAGTACAAGATCTGAGTACTTCTACTTTTACTCAAGTACAAGACCTGAGTACTTCTACTTTACTAAAGTACAAGATCTGAGTACTTCTACTTTACTAAAGTACAAGATCTGAGTACTTCTACTTTACTCAAGTACAAGATCTGAGTACTTCTACTTTACTAAAGTACAAGACCCCCCTTCTCCCCACAGTTGCAGAAAGCGTGCAGTACCTGCGCCCACCACCAGGGCCCTGGCCCCGCAGCTCTGGAAGCAGTGCAGCAGGGACCTGGCCTTAATGTTGACGTTCAGAAAGGCCGCCTCACAGCCCAGCTTGCACAGACCCAGCCACACGCAGATAAAGTCCGGCTCGTTGCACATTAACAGGGCAACAATGTCCCCTTGTTTCAGAGAGCCGTGCGCCCTGAACGCGTTCGCTATCCGGTTACTCCTACTGTCCACATCCTGGTAAGTCAGGGTCTGGCTTTCGAAGATGATGAAGGGTTTGTTCGGGTTCTTCCTCGCCTGGTGGAGAAAACAGTCGAGGTATGTGATGATCCCTTGCTTCATGCGAGCCTGCATAGTTTTCCCGTACCTCCGACGTTTGAGGTAGTAAATCAGATCCACCCAGAAGAAGGGATAAGCCATCCTCTGGTAGAGAAGAAGAGCTACAAGTCCCGCTACAACGCTGCTGAACACCACCGTTATCATGCTGAAACACCTCTCTAAAACTGCTCCAGAAGTGTGTAAAACAGGCTGAAAGTGAGACCTTCTTCAGCAAACTTGTGGCAGAGCTGATGTCCTACTCATTATGCAACTTCACACACACACAGTGACAGCCAATGAGCTCCGCCGCGGTCAAAGTAGCTCCACGCTGTTTTACGGTGCGTGTTTATACCAGGCATTACGGTAAGCGGGTAGGATTTTCAAAATAAAAGCTTCGTTCCTGTGAGCGCGAGAGACAATTTCACACAGGGGCGTAACCACCATAGACATTGAGGGGGACACGTCCCCCCCAATGTTGGGAAAGTACCAATCTGTCCCCTCCAATATTTTGTCTAGTATGTGACATAAAAGTCCTCCTTTTTTCCTAGATCAGTCCCTTGCTGTTCCAGATTTACTTTCAATGTGGGAAACACAAGAGAACGAATCAACCAAACAATCAAGGAAAAAAAAAACATTGCGACCCCCTTCCCCCGTTGTGAACTTGGCTTAGCCCAGAATGTCAAGTTGCGGTCGCGGATTCTTAGCTTCGGAGAGCTAGACTTCGGTGACATAATGGATGACGGCCCCCCCTCCCAAGAAACGAGACATTCGTTTATTCTTTACAGTCAGGAATGTAAGTGCAGGGTCCCTCTTTAAAAACTAAGCAAAATGGATGAATGAATGGAAACCCTTCATAAAAGCATTAAGGCTTATTCTGCTCTTTAGGCACTAGACAGGTTTAAGCAACGTGGCAGGGCGCATCGTTAGAGCTAGGCTACTGCACAGTTGCAGAGAACTTATAAGAAAACACTGGTTGATTAGCCTACCTTCCAGGATCTTGCCATGGTTCACATTAATACAGCTAGCTAGTAATCCACAACACGATAGCAACCCGAAAACATCAAGTAGCCCAGGACGTTAGTGATTGATTTGATTTGATTTGATTTGATTTGATACACCACCAAACTAAATGCAAATTAGAAATATAGCTGTTGCATCTTCATCCAATAAAACATCTTCACTCCATAAGTATCCGTTTGATAACTTATTTACTTGTCAGAATTATCAGCACACACTTTACATTACAACACCGACTGGAACAGTTCCCGATCTCCTGCTACCTAGCTGGGTCTACCTCAATTGTAGCTTAACCTCGACATGCCCACTATGCAGGTCTCAGAGCGCCCTCTAGTGGACAAACAACATAACTAAGTACTGCACCATTAACTTATAAGTCAGTACCATAATGCTCAATACTTAAGATATCGCAATAGCAATGTGTTGCACACTTTAATAAATACTCTCCTCAAACTTGTATGGAGTTTTACAGAGACCTCTTTCTACTACCCGTACAACTACTAGGATATTAATTAAATACTACTGCTACTGCTGCTGCTACTACTACTACTACTACTATTACTACTACTAATAATAATAATAATAATAAGAAGAAGAAGAAGAAGAAGAAGAAGAAGAAGACTAAGAATAAGTATATTTCTTTATTCATAAGTTTAAATTCAGTGAATTTTGAGGACCAAACAAAACAGATAATGAATTAAAATACTACTACTGCTACTACTACTACTAGTACTACAAATAACAACAACTTATTTACATGTATTTCTGTGGAAGAGACAGTAGGCTACTGCTTAAAACACAAATTGGGAATTGTGTGGTGTATCGTCAGATCCTGGAAGAGCATGTGATATTGTGCAACCATGTTTTTGTGTTGAATAAATTATGTCGATGTAATAATTTTGTCCTTTTTGGCAAGCCCTTTTTGCTACAACTTAACTTACCATGCAATTCTACAGTCATACTATCCCTAATCTGTTCGTATGCCATGCATCAACATATTTTTGTAAGGTGACAGACAGCAGAGAGGCTGGAGGAGATGGAGGCGAGGACAGAGGAGGTAGAGGAAAAGAGGCAGGAAGAGATAGAGGAGCAGAGGCTGAGGGAGAGGATGGAGGTGGTAGTGGAGGAGAACCCACAGTTGGAGATAGAGGAGGAGGTGGAGGAAGACAAGCAGAGACAGAGGCTGGAAATTCACAGGCACCTGCAGGGAGAGGACAGACAGGCACCTGCTCAGAAGATACACGTAAGATATTGGAATAAGAACAACAATTTTGTAGAACACATAAATAAATACTAAGGGTAAGCACCCAATAAGCTTAGTTTAGCAGTATAAGTCAACATTTCATATTATATATTTTTCAGGAGAGACAGACCCAGGCAGGGAGAGAAGTGATCAGCATGCAGAGGAGCTTGGTAGCTGCCCACATCAGCCAAACTCTTGTTTTATTCAAACTCAGTCCTTGACCAAAAAGACACTAACATTTCAGGACAGCTGGTTTAGGAAGCACACGTGGCTTCATTACAGCAAGGCATTGAAGGGGGTGTTGTGTTTTTATTGTGCCAAATATTTTGCAATTCAGAAATCGTTTTTAGCCAGTAAGGCTGATGGGGCATTCATAACAACAGGTTTCAGTAACTGGAAAAAAGCACTTGAGAAGTTCCATCAGCATGAAAACAGCGACTGTCATGCAGCAGCGATGACCACTTATCTGCACAGCAAACAGCCAATCACTACACAACTCTCAACGCAATTACAGAAACAGCAGCATGAGGCTAGGAACAGCCTCTTGAAGATTGTGGGTGGGATTATGTATCTGGCAAGGCAAGGCAATGCTTTCAGGGGGCATGACAGCAAAGAGGGAAACTTGCACCAACTGATGATTTATAAAGCAGAGGATGACGCCGAATTCAACAGCTGGCTCCAGAGAGGCAATAACTTCACCAGCCCAAAAATTCTAAATGAAATCATAAAAATAATCGGCAACAAAATAGTATATGACATCGTTAAGGAGATCCTGTCATTGCCCCTAATCCAGTACTCTCTCATCATTGATGGGACACAGGATGCAGCTGGAGTCGAGCAAGAGTCGTTCTGTCTGCGCTTCATTGACAAAAACTTGCAACCCAGAGAGGAATTTATCGGTCTCTACCAGGTTACATCCACTACTGGAGAGAACATCGCAAGTGCAGCCAAAGATGTCCTGCTTCACCTGAATCTACCTCTTTCCCAGCTACGAGGTCAAGCATACGATGGGGCGGCCAATATGTCGGGACGAATGCAGGGTGTGCAAGCACATCTGAAGAAGGAGCAACCTCTGGCTGTTTATGTTCACTGTGGGCCACATTGTATCAATCTTATTACCCAAGCTGCCTGTGCATCCTCCACTATCATAAGAGATGCTATTCATTTGGTGCATGAATTGGGCGTGTTGTTCCACCAGTCTATGAAGTTCAGGGCCATCTTTGCAACTATAGCGAAGTCGGATCATACAGCTCCTTACACATCGCTGAAGCCTCTTTGCCCCACCAGGTGGACGGTGCGAACGCCAGCCATTCGCTCTGTTCTCAATCAGTACCACTCCGTGCTTGCTGCAACAGAGGAAATGGCTCAGTCTTCCATGATGGATGTGGCTGCAAAAGCAAGTGGCCTTCATGAGAAGTTTTTGAGGGGCAATACACTTCTTGGCCTTCTTCTTGCAGAAGATGTGATGTCGATGTTGGAGGAGCTGAACATTTCTCTGCAGCAGAGAAGACAGACGACATCAGGGATGCTGGCTGCCGTGGAGCATGTGAAGAGAGGGATCCTGGAGAAAAGATCAGAAGGGCATTTTGGCCAGCTGTACATGAGAGCATCTCAGGTTGTAACATCTGTAAGCCTGCAGCCCATCAAAATGCCTCACGTGAGAATGCCCCCAAAACGCTTCACTGGTCCAGCCATGCAGCATCAGCATCATACGGCTCAAGACTACTACAGAGTGCAGTACTTTGGCACTTTAGACACTGTCGTTACACAGTGCTCAGAGCGTTTTAGCCAAGAGGGGCTTCAGAGGCTACAGAAGTTAGAAAACATTGTCATCACTGGGAAGATGGATACACTCATCAATGAATACCCAGAGTTGGATGCCATGTCTTTGGACATACAGTTGAAAATGTTCAAGGCCAACTACCCCAGTACAAGTCTCTCAGAGGTAGCAGAGATTTTGAAGGGTATGACGCCAGAGGTACGACATCTTTTTAGGGAAGTGGAGGCCCTCTTGCGACTTGTCATGGTTGTTCCTGCCTCCTCAGCAGAGGCTGAGCGAAGTTTTAGTGCCCTTAGACGCCTGAAGACATGGCTGAGAACATCAATGACGCAAACCCGGCTAAACAATCTTGCCGTTTGCCATGTCCATCAAGACAAATTGGATGCATTGGACAGGAGACAGATCTGTCAAAGATTTGTGGAAATGAATGGGGAACGCCTCCGTACTTTTGGGGCATTTATTTAAGTCTTATTTAGATATATTTCTATGCTCTTTTTGACCTAATTATCAGAATATCACTTATCTTTGTTTAAGAAGCCAATAAGTTAACAATTGCACATTTTGTATTTGTGTTTTGCTACTTGACAGCCTACAATAAAAAACCAGCTTTGAATTGTAACTCTTAATTGGTCATTATACTGCATTTCTTAAAACTATGTTCTATACAAGCACATCTTTATCAATAGACCTATATGAAAATTGTACAAAATTCACTTTAAATATTTTGGGAAGGGCTCACATTTGGACCAAGGGCTGAAATCTACTGTTCTATATCTATTTCATGGGGTTAGGATTTGTCTTACAGGTCACCCTAAAATGCACTATCATGCAGGAAATGGCATCTAAGAAATCAAAAATCTTCTGGGGGAGGACCCACAGACCCCCCGCAGGAAGGCTTTTCCCAATGCTCATTTGGACCCCCCCAATATCACCTACATGGTTTCGCCCTTGATTTCACATCCATTTAATTAGTCTTTCTTGAGTAATTGTGTTTATACTGAATGAGTAGGGATTGAATACATTACATTCAACATTTCAATATGACAGGAAATGTTTCACCCTTCAAAAAAAAAATAATGAAAGAGAAATGAACATAAATAAAAATATTAATGAACAAAATGATCAATAAATTAATTATAGAACAAAGAAGTGGATGAAAAATAGCAGTTATCAAATAATTTTCTGAGATTTTGAGACATTTCGAGTAATATATACTTGTAAGAGTGCACTTCTTTTACAAACCAAGCCTTTAGTTAGATCTGGTTTCACATTATACCCTATGTTCCTCCTCCTGGTTTCTACGTTTTATGGTAATTTATTGTATTTGTATTGTTTACAATGTTGTTGTTTGTTTCTGTAAAAGGAGACGAACGTGTTTTGTGATATTGGGCTATAAAAAGAACTGTATCGTCTGCATACAGGTTGATTCTGAGATTAGACACGGACTGGCTGGACAGGCCATGAGCGTTATAATCCCCAGTAGCTCTCATTGCTGAACATTATCAACACTCAAAACATCTGCAATGAAAATCAAACTGGCGTAAAGTGGTCACAGATGTCCTGACAGCAATTCTTTGTATCATATTATGTCATTTTATTCCAAAGCATTTGCACAAAAAGCACTATAATGAAAAAATCAAAACCCAAAAAGTGTAATCGAACCCGCCCAGTGCCTAAACCATTGTCACCTTATTGGGGGAAACCGATTAAGAGTCAAGAAACAGATCAATCTGATGAATCCCAAGCATTCCTTCCAGAGCAAACATCAGTGGTCCTTTAAATACACAGTACTCCGGTAGACAAGTAAAGGAACAGAGCACAGAGGAAGTCCAACATCTATCATCATTTCATAATCGTTGTTTTTGTACTAATCCAGATGCTACATGTATCGCTGTTTTCAATCGCAGACGTAAGACGCAGGGTGAAGATTTACACAGAACTGATCAAATTATATACATTATTTTACAAACATTTCAAATAAACTCAGAATAGCTTAAGACGAGTTGACATTTTAAGCAATTCAGAATACAGGAAAGACAAACAGAAAGCACACAATCATTCAAAGCAACATCTATATCAGGATGTTTATTAGAGATAATCAATGTAAAATGTTCCTTTCAAAAAGGGCCAAAGTCCAGCTTCAGCTTTCCTTTCATTAGATATGTTTAGCCCTTTCATTGCACAGTGTGTTAGGTCTTATTGTACAGATGGCTGGTTTATTGGTGGTACGGGGCTGTTTGATAGTATGGTACTATGGGACGAGGCAAAGACGTACTGGTGTCATTGTGAAAGTCTTCATATGGTTACTGCGGGAAACTCTCGCCACCAAACCATACACTTTAACGATTGAGGGAATTTACAAGTAGCTGCTCACCAGCGCAGAAACAGAAAGAGACACTGGTCTCCTTCATTGTTACTTTGCCTGCTTTGGGGACTACTTTAGGCTTTGATCGGGAGGAAAAACAAGGTTCCAGGTTCTTCCGGGGATTGTCGTTGTCTATAAAGATTGACAAGCAACACAACAACAGTAAGCACATCTGGAATATTCGAGCACTGCTCAGAAGGTGACACTAAAAGCAAGGTTCAGGAACTTGCAAAGGTCACCAGCAGTGCCGTCAACGTGGATTGGTCGAGCACCAGTTTGGTAACCACCATTTTACTACTGCATGGAGCTGAACAACCAAAAAGAAGAGCAAGCCCTCTTTGGTATTTGGTGCAAGAAGCAATTAAGAAGAAGCAAGAGTCAGCAAAAATCTTGACCAGATACACAGCATTCTAAATAATAAAGCAAGGTTTCATGCGCACAGGAGGGGAAAACCAAAGCTGGTATAGACATAATGTATAAAGGGGTGCAGTAATCACCTGGCACAAAAAGAATAAAGAGACTTTTACTGGGAATAATCCTGCTGAAACACACAGAGGCCTCCCATAATATGCATGGGATCTTCATCACCCATTAACATCTTCACATAAATAAGAGAGAACGTCCATAATGCGTACTCCTTTGTCCTAGTTTGGTAAATACAGCGGATATCCAAGACTAAGCCTCACACGGTTAAAGTTGAGATGAGAGGAAGCGCCGGGCGACAGATTGTCAAGTTCTTAGGGTGAAAGTTAGCATATTGTTGATGAGACGGGTCTTTAGCAAATGGAAGAAATGTGTACCAAGGTTTTTAAAGTCCAGGTTGGTCAGTGTGAAGCCCCAGGTTATGTCTTTCCATTCAAGTTATTTAGGACATCAAAACAATGAGCACAGAAGAAACGTATTTCCAGAAGCATTTTTCTGAGACCATTAACCAAATCCATGTCTATCATCAACCCATCACACAAGTACCGATCTGACGTGTTCACGGAAATGAAAACGTACCATATCTAGTAGCTTTTCTTCTTTTAGCGTGTCACACAGATGTCATTATCGCTTGTTATGTGTCTTCTGTACTACCATTTGCTGTTTTGAGTGCATGAGTTCATACCAATGCAAAGTACGGCAAACTGCAGAGCACTATACTACAAGTATCGCTACTCGTAACGGTCAAAAAGTAGAGTCTGGAGTCTTCTCACACTCAGCGACTGCCGTCTTGGCTACGTATCCAGCACAGCAATATGCAAATACAAGTTGTAGTTGTGGGTTTTGGTCCCTATTTAAGAAACATACCTCTATAAAAGGTGTCAGAAAGAAGCCACCGTTTATTTTATAGAGCAGTAGTTTGTAATGATTTGGTACCGTAAACAATAGCAAAGCTAGCTAACAATGGCTGTCGTCCATTTGATGCAACACTGTGGTCGAAGCGGTCCTGCTAACACTAGCCACACCCTTTATAATGATAGGGAATAAACTGCGATTAACAAATCAATCTTGAAATCAAATCAGAAATCCGTGCAGTACAGCAAGCATCCATTCTAATGCATCGACTGGTCGGAAGATGAACTGGGAATACTACTGGGAATGGCAACACGTGTCCCAGAGGTATGATATGATATTTGTTATGTAAGGTTTGTTGTTGTCAGAACAGATTATTAGCAGAGCTTTGAACTACCCTGACAAAACGGACCTTTGGTTAACATCGAACACTCTCAGCCGCTTGATGCTACTACTCTTCCTCACGAAACTTCAACAGACATCTAATCTTTGATGAAGTTGCTAATACGGAATAACATGAGCAGTTCTTCTAATCGCTTTGTTACGAACATAGAGATTTGACAGTTATTGAATGTTATATGCAAACATCAGAAAGGCTTTAGTTCACTTGATAGAAGATTTAACGACATCTGAAACCACAGGTCCTGTAACTTTTCCAAACAATCCCGCTCTTACGAGGTGTAGACAGCGTGCGGAGGGATGAGAAGGTCACTTTTTGTACGTTAAACCACCACAACGCTTCAACGGCGTGTGGTGGTTTGTAAGAATTGTCGCGTCACGACTACGAGACAAGCGAAAGACCGATTTGTTGGAGACAGGCAGTCAGAAGGAGGCGTTTCAGCCCGCCAAAAGTTAACATTTGGAACAGAGAGACAGATATCACGGATGGGACAACACATCATACGAACTGCGGCAGTCAGAGCATACGTAGACCTTTCTTCCCAGACATGTGGAATGACCTACGAAGACTTTATCGCACTTTATAAATTGCTGTAAAAAATAACAGCTGTACCTCAAAGCTAACCTCCAAACCCACTTTGTTCAGAAAAAAACGTCAAGATACAAATCTACAATGATGGAGTCAAAGTACAACAACAAGGACAAGTGGGTGTACAGTGAGCCTGGAGGAGAGAGCTACTGAGTCTCTGAGCCATCATTCATTGTCCAGCTCCTTGTGCTCTGGGGGGGGGCTCTCTCTGGCCGGCAGGAGGTCGTAGTGACACGGGATGTGGCTGTTCTTCGGTAGATCGTACAGATCTTGACCAAACAGTGCGTGTCCATTGCTGTCTCCGGGCATCTGGATGGTGCTTACAGGCGGCTCTGAAATCAAAGATAGGCGAGTTGGCATCTTATTTGAACAGCCTTAACTTTCTGGAAAACTATGTAGCACTAGCTTAGCTTTAAATCGGCACATGGTGTGTTAAAGGGGTTCAGGAGGGGGGGGGGGGGTCGCTTTGAATGTCTAAGGACAAGGGTGCAAATGATCCAATTCATCCAATCATGCCTCCCTTCCTATATCCCTTCTTTCATTCATCCCTATTCTCCTCATCCCATCACCCCTCCCTCCTTACATCCCTATCTACCAAATCCCATTGACACTTCCTCCCTCCCTACATCGCTTCTTCCATTCATTCCTCCCTCCCTACATCCCTTCATCTAACTATTCCTTGATCCCTTCCAATCATGCCTTCATCCCTTTGACCCTTAATCCCTCCCTTCCTATATCCCTTCTTCCATGTATTCCTCCCTATATCCCTTCTTCCATGTATTCCTCCCTACATCTCGTCATCCATTCATCCCTCCCTTCCTACACCAATATCTACCTAATCCTTTTGACACTTCCTCCCTCCCCCCCTCCCTACATCGAATTCATCCCTTTGACCCTTCATCCCTCCCTTCTTAGATCCCTTCTTCCATTCATTCCTTAGGTCCCTCACCAACTTCGTAGACGTTGCGCTTATGGGTGGGGCTGTTGCTGATCTCGGCGTAAGGTGAATCCCGTCTGGCCGGGGACTTCATCTCCACGTATCCACACTCTGTGTTTTTGGCCGTCAGCAGCGGGGGGTCCTTGATGGTGGCATACGGGTTTTCAGAGCTGTTGATGGAGCAGGAGCTGGCGTGATACATCGTGCCCTTCAGATCTGGAGGACAGGTGCAGAGGAGCCAGTGAGAGGGGAACTCCAGCATTAACCTGAGCAGTCCAGGATTTATGTGTGTGACTGCAGGACCTACCTCGTAACGACTTCCCCATGTACCTCCTGTCAACTCCGTAGGCTCCTGGTTTGAAGACAAATGGGAAGTCAGTGAACACACTTGATAGAGCCACATTTTTCCAGTCCATTGATTATAAAGCAGTGATTAAGTGCGTTGAATGCACTTGGATTAACGAGGACAGTCACTTTATTGGCATTAGATTTAAGAAGGACTTTTCTGTGCTGCAGTTTGCAATGCTGGAACATCTTCTGGTAGACGCTCACTATGGATGGAAGCCAACAAAGATACCAGCTTGCAGTTGATATCAATGAATGTGTCACATGACTCACCCAGCTCATTGAAGCACTCCTGTTGCTTAAAGTCTGCCGGCAGTGTGCCACTGTGCTCAGACAGAGGAGGCCGTTTCCTCCTCTCTGTATTCTTCAAGTTCACAAACAGCTGGTTGTTCTTGAGCTGAGAAGTTACGAGACAAACATCAGTTAGAAAATGAATGTAGACGCACACAAGCCTCTCCTTATGGTCTCAACTTCATACCGGTCCATATGGAACGTTGTTAACATGCTGGGGGCCGATGCACTGGGTCAGAGTGTGGTAGCTGGGGTTGGAGAAGTAGTTGCTGGGGTGTCCTTCGCAGGCTGGAGGGTGGGCGTCTGAAAAGGACAAGGTGACAAGAGCATTAAAAGCAATTCAAGAATCAAGTGTGCATTTGTTTCCCCCTATCCCAATTTCTTAAGTGATGATCCGACATGCAACCTGTGCTGTACCTGTGTAATCAGAAGTGACCCTCAGGGCAGGGGTGTAGGTCACCGCCGACATGGTGGGCTCTTTGACCTTTTGCTTCTTCCTGTAGATGATGAAGAGCAGGAGGAGGAAGAGCACCAGCAGCACCAGGACGATGATTCCCGCGATGGCGCCGATCTGGTACGTGTCCACCTGCATGGCTGCGCTGGTCAGACTGTTGAGGCTGCCCACCACCACACCAGCTGCAGACAGGGGGGTCAGAGGTCAAAGCCCGTTCACTCAGAATGTACTTTAAGGAAAGTGAAACCGGACAAAGTAGTTATTCAGTCAAAGGAGACGAGGATTATCCAAGGGAAACTAATTACACTGAGTCTCCTTCCTCTTGTTATTGATGTTTCCTCACCTTGGTCACAGCGAGCCCCCTTCCAGCCCGGGTTGCAGTAACATGTTCCGGTCATGTGATCACACGTGGAGTTATTCAGACAGTCACAGACCTGACGGCAGCCGTAACCGTACGAGCCAGCCGGACACTCTGCAAAAAACAAGTTTCATTTTCAAGATGTAAGCAAGCACACTATTCATTTCTGTATTCTATAACGTGTTTCATTCTCAATGATGTGTACAATAGTTCATGTAAGCTGAGATGTAGACACCTAGAGTGTTGAGAAATGAAGTACACAAGATTGTTAAACTGAAGCACGTACTCTGTTCACAGTGGCGTCCCATGAAGCCGGTGCGGCAGGTGCACAGTCCCGAGATGTGATCACAGTCCGCTCCGTTCCTGCACTGGCAGATCTGAGAACAGTCCTTACTGTAGAAGCCCAGCGGACAGCCTGTGACGTCACATAGTTGAAATGCAGGTTGTTTAGCAGTATACATCAACGCCAACACAATGAATACCGTGTCCCTCGAATGAATAAATGAAATGCTTACACAAAGTTTATGATAACAAGGAGGAAAAAGAACCACACTCTCAATCCTAGTCGCCACTGAAAGTGTCTTTGGATTTACTAAACACTGTAACTTGTAGGCCAAGCCCAGCACATGAAGGAGCTTTAGAAGTAGCATGCATTGAGCCCACTGTGAAACCGTAGCCTTGTCCTGCAGGCTGCAAACACTTGGGAGTTGCTGGACATAATATATATCGCGGCAGTAGCCTTCAGATGAGATCTGTGTGCACTAATTACAATCATTTACTCTAGCCTTCAATACCCGCTGCCTCCTGTTATACCTCAAAGTTAAGTCAGTGTGTGTGTGTGTGTGACTCACGTTGTGTGCAGTAGAGGCCGGTCCACCCCGGGGTGCACTTGCACTCCCCGTCATACGCGCTGCAGTAGGCTCCGTTGTGACAGTTGCATGTGTGGATGCAGTTGGGCCCCCACTGACCGGGGGGACAGACTGCAACACAGAGACAACAACAGGTGAGCGCTTCAAATATCTAGTGTTTACGCATGATATTTAAAAGATGTGGTGGGATCATCGAACCCTCAAATCTCATTAGGACAGATTTATCTCTAAATCATTTTCTTTTTTGATCAAATTATTGGGATTTTTTTCCACAAATTTAGAAAAATATGCAGATACTATCTCTAAATTCGACTCTAACGAAGAACTCAGGCACATGCACGCCTCACGGTATATAAGGAGGAAGACCCCCTTCATATTTAAGCATGGTTTTAGATACTGATGTCCTTTGGAGAGATTATCATATGTGTTAAGAGGAGCCTCTGCATGAGTTTGATAGGGAGCCTACAGTTTGGGTCTTTTACACATCACATGTCATTCATTCAGAGCAGTTCCACTTGCTCTAGGGATCTAGCACTCATACTCCGTGCCATAAGGAGCAATTTAAGTATCTTTCCCAAGAATACATCCACTGGTTGACTGCACAGGCTGGGATCGAACCCACAACCTTCTGGTTCAAAGACGACCGCACTCCCTCGCAGCCACAGTCGTCTTGCATCGACGCCACTTCAAAAGCTTCCTGAAGTATTTCCTATCACAGTAACATCATATCGTAACAGGGTGTATCTGTGTGAACGCACGCTGGGAGCAGTCGCTGCCGATCCATCCCGGGTAGCACTGACAGGATCCGTCGATGGGGTTGCACGTGCCGTTGTTGGTGCAGCTGCAGCTCCACGCACAGTTCTTCCCAAAGTGACCGCTGGGACACACTGCGGACAGGACAGGGGTGTGTGTCAGGGGTGGGAAGTCACAGTATTTTACTCAGAGACTCTTTGACAAACTTGTACCTTATCTAACCTCTACTCCACTGCTATTTTGGAGGCAAATGATGTGCATTTACATGTATTTACCTCTCATAGTGAGCTATATATAAGACATGGTGCTGTACTGTACTACTAATTCACCAGCTGGCTCACACATTAAAACACCTAGAATGTATTTGTTGTTTGAATAATATTCTATAATACAGTGAGAAGACTCTCTGTAAACCTTAACTTTGATAATTGAAGTACATTTAGCTGAAAATACTGCAGAAAAACGACCTGTTATAGATATTTTAAGATCATCATATTTATAATATATTCCTCTCTAGATGTGTGTGTGTGTGTGTGTGTGTGTGTGTGTGTGTGTGTGTGTGTGTGTGAATCAGACTCAGAATCCAACTTAAAGGGAATTTTAGAATTGCAAAAATCAAGAAACATAAATAGAAAACCAAAAATACAATCAAATCTGATCGGAGAAAGTAAAATAGTTCCTTGACCCCATTTAACCTCCGTTTCCAGAGTCTCTGTCATCTCAGCTCTCCTCCCTGGAGCGACTGGATTATAGTTGGATTTCGCCTGTCCCATTTTAACACGCTAATATCCATGGTCTCGAATGTTAAGCTGCTTTGTGGAGTGTGAATCAGAAGCGTGTTAAATGGCTTTTTTTTACGGGGAAATTCCATCATAAATCGTTCTATAGAAGATCTCTTCTGGGAATAATCCGGACAGGAAGCGGCCTCGGCCCACAGCGCGTTAGTCACACAGCAGAGTCGCCTTGGGGGAAACTCACCCTCGTTGCACAGCGCCCCCCTGAAGCCCGGCAGACAGTCACACTGTCCCGAGACGTGGTGACACGGCCCGATGCTGTGCACACACTGAGGACACGTCTGACTGCAGCGGTGCCCGAAGTATCCTGGAGAGCAGACTGCAGGAAGCACAGAGAATCTGCATGTAGTTAAACAGCAAATAGATCAGAATGTGTGTGTGTGTGTGTGTGTGTGTGTGTGTGGGGAGACTCACTCCTCTGACAGGTGGTGTCTCTGAATCCCGGAGCACACTCACAGGTGCCCTCGTCCGGAGAGCAGGACGCCCCGTTCTTACAGTTACAGGAGAGGGAGCAGTTCGGACCCCAGCGACCCTCTGCACACACACTGTCACAGTGGATACCTGCTCGAACACACACACACACACACACACACACACACACACACACACACACACACACACACACACACACACACACCACACACACACACACACACACACACACACATACATTTTAATGTAAACTGAGTGCAACTGAGCACACTTGTGACCAGTGCAGAAAAGGATCTTCTCCAGTCTCTTCACGCGGACTCAAATCTTAGTTTTGGTTTCCTGTTTTTTTTATTATTGATTTTGTCTTTTTACTTCCTGTCTCTGTGTTTTCACTCCTGTTTAATTGTCTAATTCTTTACACCTGCTTCTCCTTGTGTGTCTTTAAGCCTGTCTTCCCTGTAGTGTTGTCTGTCAGTTCATCACCTTTGTTTCCTCAGTTTGTTTCCTGCTTTTCTTTTCTGTTTTATTCTGGATTTCCCTCGTGGGTCCTTGGAGTTGTCCTGGTTTGTTACTCATTTATGTTTGCTACCTTTTTCCTTTTCTTTGACTTTCCTGCTCCTTCTTTTTAGTGTTTATTTGGAACAGCTTTTATGTCCTAAAGCTCGTCTTTTTGTTCATACTTTTATACCCGCCCTGTTTCATCTGAACGTTTGGTACTGATCCCTCCCCCTGTGACACAAAGCTTGATATGGCTGAAGCTGACAGCTAAATATCAGTAACTGTTTATCTAGAATCAGAGGTGGAGTACATTTACTACACTAAATTAGCTTGTCTTGTGAAAAAGTTATTCACGGTAAACTTAAATTTGACACATGAGAACAGTGTAATCATTATGGGCTGTTACCGGTCCATCCAGCCAGGCAGCGGCAGTGGCCCGTAGAGTGGTGACACCCATCAGCATGGCTGCAGTCACAGCGCTCCTGACAGTCCAGACCATAGGTGCCGTCCTGAGGAGCAACGCAACCACAGATACAAGTCAATACAACATTGCAGGCATGTTTTAGTACCGTGTTTCTTTAGCACTGTGTGTGTGTGTGTGTGTGTGTGTGTGTGTGTGTGTGTGTGTGTGTGTTTGTGTGTGTGTGTGTGTCACCTGGCAGTGCAGCTGGCAGCGCTCTCCTCTCCAGCCCGCGGCGCAGCTACAGCGGCCGTCCAGAACGTTGCAGGCAGCTCCGTTCACACACAGGCAGGTCCGGTTACAGCCCAGACCCCACCGCCCACTGGGGCAGTTGATGGAGCAGTCCACCCCGTGCCAGCCTGATCAACAGCCACACAAACACACGCCTTAGTTCAGATGCACTGTCAGAGAATAGAACAGATATGTGTTATCAGGTCTCTTCTCCCTCCTCAGCTCACCTGGTGTGCAGGAGCAGGATCCGTCCGCAGGTGAACACTGAGCTCGGTTCTTGCAGCTGCAGGTGGAGGAGCAGTCCGCTCCATGGGTTCCTGCCGGGCAGGGCAGCGAACAGGTGGGACCCTGAGACGATCAAGCAGTAGAATTTGAGTTTGACCCACAAGCTCATCACGCCTATCCTTATAAACTATCAAGAATATTGACCCTTTTCCCCCTCTGATGCCTTTTTGTTATCCCAAATCAGCATCAAAGAACAACCCTGACATACTGTGTGTTATTGTTTTAATCCATCTTTTTTATGGCAGAAATTGAGAGCAGCATCAAGAGCAGGTGTCAAGCAGCCAGGATGAGCCATTTGTTCTTTATCTTAAGGAATGTTTAAGGATTAATTTGTGTGAAATGTGCCTTTATCACATCTAAGCCCTGATCTTTCCATGACTAACACAGTGAGGATCAGCGTGTGTGGAAACAGAGGGGACGTGTGTGTAGTGTAAGGGTACACCTTGGTTTATGACACTTCTTACTGCTGCCACTAGAGGGTAGTAACGAGCCATGTTCTTACTGATCGCACCTTAAGATTGCACCACTGCTTTTAAGGTGAATGGGCTCTTGGCAATAGAGTCAAGTCATGTTTGGTTATAGCCAGATATCACAAATCCTAAATTAGTCTGGAGGTGATGAGCCCATATACTGAGTCCCACACGACATCCAGAGGAGTGTTTACCGTGAAGCCCGGAGCACAGATGCACTCTCCGCTCACGCCGTGGCAGTCGGCACCGTTCTGGCACCGGCACACCTGCTGGCACAACTCCCCGTAGAACCCCGGGGTGCACGTCTCGTTGCAGTAGAGTCCGGACCAACCGGGCCGACACGTGCACTCCCCCGACATCGGGTGGCAGCTGTGACAGGAGTGGACACACCGTGGTTAGGGGTTGCACTTCATTATTGTTTAGTTTCTGCTGCTGTAAGTCTATTATATATAACTGTGGCCACATTTCTAAGACCCTGAACCCAACTGGTCCGACCCAAAGCTAGTGAAACATTTTCTACACGTTGACAATCGATAATAAACATGGAAGAAGACAATAGAGACACTCAGAAAGAAAGAACTTAGACAGCTCAGAGCTTCATGGGACTGTTACTAAAGGACCTGATGATGTTTCCCTCCCTGACACAGGTTGAACCTGGCAGTGTGTGACGGACAGCTGGTCCACCTGACACACAGTCCCATTGAGCAGCAGCAGGACAGCTGTCCTCTGCAGACACATGCAGAGGACAGCTGTTCAGCTAACTGATCACAGCTGCCTGCAGGGACCAACATCTACACACACACACACACACACACACACACACACACACACACACACACACACACACACACACACACACACAGCCAGACATCTCTCAATAAAAAAGATTCAGATTTGAACAATAAAAACTGTAGTGATCCATAATCCTGAAATGTGACAAAATAAATGTGTGTGTGTGTGTGTGTGTGTGTGTGTGTGTGTGTGTGTGTGTGTGTGTGTGTGTGTGTGTGTGTGTGTGTGTGTGTGTGTGTGTGTGTGTGTGTGTGTGTGTGTGTGTGTCTCATGTTGACAGTCATCACTTCTCATCTTCCAACAAAGGCATCATTCTGGAACGTTTTAAGCAACTGATCAACAATTGGTTTTCAAAATGTTTCAAAATATTAACCCCGTCTACTAAACGCAGGATGCACAGTGTGTGATGCGTACCTGCGTGTGTTGTGGGCGTAGCACGGGCACTTCCTGTCGCAGCGGAGGCCGTAGCGTCCCTCAGGGCACAGTCGGACGTCACATGTCTCCCCTGTGTATCCGGGCTCACACAGGCACATCCCGTTGGTGTGGTAGCACTTTCCGTTGTTCTTGCATTGACACGTCTTGGCACAGCCGGCACCGAAAGTACCAACCGGACACTCCTCCTGGCACCTGCACACACACACACACACACACACACAGTTTATCCATCAGTGATGTGAGAAGAGGAGGTGAACAGCACTTCTTATGCATCCTGAAAGATGATAATTTGAAGCTTTAAAGCAAATCAAGGGAGGGCCTTAGTTAGCTTACTGCTTTTACAAAAACATAAAGGACTGTATGCAGACTGCAGAGCTTCAGCAGAGCAGACCACTTGTTTATAAATGAATTCAGAGGGGATTCATTACCTCTGCCCTGGTTACAGTACACACTCACATCAGTCTGACCACCAAATCAGGCTGGGTTAGAAAATGAAATGCTCTGAAAAGCTAAACAGATGTGGAAGGGTCCAAAGTAATCAAGCAATTATGTTGTGTTTGTCTGTCCTAAACCTTAAGATGATTTATAAAGAAGCCTTGAAATGCTTCTATTCCTCAGTTTAAAGCAGTTTGGCTTGCTCGAGTTGGGAAGTTTTGGAGTGATGTTGGGCGTTATTGAGGATGCAGTCTATTTCTGACATTTCCAGGGTCAAAAATGGCAGTTTTATTTATATTTGTACTCCCGATGGACTGAGTTTGATTAATTCTTGGTTGATTTGGAAGATTTAGGGGACTCTGGATCATTTAGATTGGACAGATTGCCTATTTATCTGAAGAAAAGTTGTGCACAGTAGAGGTAGTCATTGTCAGCTTGTGTTCTCTCTATCCAATAGTAGCAGCACTACTCATTGTAGTCAAAATCAGCCAATTGAGAGTACAGATATGGCCACTCTCTGGTTAAAACGGCCATTTCTGATCCTGAAAATGTCAGAAATGGACTAAGCACCCTCAATAACCCCGAAAACCACTCAGAAACAATGAAAATCTGCCATTTTTTGTAACTATTGTCCCCATAGGCTATAATGCTAATTATGCTAACGAATGCAACTTTTGCTCATTGCGCAACATCTGCACGTTAGCACCCGGCCGTTCCTATGAGCTGCAGGGGACCCGTACAGATGCATTTCTAGCATGAAACGTTGGGGTTGATGTCGTTATTGCAGATATTTTAACATCCACATTCTTGTAAAGCTCTGACAGATAATCCCCCCCGGTTCAGTGGTTCCGGGTGTGGCCTGACCAGCCCAGTTGTGAGCAGTGGCTGGGCCTGTGACGTTCGGCTCCCCCCTTAACCCAGCATTTACTCATGAGAGGGCAGTCGACGGGCTATTCCTGGCTCGGTGCTGGTCGGACTAAGTATATGGTGTGTGCTCTCTGATATTGTTAATTATATGGGCTGTAATCCCGGCGTGGCGCTGCGCTCAGATCCGTCTGTGAAAACACTGACTGGGCTTCCTGGTGCTGGTTTCTCTCTCCAGGATGTGGAAGAGTCGAGCAGACACAGAAGATTTCCCTTTGGATTCTTAAGCAGATCATAATCAGGTCCAGTGAGGACAACAAGGTCGTTTTGTCTGTGAGAAACGAGCCTCAATGTTTGGGACAAATGCATGATTTAATATCTTTATGTTCTATATTTAATTAGCTGTAGCCCTTCATAGTGTTTATATTTGACAGATAATCTTCATTTATTTTGCATTTAAGTTCTATTTTGAGATGTTTTTATGTGATGTTTATTTCATAATCACAGAACACCTTGTTGACATGCTGCTGTGAGGAATGAACATCCTAAATTGGGATCTACAAAGTATATTTGATCTTAGAATGACACGAAAACAATATTCTGCAGGAGGATTCGTGAGTCATTTATAGGGCTCAAAAATACACTAAGTGTTCAAACAAATCTAGAACTGTTTCATGAATAAACACACGCCTGACTTGAAGTGAAAGACACATTAAACTAGAATATTTCCTGAGAAATTCACTACTATAAATACCGTCCACTTAAATGGGGATGAGCTATTTTCATTTTGTGAAAGATGCCTTTTGCTTCTATGAAACACCACATGAATGTGCAAACAAATGTGTTTATGAAACATGTATTTCTGGCTCTGGGAACACAGTCTGAAAACTCCACAAACAACACATCTAACAATATGTAAATCATGCCAAACCCAGAGGTAAAGTAACCAAGTACATTTACTCGTTATTGAGTTATTTACTTGAGTATTTCCATGCTATGCTACTCCTCCACTACAATTTAAAGGGAAATAATGTCATTTTGCTCCCCTACATGTTTGTCTACTTTAAACTAAATGCATGTCTACAAATTAAACTAATGAACTAACTCTTTAAGTCACAAAAGAATCCAAATTATTGAAATATTTTACAGAAAGCAGCAGTAAAATGCTACTTGATGCCACAATATTATCCAGAAATGTCTAGAAGTACAATTGAATTCACAGATAAAGGCTGTTTTTCTGCACAATGATTACTTTAACTTAGGTAAGACTTTGAATGCTGGACCTTGTCAATAATCTATTGGTACTTTTACTCAAGTGAAGCATCTGAGTACTTCTCCCACCGCCGTATGAAGATGATGTTGGACGTGTATGTGTGATTATTACTGCTATTTATTCAGTGCCTCCAAACGGCTGCTCTCTGACCGCGATGTTGATTCTCTTACCGCTCTCCGGTGTATCCGGGGCTGCAGACACACAGTCCCGTGGACAACACACAGAAGCCGTTGTTGTGACACTGACATTCCTGGGAACAGTTCTGTCCAAATCTCCCCTCTGGACACGGCTGTCCACACACTGTACCCTGCACACAGCAAACACACGCACGCTGTTGATGTTCTCTGAATGCATGCCTTTATGTTTTTCTAATGCTCTTGTGTGTGTGTGTGTGTGTGTGTGTGTGTGTGTGTGTGTGTGTGTGTGTGTGTGTGTGTGTGTGTGTGTGTGTGTGTGTGTGTGTGTGTGTGTGTGTGTGACTTTCAAGGAAAACCATGACCTCATTTTCCTAATCGGAGCTCTGTTCTGTAGTCTTCAACTTCACAATTCTTGACAAGAATTCAGAGCTCCTTCCACCATGACTTCAAGATAGGGGCTTTAAGAGACTTTGATTCGCCTCCAGTCGGTGAGCCTTTTAACTTTATCACATCTGTTAAAGGAGCGGGTCCCTCCTCCCCTCTTATCAGGACTGTCTCTGCTCTGGTTCTGCTCATGCTGACATGTTAGCAGAAGATAGCGTGTGTGACTTATTTGAAGCGTAAGCACAATTCAAGAGCAGAATGCACCTATTGTAGGACATAAGATTTTGCTCATGATGCACTACATGTATTATACCCCTGCCCGCACACTCTCAAAATAATCATAAACGAAAGTAAGAATTCAAACTAAGCGTAGTGGTCGTACCATCCACCCTGCAGGACAGGCGCACTCTCCGGTCACATGGTGACACACGCCTCCATTCTGACACGGACACCTCTCCTCACACTGCTGCCCGTGTTTACCTGGAGGACACAGGTCTTCACAGCTGGGAAGAAAAAGAAATAGAGATTATACAACAATCATAAAACTAGCTGGAAGGTTCAGTCCGAAGATGAGAGATAATTCATTTGAAATAAGGAAATTCTTGGATTCATTAGCATCACTCAAGTTAGCACTATGACCTGGACCTATTAGCAAAACGTACTTTACAGAGCTGAATGATATGCTAGGCCAAAATTCAAAAAGAGAAACAAAATCAGAAGTATGAAAAAAAAATGGGAGACAAAAAGTGTGAATTTTTCAAAGATGATTAGGGCCACGTGATGAAGGAGTAAGAATAATGTATGACTTTCTAGCTAGAGAGGTTGCAATCTGATTGTCATCTGGCTAATGGTGATGCAAGTGTACTTTAAAGTGGTAACTCATACTGTATCACCTAACTGAAACGAGCGGGGAAACGATATGTGCAAAAAGGGCTCGATATCATTTTTGTCAACCTATAGAAAAAGATGGGCTCATACTCTGGCCTCAAACAAACCTACTTGACAAACTGGCTTTGGAAAGACATGTTGACGCTTGTTATCACATCCAGCAGCAAAGAATACAAACCTGACTGCTCCCCACACCTAACACGTGTTGGGATGAGCAACAGGAAACACACACACTCTGGGACTCACAACGCTCCGGTGTATCCCGGTGAGCACTTGCACTCTCCGGTGACGTGGTGACAGGCGGCTCCGTTCTGGCATTGGCATTTCTGCTGGCATCCGTTTCCATAGGTGCCCACCTCACACTGGGCCTCGCAGCGCCACCCTCTGTACCCCAGGAGGCAGATGCACGCTCCGGTGATGGGGTTGCACAGGGCGCCGTTCTGGCACTGACATCGGTTGCTGCAGTGGGGGCCCCAGCGGTCACTGTCACAGGCTGAAGGGAGACGGACAAGAATCAAGATTTAGTGTCAAATGAAGGGTTTCTCTGCACTGATTGTCATTTCTGTAACAGTTTCCAAGCTTCAGGAGGGCTTTTACGGTACATTAACAGTCACGTTAACAGCTTAGTGAACCTGGAAATGTTGAGTACCTCAAAGTTTTATGATAGACATGTATAGTGCGGGTCCTGAGCACATAGAAACTGACGGAGCTGAATCAATTTCTGACATTTTGTGGATCAAAAATGGTGGTTTTAACCAGAAAGAAGCCATATTTGTACTCTCGTTGGGCTGATTTGGACTACCATGAGTAGTGGGTAAGGGACATAGAGAGCCCAAGATGAACATTATTACATCTACTGTGCACCATTTCTTTTTATAGATAATCTGCCTAATAAGTCCCCTAAATCTTCAAAATCGGCCCAAAATTAATCAAAATCAGCCCACAGAGAGTACAAACATGGCACTTGTTATCCTGAAAATATCAGGCATGGACTCAGCACCCTCAATAACCCCTAAAACCACTCAGAAATTGTAGAAATCGGCTAAGCCATTTTTAAACTATTGTCCACACAGTGGGCTATAATGCCAATTAACGCAACGTATGCTAATTATGCTAATTATCCATAATATGCAAGCTATCATCCGTCAGGTCCTTTGTGCTGGGGACCCGCACTGTACATTTCTATCATAAAACTTTGGGGTAATCTTTCATTGTGTCTACCACAAGCACCAGACAAGGAAGACCTAACAGAAGATCCCTTGTGACTCAATTCTCAAGATAAGCACATCAGATGCAAGTTTGGGATAAGTCGCATGATTGTCTGTTCTGTTATCTTCTCATCATTTTTCAAACCACTGGAAGTGCAAACCCTGATCACAAAGTGGGTCTAACACTGCGGTGGAAGTCAAACTGAGGACACTGCTTTAAGTATGATGATGGTGTTATAGATGCTATATTTTATACAGACAATAGGTGCCAGAACCTACAGCGTATTGGTCCATGCAGACTCCTCATTCCTGTCTAGTTTACACACTCTTTACTTACAATTCAGTCAGTATGATAAGAGCTGGATAGCACTTCAGCCTACCTGACTGTATTCTGACTGTTCACATGGTCGAGCTCCAAGTTCGATTGTTTACATGTTAATCCATTATTAGCCTGAACCAACTTAGAGTCTGAAACCCAAGCTGGCTCCCCATCAACCATCTGATTGTACAAACAGACTCATTTACTCTCAATTATAGGTTGGTCACGCGGGCTACGGCCTCCTCATTAACCTTTGGCTGTCGGGTTTCAGCCCTAATCAGACCCCGCCTTATTTACACGAGCTCTGCCACGGCTCCGGCCTTCCAACCACCGCTTGCAATGGCAGCCTCAGCATGTGCAGCCGCAGTAAACGGGTAAACCTGTGTGGGACCACATGTTTAGTTTTAGATGTCTTTCATCTTGTCACGTCATATCTTGCTCAGGGCCTGGTGATGTGTGGGGGCAGACTGTTTTACGGTGACTGCCAGACCTTTCATTATGGGACTCTATATAAAGTTTAGGGGGAAAGTGAGATGTCCTACGTGGAAAAGAGCCAGCAATTGAAGGTTTAGATAAGGATTCTAGAACTCACAGTGTGTTTATTACTGTAGCGCTGCAGCTAACGGTTTAGCAGTTCATTAAAACTAAAGGATAGCTTCAGCTAAACGTCGGACTGTTCTACTTTATGCTCTGCAAGTGTGATGCAAAGTACTGCGTGTAAAGTTATCTGGTCCAGCAGTTCTGTAGAAAACTGCAAAACTCTGGTTCACAAGGTTGGACTTTGGTTAAAATCCACACAACTGCACGGCCACTTCAAAACCATATAATTACATTAACGCTCCATTTGGCGGCCCCAATATACCGATCAAATTTCACCGTAGTGTTTCTTATTAATGTGAAAATGACAGAATGTAAAAGCAATCTGGGCAACAGTGATAGTTACTGTGGTTTCTTCCTGATTTGAGCAGCTGTTCCCTCAACTACTTCTAACAGAACTTCATTTGAATGATGTTCATTTTGACTTGAAAGCCTGTCTCCCATGATGCAGTACCGCTTTCCGCCTGAACTGTTGCTAATGCTATGTTAGGGGGCGCTGTTTCACCAAAACTCAACAATAATACTATCAGAATGTTTGTTTCTCAACTTAATCCAGGATGTTAGATGGTGAAGGAATGCAGGACATTTCTTTTACATTTCAATATATTTATTTTTATAAGACCCCCCAGCAACCCCACCATTATGCATGCTATCTTCACCAATTCTGAAAGCCCCCTGGTGAGGAGCATAGACCCAATGTTCTGAGGAAAAACACATGTATTATTTGAAGCAGAAAAGGCTAGTTAATGGAACTTTTTTTCAGGTCATTTTTTATTTATTTATGATTTGCCACATGTCTTGTACAAATACTGCCATAAAAATTACATTTCTGTTTCCCTGTGAGCTCAGGGTCCTCTCCTCTAGACAGAGCCTGGTGTTTGTGTGCCCAGCATGCCGAGCAACACAACCATCTCCAACCATGCCACATTTCTGAAGTTGCCCAAGTGATTAACAGGCTCCTTTTATTCGTCCTGCATTAGCCTGCTTCACTCTGACCCAGTAAAAAAAAAAGTGCGTATGCTACTTCCTTTTCCCTCGGGCAGTCTGGCCCTGTGTGACAAGCAGTGGTGAGGGCCGAGGGGGGAGGGATGGGGGACAAAGAGGAGGAGGAGGAGATTGAAGATAATAAGATGCACATGTAAAACCCTCCTGAATTCATCCCCGTACCTTTGTGAAACCTGACCTAGATGGAATAAAAGACCAAACTCCAGGAGCTCGGGGCTTCTCATCCGCCCGCTGAAGAACAGAGTGTTCTCTTTCTTTCTATTCAAGATGGCAGTGAACAGAAAACACTGCAAGGTTTGATCACAAGGCGCTTATAAGCCCCCCTAATGTTACCCAGATTCTGTGTCGTTTCCTACTGTACTGAATCAACAACACAAGAGAGACGGGGAAACTTCTCACATTTTTATACATAAAAATGTGAAAACAAAGAAGAAGCTTCACACCCAGGGAGATTTCAGGGGGGAGAAGAGTCAGTCAAGTAGAGAGAGAGAGAAAGACTCGAGCCAGGAACTTGAGCTGCCAGTTGTTGAGAGTTGGCTCGGCTCCCACTGGGATGTTTTTCCATCTATTTGGTGATTACTCAGTCTACCAGGCATGGGGCACTCATGGGAACAGAAAACGGCCTTTCACACTGATACGGAGGATTCCCAGTGAGAACAAACATCTGTAGCAATGTTCTCCACGCTGGCATTATGCAATATAACTATCTCACCATTAAGCCTTTAACCCAGGCTTTAAATCAAAAAAGAAACCCATTATCTTTTTGTGTCTTCATGCAAAGTTAAACACTTTGACACGCTCCACTCATCCCGCTCGGTTTGAACATTTGAAGTGCATTAAATCACTGACTGTTTAGGATATTGCGGTTGAGAAATGTTGGACTCATCCCCTCTTTCCATACAAAACCACACTGAGCAGGTGAGTGCAGCCAGGTTAAACAACCCCTTACTCCGCCCCAAACTCCAGTGCACGCCCACCACCAATAAATAGAAACACATAAACCCCAAATCTGGCTCCTACGTGCAGCATTCCCTGGTTGGGGTATCGTTACGATCCCTTACCCTTACATGATGTCTCTATTGGAGTGTTTTTCTTTATGCATATTATAATGTGGGTCATCTGTACGGTGGCTAACAGGTGCAAACGTGTCACAACAGAGCGAAACAAGTCCATTAAAAAGGGGAAGGCACTGGAACTTCAGAAGCGATGCAAATATGAAAACACAAATGTGCTAAAACACATGCAGCGGAAGAGAGATCTTTACCAACTTGTCAAAACATGCACAGCGCTAAATCAAAGGGCAAAACGCTGCAAGAAGCTCAAAGCACAACCGAAACTGTTTATAGGGGACCCTAAAAACTGATGCACACAGCTGGGCTGTTTTTTGGAAAGTTACCTAAAATGTACGTTTTATTTTTACAATGTGATCACATGACCCCTTCCAATATTACCAGGTTAGCTAGTTACAGCAGATCTGCAATAATATCAGACTTATATTTTTGGTACGTTTCCGTCGAGACAGCCGTCTATCTTTAGAAGATAGATAGAATCGGAGGATGAAACCCTCTTTATTGTCACATACATGCACACAGCAGAGCACACACAGTGAAATTGGTCCTCTGCATTTAACCCATCCTAGTACTAGGAGCAGTGGGCAGCTATCGTGCAGCGCCCGAGGAGCAATGGGGAGGGGGGATTGGAGGTGTCTGGTGCCTTGAACCGGCGACCCTACAATTCCCAGTCCAAGCCCCTACTGACTGAGCCACTGCTGGACAGTCAGTGATAGACAGAAGTGGTCCCAGCTGTGTGCGTCACATTTTAGTGTCCCCTGGTTTCCGTTGTGTTGGAGCTTCTTGCAGGGTTTAGTTTCTGCAGCGCTTTTCTTAGAAAAGTTGGTGAAGATGATTCTTCAGCTGCATGTGTTTTGGCACATCCGTGTTTTTAGATTTGCATCGTTTTTACAGCTGCAGCGTGTTTCTGATAATGGAAATGTTTTGGGTCGTTGTAGCGCATTTCCACCTGTCAGTCATTGTACCTCTGAGCCTTTATTGAAGGTGCTACAGCGGGGATGACATGCATTAGGGTCCCCACGATGGAGTTAAACACAGGTCCGTTGGAATGAGGACATGAGCTGTACCAAGTGAGCTACTCGGCGGCTCTTGGAGTGTATCTTTTAAAGAGGTAACTCCATCAGTTTTTCACACTGAGATGAGCTTGCCTCTCAGTCTGTGAATACAGAAAGCCTTCTGTGTTGCTCTGGAGGGGTTGTGGCCAATCAAACACAACCCTGATGTTGTCACGGTGATGTCATTGTGACCTTGGATTTTTCATGGTAAACACACACTCGCTTGTTTCAAAGAAATACTGTGATGGACCCGGAGTAAAATCTGCTGGTGTGTGACACGCTTTTCACAACATGTGTCGCTGACGGCCGGTTATGATTTATGAAGTGTGCTCGAAGATAATCGGATCAACTGTTTGATTATGCTTTGGAAAATGTACCCCAGTCAAAAGCAGCCTGTCCTGTATTGATGGATAAAATGTGTCTCATCTAAAGTCTCACACATGTCAGTCGGTTTGAAGGACACACACACAGATTTCCAAAGGTGCTCCGTTTATTTTTGCTCAGGCAAATTATGGAGGAGGAAGACACTGACATTTCAGTAATACTTTTCAATCATCTTCATATTTCATTTCAGTAATACTTTCTATTTTCTTAATGATTGTTCTTGGACATTTAGTAAGTATGTTTTGGAAAAGGTTAAAAAATCACAAATTAAATAGAAAATTGTATTTATTTGAACAAGAGGTTGAAAACAATATACCTTTTACCAATTCATTTGGGTTTAAGGGAAATAAAGCTCATATTTGTGACATCTGATAACCGCCTGCTGTTTCTGAAAACACCAGCTTGTTGAAGACCAGACTGTGGAGAACTTTGTGGACTACAGAGTGCTCAAAGAGAATATGTGGAGTAAGATATACAGTACCTCTTGTTGTCGCTTCTCTCGCAGCTGAACTGGAGGCCTCATGAGTGTCTTGTGTTGCTATCATGTGTATTAAATCACAAGCTCCAGCGCCCCGGGTCATTTCCTACCACGCAATTTTCTCCTATTATTCCTGCCTCCCCCATGAACACAGCAGCCTTCCCCCCCATTTCCTGTTCTTGGGCCCCCCAAATTGATCCTCAGACATATTGTTGGGGCCCGCTGACCTGTGAAATGCACTCGATGCATCGAGTCTTTAGCGGCTTTCTAGGGGAAATTAAAAATGCTACTGAATGGCAACAGGGCCTGACCCTCTATAACAAGTTGAGCTGCTTTCTCAGAGGAAAAACACAGACACAGCAAGGGACCAACAACATATGAGAGTTGTGTTTTAGAGAACTGACAGAAGGAATCTTTATTATGGCAGTGGACAGTCACACTCAGCTGTAATTTTGGGGAACTTGTTTGGGGAACTTGCCTTGTTTGGTACATATCTGAGGTAGAATAACCCACAGTAATTCTCTTTTTTCGCCTCAGTTTTCTGCTTAAACTAATTTTTGTACAATATTTTCCCATTTGTTTATTTGATTTATCCTTACTTCCATTATTGTACAGCGTTTGTGGTACCAACCATCACTTTATGAATGAATATCCCACAGAATTAAAGAGAGCAAACATAGATAATTGTTATGGCTGCATTGTTTCCAAGCCAGATTCCTACTGACAAATGAAGCATCTTTTTTTTACAGTGTATGTGAGAGCAGACAATCCTAGTGGGCCCAGGAGAGCCCCAGGGACCCAGACACAACAATAAGCTCCTTTATTTCAGTCTGAAACTTAGGACAGCCGGGGCACACCCTGTGGGCTCCTCCATATCGGTATATAGGCCTGCACGGAGACGCGTTAACAATAACATAAATAACATATTTACCGCACACACACGTCAGCCCCGGGGCAAACTGTGAGTAGACAGGACATTGACATCCACTGCTACTCAGAGAACAGTGTGTCTCTTTAAAGTCTGCTGCCTCCTTTGTGCTTTTTTAAAACCTCTTAGTTGAACAACGTCAAAATGTTCAGCAGGTAACTTTTACACACTGAGACAGAAGTGTACATCTCAGTCGGGCACAGGACTTGAACTCCAGTCTCCTTCTGAGATGTGCTACACATCCATCAACCCTCCAGACATCCTCACTTTTACAGTGGGGCAAAAAAGTATTTAGTCAGCCACCAATTGTGCAAGTTCTCCCATTTAAAACGATGAGAGAGGCCTGTAATTTTTATCATAGGTATATCAGAGAGAGGTCAAACGTTTTCTGTAAGTCTTCACAAGGTTTCCACACACTGTTGCTGGTATTTTGGCCCATTCCTCCATGCAGATCTCCTCTAAAGCAGTGATGTTTTGGGGCTGTCGCTGGGCAACACGGACTTTCAACTCCCTCCAAAGATTTTCTATGGGGTTGAGATCTGGAGACTGGCTGGGCCACTCCAGGACCTTGAAATGCTTCTTACGAAGCCACTCCTTCGTTGCCCTGGCGGTGTGTTTGGGATCATTGTCATGCTGAAAGACCCAGCCACGCTTCATCTTCAGTGCCCTTGCTGATGGAAGGAGGTTTTCACTCAAAATCTCACGATACATGGCCCCATTCATTCTTTCCTTTACACGGATCAGTCGTCCTGGTCCCTTTGCAGAAAAACAGCCCCAAAGCATGATGTCTCCACCCCCATGCTTCACAGTAGGTATGGTGTTCTTTGGATGCAACTTTGAATGACCATATGACATTCTCCCAATCCTCTTCTGGATCATCCAAATGCCCTCTAGCAAACTTCAGACGGGCCTGGACATGTACTGGCTTAAGCAGGGGGACACGTCTGGAACTGCAGGATTTAAGTCTCTGGCGGCGTAGTGTGTTACTGATGGTAGCCAAAATCTGAGTTTGAACTTTCTTGTTAACTAAGCTTAAAACAGCCTCCTCAAAAAAGGATCGTTACCTCTACACAGCACCAGGGATAATGTGCATCGAGGCGGTAATTATTGGAATAAGAACACCAGACGCGAGGCGGAGGGGTCTCGATCATCCTGAAGGGTGTTCTTTGTCCCATAATGACCGCTTGGCAGAGTCCATCCTGTGTTCCTGTTAGTGTTCACTTCCTGTCTGTCTTCTCTATCTGACGTCCAGCTCCCCATCTTTTCACCTCTTTCCTTTCTCTCTCTTGATCCACCTTAGCAACGGTCATTATAGTTCTTAACAGCGGTCTGTGCTACTGTATTATTGACCTCTGAAACGTCCGAATCGACCAATCAGAATCGAGTATTCGTTGTAATAAGTAAGGGACAATGTGCAGAGAGGTGGTCATTATTGGAAAAAGGACACCAGACTGCGTGATCATTGAGCCCGACGCAAAACCTTCTGTTGTTGATTACTCTTCTTAGCAATTTTGCTTAGCAGCGGTGTGTTATCGAATATTAACAACCTCTAAAATATCCTAATTCTGTTTTTTATTTGACCACAGTTTTGTAGTTCTGAGATTCTATCAAACATTGGATAAACTCTATGACATCTCAATACATCAAGGACATGGTTAGCTTAAAAAACACCACTATCAACTGACAGTGTCCCTGGGGGAACCTTTCTGGGCATAACAGACTTCAACAGATTGCTAGAGACGCGTCAGTGAGGTTGATTTAAGGACAACACATTTTAAAACATGTCAACACAACTCAAAATAAATCCACACACACAAACACACCATTCATAGACAGAAGAGCTGACCATTGTTCCGACTCAGGCGCCGGCTACTGACAGACCAAAAGCTGCAGTGACATGACTACAGGAGATGACTGCAGGGGATGACTGCAGGGGATGACTGCAGGGGATGACTGCAGGGGATGACTGCAGGGGATGACTGCAGGGGATGACTGCAGGGGATGACTGCAGGGGATGACTGCAGGGGATGTGGCTCCGTACAATTTTATTAGCTGTGGCAAACTGAGATTTAGCTACCGTGCAACCTAATTTGTTAAAACAATTATCATCAGCCTTAAATTTCTATTAGGCCAGACTGAAAGAAGAAGCACAGAGGGCTAATGGAAACCTGCTTCTTAAACTCCAAACACATAAGCAACAAATCTGTCACACTGTTATCCAGCGTCCTGTAAAGCTTCTTAATCAACCCAAAATCCGTCAAAATCAGGAACACAAATATGGCAATATGCCATCTTTGATCCGAAAAAGTGTCAGCCAAGCCATTTTTTACCTCTTGTTGGCATAGGCTACATTGCTAATTACTATTAGCGAACTCATGCTAACTGTGCACATTTCCCAACATGTGCAAGTTAGCATGTGCCCGTACCCGTACTACACATCTCTAACGTAAAACAAGAGGTTAACATTTCCTGGTTCACATTGCAGGCAAGTTTAACATCTAAATTGATGGTTAAGGGGTTAGCATTCATGCTGGGACCGTTGCTATCAACTACAAGCTACAATCTGACCCATACAGTGTTGTGTACTGATGGAAAACACAGTTTAGAGCAGGGGTGTCCAAACTACGGCCCGGGGGCCAAATGCAGCCCGCAGACCATTTTGAATCGGCCCTCAGCAAATTCTAAAAGTTTAATGGAATATGGCCCACAAATTAAACTTCTGCTTGTCTTATATTGTACTTCTCAAATATATATGTTCAGATATATTAATGAGCCCAATTTAAATAATTTCAGTCATTGAGAATTTAAAACATTTTCGAGTTGATCAAAAAAGCCCAATAACTTATTTCTACAACCAGCTTGAAATGTAACCTTCATATTTACTCTTATTCTCAGCAATCTGAGGCTTCTGTTTTAAGGTATGAGCTGCCAACACAATAAATGAAGCCTAAAGACAGACGGGATGTAGGCTGTGTTTTCCTTAAAGCATTCTTCACCTACATTTGATTTGTTTTGCTAACTTATAACGTAACTTATGAGGCAACATTCAACTCTATAAGTGGGCCAGCTCTCCGTATATTTTCTGTATGTGGCCCTCGGTGAAAAAGGCTTGGACACCCCTGGTTTAGAGGGTCAGCAGAAAGATTAGGTGTCCTCCTCTGGGAACAGCAGGAGAAGATATTTCTGAATCTGTTGGACTGACAAACATTGAAGGACCTCAGGGCTACAGCAGCAAGGCATCGGACAAATACATCCAATATTATTAAGAGCACCACAAGCATTGTACTGAAAGAAACATTCAGACCCTTTAAAAGAAAATCCTCCTGACAGTGACATGTTCAGAGCTGGAGACCAGATGCGGTTAGCAGATAGCTTAGCATGATTCTCAGAAATGTGTTTGAGCTAATGAAAAATGACTTTGTACTCTAAAATACATAAACATTTTTCAAATTAGCATACCTCTCAACGACACAGGACACACAGCACTAGTTTCCAAATTAACTTTTCATATGAACAAGAAGATAAATGTAGTTAAAGATATCGTTAGCAACATGGCTACCGCTAGCAGCCTGGGTAACGTTGTGTGAAAAGTAAGAATGGATGGAGTTTAGATGTGCTGGCGTTGGCCATGTGGGAGGAATAAAGAGCGGGCTGTCTTCATTTCCACTCCAGAACCTCTATATTCTTATTTTATTTTAAGTGTAGGCACAACGGAGCTTTAATTTCTCCGGGAGATTGCGACTCGGAGACAGACGGACAGACAGGCTAATAGGGAACCAAGCTAAACGTTGATGGTGCCATTTTCCCACGGCCGTTACATCGCGCCATCAACACTTCATTATGATATGACAACAATGTGCCACTTTAATTGCACATAAATAACCCGTATTTTGTTTTATTTTAGTATCTTTAATATGTACTGCTGGAATGTATGTAAGCATGCAGCCTGGAGAACACACAGGGCTGTGGGTGCCGTGCAGCAGCCAGTAAGACGATACCAGTCTGTTTTTCCTCTCGTGAGTTCAGAGTGCTTTCACAGACAACCAGAGTCTCTCCCACACACAAAGACATGACTGCTTACAGACAGCAGCAGCTGGAGGACTTACCACTGGAGCAGTTGGAGCCCCCCCAGCCCGGCTCACACTGGCAGGTGTTGGGGGCGATACAACGGCCGTGAACACAGCTCTCTGCACAATGAGCTGGACATGGAGGAGACAGGAAGACGGGGATCAGTACAGGCACAAAGACATCTGCATTACAAACAAGTCATGTAGGGGTGAATAAAGAAAATACCCCCCCTCCCGAAACAGAGCTTACTTGAGAATTACATGCATGAAAACTTGACTTTATCCAAAATAGTATTGGACACGTTTGTTTTGAATCAAGTAAATAATTATTTCTGAAACTCGAAACGATCTTTCCTGGGAAGTCCCGGGACTGTTTTCGAAATAACATTTTGGTTTAAGTTGAACTGAAACCAGTGTTTATATGAAGCATGCTTATGCAAGTGTTGCTTCTGTTTCTCTTCACTGTTTTCATGTCCATGCATATGAAAATACATTTACAAAAAACCCCCTCTCAGCTCTCCACTCTGTTCCCCATGCAGCTGGTTGCTAGCTAATGTGGCAATCAGTTTACAGTCATATAAAAGAAGCATTGGAGAATATTTGATATGCATTATGTGATCGATAAATGCTCCTAATTGACGGAAAAAAAGTCCAATTAACTTTCTGATGACTGTTGATTTATCCCTTCCTCACATCACAGCCAATGTTAGGATCACTTCGTAGTAAGGGCTGTTTTTATTTCAATTCATACCTCAACGAATCAAAACCTACTTTTTTTTACAATGTTTTGTACATGATAACTTGGATAAAATGCCTCATGCTTGTAATTCAATCAACATTTGAAAAGACTTAATTGGTCTTTTTTGGAATCCTCAAACGTCAAATCCACGAGCCAAAGCATAACCAATTACGTGTATATGTTTTCAGCCTTTAATCCCGTGGTTTTCTAAAGAATATCAGCATTTCTTAGTTGAGTCCAACACCAGACTAAAAGCTAAAGTGAAGATACACTTTTTATTCAGCTTTGTAAAGTTGACTGACTTCTTATTCTCATTATTTGGCAAATAAAAAGAAGCAGACCTCGGCTTCGCAGCAGCCAGACACACTGACTCCATCCACAGCAACATTCACTGAGTTTAACGTTAATGCGATGTGACTTCCGTCTCTGTATGACACCCATCTGGAATAGCCCTGTTTCCTCAGATCAGGCTTATCCTCCTTCAGAGAACTTCTGCAAGAAACATGTGATATGTGCTCATACAAGAGAGCCCTTTCACTCCGAAATACTTTTCCCTGTGATCTCCCGGGGCGTTATCACAGCCCTTTGCATGAATCCAACTGTGGTCTCAGCCAAAAGCACTCTGGTATTGTGACTTCTACCACCATCCACCATCAGGCGAGCAGGGCTGTGTGGAGCATAATGATTTCTTATTCTGTCGCAGCTCGACAACAGTTGTTGTTATTGCCAACGGCCAGAGGGGCTTCCCACCTGTTACTGCCTTCTGGCTGCTGACAGGGAGAGAGTAGGGGAGGAGGGGGCTAGTAGCCTCATTGGCCACTGTAATGACTTTTCTGACTAGTGAAAGTCATTCAGCTGTAACCTGTTTTCCCCAGTAAGTGGAGGCAGGATGTAACCACTGTGTGCTGACCGAGAGCCATAGCATCTTCAGCATTCAAACATTTATCCAGATCCTTTAATCTATCACCCGTTTACATATTCCTTAACCACAACTTTCTGGAGAATCGATTTTGCTGTAGCTCAGTCTGTATGGGCCAAGCTTGGGAACACGAGGGTCGCCGGTTCAAGTCCCAGGCCGGCCCAAGTATGGAGAGTGGAGTGGACTTTGAGAGGTGTCAGTTCCCAGGTGATGAATAAATGATTTAGTTTAATTCCTCCTTTCCTATATATTTAATTAGGTATATCCTCCGCAGCATTTTTGGGTCCATTTGTGTTTCAATCACTCATTTAAAGTCACGGCCGAGTGATTGGAGATACTCACGTGCACAGATCTCTCCGTTCTCGTTGAAGCCCGGGCAGCACTGGGACTTCCTCCGGTACATGGTCTTGGTTCCTCTCCGATAGGCTATCCGATAGCTCACCCTGACAGGAAGTGAGGTAAAGGATCAGACAGTGAATGGGATGACAGTCTATACGTCAATTCTGCCCTGATGGAGACGCTCTGAGGACTAAAGGAGTCCGTGTCGAATGCATTAATCTGAATGCATCATCACTCTGCCCTCTTTCCCTGAAATGTTTTTGAACTTTTTCACCTAGGCTCAATCAGCTGATCCCACCTCAGTGCAGTTGCTAACACACGCCACCATCAGCTGACAGCAGGAACCACACAGCGTACAGTTGAGAAGTTCACCATGACTTTGGAAATCTGTATAAATCTAGTGTTGTATCACATCACTCAATATCTACTTTTGCAGTTAAATAATGTCATAACTGGGGCTAGTTCACCATTCTATACATGTTCAGTACATTTTATAATGCTGATACTAGTATGTGTACCTTGGATGTGTATTTATAAGCTTTTTATCTTCATTTAAAAGTAATTTATTTGTCTTTGATCTGCACTCAATTCCCTGTTTTTGACAAATAAGGTATTTCAGATTTCCCTCAGTATCCTGTTATTGCAACCCATCACAACACACTCAGTTGATTATGAAGTGGTTTTACTATCGCCAAGTACACTTTGACAAATGCTGCTCGTTTATAATGCCTTTGAGTGGTTTAATATACAAATTATTATCGTTGCAAGGGTACTTGTCACTTGGAAACACGCCTGAGTTGCCTAGATGAGTTCAACTGTAGCTGGGAGCGTTTGTAGTGGCTTAACTCAGGAAAAAAACAACTCAGGTTTCCACATGATAACGACAGGACAGCTTTTTTTGTTGCGTTCATATTTAAAGAAGCCAAGATTGTTGTCATTGTTATGTTAAATAATTGCAAGTGCATTTAGATTTGTGCAAAAAGCATTAACATAAATTGCCTGACTCGAACAATAAGTGTCCGGAACACTGTGGTATGATTTGGATAAAGGTTCACAGGTGTATGTAGTACAGTACATAGCATGCACAAACAATGGTATGGTCCCCCGTCCCACACACTGTCCGGTGTGTATCGGGCGTCAGAGACGTGGGCCTCACCTATGTCGGGTGCACTTAAACCAGTTGAGGATGTCGGTGCAGCTGGTGTAGTAAATCTGATCAAAGGGGTGGGCGTACGACTCCTGCACCGTCACCGAGTAACTGCAAGAGAGAGGAGAGAGAGGAGAGGGAGGAGAGGGAGGAGAGAGAGTCAGGTCAGGTCAAATGTGTTTCTGTGTGTGTGTGTGTGTGCGTGTGCGTGTGTGTGTGTGTGTGTAAACAGGATTACATATCACCTCAATCCTCTTGTACTCTACATTGGAGAATGTTTGGTATACATTATGTGATTAATAAATGCTCCTAATTGATTGTTAACAAAGTCCAACTCATTTTCTGATGACTGCCGATTCATAATTTCCTCATCTCACAGCCAATGTTAGGATCATTTCGTAGTATTTTATTTGAGTTTCATACATCAATTTATACTTTAACAAATCAAAACTCACTTGGAAGGAAATGCCTCATGATTGTTATTCAATTAACATTTTAATAAACTTAATTGGTCTTTTTTTAAATCCTCAAACGTCAAATCCATAAGCTAAAGCGTAACCAACTACTTATATATTTTTTCAGCCTTTAATCCCGTGGTTTTCTAAAGAATATCAGCATTTCTTAGCTGAGTCAAACACCTGACTAAAAGCCAAAGTGAAGATACACTTTTTTCCCTGCTTTGTAAAGCTGAGGGACTTCTTATTCTCATAAATGAAATAACTTGGTGCCACGATGTTCCCAAACCTGAGGATCTTGTCAGTTCTAAGAATAAACTGTGTCTTCCTCTGAACAACAACACACGGAGGCTCTCGTGTGTGTGTGTGTGTGTGTGTGTGTGTGTGTGTGTGTGTGTGTGTGTGTGTGTGTGTGTGTGTGTGTGTATGCAGCTGTTCCTTAGATTAGTCCGTGAAAGGCAATATAGCTGGGAAAAGAGCCTCTCCACCTTGCTTTCTTGAGGAGAAATATCACAGTAATTTCACTCATTAGCACTTTGTTTCATGTCTGTTGAATCTGTACCCAAACAGAAACAAGATACAACATGTTATTGAGAAAGTGAATGAGGGGCTTCAGAGGCGTTGGTAGAAGCACCTACGATAGCTTGCTCACCCCTGTTAACAGTCTTTATGCTATGCTAGGCTAACCGTGTAAACAGCCCTGCTTAGAGAGAGCAGGGTGGGTTTGTTGGTAAGGGTCGACGTTTTTGAATTTCCAACTACTTCCTCAAAATTATCACTTTTTCTAATTTTCCGAAAAAAATCTGCATTTTTTTCTTAATTTCGACTTCTAAAAATGTCCCACTATTTTCTCATTATTCCAACGCCTTCTTCGTGTGGCCCTAATCATCTTCTTTAAAAAATGCACCTTTTTGTCTCCCAATTTCTCTACAAATTTAGACTTTTTTTCTTCCAAATGATCACTTTTTATCAAAAGAAAATTCTAAATGCATTTGGACTTTTATTAATGTCCCACTATTTTAATCTTTGGATTGGTTATGATGTTTGCATGATATTTAAAATCAGAGTGACCTTTTTATCTGTGTGACATATGCTTATCAGGTGAAATGCTTTTAAAGAATAAGGTAATGGGACCCACCTCTCCCAGTGGCTGCAGACATTGGGGTCCTCCAGGTTGAGGGAGGAAGTGATGCAAGGCAGGAAGCAGAGGGCCACGGCCAAAGTGAGCGTGCTGTGGCCTTGCGACGACATGGCCACCTCAGTCAGAGCTGCACCTTCACACGGGAGAAGACACACGTTAACGGGATGCAGTGGAAGGGTGTGTGTGTGTGACAGCCTAAATATCCTGTGTTAAATTTAGCTAATCTGAATTTGACCTATGCAACGGCTTAAAATGTCTTCAATCTTCCATTTCTTACGCTGTTAAGTCTCCTCATTGAAGCATTTTCTTTTTGCCTCACCACTAATCCCAGCAGTCACACACTCCAATGGGACCCTTACCAAACAAAGTGGTGCCTTTGTCCAGCAACATACAGTAAATGTTTGATTAAAACTGATGTGGATCGGCACACTTCTTTACTGGCGGTCCTGGGACCACAAACCTGGAGATAGTCAGTTTTCTTTTACACAACGGTGGCATTCGTCAAAGACTGGGATGGGATTTAGGTGAGCTGATCATGGCATGTACTTCAAACTGACTGGTTTAGGAAGGAGAAGTGGTGACTGAAATTTCTATCTTGCCTCAGACGTGAGGACAGTGACACAATTAGGTGCGTGTATCTGGCTGTAGTCGGAGGAAAAGCAAGCGTTGTTCTTAAGGAGTTTGCAAGTTCAACCAACTGGGAATCAACACAAGCCGCAATCGATAAAAATCGAACAGAATAAAAACTAGAAGGTATATTTTACTCTGCATCTAGACGAGTAATGCTCCCACAAATCAGTGCTGCAATCTTTTGTTTCGAAGAACAAGAAGAAGATCTCAACCTCGATGTTAACCCTAACCCCAACCAGTTATCTCCCTAACACCTTTCCATTTACAGCTATATGGGAAACACTATCCAAAGGAAAACAGATTAACACTGCCAGCATTAAACCTCGACACCATCGGATAAAATACTCACTTGATGTGTCTAAACCTCATGTCAGCTCCAGATTTATGAACCAGACTTGATCTCATGTTGCAGCTAAGAGGAACATTTACAGCAGCAACTCTTCCAATGAACATTTGTCACGTGAGTATTGTATTATGTCAGAGAAGGAGAATCTAAATGACTAGTTAAGGTCGCATTTTATTTGGAGTTGTTCTGAAAAGCGCCTCCATGTTTACACGATGTGAGACGTATCACTTGAGTCTCTGGAGGGATGTGTAGGATTTATCCACAGTAGATATGTCTGCTTTTTCCTCCTTAATGGCACAGAAACAGCTGGCTACTTTATTACTCCAGCTGCTTGATGAACCCATCAGGTATTTAAACATCTAGAGGCCGACGTGGTTAGCCCCCCCGTGTCTTCTGGCTGACTCCTTTCCTCCGTGGTTGATGGAGGAAGACTGCGAGGTGGCTGCTGACAGGGTGTCTGCGCAGGCTCTTTATGGGCCCGTCCTCTCTGGTTTCACGGAGCACAGAGAGAGAGGGGCACAGCTGCCTGGTCCAAGACAACTGCACTGCTGTACAAACAAGGGCCATGCTGTGTGTGTGAAAGGGCTCCAGACACTTAATGGAGCGGATTAGGCTTTGATACACTGTTCCAGGCAGCACAGTAGTGACGCCTCTCTGTCCGCTCACAGAGACTGCAGGAACTCAAGACCCGCCGTGTGAAGTCCGTCCAAGAATAGAGACACAGGCCGCCCTACACACTCGGACCCATGCTTTTCTGCTCATACATGCAGTTTTGGGGTCTGTTTTCATGAATAAACAGAACAATTAGCTGCAATACAATCATATTGGGTGTGTGTTCCCTCACTTCCTGTGTGGAGATAACGGGATGACGTATTTTGTAGGTAGGCCCTTCTCCAGAGGATTTTGGAATATTGTAAAAAAGATCTGTGGAAAACAAACCTGTTTGGTAAATGTACGTTTGGTTCAGCCGGATAATCTCCACATATCCTACCCTACTTTTATAACTTTCGAATCGTACATCTAATCGCCAGAAAATGCTACGTATGCTATAAACGAACTACAGAGGAGTACAGCAGGGTCGCACGACTTCAACGTCACGCCAACTTAAGATCCTTTCTACTGACTTTCTTGAGCTTGCATATTTTAACAGAGCTTTTCCTTTTAGCCACACTGAGTTTAACTAGAAGTCACAACCGTTTCAATTACCATTACACATTTAGCGGGAGTGTTTACGTGTTCGGCGTAATGACGTACAACGTGCTCGACAGCTTCTGTAGCAAAGCCAGCGAATTCAGCCACTTGTTAACAACCAAACCACGTAAACTCTGCTGGTGTATTTAATGTCGTAGAACAAAACGTGATCCGTCTTCTTAAATTTGTGTCAACCACAGACCTTATTTCGAGCTATTTCCCAAAATCCTACATAGAAATCGCACTGACTCTGAGACGAATGAACCGGAAGTGGTAAAATGCTGACTCACTTCCGGGTTTTAGGACTCATTCCTGCACCACTCTATTTGTCTTTAACCCTCCTGACTACTGGTTATAACACCAGTGAATATACACTGAGTACTGTGTGTACTCAGATGCCTAGTCTGGAGGGTTTCATAACACCTATATCAGAAGACCTAGAGGCAAACAAATGTAAAACACAATATTTATGATGAATGATGTCAGATTTGAGCCGAACTACAGGAAGATTTTAAACAAAAAAATCTACCAAACTGCAGCTGAGACACCAGTGAATCTAAAACAGGATGAAGTCCGACAGTTAGTGTATTTTCTGTAGGTTGCAACGATCGTAGTCCTCTCCTGGTAAACAACAACATGCCTTGCCCAATCCCACCTCCACCTGTCTACCATTGAATCCACCAGAGCCTGTAGCATCCTTCAAAATAAAAGCATGAAAACTACTCTTAGCCTAAATGGCACTGAATAATGATTTTTGAAATTCCTCCAGCAATATTTAAACCAGGAACAACACACACCAGGATATCTAAGGCTCAGCCAAGTTTAGAGAGTACTGTATGTCTTACAGAAGCACTCGTTAATGATGGTTGGTGGGCACGTTTGTCCCACAATGCAACCGACATAAGAACAGAGAAATCAGACTGAATATCTACTGTTTTTTTTACACAGAACCATCTGAGAAATATGTTTAAAACAAGGCAGGTCCTTTAAAAAAAATACCTGGCAGGTGGTTGGATGAATCACCTTTCATTCAAAGCATAACCAATAGAGAACGAGTATTTGACTCAAGCCCCGCCTTCCAAGTTATGGAGGGAAAATTGCTCTGGAGTTGACCTATTTTAGAACTTTTAAGAACTAATGATTTAAATAAGGCTTATCCAGGTTTCAAACTGTGTAGTAGGCGTCTCTTTTCCAATGCAAGTCAATGGGAAAATATATTTCTGGGCCCAATGGCATCATGGCTATAGCTCCTCACAGGAACCTGATTAATCCGGACATAAAATCCTAAAACCACAGACTTTTTATTTACCTTCTACGTCCAGATATATCAATTTTGTGTATTTTTAAAGATTGCTGCCAAACCTATCTCTACTTTAATCTGCTAGTCCAAATGTGCAGGACCTCCACAGCCAGCATCACCACTGGTAATAAGAAATACCCTGAAGCCAAGAGCGAATGAATACTGACATTCTTATATTCTGGTGTGCATGATCTATTTACACTTTTTAGCTGAGTTTGACTGTTTTTGAACTTTCAGTGGAGCAGTGGGCAGAAGCAGCACTCTCCCAGCATGCTCTCTGGTTGAGCCTGACAAACAACAGCTGAAGAGGAGGCAGAGGAGGGATGCCTGCAGTTGACTCATGGATGTTAGCATGAAAAAAGTACAGCTTCGACTCATTATGGGATACAACTCTGACCACATGCTGAGACACAATGTGCAAATGATTGTCATACTGAGGATGTAGCGCTGGTGTAGAATCAGATGTAGAAAGGGATGGAAATGTTTACTCAAAAACACTGGCCAACTTAAACTGCGAAAACACAGCTGCTGTGTGTGTGTGTGTGTGTGTGTGTGTGTGTGTGTGTGTGTGTGTGTTGTGTGCTGTGTTTTGGCTTTCATCTCACACTGTCAGCTGTGTTTCTCCTGCAGTGTGAGCGGATTTTCCCGGCCCCACTTTCACTGGGGAAACAGCTCTCACAGTAGGTGTCATCCCACAGCGTGTTCCCACACACACACACACACACACACACACACACACACACACACACACACACACACAGTCAACAGCTTCAGTGATTCACTATAAATCCTCGATTGCAATGAACAGGATTTCATTTAGAACTTCAACTACATAGACCGTATCAAAGCCTCATGATCATTCGATCTCTTTGCCTAGTAAGTAAGTACGCTTGTCAGTTTCAGGCACATCTATTATTATTATTATTGCACATGTAAACAGTTATGTATATGCATCTTGAGTGTAGTCTGCTCTGCTAAACTGCACCTGAAGGAGCTGATCATTAGTCCTAATGACATAATGTTACAAGACTATTAGCCTTACTTCATCCAGCACATACAAGGCATGCTCACACTTTGCACGACATTTTAACCCATTTCTCCATCTTTGACAAATTCCATTTTTAATTCCTAAATCGGTGTCTTTAGGTGCTTGAAATCAGGAGCTCCAACTTCAACAGGATTTCCATACAACAAAAGTAAAACATCTGCGTTAAATCCTGTCATTTAAGTGTTCAAACTGTAACAATTCATGTCAGTTTTGAGAACCTTGTCAGTTTTACTACCGCCTCACACACACTCTGTCCGTGGCCGTGGCTACTGACGGACAGACTGGAACAGAACGCATTAGCACGCGCTCTGAAAACGTGACTGAAAGTGAATTTCCCTGGCAGGCTGCATACTGGGAGAGCAATGGTTCACTCTGTAATACACACATCACACTGGTATGTTCTCAACACAGCAAACACAAGCAGTTAAACTGTTTTACTCTGGGGGGATTAGTGGCAGGTGCCAGTTATTAGTCCCATTACAGTCTCTTCAGTCTGTCCGATGGGTCCCTAACTACCCTTAACTGGAACAGGTGGTGCATTCTGAAAAGCAATGAAATGACAAGGTGTCTACAGCTAATGCATAGTAGAGTCAATGGTATGGTTCAAATGTGCAAAGTCCTAGTGGGGGGGACATTCTTTGTCTGCAATATAATCCTCAAGGAATCCTTAAAAGTTATGAAGAAATGCTGCAGAAAAAATACACATCTATATTAAGAGCCACTTGCTGGCTTCAGGATCAAGTCCAGTTCGATTTGGGTTGCTTTTAAATGTTATTTTCATTCAGATTTGAGACAATTCTCTCTTTCTTTTGACTTAATTGTTCCTCTGCCTGTAGTGCAAGTCATTTGAAATGCTCTGTGGGAAAAGGGAATCCAATTTAGCCTGGAGAGCTGCACTGCAGAATGAACTAAACCCTATAAAAAGACACGTACATCTTGTAAATTTCAAACCAAGCCTTGAGAAAATGGATCTTCAACCATTTCTACTGAAAAAGAGTCCAGCTCGACCTGATTAGAAATGCACCAGGACAGTAACGACCAACACTCCCTGAGGAAACGGATGATGATCGAGGCTGCAATCAATGCTTTGCTCACACCACAGACTGAGAAAAACATCTATTACTGCGGGGCAAAAGCAACTCGTCACAGGAGTGTCTCACCCTGTTTACTGTGCAGGTCCGGCTCATATGATGGGATACATGTTTTCATACAGGGTGCAAAAGTCACAAAAACACACTTTCTTGAACAATAATGGACGATATGCTCCATTTCTTTGAAGCAACTCAGTCAAGTGTTTGTAACTTTTTTGCAATTTCATGGCCAGGATGATTGAGCCCTGTCTGGCACACTTTGATGGGATAAGAAAGAATATGTTATCATATTAAGAATTAGGGAGAGGGGTTTCCTCAGACCAAACGTTGTGTGGTTTGCTATGTGCCCATCCTAGTGTTAGGAGCAGATGATGTCTCTGTTTAAGTTGAATTCATGTCCAAAATCTTACCTCATTTTAACTGTATTATAATAAAAGAATCCAGAGGCACGATGTCGCTACTGGTTAAAGAAAAAAGATGATGCATGATGCACCGCCTGCTCTTATATCCCAGTGTTTGGGGCGAAGACACAGAGGTAATTCATGAGCTTTGATTTATTGTACGTTTAGTGCACCCATCTCCAACACTTCAGTAAAAACTGTAATGAATGTGATGCACTCATAAAGGAGAAGGAAGGAGGAATCTATTCGTCAATACTGAAATTCCACCATTTTTGATACCAATACAAAACGTGCTCAAAACCTTTTCTGAATTTTGGCATCGACTTGGTTTCGAGGTGTTTGTTTAAGTAACATCCCCGCTTCAGTTTTGGACATGAAAGACGGCTTCAAGTAAGATAGGAGATAAGATAAGAGGTACTTTATTAATCCCAAACTGGGATTTCTTTTTGCGTTGCAGCAGTATAAAACAAAACAAGTTATTGCACATAAAAAGAAATAAAAAATAGAAACAAACAATTCTAAAAATATAAACATCTCGAAATAGAATAAAATAAACCAGCATTAGAGTAAAACAATATATACAGTGGGCGTAGTAAAAGTTAATGCGGAGGAAAGGAGGAGGTGGAGGTGGATGGATAGGTCAAAGAAACACAGGGCTTTTACCCCGGAGACAGCTGTCAGTGTGTATATGACACCAAAAGTCAACGTTGAATTATTTCAACATACCTCATTTTCTGGTTGAGGCTGCATCCAAAGACAGATTCATTTTAATAATACATTAAAACGTCTCCCAAAATTCCCAATAAGACACACACAAGCAGCCGATTTGGTAGTGGCATAACACAAAAATGAAAAGCAGCTGAAAAAGACCTACTAAAGAAAAACCTCTTAATTGACTGTATGTCTAAAGCCTCATAGTAAAGGCTGTCTCAAACTGTGTGTGTGTGTGCGTGTGTGTGTGTGTGTGTGTGTGCTCAGTTCAACAATAACTGAGGAGGCTAAACCCCCTTAAGCTATAGGCTGAGTGCTGCTTTGTTCAGTCGAATAAAAAGCATTAAACAACAACATTGAATAACTACTATATATCCAGCTTTGATGATCTAGTTATTATCAATGTTAGTTATTGTCCAATTGGCTGATCACTTCATGGAACTTCCTTTTTTAAAGCAGTGAGCTATGCATTACCTTCAGCTATATGATAAATATATGACAGTGTAAAGGCAACACACAGATCATATGGATAAATTGGCTAAATTGTAAAACTATAGGCTAGTTTTTGACACTTTATGTTTCCTCAGCTTGAAAAAGTCTACATCCACTGAGCATTAATGATGTGAACATAAAACCAAACGTACACAATCTGCAGCCAGACATGCAGGTACTTTCTGAGGAGAAACGTTTACCTGATCTATGAGACAACAGTGGTCCTGCCCTGGCTCATGGATCCCCCTCCTCTGTGCAGGTGCTGATATATCCAGTGAAGTTTATTTATGAAGTTAAAGATGAGGGGTTGCAGTGTTCTCCTCCTGAGAGCCCATCAGACACAAGGCTGAAGTCATGAACCTGCGTTCAGTAGAAGAAGAGTCTCTCCGGCAGCAGCGGATCATCTATGGACAAACTTTCCCTATTCTCCAAACACTGGCTGCACCGCTGCCGTGACGTCACCAGCCTCTCCACCAATCACGGTATCAGTCCTGCACGTTTTATTGAAATGGAAATGTGTGTGTGTTTTTTAGGGTCTAAATGTTGAAAAGGTTGTTGATTGTGTCACAGCGCTATCTGTTGGCTGAATGCACAACTGCAGCCCAGTCATACAGTAGGAATCAGGTAGAATGCATTCAGGAGTACTTTTATTTTGAGTATTTTAAGTATATTTTGATGCTACTTCTTTTGTACCTTTACTTGAGTAAAATATTAGTTCAGGAGTTGTACTTCTAACACGGTATTTCTACACTCTGGTTGGTCTACTTTTACTTAAGCACCAGATGTACTTTCTTTCTGGGGCTTTAGTTGAACACCTTTTACTCTGCTGCCATCTGCTGGTATAAGTCGTTCGTGCACCTCACGCACAGTCACGTGATCGGAAGTCTGCTTTTGATAAGAGCAACCTTCAAAATAAAGGCTCCAACGTGATCTGATGTTTGTATTATCAGAAAACCAGGGAAAGATATATTTTACATTTCTGGGGGTGTTTTTGGATGAAAGAATGATTTGGAGGGTCCATGTAACAAAAGTTTTAGACAAGTGCAAAAAAGTTCTGAATATTATGAGATGCCTATCTGGAATGGAATGGGGGGCAAATGCTGCTTCATTAAAGCAAATATATGTATATTTGATAAGATCTAGGATGGAGTATGGAAGTGTTGTATATGGGTCTGCGTCTAGGTCAGTTTTGTCTGAGTTGGATGTAATTCAAACAAAAGCACTTAGGATATGTTTAGGAGCTGTGAGAACATCCCCAGTATGCGCATTGCAAGTTGAAGCAGGAGAGATGCCGCTTTGGTTAAGGAGAAAGAGCTACTGGCTAATTACTGGGTTAATTTGATGGGACAGAGGGAAGATCATCCAGTTAGAGTGGCGATTCAAGCAAGCTGGGAGAGGGGGGTAGCAAAGCTGTCACGCTTTGGATGGACAGGGGAGGTAGTGGCACAGGAGCTGTTAATAAAAAATCAAATCTTTTGTCCAGCTGTTTTATGGCCTCAGATACCTCTCTGGCAAATGGATGTACCTAAGGTGGATGTAGGATTGCTTGAAGTTAAAACTAAGAACAATGAAGCGGATATGGTATTTGAGTTTCAGTGTTATGTGAGAGAACATTATGGGGATCATCTACTAATTTTTACAGATGGGTCAAAAGATCAAGACACTGAAGCAACAGGAGCGGCTTTTATTGTTCAAAGATTAAATGTAGAGTCATCTAAGAGGACATCAGATCTTTTGCATGTGTTTACTATTGAGCTATATGCTATTTTAATGGCAATACAGTGGACTGAGCATCTTGTAAATCAAAAGGTATTGATTTGTAGTGATTCTGTTTCAGCCATCACTAGTATTGGGGTAGGGACAGCAAAGAGCCATCAGGATCTTATATATGAGATCCTGATGGAAATTAGAAATGTGGCTGTGAGAAGAGTGGTGATCTCTCTGATCTCCCAGCCCATACTGGAATCTCAGGAAATGAGAACGCTGATAAATGAGCTAAAGCAGCTGTAAAAAAGGATAATGTGGAGGTAACATTACATCTGTCTAAGGCTGAGGGGAAATGTCTTGTGTGGAGGGGGATCATGATCCAGTGGCAACAATTATGGGAGAGAGAGACTAAAGGAAGACATTTGTTCTCATTGAATGGAAGAGTGAGTGGGGCAACTAAACCTTGTGGAGGGATGAGAAGGAAGGGACAGGTTACTATTGCTGGAAAGAGAATTGGTCATACATTATTGAATAGTACTCTTTTTATCATAGGTAAACATCAAGATGGAATGTGTGATGAACGTCAACAACCCGAGACAGTGCCTCATGTGCTTACACATTGTAGGAGATACAGCAGGGAAAGGAAGGAGTTACTAGAGACATTGAGAGAATTGGGTCTAGAAGAGATTGCAGTTAAAGGCATTTTAAATTTGGGATCAAGTGGGAGGGGAAGGTGTTGTTATTTAACGTATTTATCAGACACTGGACTAATTAAAAGAATATGACTAAGAGATGACTTAGATTATCCTGAAGGTGGCAGCAATGCAACAATTTGGATGCCAGCTGCCATAAAAAACCCACCGAAGAAGAAGAAGGCTCCAACGTCCTGCTGTGAGATTTATTATTAATTAGAACAATTCGTTATTGCCTATTATCGTGTACAAACTTTTTATTAGCATTTTTATTGATCGATGTGCAGGAATAAAGGTTTTTGTTCTTCACTTGTGTAGATCTATGTGTACATGGTTTTTATTCTGAAGAAGGAAAACCCGAGTGGAAATGTTCGCTGCTCAGTGCTCATCGGATTCGGAACACAGCTCAGGTGTCTGGTTACATATACCTGTCACTGACCCACAGAGAAGCGGCTGAGAAGATGGTAGAAACTGCCATGGTAAATTAAAAGGGGGAGTGGCAGAGGGGGGAGTGTTTGGTCCAGACCTACGGATATATTTGGACTAGCTTAATGCTAAAACATCACAGTAGAAACGACTATGGAGGATAACTGTGTGAGTAGTGGCTAACGGTCGGAATGGAACTGTGCAGTTTCAAATGGGACGCGCGAGCCTTCAGGCACGGGGCTATTCTGATGTCTGTTTATTTACCCTAAAAGAGGTGGAAAGTGTATTTTTCCATATCAGGAAGGACAGTAATGGTCCACAGAGAGATGTTGGATACACGTCAGCACATCCTCACACAACGGTACCATTGATACACAGAGCATAAGTCAGCAGCAATGGCTGTGAAACCAAGGAGACCGTTGGTGACCGTTATTCTCGGCGTGTTTCTCGGATTCACCGCTTCTTCGTGGCTCATTGTACCCCAGGTTCTGGAAAGTAAGGGAAAAAAATCTCCCCCGTGTCTGTACCACAGTCACAGTGACTCCTCCGCCAGGAAAGGTCCCTTCATCCCCGGGGACAGCCCGCAGCTCAGCCCGGAGGAGGACAGGACATCAAGTCCGGGCAACAGCACCGGGGGGAGAGCCACAGGCAGACCGAAGCGGTTCCTCTTTGTCGGCGTCATGACAGCCAAGAAGTATCTGCAGACCCGCGCCGTGGCTGCGTACCAGACCTGGGTGAGTTCCATCCCCGGGAAGGTGGAGTTCTTCTCCAGTGAGGGCTCCGGGTCCGTCCACTTGCCCGTCCCCGTGCCTGTGGTCTCGCTGGCAGATGTGGACGACTCGTACCCACCACAGAAGAAGTCATTCATGATGCTGAAATACATCCACGACCACTACCTGGATAAATATGAGTGGTTCATGCGGGCAGACGATGACGTTTATATAAGAGGTGAGTATTGTGTGTGTGTGTGTGTGTGTGTGTGTGTGTGTGTGTGTGTGTGTGTGTGTGTGTGTGTGTGTGTGTGTGTGTGTGTGTGTGTGTTAAAGGCAGGTCTGGTTTCTCAATCAGGCGAAGTCCAGATGCTAATGTTAAAGGCCTCAATGTCTGTTTTGCATTATTGCCAGTGTTGTATGGCCCTGTGTCACAATCCTACATGATGCTTATTCCAAATGTGTTCAACCAATTGACAGCAAACAGATAATTTCAGCTGAATTAAAGAGGACTAGTTCATGACTGCTTAAGTTTGGAATAACTTATAAACGTATCTTATCTATACGTTTGAAACCTTCTCATCTGTTCCACTTGAACCCTCCTGCAGGTGAGAAGCTGGAGTCGTTCCTGCGCTCACTGAACAGCAGCAAGCCTCTGTACCTGGGCCAGACGGGCCTTGGCATGGCTGAGGAGCTGGGCCGACTGGCTCTGGAGCCCGGAGAGAATTTCTGCATGGGGGGCCCCGGGATGATATTCAGTAGAGAGGTTCTCCGCAGGATGGTCCCTCACATCAGCACCTGTCTCAGGGAGATGTACACCACCCACGAGGATGTGGAAATTGGCCGTTGTGTGCGACGCTTTGGAGGGACACAGTGTGTGTGGTCATATGAGGTGAGAACTGAGTCTGTTATTTCAGGTTTATACAATGGCATGAAGTCAGTATTCAGTGACAGGAGGTATGTATAGCTGGATTCAGTTATCAGAAATCCTGCTAATCCTGATGTATTACTTGCTTATCTGCTAGTTAGAAAACAAAAAATCCTCTGAGCATATTCAGTTCAATTAGTTGGAATTTGGTCATTAGTTAAAAATGTAATTAGCCTGCTGTCATTTCACAGTGTCCATAAGTCAAGGTGATTAAACAAAATCCATTTAATGTTAAGTTCTTACTCGTTTGTCATGCATATTGACTAACAGCTTGCAGCATGTTGATGATTAATGTGTAACTCAATACTTATGGCTGATTTTAATCACTGTACATAGCACCCTGGCATTTCTGTTGTGATTTATTTTAGCTTTTAAACCACTCAGCCTTCATTTGGCATTCACTCTTGACTGCATCTTCTTTTTTGAGTGTCTGCCCACATCTTAGAACATACTTTTCAGTGCACTGGGAAGTTCAATATTGTCTAAAGCTTATTTTTTAGTTAATATTTAATTACCAAAATGTTTAAAGAGAAGTAGGATAGGATTAAGGTGACACGTGGTAATGGTTTGTTGTTTGTGCTGAAGATGATCCATGCTCCTATCCTATTTTTCCATAGATGCAGCAGCTCTTCTACGAGAACTACGAACACAACAAGAAAGGTTTCATTGAAGAGCTTCACAGCAGCAAGATCCACAACGCCATTACACTCCACCCCAACAAAAACCCGGCCTACCAGTACCGGCTGCACAGCTTCATGCTGAGCCGGGAGATCTCCAGACTCTGTTACCACAGCATCCTGCTCCACCGAGAAGGCCTGATGATGAGTCACCTGAGTGATACAGAAGTGCTGTGGGAGGACCAACAGCTGGGCTCCCCCCCTTCCTACATGCGCTTTAAGCCCAGCGAGAGGAGTGATGTCATTGAGTGGGATTTCCTGACTGGTCGCCACATTTATTCCGCTGCCGAGAACAAAGTGGCCCGGCAGAGCCTTGGCAACCTGCTTCGTACTGCAATGGAAGACATTATACGCCAGGTCATGGAAATGATTAACGAGAATTCCAAAACACGTGGCCGTGTGATTGACTTTAAAGAGATCCAGTACGGCTATTACCGGGTGGATCCCATGCACGGCGCAGAATACATCATAGACTTGCTGCTTCTCTACAAGAAACACAAGGGTCGCAAAATAACCGTGCCTGTGAGGCGGCACGCTTACCTTCAGCAGTCGTTCAGCCGCCCCTTCTTCACTGAGACTGAAGAGTTAGATGTGTCCGAACTCGTCGCAGCCATCAACTCTGAATCCCAATCCCTGTCTTTCCTGTCCAACTCTCTGAAGTTTTTGTCACCTTTCCAGGTCTACGAATCAAACAGGGAAATGTGGGAGCAGAGCCAAAGAAAGGTCAACATCCTCGTCCCATTATCGGGTCGCTACGAGAACTTTGTGCGCTTTATGGAGAACTTTGAGAAAGTGTGTTTGATACCAAAACAAAATGTGAAGCTCTCCATCATTCTGGTGGACAGCGGGAACAATGAGAACGTAGAGAAACACACTCCGTTAATAAAAGACTACAGCAGGAAGTATCCCAAAGCTGACCTGTCAATCATCCCCATGACAGGCAACTTCTCCCGAGGACTTGCTCTTGAGCTGGGCTCCTCTCAGCTGGATAACGACTCCCTTCTCTTCTTTTGCGATGTTGATCTCCTCTTCAGTGGGGATGCCTTGCAACGCTGCAGAGAAAATGCTGTGCAAGGGAGACAAGTTTATTTCCCTGTTGTCTTTAGTCAGTACAACCCCAAGATAGTGTACTCTGAGAAGGCCCCAAGAGAAAACAAATTTGTGCTGACCAAGAAAAGTGGTTTCTGGCGGGATTACGGATTTGGAATCACTTGTGTTTTCAAGAGTGATTTATTAAAAGCCGGCGGTTTCGACACCTCGATATTAGGCTGGGGATTGGAAGACGTAGACTTGTACTCAAAAGTGATTAATTCTGGGTTGAAAGTGTTACGCAGTCAGGAACCAGGAATCGTTCACATGTATCATCCTGTCCACTGCAACACAAGTCTTGAGCAGAAGCAGTACAAAATGTGCCTTGGGTCCAAAGCGAGTACGTTTGCCTCGTCAATGCAGCTAGCGGAGCTGTGGCTGGAGAAACACATAGAGGCGGGCTACAACAGAACTGCATCCTGACACTCCAGCCCTCCTGGACTCCATACAGGTGTACCTCAGCTTGCTGGGATGCATGTTGTGGTGTGACAGTGTATCACGGGTCTTTGTAGGCTGGACAATCTGATCCAGAAAGCATGGAAGACTCCAATCCCCAATCCAAGACAACAGGAGAAGAAATACAACCCGAACATAACCAAGAACGGGATTGACAGGTCTAAACCCGCAAGGAAAACATGGACTAAAACCAAATGTGTTGTTAGTTTCAGAATTATTGATTTGTTAACTACTGTGCCAATGATGTAAACGTATAGCTTTGAAAACTTCCAGCTCTTAGGGATTGGTTTAGGGGGTTACTAACTCCCTTAACATTTATATTACATGTCAAAATAACCTACTTCGGGGAGTCCCAAGGCTTGGGTTATTAAAAAGGACCCAAAGAACATGCTTTATCGTCCAAAATTGCAAATTGTGTTGTATTGCTTGTTAGCCGTCATATGAATGTGGAAAGTGGATGGCTGCTGTGCCATGAGAAGCATTACCTGCTGCGGTACAATCTGTGAGTGTGAAAAAGAGTCTTCATGAGTCCTTAGGAGTTCCTTTCTGCAGACCTGAAGCTGAGGCTGGTTACTGTCCCCGCCCAAATGATACTACTGGACTAACATTATTTTGCATGGTCTGTATTTCTCTCATTTCCACTCACAAGTGTAGTAGTTATTTTGTCTTTTTAATAATGCCAAACCCTCCAGCGGCTCAAGACTGTCCCGGGTGAGTTTTCCATTTACTGAAATATAACTCTGGTGGACAGCTGATACAATGTTTACAAAGTGAATAGCAGGTATCATCATCATCATGGCATTTGCTTAAACCTTTGACCTTAAAATTGAATGCCTACCTGACTGAATCAAACATGCCAGAAAATGATCTTCAAAAGCGTTGAAGGGTAAACATCTTCGGTGTTACACGCTTAAGATGCTTGACAACACAATAGTTATTTTTTAAACACTGACCACTTTAAAGCCCCTTGACAAAGAAGTGGTTTCAACAGAGACAAAATCTGTGTTGCCTTACGTCACCTGAGTCTTGGCCAAAAAGTTGCTCTTGTACAATGGTTGGTAAAAGAGAACTGGACACAGCAATGGAGGCGGGTCCCGGTTTATTCTTTTAAAAGCTGCCCAGTGGTGCATGAAGGCAGAATGGCCTGACTCCATTCAGCTTCTTTACAGCAGTGTCAAGGCCAGTCTCAGCTTATCCAAATGAATGGAGGAAGTGGCTGTAGGTGGTACTACAATTATATTTCTGTCCAAGACGTCATAGGGCCTAGAAGACTCTTCCCCATTGACTTGCATTGGGAAAGAGATGTCTGTAAATCAACTGAACACTTTTTTACAGGGTACAGTTCCTCTGATGGGACACTCTGATGCTTATAGTACAGCATTTGAGTCTAAATTGTTACCTGCCGGTACTAAAGGACGTGATCAGACCGATCAAAGGTTTACTCAGCCATTTCTACATGGCTTCCCCTGGACTGTATTTCATTGTTATAATATGAGCTTCTTCTTACTGCCGTAGTTGTTATTATGTTTACACTTCTGTCTCAGGACCACACTTTATCACCCGGTGCATTGCAGCCCTTCTTCCCACCATGACATCGATGATCTTTGAGTTACTGCGTACCAAATGTACAGAAGTCTGTCCTGTTGCATCCTAATGAGAAACGGAGCAGCCGAGTGAATCACCGTACACTCCTCCATTTTTTCAGCAATAGATCAATTGTAATGTGAAACATGTCAGGTGAATGTCATCACCAGGCTGTCTCTTAGTGATAGTTGGTGAATAATGCTCAAATGTAAAGTATAACTATATTGTAATTATGTAAAGTACCAGTTTTATGTTACAGTTTCTTTCCGAGCAATAAAGAATGACAGTTCAGATTTACTCTAGAATCCATTTTCATTTTCTGTGTTACATTTCTACAGGAGACAAATGGAGTTGAATCTCATATAGAAAATGATCTCCAGCATTGGTTATAAACAGCTTTTCTTATCATAACTCACTCAGCCAAATTTCAAGGTTGCATTCTTTGTCTTTGGTGTATTCAATTCACTGTGGAGGATCATCTGCATGGTTTCTGACAAAAGTATGCTTATGTTTTTACACCCAGCATAAAGACTACTAGCAATAATAACTGCTATAGTAACACCTGAATATTATTCATAATAAATGTTTAAACACAGATATTTTGTCATTGCTTTTATTCATTAAATGCAAGAATCTGAATGTGTGACACAAACGTATTATATATACCATTATATCATGCTTATGTAGAAGAGCTGTATTCAGAATTTTGGAAAAGATATGCTGCACATATTCTACCAACAAACGCTGCTTAGGGATTCAAATAAAAAGTAATGCATGTATTAAAGGGTAGGCTCTGCTCTAGTTAGTAATTTTAGAGTTGGTTTATCTAAAAGTGATGACTTTCAGGCACCACTGCAAACACACATCCCTGCACTGCATAAATATAATTTAATTTAGATATATTATATCGTATATTTGTCTGTCTGTTGCCCTAAGTGAAAAAAGTTTGGAAACCGCCGCTGTATTGTATTTTAAGGACGGATGCTCAGGTCTACTATTTTTCTTGTAGAACTTAAACGCATCACCACGGATGACGTAGTAGGGGAGGAAAATAAACATGGCGTCCGGACAGCAGTGGGTGTTGGTGGAAATGGTGCAGGCATTTTACGAGGCAAGTTTCTCCTCTCTACAACTCTTCTGTGTACACTATGGCGTTTACAAATACACGTGTCGTTTGTTGAGCCACTCGTTCATGTTTCTTAACTTTCTTCGAGGCTGTTAATCGTAAACTTGTCAGTCAGGAAGTCAGGAAGTAGCCGTGAATCAGCGGGTAGGCGGGTGTCAGCCTCTCAGCCAATCACCTGGCGTGTGTGACCTGCAACGTCCAATCAGCATGCAGAAGGGGAAGCACGAAGGAAGCTGCCTGCTCCTTGAAATCCGTACGCTTCGTCGGTAGCTAGCCAGAAAAGTATAAAACATAATTTTAAAAGGATTCATTTGAACACATTTTGGAGTACAAACAAAGCTGAATAACGAAGTGCAATGTGTGAAGAGATGGCTTAGCGTTACGTTTAGAAATTGGGCTTTAATGCCAGTAAACGTGAACATTGAGTCATAAACTTGTGTAACTTCCATTAAAGCATGTTGTTATTCTCCAGTTTCTGTACGATTTGTAGTGTTAGTTTAAGAAGATCCCCTGTTTGATAGTATACCATTTCTATAGCCTAAGTCCAAAGGAGCCTACTTGTGAAATATTGAGCTATTGATGGCTGATGTTACCTTCTAGAAGACACTAAAATACCGTGTTTGATCTATTTTAGGGTAACATTTGTGGCCTGATTCATTAAACCACTTTTGTACATTTGTTGGCTCCTGTATGTCACTTTATAACTTTACAATATGTGTCAGAATGACTTTTCAGTTAACAGATTTGAACTCATAGTTAAGAAATGTGTGAGTTATATATTATAGGGTGTTTGGTACGGTGGCCCTGGTCAAAATACAAAATGTCACAACACAACATTTAAGCAAACACAAACATGTTTTAGAAAAAGATCATTTCAGAAAATACAAAACCTTCTGATCCCCTGTAGTTTGTTTTGGGTTGGTGTCAAAATGTAACACTCTTAAATAAAACACAATATATTAACACCCATTTATCACATTGGAGCCAGAAAATGAATGTCTGACGTTAAAATCTATGACATCCTTGTTAAGTATTTAAATTAAACACTCTGTAGGAACTAATAATACAATGATTCACAATATGCTTGCAGGAATGCACCATGCACTCCAGTCCTAATCCACAGCCACTCCTAATCCCCCTGTCTCTGTGTTCCTCAGGCCCCTGCTTACCACCTGATCCTGGAGGGGATCCTCATACTGTGGATCATCAGACTTCTCTTCTCCAAGACCTACAGGCTCCATGAGACCTACAAACTGACAGAGAAGGTGAGTGCAGTGCAGAGACACGATGACAGCATTGGTGTGTGTGTGCATGAGTCTCTAAACTGTTGTCCTGTGCTTCCATGTTACAGGAGAAGGAGGACCTGATTGAGGAGTGGCAGCCAGAGCCTCTCGTTCCTCCCGTTTCCAAAGACCACCCCTCCCTCAATTATGATGTTGTCACAGGGTAAGCACAAAGGGAACTGCAATCATCTTTACTGCATTGGGTCCAGATGAATTTCAACATATGAAATAACACTATTCTGTTTTCCATTTCAGTCCTCCCAGCCACAAAATCATAATCAACGGAAAGGAGTGCATTAACTTTGCATCGTTTAACTTCCTGGGTCTCCTGGACAATGAGCGGGTTAAGGTCAGTATTTAATAATCAAGCCTTTACTAACTATAATTGTATTATTTTTACTGACTCTGACTGTCAGTATTCTCTCTCCTCGTTACAGGAAAAAGCTCTGGCATCTCTGAAGAAGTATGGTGTGGGCACCTGTGGTCCCAGAGGCTTCTATGGGACCTTTGGTGAGTGAGAAATGCCTTTCATCTTCCATTGAAATACCACTTTCTGATCAGTAGACTGTCTCTAAAGCTGTATGGAGAGCTAGATCCTGGCTACAGTGGAGCTAAGGGGGGGGGGGGATCAGCTGTGAAGAAAACACTGTCCAAAGCATATTGCTGTTTGAGCTGAGCCATGTGTGGTGCCCCGCTGCAGTTATACCACTCCCACTACCGAACCAGATGTAGTACTAATTATAATAACACATTAAGTGGCGTTCCAAATCAGCCAGTGGGGAGTGGAAGTTAATAGATCCTCCAACAGGAAGTTATTAAACTCTCTAACAGGAAGTCTGCATCAGTCCTGAATATCCAGCTGGCTTTCCTGACCATGTTGCAACGCCGCTTGTGTGCCACAAAAGTCTTCCTTATATCCTCACTGAACCAGGGAAAGCTGTGCCTTGCAAAAAGCCTCCTTCTTCTCTGCCAGCCTGAAGCTGTTGTGTCCCAGTAAATGCACACTCACAGTGACCTCCTCTTGTTTCTCCTCCCAGATGTTCACCTGGAGCTGGAGAGTCGTCTGGCCAATTTCATGAAGACCGAAGAAGCCATTATCTACTCCTACGGCTTTGCAACCATTGCCAGTGCGATCCCTGCCTACTCCAAGAGGGGGGACCTCATCTTTGTGTAAGGCCCGTCTGTGCTAGCATGCATGGAGCTACAACCAAACAACATCCTCTATAGAGGGGTGCAAATGTCCCTACACCACCCTATAGATTCATGCTTTTCCTATTGGTTACTGGATGGCTACTGTTGTGCACATAACAAACAACGACCTGAAACTACAACTACACTCAGGCCTAGTTTCTTAAAGGAAACCACACATGCTTTCTGAAGCCTGCATACGGCTCTGTGAAACTGTGGCGTGTTGGATTTGTGTTTTAAGTTTTGTGTTGTTGTGTGTTCAGGGATGAAGCCGCCTGCTTCTCCATCCAGAAGGGTCTCCAGGCGTCCCGCAGCTTCATCAAATACTTCAAACACAACGACATGGAGGACCTGGAGAGGCTGCTGAAGGAGCAGGAGCTGGAGGACCACAAGGTGGTGCCGTTGGAGACGATGATAATTGGGCTGCGGGTGTCACAAAGAAGTCATTTAAACTGTCTTTCTGATCAACGTCTCACACTCTAACTTATTCCGTTTGTGTTGCAGAATCCTCGTAAAGCTCGAGTGACCCGGAAGTTCATTGTGGTGGAGGGGCTGTACATCAACACTGCAGACATCTGTCCTCTGCCTCAGCTGGTACGTAGAACACTAACTGAGCTTTAAGCATGCTAAATGTACTTCCCAGTAACCCGGATATCTATGATTCAGTGCTGCAAGAAACAATGTCCCAGTAACGGATAGAAACTGTGGTCTAAAAGGAAGGAACTGGAGTAGTTTCACAGCCCTGAGCCTTGGTGGTGTTCCAAAGCTTTCTTCTTCTTCTTCTTCTTCTTCTTCTTCTTCTTCGTCTTCGTCTTCGTCTTCGTCTTCTTCTTCTTCTTCTTCTGTCTTATGAGGAGATGATTTGGCTAAACGCTCAGTGTCAATGTTTGTTTTTTTAATCCTCAAGGTGAAGCTGAAGTACAAGTACAAGGTGCGGATCTTTCTGGAGGAGAGCATGTCGTTCGGAGTGCTGGGGGAGCACGGCAGAGGAGTCACTGAACACTTTGGGGTCAATGTGAGTACGCTCGGCTTCAACTAAAAAAACACTGCAGCAACAAACACCAACTCCACATCAGCTACAGTCCTGTCATTCAGAAATTCAATTATAAAAGGATTTATTCATCGTTTGCATTCAACAAACGTAATATTAATGTTTGCATACAAGGGCGAAAGCAGGTGAGTTGAAGCCAGACAGGCAGACGTTGGTTGTCAAATTACAGTTTTTGATCTCCTCAAATCTTGATGAAATAACTACAAACGTCATGATAAATAGTTTTCGAAACCTACAAAAAAAGGTTATTTTAAGTCTCAAAGTAAGAACTTAACTAAGTCATGTACAGAGGCTGAAATACTTATAGAATACCAGTCATAGAAGTACATACAGTGGGGCAAAAAAGTATTTAGTCAGCCACCAATTGTGCAAGTTCTCCAATTTAAAAAGATGAGAGATGCCTGTAATTTTCATCATAGGTATACCTCAACTATGAGAGACAGAATGAGAAAATAAAATCCAGGAAATCACATTGTAGGATTTTTAATGAATTAATTGTAAATTCCTCAGTAAAATAAGTATTTGGTCACCTACAAACAAGCAAGATTTCTGGCTCTCACAGACCTGTAACTTCTTCTTTAAGAGGCTCCTCTGTCCTCCACTCGTTACCTGTATTAATGGCACCTTTTTGAACTCGTTATCAGTATAAAAGACACCTGTCCACAACCTCAAACAGTCATACTCCAAACTCCACTCTGGCCAAGACCAAAGAGCTGTCAAAGGAGACCTGCACCAGGCTGGGAAAACTGAATCTGCAATAGGTAAGCAGCTTGGTGTGAAGAAATCAACTGTGGGAGCATTTATTAGAAAATGGAAGACATACAAGACCACTGCTAATCTCCCTCGATCTGGGGCTCCACGCAAGATCTCACCCCGTGGGGTCAAAATGATCACAAGAACGGTGAGCAAAAATCCCAGAACCACACGGGGGGACCTAGTGAATGACCTGCAGAGAGCTGGGACCAAAGTAACAGAGGCTACCATCAGTAACACACTACGCCGCCAGGGACTTAAATCCTGCAGTTCCAGACGTGTCCCCCTGCTTAAGCCAGTACATGTCCAGGCCCGTCTGAAGTTTGCTAGAGGGCATTTGGATGATCCAGAAGAGGATTGGGAGAATGTCATATGGTCAGATGAAACCAAAATAGAACTTTTTGGTAAAAACTCAAGTCGTCATGTTTGGAGGAGAAAGAATGCAGAGTTGCATCCAAAGAACACCATACCTACTGTGAAGCATGGGGGTGGAAACATCATGCTTTGGGGCTGTTTTTCTGCAAAGGGACCAGGACGACTGATCCGTGTAAAGGAAAGAATGAATGGGGCCATGTATCGTGAGATTTTGAGTGAAAACCTCCTTCCATCAGCAAGGGCACTGAAGATGAAGCGTGGCTGGGTCTTTCAGCATGACCATGATCCCAAACACACCGCCAGGGCAACGAAGGAGTGGCTTCCTAAGAAGCATTTCAAGGTCCTGGAGTGGCCTAGCCAGTCTCCAGATCTCAACCCCATAGAAAATCTTTGGAGGGAGTTGAAAGTCCGTGTTGCCCAGCGACAGCCCCATAACATCACTGCTTTAGAGGAGATCTGCATGGAGGAATGGGCCAAAATACCAGCAACAGTGTGTGAAAACCTTGTGAAGACTTACAGAAAACGTTTGACCTCTGTCATTGCCAACAAAGGGTATATAACAAAGTATTGAGATGAACTTTTGTTATTGACCAAATACTTATTTTCCACAATCATTTGAAATAAATTCTTTAAAAATCCTACAATGTGATTTCCTGGATTTTTTTTCTCATTCTGTCTCTCATAGTTGAGGTATACCTATGATGAAAATTACAGGACTCTCTCATCTTTTTAAATGGGAGAACTTGCACAATTGGTGGCTGACTAAATACTTTTTTGCCCCACTGTATATAGAGACTACAATACATTTCAAACAATAATCAACTTTAAAGATTAAATTAAAACCTTAAATTCAGTTTTTTTATTCTAAAAAATACACAGAAGTCACGTAGGTGTGTGTCGTCTGTTAGTTAAACATTCTTCACCTTTGTTCAGTTCAGAGTTTCCAACAAGTTATGGTAAGAATGGAATATTGTGTGTGTGTGTGTGTGTGTGTGTGTGTGTGTGTGTGTGTGTGTGTGTGTGTGTGTGTGTGTGTGTGTGTGTGTGTGTGTGTGTGTGTGTGTGTGTGTGTGTGTGTCTGTGTCTGTGTCTGTGTCTGTGTGTCTGTGTGTCTGTGTGTGTGTGTTGCAGATTGATGACATTGACCTGATCAGTGCCAACATGGAGAACGCTGTGGCATCCATCGGAGGATTCTGCTGCGGCCGCTCGTTTGTCATCGACCACCAGGTACAACAAGAACTTATGAAAGGTCACCTGTTGTGCAAAATCGACCTGATCACCTGGATCTCCTCCTAGAGCGCCATTGTGTTTTTTTTTTTAAACCAATCATCTCTCAGAGGGGGCGTGGCCAGCAGCAGCTCATTAGCATTTAAAGCTACAGACACAAAATCAGCACTTTAGGAACAGGGCTGAAACAGAGGGGCTTATGGGATGATCTGTTTGGTGTTTCAGCCAATCAGAGACAGGCTCTGTATATATCTGAGACCTGGAATATATCGTTGAGCAAGAGTATAATAGGGGACCTTTAATACAGGTTGAAGATACAGGTAGTGGAGTAAAAGGTACAATAATGGCTTCTAAAATGTAGTATAAAGTAATGTGAGCGTCTCTCGTGTCCCGCAGCGTCTGTCGGGTCAGGGCTACTGCTTCTCCGCCTCGCTGCCCCCCATGCTGGCTGCTGCTGCCATCGAGGCGCTCAACATCATGGAGGAGGACCCAGGTACTCTCTCCACCTCTCCGTATGAGAATAAGAAGCAGCTCTGTGTTCAGGTTTCTCATGTCTTGTGTCGTCATCTGTTTTTCAGATATCTTCTCTGTCCTGAGGGAAAAGTGCAAACACGTTTACAATGCTCTACAGGGGTGAGTAACACGGGGATTTTAGCCTTTGCAGACCATTTACATGCATTAAAACCTAAATAACACACGACAAAACAAAGGGAAACCCCCCCAAAAATCCACTAGTTCTGTTGATACAGACTCTCTGTGTTCATTTGGAAAAGTATGTTTAATCGACAGAAGGAAGTCTCCACTAGTCCCACTATCAATGATGTAATACTAAGCAGTGCATCCTCCGCCTCGTCGATGATAATGTCTCCTCAGACTGCATTTCACTCTGGTGCCCTATACTGGGACCCTATACTGGGACAAAACTGATTCTGCCCTGGGCCAGTCTGCTGGTGCATTGGGATAAATCGCATGACTTCAAATCTACAATCACCAAAAAGCAGCTGTGTGTCACGAGTGTAGAAATGTCCACTTCACATGTCGACCAGCAGAGGGAGTTAGTGGGGAAAGGACGGTAGATGTTTACATTGAAATGATCTTTAAAGCTTCAGTCTTGCTCTCCCTAGTCAATGGTTTTTGTGTCCTGCTGTGTGACAGGACTCCAGGTCTGAAGATAGTTGGAGTCCAGTGTGCCCCGGCTCTCCACCTACAGCTGGAGAGGAGTTCAGGCTCCAGAGACTCGGACATGCAGCTGCTGCGCTCCATCGTAGAATACGTAAGTGTTCCAGCCGATCATCAATAAGAGAATCATTAACAAACATTGTGATTCATTTCCATGTTTTCCACTTCAGTGTATGGAGAGAGGCGTGGCACTGACGCTCGCTCGTTACCTGGAAAAAGAGGAGCGTTTCCTCCCCTCGCCCAGGTAAACCTCTCACAAAATATACCCTGTGTGGTAAATAACACCAGAGTGTAAATCCTTAATATGTCCTAATGACGTCAGCACTGACCCTGACTGTGTGTCCTCAGCGTCAGGGTGGTGGTCACCATCGAACACACGGAGGAGGACATCCAGAAGGCCGTGTCCTGCGTCCAGGAGGCGGCGTCAGCCCTCCTCAAGTGACCTGCAGTGGCGACCCTGCTGAAGCTGCACACCTGAGTGCCGTGTGCAGAACTGAGGAGCTCTGACCCACCGACAGGAGGACCTACACTGATGAACACACACTTTATATCTCGCTTTCCTTTGTCTCTTAATGTGCCTCTCTCTCGTGTCATTATCATACTGCATACAAACAGGAAGTGTCGCAGCTGGCTTCCTGCTTTAAACAACAGCAGCCTCCAGTCACTAATAAATAAAAGCAGCTGCGTGCAGACTTCATCTCCACAGATCAAACGACTTGGTGCTTGCTGCTGACTGAACAGGAGATATTGTGCTCTGCGTTTTATTTAATATGTCTGCTATAGACTGTATACATGAGGGGGTGTGATTGCTATGGTTGTTCTACCATGAATGGAGAGTTTTACATCTCTTATTGTGGTAAGTCTCATTGCATTTACACCGTTTTACTTTTAATAAATGTAAATATATATGATTTAAATTGATTATGGTGTGTTATTTGTGGAAAAAGCCATTAGTTTAAGTCAAGTTTCAACTGCTTAAAATATGAAATGGCTGGAAAGACTACCGAGGATTGAACTGAGTCGTGTTTGGAGGAAAAAGGGGTTAAAATAAGTGGTGTTCTGTGGTGAAAGGGCTCCAGATTGATATAGGAACTAAAATATTAGTATTTTTACTGAGGAAAATTATTTTGATGTCTTAAAAAGAAATGTGAATGGTTGACATTTCAAAGTTCCCTTATGTCTGACTATATCAATCGCTGGATCAAAGGGTGTTTTAATTTGAAATTTGATTATGTAGTTCGTATACCCATGGTAAAAGATATACTAAAACAGCAACAGGAAAAGATTAAAATAGAAATATATATTTGGTTGATAAATAAGGAGCCTCAGATTGACTTATAATATGGCCAATATGGAGGGTGTATTTCCAGCTGGTTATGCAAATAAGTTATTAAGCTTTTTTCTTATCAAGTAAGATTTGTTAGAAATATTTTCAACTTTAATTGAATTAATTTATAGGAAAAGTGGGCATTAAAACATAAATACTGCTATAAAATATCTGTTTGAATCTGTATATCGAAGAAGTAAAAATAAATTACATGAACATCTACGGAAGGATTAGGGCCTCAGGGAAACAAATTGGGGAAGTGAATTATTTTTTTAATAAGTCCGAATTATGACTTCTTTCCCCCAATTCTTTTTGGACTTTTTTTCAGTTCTGATACAACCCCAAATATGTTTTTCTTGGGTCACCTGACCCCCCAAAGCCCCTCCCATAGGCCAACCAGCTGTTGATCAAATACATTATAATTGTAAATAATTACAAATGTATTGTCAGCTGTCTTTAAATAATGAAACACAATAAATCCTAGTGTAGAAGGATTCATCCTCACTCCTAACATCTGATCTTAAAACCCCCACACTAATGAGTGTTACCCCTGCCCCTGGTTATCATGGTACGGCCCAATTAAGCACACCTGCACTGACTGATTGAGGATCTGTTTAAGGCAGCACTCTTCTGCTGCTCTGTTTGGCACTCGTGAGATATGAAGGAGAGGAACTCGTTGTCATACACATTAAAAGCTGCTTTTATTTCCCGCCACATTGTAGTGGAGTAGAAGTGAAACGTATGGAATGGAAATACTCAAAGTCAAACCTGACTTGTGTTGCCAGAAACCAGTGGCTATTGTGCCTTTGATGAATGAATCTCGGAGGCTCGGTGATCTGGCTGTGTCCCTGCGCTCTGGCTCTAGATGGGGCCCTCCGCACAAACCTCCCCGCGCGCCACCGTGCCAGTACGCGCGCCCGTCTCCAAATGCGAGGACAGGGTTGCAGAGCAGAGCCGCAGCTCTGTGTTCGCTCTGCGGGCTGAAACACGGGATGACCGCGGTCTGCTGCTCCTCCTGAACCCCCCCATCTCTCCCGCTGCTTCATGTATCACTCCTCCGGGCCCGGCTGCTGACTCGGATAAGCAGCAGCAGCAGAAGAAGAAGTAGAAGAAGAAGAAGCAGAAGAAGAAGCAGGCAGATCTTCAAACTGGATGCAATTATCGTCACACTTGTTTTTGATCTGTTGCTGCGCTGCAGTGAGTGAAACCTGGCGCTATGACCCCCTCCATGAAGAGTTTGCTCTGGATGATGTTTCTGTTCCCCTCTCTCAGATGTGAAGGTAAGTCTCTTTCAGAAAGTTCCTTAACAAGAAAAAATCTGAACATGGTGCAGCTCCACATGTGCATCACCTTCCTTTAGGTTCAGCCGTGAAACTGGAAAAAGAGCTTTTGGAGTTCCTTGGTTTCTTTTTTTTGGGGGGGTGGGGGGGGGTGTTACACGCAAGATGTCCCCTTCACTGTTTCGTGTTGTAAGTTAAAGAATTCACGGACTTTTATTTATATATTGTGTCCTGTTTGGAGCTGAATATTTCGTAACCCCTCTTGAGGAATAGTTGCTTTTCACAAAGACACGACCCCCCCCCCCGGCGTAACGTTTGGTAAAGTCACACACTTAAAGTGAGCCCCCTTAATTCTTATACTTCTCATGTGTGATCCATGGGCTCTGTGGTTAATTGTTTTCCTGTAAAGCATGTTTGCACATTTGACCACAGTGTTGCAGATGTGCAGTTTTCATGGCGAAGAGGCTGGGTGGGGTGGGGGGGGGGGGTTTCTCCCCCCTGAAAGTTTATGTGATCACTTAAAGTCTCTTTGTCCTCTTTCAGCTTGTTGACATGTGTTCCTTGCAGCCCTGCTCTCCACAGTAAAGGTGCTTGTGTCAGCCTCAAAGGGCCACTGTGTCGTTGTCATGTTAATGGCTCGCAGAGCTCGAGGTGATCTCGCGTCTTTGTCAGTCATGCTAATTCATTTACTCCCCCTGCGGGGGGTGAGGGCAGGGGAGATTTCCTGTTGCAGCTCAGGCTTTGAGGGCTCACCATTTGGTCTCCAGTGAAAGGGGCATGGAGGTGGGGCAGGGGCTACATGATTAGCAACCCCCCCCCCCCCTTTTCATTACATTCAGTCAGAAATGGAGAAGTACTCAGATCTTGTACTTGAGTAAAGTAGAAGTACTCAGATCTTGTACTTGAGTAAAAGTAGAAGTACTCAGGTCTTGTACTTGAGTAAAAGTAGAAGTACTCATGTCTCGTTCTTGAGTAAAAGTAGAAGTACTCAGATCTTGTACTTGAGTAAAGTAGAAGTACTCAGATCTTGTACTTGAGTAAAGTAGAAGTACTCAGATCTTGTACTTGAGTAAAAGTAGAAGTACTCAGATATTGTACTTGAGTAAAGTAGAAGTACTCAGATCCTGTACTTGAGTAAAGTAGAAGTACTCAGATCTTGAGTAAAAGTAGAAGTACTCAGGTCTTGTACTTGAGTAAAGTAGAAGTACTCAGATCTTGTACTTTAGTAAAGTAGAAGTACTCAGATCTTGTTCTTGAGTAAAGTAGAAGTACTCAGGTCTTGTTCTTGAGTAAAGTAGAAGTACTCAGGTCTTGTACTTGAGTAAAGTAGAAGTACTCAGATCTTGTTCTTGAGTAAAGTAGAAGTACTCAGGTCTTGTACTTGAGTAAAGTAGAAGTACTCAGGTCTTGTACTTGAGTAAAGTAGAAGTACCAGAGTGTAGGAATACTCTGTCACAGTAAAGTATTCTAAATGTTCCTCCAGTGAAAGTAGAAAGTACTCTCCTCTAAATGTACTTAAAGTAGCGACAGTAAAAGTAGTCATTGTCTGATTGGTCCATTTCAGAATAATATCTCTGATATGTTTTATAATGATTGATCATTAAAGTGTTCTCAGAGCTGGTAAAGGTGCAGCTAGTTTGAATGGCTTTGTATACTGCAGGGTAGCTGCTGGATTTACTGCAGGTGAACTAAAGTCTGATTTAAGGGAGATTATATTTACCTTCATTAATCCTAATCTGCCTAGCAACTAAAGGGATTTAATGCAGTGTAGTAAAAGCAATCTGTAGTATACAATTTACTTTTGGCACTTTAAGTAGATTTTGAGTATTCCTACACTCTGGTACTTCTACTTTTAATCAAGTACAAGTTCTGAGTACTTCTACCACCTCTGTATTTGATTATAAAAATCTAGCTGCAGTCGTCCATCAGCAAACACCTCTGCTCGTATTGTTTGAAGTCTATTTTAAAGTGAGTCTTCCCAGTGTAGTGAAATGACTGGAAACGAAATGGTAGGAAATAGACTCTGGAAAAGCTCTCCTTCACAAACACTACGTCATCATCAACCACATGCACGTGTGAGCTGCGACTGCATGGAAACAACCGGAGAGTATTCTGTCCCAATACACAGGACAACACAGACTGACACCCTTTACACTCCTCTGTCTGACTCTCATTACAGTGGTTCACTCTCAATCTGCTGTGCTCTACAGGAGTATACATTCAGGAGGATGCCTGCTCTTCATGGCTGTGCAAAGCTTGTAATAAATGGTAAAACCTGCTGTTGAGATGTGTTCCCATTCAGCGTCAGTGTGGTCCAGCACTGATAAGGTCCGTGCACGCTGTGTGAGGAAACACAGATTCATTTACTGAGTTTCAATCGGTCGTTTTTTGATGATTTAAGAACAGATGTTCTGCGGCAAGGTTGTATTTAAGCATGTGAAATACGTGGAGACGTATTATTTTACAGGCTAGTTATTCAGTTAGTCCTATTTCAGTTATGACATCAACAAACGTTTTGGGACGTAAAAGATTTACACTACGACATGTTGCAGAATACATTTCAGTTTCTTGGAAGTAGATCTATTTTATTCAATTAAATAGAGGAACAATTCCCATTGGATGGAGTCACGGATTTCCTAGAATGGTAGTACTATTAAGATCTTGTTCTTGAGTAGAAGTACTCAGATCTTGTACTTGAGTAAAGTAGAAGTACTCAGGTCTTGTACTTGAGTAAAGTAGAAGTACTCAGGTCTTGTACTTGAGTAAAGTAGAAGTACTCAGATCTTGAGTAGAAGTAGAAGTACTCAGATCTTGTACTTGAGTAAAGTAGAAGTACTCAGATCTTGTACTTGAGTAAAGTAGAAGTACTCAGGTCTTGTACTTGAGTAAAGTAGAAGTACTCAGGTCTTGTACTTGAGTAAAAGTAGAAGTACTCAGGTCTTGTACTTGAGTAAAGTAGAAGTACTCAGATCTTGAGTAGAAGTAGAAGTACTCAGATCTTGTACTTGAGTAAAGTAGAAGTACTCAGATCTTGTACTTGAGTAAAGTAGAAGTACTCAGATCTTGTACTTGAGTAAAAGTAGAAGTACTCAGGTCTTGTACTTGAGTAAAGTAGAAGTACTCAGATCTTGTACTTGAGTAAAAGTAGAAGTACTCAGGTCTTGTACTTGAGTAAAGTAGAAGTACCAGAGTGTAGGAATACTCTGTCACAGTAAAAGCTGGTAAAGGTGCAGCTAGTTTGACCCCTGGTTGAGTGGTCAGCATTTAAAGTATTTTAGTGAAACCTGTAAAAGTGAAACTGCAGTGTGTGTGCAGAAGAAGACGTAGAGCGATGTGAACGCCCCGACGCAGCTGTGAACGAGGTGGAGGTTTATTACTAATGAGTACTCACAGCCTGATGACTCACCCTGTTGGTTAGAGCTGCTGCTGGAGGAAATGGGGCCAGAGGGCCTTCCTCTGCTGTGGGGGGTGTTTAAGGAGAGCTCTGTCATCCCTGCCATCACATCTAACAAATGGGGGGGAAAGCAGCCCAGCGGCATAGCTGTGCAAACCAAATATTAAATGGTGTCTGATCGTAAACAGTAGGATAGATATCTGGCTTTATAAAAGTGTACACCAGGAATGTTTGATTTAAATCAGCCCTATCATGCTTTTTAGGATTTCCACTTTTCCTGTGGGGTGTTCTAAAGGTTTGTGTGCATGTAAATGGTCTGCAGAGGCTAAAATCCCGGTGTCCCCTCCACTGGCCTCCTTTGTTTACTTCTGTAATAGTGACATCATTTTGTAACACTCACGCTTCTCTTGGCTAGCGCTCCAACACATTCTAGGTGATAGGCTAAGGGGCGGGACATCTCTAGGCTGTTGACCAATCACAACAGAGCCGACCAGCTAACCAATCAGAGCAGACTGGGCTCTGGTTTCAGACAGAGGGTGAACAGAGGAGCTGCAGCACAGGCAGTATGAGAAACATAAAGAGCTTGTTGAACAGTAAAGCATGGAGACATGTCCCAGGAGAGACACTAAATGCAAATATGAACTTTTTACAATAACATAGTCTCCGTTAGCAGCAGGCTTTTTCCACTCCGAGTGCAGACCTCCAGAAATGCTAGCAACCCTTTACTTAAAGATGTATTTGGACACACATAAACTGACCTCAGTGGGATTAAGTGGTTATAGGAAGGATGGATATGATTAGTGTGTGCCAAGACATTGAAGCGTCTTGCTGGATGACGTCACGTTGAAGACAACGTTTAGTCTGGTTTCACTTTTTGCCAACAACCCAGCATTGTTTTGCAGAAGCGGGCTGCTCTCTATCTGCGTTCTTCCACTTATTCCTCAAGTCAGTGTGGATGTGGCAGTGTTTTGTTTCTTGCAGGATCCTCTTTTAACAACAAAACATCTGTTGGGGAGGACTTGCATACATGAAGCAACACCTCGTAAAATTAAAGAACAATGGCATTTGTTTTCACAACACCAGCTGACTGAGATCTTTATTGGAAGTCGTGCCAGTTATGTCACGAATCATCCTTATTTTGCAACGGGAATCCTGCTTTAAATACTGTGATATAGTAACTCAACGTTGGAGCATTTAGTCCTGAGCTGAATGCTGGCAGTCTGGGTAGAAATGATACCATTCACCTCCATTCTCTCTTCCTAAATGAGTCGGTCTAACCCGGGTTCCCCCACCGCTTTACTCCGTGTGGCTAATACGCTCCCTTCCTGAAACCCTTCTTGAAAGCAGACATAAAACAGCAGGTGAGAGCGATTAATGCAACCTCATTCATAGTTGGCCAAAACAAAGCATTCATGCTGTTGTAATCAGGTGCCCCCCCTCCCCCACCAACCCCATTAGACGCACTTTAATAAAGACATCTGCCACTGCGTGCGGGACCTGTCTGTGGTGAATGCACTGCATCAACTAATGGCTTTGTTATTTAGCTGCGGGCGGGGCTGATGTAACTCCCAGTCATGAGGAGGGATGGTTAACTGTTGCATGGCACACAAGCTTCCCCCCCCCCAAGAAATGTTATTACCCACAGCATCTACTGTATTACACCCTGAGTTAGCTACTGTATGTGTTTCCACTTCCACCGTCTCGCTGTGAGGGGAAGTAAAGCGTAGCAGCGCTGGACACGCCAGAGGAGTTAGCCAGAGGTCAGTCAGTAACTCCGAGGTTTGGGGGAATGGGGGGGAAGTGCTCAGGTTCCCCTCAGTTTCAGAGCAAGGAGCTTATTTCTACACTGAGACATTTACAAAGTGTGGTGTACAGTTTATCCCACGGTAGGAGTCCGAGTGTTGAGGACAACAAGAGATTGCAGGTTTCAAAACACAGCAATGAAGCTAATTTAATTCCATACACGCGTGGGTTTCTGTTACATCACGTCTGCTCAGTTCTCTTTCATAATGACGGTGTTAGAGGAAAGCTAGAGTCGCTAACAATAGCCTGAGACAAATTAGCAGCAAAGCAGAGTGGCTAAATTTACACACACTCCAGTTAAAGTTCAGAATGAGGCTTTAGTGTTAGGCATCGACTCAAATCACTTATGGACCAAGGTGGTGCTTTTCAGTTTCAGATGCTACCCACAACCTTTGCTTTAGGGAAATATCAAAGAAAAACTAATTCCAAAGGACTTGATCAGTTTTAGTCTCTGGTTACCCCTCACCAGAGACCCAGAGATGATGCCACGCTTAAAACATTTCTGTTCTTGGCCTTGTTTAAGTTTTTCAGATCAATTTTTCAGAAAAAATATTGGTACCACTTAACAATAACATTACCCTATAAAGGATTCATAAAGGATTCATAGAGGGTTTATAATTAGGATGTAAACACTATATTAATCATTAAGAACCATTTATAAACCAGTTCTAACATATTTTTCATACAGCAACACAGGCTCACTATTTGGCAAGATGACTAAGCCTAATATTGGCTACCTAGCTTCCTTCCTCTTCTTCATCAGACAGCATTCTGGGTATCTGTTGTTCACTGAGTTGATTCTCCCCCCCATCCATCTTGATGTTTCTTGGCATCTCTCAAGCTAAGTAGCCAATATAAGGCTTAACGGTACAGATACATGTGGGCTCACTATTTGGCAAGCAACCGGTCACTGTTGCCCTGTTTATCTCTTATCTTATAAAAGCTCATTAATGATTTAAAATGTAGACTCTCTGGTGGCTTCTAGATCAACACAGGTAGATCTATAACAGGACAGGTTGTTGTTTTTATTAATTACAGTATCTTTTATTTCCTCAAATGTCACCTGAGATACTTTTAATCTTACCTCTGCCTCGTCACAGTGTTTCTTACAGTGCCCCGTCATCCTCGCTCTTACAGGGCTGGCTTTGTTCTGAGCTGCAGGTAATTGCTGGCTGGTGACAAACACTCAGAGGAGTGTGAAGCAGCTCGAGGAAGGCTGCAGGGGGATCGTTGTGTAGATGTACACAGAGCTGCACCACAGCTACAAAGAAAGAGCCCGCGTGATTTACACATTTACAGAGTGATGACAAAACTACAAGTCTTGGGTGTTCGATGCATAAAGTCTTTGTAGATTTAAAACAATAAGCTCTGCCTACACACACATCATTTCCACTCCAACAGGAAGCCATACTTTTCCATATTCGACAGAGGCTGTACAGTAACATCTCATATTTAGTATTTATTGTCCACCTGAGCACACCGTCTGCAGTCTGCATGAAGTGGTTATCATCCTAAATGTCGGTCTGCTGTGTGTGTTTATAAATGTGGCTCCCAGTCATCCAAGCACTTGTAATGACAGTCCAAGCCCCCAGCAACGCCACTGTTATGCACTGTGTTTGGTTTGTTGTCACACTGCCCTCTGGCCCGAACAAGCATCTGTAATTCAGAAGAAACTTGTGCACGGTTAAAGCTAACACGTGCAGGATTTGGAAGTCCCTTACTGTGGCTTCTACCCCAGTTCACCGGCATCTACACTGCAGCTACAGTGGGAGACTTGTACTTCATATCCAATGCATGGTTGGGTTAGACTGGACTAACTTTTGTCATCAGGTCTTTTGTCTCTTATTCATCTCACTCAGCACACTGTACCCCCCCCCCCAGTCTACATTATCAGCTGATGGAGGAGCAGATTCTAAAGAGTTGATTCGATCAGAGCCGTGGGCAGTGATATACAGCATTGGTCTCTTTTACCTCTTTTCCATAGAACTCAGGGACAGTTGCAAACCAGCTCTTCGTGTTTCCAGAGCTCTGTTTATACATATAAAAGTGGCACAAAAACTGACTCTCCACTACAAAAAACACACCCTTATCTTGGTCCTCAGAGCATGCACATATTTTCATTACACCTCACCTCAGATCCAGTGTGTTACGTTAGGTCTCGCTTCAGTCAAATATCGTGGTCGGTATTGACCATTGCTTGGCTTTATATTTGGGTGTCAGCCTGGTGGAGATTCTTTCTAACCAATCAGTGGTTTAACTCCAACTTCCATCGATTCAAATTTCTTGAAACATTGAAGGAAACGGGCTCTAATCTTTATTAAATCCCCTGAGAAGAGTAATCTTTGTATGACACATAGGCCCACCCACATCAAAGCACCGGCAGGGACTGATTCCTCACGTCACGTTGGCATACTCTCATCCCGCTGCCAGCACACAGCAGTGGCACTGAGCGATGGTCAGTTTGTGCAACAACAGAGATGCTATCACGCAGGTAACGTGCCGTAAACAAACCTGGATAAATAAACTGTGGGGCATAGATTACTGGTAACCTACGTTGATTCAAAATCAGTACATTTGACACAGAAAATAGCACCATTGACTACAAAAAGACCAAAAGGATCAGAGCTAGCAGAAGAGAAAAAGGACTAGCAGGAAGCATTGTGCTGTATGTGGCTGTGTCTCAGGTCTGGTACTAATTATATTCCTGCATATGGGACTAATTAGAGCGATGCAACACATTCCCATGGACAGCCTGTGTGTGCATTGCCTTGTTGACAGGATGGATTCTGTTAGCTGAAACAGAGCCGTGGTGTTTAACTCATAATAGTCCACTAGCTCTCTGTGATAAAGAACTGGGTTTTAATATAACTGTCAGTGTTGCTGCTGCCTCTTCAAACTAAGATGTGCTCTTATATCATACACGGCCTTATCTTGATTGCAGTTTGAAAGGAAACCAAAGAGGCATCATGCTAACAGATGTTTCACATTACTGCAGCGGGTAAGCAGAGCCAGCAGAGGAGGCCCACAAATACTTTGTAGCAGGAAAGGCAGGATGACAGGCAGCCCTGTGTTCCTCTGAAGCAACACGGTGCAAAGTGTGTGTTTGTGTGGGGTGTAAACAGGACAGACATTTTGCATAAGAGTAAGACACAGCCACGAAGAAATAAGCAGAATAAGAGGAAAACAAAAGCACTATTAAGTTGAGAAATCAAGGTTTTCTGAAGCATTTGTGGTTAAAAAATGTCCAGTGATGTATTTGTGAATGCATATACTTGATGTGGTGCGCTCACAGGTTGGGGGGGAGGGGTCGAGGTACCTGAGCAGAAGAATGCCTCTACTTGTAGGTGAGGGTACCACTTTACAATAAGACTACCCCTATAAAGGAATTTCATTTACTAATTAGGTTGTGAACACTTTATAAATCATCAATCAGCTTTTATAAGACAGGAGATAAACAGAGCCACTGTGACCGGTTGCTTGCCAAATAGTGAGCCCACATTTATCTGTACTGCTAAGCCTTATATTGGCTGCTTAGCTCAAGAGATGCCAAGAAACATCAAGATGAATGGGGGGGGAGAATCAAAAGACCCCCAGGATGCTGGCTGATGAAGAAGAGGAAGGAAGCTAGGTAGCCAATATAAGGCTTAGTCATCTTGCCAAATAGTGAGCCTGTGTTGAAGTATGAAAACTATGTTAGAACTGGTTTATAAATGGTTCTTAATGATTAATACAGTGTTTACAACCTAATTAATAACCTTATTATAACCCCTTTATGAATCCTTTATGAGGGTAGTCTTATTGTAAAGTGGTGCCCAGGTGTGTAGTCTTCTCTCTGTGGGGAAAATTCAGGAAGTAGCTATGAACGTCATGCCTGGTAATTGATGCATGAGTTTAATATAAACAGTCCGTCCATGATGCATATTTATTTGGATTGCTAGTCCACTTATTATTTTTTTTTCATGAGTGGTTCAGTTGTGCAAGGACACACGTACGAGCAGGGATTGCGCAATACATGATCCTGCCAATGTTTTTCACACTGTTCTGATCCACGATGCTTAGTATCACAGCCAAGTGTCAACAAAAGGAGGGAAGACAAGGGTTGCTAGCACATCAACACGGAGATAAACAACCCGGGATTCCACAATGCTTAGAAGAAAAAGGGCTTTGCAAAAGAGGAAAGAAATCCATTCCAGTTAGTCTACAATGCTTTGGCTCGGTGTCATTATTTAAGAGACTGCTTTAATTACTGATTGCAGGCTTGGCTAAAAGCGAGACAAACTTCAGGCTCTTCTCATGAGGAATGCTTGCAGCTATGAGGTAGCATTAGCCTTCTGTGTCTGCAAGGTGGTGCAGTCTTTCAATCGGAAGGATGGGGGTTCAATCCCAGCCCCTCGCAGTCTACATGTCGTTGTTTCCTCGGGCATCACTTAACCCCAGTTGCTCCCGATGGCATGTTAGCTTCAAAAAGTGGCACTTTGCCCTGTGTGGTCGAGGTGTGAATGATGAGGAGTCGTAAAAAGTGGATAAAGCGCTATTTAAGTACAGTCCCGTCACCACCGATTTTTGTTTTCTGGCAAATACAACCAAAAGTAAGTGTGTCTGGAGGAGGTTTGGGAGTCTGGGTGAGGTGAAAGGGTCCTTCAGGCTCAGGTAGGGGGCTGAATACTCCCCAGTACTACTTTTGGACATCAAACCCCTTTCCGCCAAGGTAGTTCAAGGGTCGGTTTGGCATAGATTCAGTGTCTGCCTGAACTTGGTAGGCCCGGGGTCATCAGAAGCCGCAGGCACAACTTATTTTCACCTCTTATTTGAAAGATGGTGCAGAAACATTGACGCTAAATCCACACACTGGTATATATTAATGGGAGAAGCATAAACCAGTTCAGTGACATATAACCATTAACTGAACTGGTTTCACCGTGGTAGCAACAGTTCATACGGAATAATTAAAACGCCATACATCGTCCGCCATGTTGTTTAAGGGGGATATCACACTGACAGCAGGATGTGGCTCCCCTAGTGGAAAAGCAAACTGGTTCTTGCGTCTAACTGGCCCACAGCTCTCTTTCATTGGGAAAGAACCAGTGCTCCTTTTGGACGTTACTCAGAGGTGCGGGGGGGTTGTCATTACTGCTCACTCGATGGAGCTATCACTCGGGGAGGAACCCTCTTAAAATGGGAGGTTAATTTGTTACTTCCTGTGTGGAGATATTTACCAGTAACCCTAATGGCTGAAAGAGTTCATTTCGGTAAATGGGTGGTGGTGGGGGGTGGTGGGAGTGGGGCGGTGAATGTTTCTGGGTGGATGTTCACATTCAGGGTGTCGGGGGGGGGGGGGGCTTTATCAGTTGTTTGGTTTCCTGGATCACCTCTTGAACTGTGCTTCATAAACTGTGTAGTCTGGGAAGTGAGGGACAGCCCCTCCCCACACACACACACACACTCAGAGGTCAAAGGTCAGCTGACGCACTCATTGAACTGCCAGGCCTTTTTGTGTCTTGGATTGGATGTTACAGACGTTATTAATGAAGACCCTGTTGCTGTAGAAAACAGTGTGTGTACTTGTGTTTCCTAGAAGAGGAAGAGGCAGGGGGTGTTTTTGATCTCGCTGGAATCCAACATGTGCCTGGTCATTGTCTTTTTGGATTAGCAGATATTTGAAGCCCCGGGCCGTGTTGCTGAGTCTGTTCATAATTATCCCGTTTAAGTCCCGGGATCGTGTTTAACGGCGCATACTTCTCTACCTGTGTAACTGTCTGTTAGAGGGACTTGAGGTTGTTTTTGATTCTGGATCCCTCTCACATTCCTCCTCGATTCAATTGAACATTATCACGTGCGTCACTCTGAACCATTCCTGGGTAATTCAGATTTAAAGAGCTGCTATAATCACGCTGAATATCTTCTGCAAGAGGGCGCAAACACTGGGTGTCCCATATTATAAATCCATGCACATCACTCCAAATGTAACTTCATTTCTGCACCACTATTTTCCCACATACGCCCTGCAATCATGCTGCATTGTGGGTAATGTAGTCACGATGTGGTGATAAGGAAAAAGAACACGTGGAATAAAAAAAGCAGCCGGTTGTGCTACAACGATTTTGATTTGGTCCATTGTGACACTGGGAATGTAAGAGTGCAATCCTAAACCAGTGGAGAACCCCGTTTACCTGCATATTAGATAATCATTTTTTGCAGCTAGTCTTGTTTGTTGTGTGCATTTTAAACAATGACTTGTATTTGAATGCAGTTAATCAGAGATCACCACTGAATATACTTACTATCAGCCCATTCTGCAGAAGAAAAGTATACAGTATGAGGCGCCAAAATTAAGCCCCGCCCACTTTCCAGTGCAAATCATGCATTAGAAAATAATAGTGTCTTCACGTCTGAAAGCTGCTGAGTCGTATATTGCACCTCAAACAACAAATAAATCCAGAGCTCCGGTTTCTTTACTTCCTCTCCAGAAAAAAGGAGAGTAAAAGAAAGGATCAGAAATCTCAGTCTGTGTCAGCCTGCTGCCTGCCACTCGTCCCCCGCAGACCCACCGGACATCCATCCCCTATTTATCCTCCGTAAGCTGTCTCTGCCGTCTGACCAGACATCTGACCCCATCTCCATATCTCTGGACTCAGTAAACCCTTTCTGACCAACAGAGAGATTGTTTTCTGGCTTCACTTTCACATTTCACAGGGGGAAATCTGCAAAATCCTGGGTTATTTGACTCCAATATTTCGAGTTCTAGACTTTTTTATTTTGAAGTTTGCATATTGTACTTCGTTAATAACAATAAGTTGAAAGACGAGCGTCTATCACAAAAAAACAACCTGATTTACTATATTTTGTTACCTCCCCCGCCCACTGGAGTTTTACTCTTGTCTAAAGTCAAACTGTGGAGCCTAAATCACAAGTCTACACCACGCGTTGAATGAAGGATCTGTGTGATAATTGAAGGACTGTTGGGAGCTTTACACATCAGAAGGCCAGAGGAGCAACACTGAGATAATGTCATGGTACAGAGAAGACGTGCGGATTGATTCATCTGTTGAATCTGAAGCATATCTGTCCGTGGAGACGGAGGAGTAAAAGGTGCTGAAAGCTCCCAGTAAGCGCTGCTGGCCTTCACAGTCTGCCATGGCTCTGTGGAAATATGTTAACAGCAGGGTTGTTAAACTAATAGCCTGTCCCTCTTCTGCAGCAGATGCTTTGTTAATCATAGCTCAGAGACGGGGGCTGAAGAGGAAAGGCTTCAGAAGGAAATGGGAGCAGAGTTTTTCACAACTTAATCTGTGATATTCTGCTGGCACCTTCAGCCCCTCCCTCCTGCTCTTCCCCCGGACTGGAGGAAAGAATGACTAAGAGCTGGTATGGAGAAAGATAAACAGTTGACACTAGAGCTTTGTTTTACATTCATCCAAAGCGTTCTGTTTCATGGCTGGTTTACCACAGCTCGGTATGCAGGTTCTTATCAGAAAGGCCATAAAATGCAAATGAATCAGCCTCCCCCCACCCCCCCCCCACCCTCCATCTCGACCTTCCCGGCCTCATTTATTGTCCTGTCTTTGAGCCTCCAAATGGCCAAATATTTGAAGGGGAAGTGCCTTCATTTTTATGAGATATCTATTGTTGTTTTAACTCAGTCATGGGTATGGAGTTACCTCTGTGACGAGGTGGGAAAACAGCATCGGAGCGACTGAGGGGGAAATTTCATCGCAGTTAAGTGATACCATCGGACGTCCAGAGAGGGCCACAGATACAGAAACACCGTTTATGTCCCGATGATGGGAGGGATAATGCCTGTGTGACAGAAGGACTCACATCTGGATGTGGTTTGTGTTTGAGAGGGACCACTTTCTGGATGTTGCAGACCGAAGACTTTTTCCAGTATAGCTGGGAACAAAAGCATGCAAGTGTGTGTGTGTGTGTGTGTGTGTGTGGTTGAAATTCAACATTTGTATGGATTCACATATCAGATAACTGCAGCTTGAGTTCATGGTTAACATGGAAAATACCAGAGAGCTTAGGAAGTTACGTTTGGGCTTCAGTATGCTTCAAGTTAATATTTGAAGGCATTTCCCCTCAAGGTGTGGAGAGGTTTTAAAAGCTGTCCCAAAAATGTTGAAGCATTTGTGAGATTTTTGAGCCTGTAGCTAAACAAGCTCAAAATAATGTGTCAAACAACAAACCACCTCTCCACATCCAGCAACACACTCAGTCTCACTTCCTGTTGTGTAGCATTGGGTCTTTTTGTCGGTATTTATTTACTTTATACTACCGGCTACTAACTAGCAGAGCATTCACTGAAGTCCTTTGGTTCCACTCAAGAAAGGATGTAGGCGTGTGTGCCGAGTGCCAGGTCTTCTCAGGTCCTCATAGGTCATGTTAGGTCTTTTCAGGTTCTGTGTTTGTCTTTTCAGGTCCTATCAGGTCTTCTCTGCTCTTCTAAGGATCTAGCAGTTCTTCTCTGGTCTTCCCAGGTCCTCTTAGGTCTTGTCCGGTCTTTTCAGTTCATCTTACCTACTTCTAGGTATTCTTCTGGAACTCTCATGTCTTCTCAAGTACCCTAAGGTCTCTTCAGGTCCTCTCTGGTCTCTTTTCAGGTCCTCTCAGGTTTTCTTAAGTCCTTTCTTGTCCTTTAAGGCCTTCTTATGTCCTCAAAGGTCCTCTTTGGTGTTCTTAGGTCTACTCGTGTCTGCTCAGGTCTTTTCAGGTCCTCTTATGTATTCTCAGGTCCTGTTGATTTCAGCTGATTTGAGTGACACACAGACCAAAGTTCTTCAGGTATGAGGTCATCACTGTCCGTGCATTTATCTGCAGCTCAGCTTTCTCCAAAGAAGAGGAATTATAGTTAAACCATCACAAGACAATGAAGTTACATTTGAAGCAGCAGACATCCTGACCTTAAGTTACCCACCATGGTTCACACCCCCAAACTCTGGAGGATTCACCTCAAAGCAATCCTGTTTGGCTCGTTTCCCCCGAGGGGCTTCAGCTCCACTGACCCCAGCTTTTATATGGGGGGGCCATCATTTCATTGTCCTCTTTCACAGCGGAGAGGAGCTGTGTGTAGGACAGGACAGGTTAGGCCATTTGTTGAAATACCAGAAACACATTCCGACACGTTCAAACTTTCCATCCCACTCCCGACCGGCCTGCAGATTACCGATTGGCTCTCTCTCTCCCGTCCCCTGAGACTCCACCAGACACACCGTACTGGTTGCTCTGCAGAGTTAGGTCATAAAGTTTACGACGGGCCGGTTCACCACTTGTCTCGTCTGCTGCTCTGCCACTTCTTCCAGTATCAAAGAGGCGCCGGCATGCCCCCATTTCACTTATCTCCTTTCATAACAGCATAACTTAACTTTCTGTTCCGCCTCTGAATATCACGGGAGAGTGAAAAGATTAGGCCATGATTTCTGCAGAAACACACACACTGTTGCTCCAGTTTTTTGACTGCTTTGCAGAACCTGAACAGGGACAGACCTTCATCTCTATGCTGTAGGGATGCAAATATAATCAACTCTTCAAGTTATCTCTTGCATCATTAGGCAACGCGGCTTCTACATTTGTGCTTAAAATGGCAATAAAACTTCACAATCTTACTTTATTTTTATTAAACCTTGTAACGCCCTGTTGCCCGTCTGAAGCACGTCCACACGCCCATCTGTCCCAGTCCATCCAACCAGTTAAGCCTCCATAAAACCAGCAGATTTCAAACCTTTTTTGGTTAAAAACATTTTTTTCCGGGTTTCTTTTGTTTGCAAAACCTGGAGCGACTTTCTTCGGGTGCCTTTTGTTTCTGATTCTACGAACTGGAATGGACTCATGTTGGTGTTCTACCCAACTGGAGTATTGATGAACTGGATTGATCAACATATATATTGACTCCACACACATTTCCTGCTTTCTATTAACAGTGTTTTAAATAAGTTTCGATCCTTATCAATCACACCATCTTTTATATTTCCAAGGTATAACATTATGCATTCCTCGGGTGTTGAATAAAACCAGAATGTCTCCAATAGTAGCGTGTGGAATTTCCCAAAAGGCACTTATTTAAACACATTCCTTGAAAATGTGTGTGATTTGCATCTCTATTCCCACTATAACCGCCAACCAATCTTTATTTTAGGAGTTATGAAGTATCCTGTGAGCCATTTACAACTCCCACCACAGTGTAATACATGTAGCTTATTCTAATGTCTACCCTTTTTAACCTTTTCTCTGCCACGCAATTCTCAGTAACTGAGTTATGGTAGGAAATTGGGGTCGATCTTGGTGATGTGGAAAAATTGGGTTGAAAATTAAGAAAGACATCTGAAATCTGAAACGTTTTCCTGATTCATCGCGCTGACAGCCCTACTGAATACATATTATGGTTGCTCAATGTTGGAAAGGCCTCTCTGTGATTGAGTATACGAGAAGGTGGGGCTAGTAAGACGTCTCAGACTTGGTAATACCATCTACTGTAGTTGAGATCAGGCATTTTATATTTAAAACACACATTTCAAAACCCAACCACATGTGTATCAAACAAAAACAAAGATAGCGTTTCGAGGAGAACCTACGCATGTACGGATCCTGTTCATTTTAACCCTGAAACGGCAGCAGCGTGGCTCTCCGTTTCTCAGACCCTGCACTTATCTGTAACTGAGGAGACTCTGAAACACTGCAGTGACGGAAAACTGAGAGCCAGACGAGAGGGAGGGAGACAGAGGAGGCTCACAGGGGCTCTGAATGGGATACCTAGCAGAGGGAGGTTGACCATGACTTGACTTGTTTGGACTGGAGGAGGTAATGTGTGCAGATCCCACCCCCACCCCCCCACACAGCCATATAAACGCAATCTGAGCGGCATCAGGTCAAGTGGCAGATCTGCAGATAGAAGGCAGAGGGTTGTGCTGATACTTTGAGAGCAGGGAGGCAAGTGAAAGCTCTTCAAACTGAACGAAGACGGCCTCTCACACTGCCGGTATTCAACTTCATAACCTGCACTTTCTAATAACTACTTCCTCCTGTGACAGGCATCTATTACTTCCTCTTATCCACGGCATGCATTATTGGCTTCATGGTATCCTTCTGACCCTGACTGCAGCTCCCTCTGAAGGGTTTCTCTCATCCAGTTCTGACAAAGCCTGGAAAATCTCACAGTTATTCTTACTTAAGTATTTGTTTTCCGGCTCCAGATGCATTTAGTGTCTCTTACAGAGCAGGGCCCAGTTATAGTTTAGAGACATCTATAGAAGCCGGAGAAAGCATGACATATATAAAAGGGTTACAGCATCCCCATTCTCCAACCTTCTTTTGGTTAAAGACTCTTTATGTTTGTTTTTTTATTCCTGGGTTTCTTTCGTTTGCAGTAAAACCCGGAGCGGACTTTCTTTGGGTGCCTTTTAGTTTTTGATTCTATGAACTGTAGATGAATGGTGATAACTCGGATTGCATTTTGCATTGAGTATCTCTTTCTGAGCAGGACCCAGTTGTAGGTTAGAAACATCCTCAGAAGCCGGAGAAAGCACAACATTTATAAAAAGGATACAGCCTTGGAGACGTGGCCTGGTAATTTGAATTCAGTCAGAATGACCGGACTCTCAAGACCGGAAAGAACCAAATCATCCTTCGATCTCCTGCATCCATGGGGCCATTGAGCATGCATACCATGCACTTGGAAGCTGCTTTGTTAAGTCTGTTATCAGCTCAGGAAAATTAATGAAAAATAGAAAAGATATGCACAGATTTACAGACGTCTCTGTTCCAAAGTATAAGGGGAGAATATGCGTGACTGTAACAGAAGTTGTTTTGCCAGTACAAAAATGTGCTTAAGCGCCCGGCACACATCCTGGTGTCTCGGAGCAGAGTGGAAACATCAGCAGAAGCAATAACAAGTACATTTGTAAGGAAGTCCAAATGAAACCACTTAATATCACTTCTGTGTTGTCTTCAGTCCGGTTTGTCAGGAGAAGTTTGAGGCGCTTTGTCCCCCTCGTTAACCAGAGGAGGGAACGTGCTCATGTGTTGGCGCCGTTCTATATTATTTATTAAAACATGGCTGCTGCTTGTAGCTCTATAACACGTCATCAACCACTCCGGTTCTTGGACAGAAGGCGCAGTGGTTGAGTTTCTCTGTAATGTTCCTCCTCTGACACTCTGTGGTTGTTCGCTTCCGTGTGTCGACTTTAAACTCCGACCGGTTTCAATCACTCCGGCCTCTGGAGAAGCTCGGCCTTCCAGAGATGTTTTTATAACTCCGACTGTTCAGGCAGCGCCGGCCTCACACTCGGGGAGAGGCTGGAAGTGGAGGATGGGGAGAAACAGAGACAAAGGTTACACACACACACACACACACACACACTCACACACTCTCACACTCACACTCACACTCACACTCGCACTCACACTCACACTCACACTCACACTCACACTCACACTCACACTCACACTCACACTCTCACAGCAGCAGCACAGGGAAGGAAAGTGTTGAGGTGTGCCAGAGGGCCCTCTGTCCAAACCCCAGCAGAAGGAGCTGTGGCCCCTCAGCTCTCAAAGGGCTCTTTCATGGGGAGGCTGCAGGCTGGAGGAATGCAGCAGCCAGCAGTCTTACACTCTTGGATGGAACGGCATCCTTTTGCCCCCAATCCTGCTTTTTCCATGACTGTGGATCCGTGTAATCAATCACAGCTCCAGTGTGATGGGGGGCCTGGAGCATGGCTTCTTATGCTGACTGCAAATCAGTTTACTTCTTGTCCAAATACAGAGGTGGAAAGTAAATAAGAATGTACTTAAGTACGCTTTTGAGATGCTAGTGTTGTGTAGATTCTTTGCTACTTCATACTTTTACTCCACTACATGTATTTAAACCCTTTAGTTGCTAGGCAGATTAGGATGAATGATGGAAGTATAATCTCCCTTAAATCAGACTGTAGTTCACCTGCAGTAAATCCAGCAGCTACCCTGCAGTATACAAAGCCATTCAAACTAGCTGCACCTTTACCAGCTCTGAGAACACTTTAATGATCAATCATTATAAAACATATCAGAGATATTATTCTGAAATGGACCAATCAGACAATGACTACTTTTACTGTCGCTACTTTAAGTACATTTAGAGGAGAGTACTTTCTACTTTCACTGGAGGAACATTTAGAATACTTTTACTGTGACAGAGTATTCCTACACTCTGGTACTTCTACTTTACTCAAGTACAAGACCTGAGTACTTCTACTTTACTCAAGTACAAGATCTGAGTACTTCTACTTTACTCAAGTACAAGATCTGAGTACTTCTACTTTACTCAAGTACAAGGTCTGAGTACTTCTACTTTACTCAAGTACAAGATCTGAGTACTTCTACTTTACTCAAGTACAAGATCTGAGTACTTCTACTTTACTCAAGTACAAGATCTGAGTACTTCTACTTTACTCAAGTACAAGACCTGAGTACTTCTACTTTACTCAAGTACAAGACCTGAGTACTTCTCCTCCTCTGTAAGAATACTACTTCTCTGTGTTGTTGGTAGTAGCTGCTTAACCAGTCCAGTGTCCCCTGCAGGCGGCAGTTTTGCATTACAACACGCAGCGAGGAGTGTGAGGGCCCGACAGCGTCCTGGTTATTGTGTTGATCCTGAGATGCGTTCCTCAAGGCTTTAGCGACAAAGGGGGGTTTAATTCACTCGTTTAATTTCAATGAAGTTCTTAAAAAGTACTTACCCATTTAAGAACCTTTGAGGAGCTTTACTTTGTCATTTAAAAATAAATAAGCAATCAGACTTCAATACAGGGATGAATCTGAGTGATTTCATTAGTAATTGTTCTGTTTCTTTTCCATCAGAGAGACCCTGTAGAATTAACCCAGCAGTTAAAATGGTTCATTCTAATTGGTTTGTTGTATGTATTCAGGGCCACTGTACTACCTTATACTATACATATATTTTATAGACAAACCTCTGTGTATGTATATTATTTTAATGACTCTAAATCAAGTTTAATATCCCTTAATTTAATCTGACTAACTTTATATCTCTTTGGCTTCTCCTAAAATGTGGAGGAGAAGAATATGAACATTTTTGATATAAAACCTGACAACAGTGTGGAGGATCAAACTAGGAAAGCTGCTTACGCTAACCTTTGAATAAATGAATACAAAATGCTTATTAAAACACACATTTTGATGTTTCATTAACATGGCACTGGTTCTGAATCATCAGCAGTGTACCCCCCCCCCCCAAAACAGAACAAAACCAGTCTAAAATCTAGACTTTCCTCCCTTTTTGTTTCATGTTCTCTCAGGAACAGATCACTCTTTGTGGTTTCCATTAGGATTTTTATTTCTCTTACTTCTCCGAAAGATCAGTACCAGATGGGAGTGTGATCAGGGGAAAGATCAACAGCAGAACCGAGCCTTGTGTTGCTGCGTGTTCCCCTCTGTGGGAGAACATCAGCTGGAGTGAGCGGCTCTCTCTCATTGTTTATTATCCCAGAGGACTCGGCTTCACATGTCTTTTGGTCAAATCCAGCATCCGTCTGCCTCCCTCCACGCCTGGATTAAAACCCGATCTATAAAGGGAAGTGTGGCTCCTGAAAGGAATGCTGTATGGGGTTTTTTGTTCAATGAAGTCCTCAGCACCACCAATTTCCTCCAGCGGAACCACATCTGTGGAGCACATGCTCGGCATCACAGGGGGAGCCGATGCCAAGTGGAGCTAATAACCGAGCCGTGCGTCGTGTCTGCTTACCGCGCCTGAGCCTGATTAGCTCCCAGAGAGCGGCTGAGTATCCGTTACACATGTTATTGAGAAATATGTGTGTTTGTTCTGTACATGGAGGCAGAACCCGGTCTGTTACAGAAAGCACTGACACAGTAATACGCAAGGGGGCTCACGTGGGGCTCCCTGATCAACAAAGTGAGACTTATTTGCACCTCAGTCTCACCTGTGTGTCCTCTCTCTGTCTTGTCTCTGCAGGGGATCTGGGTCTGGCGGTGGATGCAGACGGAGTCGCTGAAGCTCAGAGTGGAGCGGCTCCCACAGCTGACGGTAAGATACAGCAGTCACCAGAGCGTGCATTCAGTTCAGATGAGACCAACTCAAAAGCTGTTTCTAGTTTGTCTGCACAAACTCCACCTGAAATACCTTCAGGACATATTGATGAAACTATGAATTTACCTCGTTAATAAATGAAACGTTTACCCTTTCAGTGCATTACAGCAGTCATCAACTGCGAAACCTTCGTCCGGGTGTGACTGTTTATAGAGTATGTATTATAATTTATCACCCAGGTGTGGATTACAACTTTTAATCCAAGTTTTATTGTTCATTTTGGCGCGTTAACACCACCTTTGCACACTTTCAAACCATAGTTTTGAGTTAAAAAGGGCAATTTTTGTTTAGGTTTTTATGGTTTTTGGAGGCACATACAGTAGATGGATGGATTATCAAAGACTGGGTTTGTCAAAGCTTAGCCAGGAGTCTGTTTTGAAACCTCTTCAAGTGTTTAACGGGATCACTTTCATTTATTTTTGCTGCAAAGAGCATTGCATGACTCCATCCATGTTATTTTATGTTGCAATGAGATGAAGTAATGTCTCTTTGACCCGAGAAGCACATGAGGGATACATTGTAAACACACCAGTGATGTAGTACAAGATCTGACCAGGCTACAACAGAAAAGCAAGCCCTTTATGCAGGAGAGACACAGGAAGTGAACGGTCTCAGCCAATCAAATTCTACTTTACAGGATATTCAAACGGTGGCTAGATGGTGATTGCATTACCTTACCTCCAAGGTGTTAACTTAGTTTGAGAACATTTAGAAGCTACATGTAGACGTGAATTTAAACTGAGAGGATCAACCCAAAGAGGTGGACGAAAAGAGAGCTGAGCCGGAAGACAAAGCTCTCTGTCTACCGGGCCATCTTCGTTCCTACCCTCACCTATGGTCACGAAGGATGGGTCAGGACCGAAAGAACGAGATGGCGGATACAAGCGGCCGAAATGGGATTTCTCCGCAGGGTGGCTGGGATCTCCCTCAGGGATAAGGTGAGAAGTTCAGTCATCGGGAGGGACTCGGAGTAGAACCGCTGCTCCTTCGTGTTGAAAGGAGCCAGTTGAGGTGGTTCGGGCACCTAGTGAGGATGCCACCTGGGCGCCTCCCTGGGGAGGTGTTCCAGGCACGTCCAGCTGGGAAGAGACCGAGGGGTAGACCGAGGACCAGGTGGAGGGACTATATCTCTTCACTGGCCTGGGAGTACCTTGGAATCCCCAGTCAGAGCTGGCTGATGTGGCCAGGGAAAGAGAAGTTTGGGGCTCTCTGCTGGAGCTGTTACCTCCGCGACCCTGACGGATAAGCGGGAGAAGATGGATGGATGGATGGATGGATGGATGGATCAACCCAAGGCATGTAATTCAATCAGACTTATGATACATTGTGAACACTGGAGTTTCCTCAAGTCATCTGAAGAGAAGCCTGCAGTATCGTGGTGATCAGATGAGCTTATTTTTAGATGCAAAATGTGCAACACCAGTTCAGGACTTCAGGTGGAGGTTTACATCTTCAGTACGGACCAATAAGCATCGACAGTTGAAGGTGTTTTCCATGCAGAACCGTACTTTCCTCAGCCAGTCCATCGTGCAGCAGTCAGAGGTGCATGCATGGCGACAGTCAGTCCTAATAACTGCATTAAAGACTTCATTAATGGTCTCTAACAGGTTTGTAAATCTTAATGCCTTCTGGTTTTTACGCCCTGTCCTCTCGGCTCAGCTCTGCCCTGCAGCACGGTGGGTGTTCCCGGCTGTGAGCGTGATTCATGGCGTAATTTAAAGGGAGCTTCACTGCCGCTGGAGCTGGGTCTGTTTAATGCCAGGGTGGGGAAATGGAAAGGTATAAAGTGCGGACTGTTTGCATTGGCCGTCACTTCTTCGGGGAGTGAAGTGAGCACTGAGCGGTAATAGCTTTTACAAACATTTTGGAACCGTGCTTTAACAGGAACTCTGCAGAGCTGGGTCTGTCATTACTTTTTCCACCTTATAATCATTATCTGACGGGTAGTTTTAACGCTCATTGATCATATATTAAATTCAGGGCTGACTTGTTGGGAGTCATTCGAGCACAACGAGGGAAATATGCTGAAGAGAATTAAACATATTCTGGTTTACTATCTGGAAGGAAGATGATAGAGATAAAGTTAGAAGGTGGAAGGAACTATAACCATAATCAAATGAACTTAAAATAACGATAAATACAATAAACAGCAGCAGGTCTGAAGAAAGACAGATGTACTTTCATTAATCCCCGTGGGGAAATTCGATCTTCTGCATTTGACCCATCCTAGTGTTCGGAGCAGTGGGCTGCCATTTGTACGGCCCCCGGGGGGCAGTGTAGGGAATGGTGCCTTGCTCAGGGACACCACGTCTATGTACATATCTACAGTATAAAGGACATGAACAGCAATAATACTCAATATAAAATGTATTAATGTGTGTATAATTAAATAGTTGTACAATATGGATCAAAAATATAATCAGGTTCAAAAATATGCAAATATGCAGCAATAATAATAATATCAATCAATAAATCAATTAAACTTTGCCCCGGGGGGATTGTTCAGTAAACCACTTGTTCCTTTCTGTGAAAACATAAAGCAACATGAAATCAAATTAACGTCCCCACACCAGAGCTCATCCCAACAGCTCTTGATGTCAGATTTTAAAATCAGCACTTGAATGCAACCTAATTGATTGAGGATTTTCTTAACTCCGACACAACCACTTCAGGTGTCATTACCTGGAGTGGTCATTTCTGAGACAAACAGGCCACTTGTCAGGGTGGACCGGGCTTTGGAAGCTGGCCAGAGCGCTGGCTTTGAGAGAAAGCGGCTTTTCATCGGCACTATCTCTCGGGGAAAGGACTAATCAATCAAGCACTTCAGACTTGATATTTGAGCCCTCAAAACGGTGCCTCACCGGGCTCAAAGTGGCTTTTAAAACGGGATGATGAGTCTGGCGTGCATGCTGCCTCTTCCTCTGCAGGATTGCATTTCATTGTGTGAGAATGGTGATGGATTGGAGAGTTTGAAGTGAGTGTTGAGTATTTACACAGCCATGATGGGATGATCTGATCTGCTGTGGGCTCCATTCTTCTCTTGCAGAGCAGTGTGTGCTTCAGATTTAGTTTTAGCTTTCACTCACTCTCATTGTGCCAACACAGCTGACTCAGTTCTCACTTCACTAACAAAGAGCGCTCAATCTGTAAATAGAAATGAGTTAATCGTCGTTTTCAGGATTGGATTTGGTCATGCTTTGCAATGGGACGCATTTAAACCAGTACAGAAGTAAGAGTCTAAGTTAATTTTACAAGTGTCTTTGCTGCTGTTATGCAGGGAGGGACTGATGGCAGGTAGAGGCAGCAGGTATGAGAGGAAAGCCTGTCCTAGTGGGAGGAAAATCCAGGTAACAAAGCAGGGAGAGAAGCTGAGAGAGAAGCTGGTGCTCTGGGGACGTATAGGTAGAGCATGGGATGTCAGAAGGTAGGAAAAAGCGTGCAACAGGTTATATTTTTAAAGTATAGCATCCTTCTTCCTTTTCAGGCACTTTAATGTCTATACTTTTATGCCGAAGACACATTTGCTAGGCTCCTCACAAAGGTAGCTATAGCCCAGTTCTTTAAGGCGTCACACGTCATGATGGAGCTTCCATTCTGATCACGTAGCTCCTATCCGTCAAGTTATCTCTCATCTCCTTAAATGGCGTTGCAATCTGCACAACATACAGCGCATCTTTCTCTAAATTTAAAGCAAAGCTACTGCTAAAGGGTCAGATAAGCGGCCAGTCTGCAGTGTTTGATCATCCGAGCTGTCTGAACGTCACATCTCTGCAGCTCCCGGTTATGATCGGGGAGTTTTGGCATGTGTCGTTTTTTGCAGAGCTGTGTCGTTAGAGGGAAGCGAAGCTGGCGAGCATCTCTCTTTTTCCATTGCGTAAACTCAAGAGCCTTAAATGCAACTGGAATAAAGAGCCAGGGGACTGTCTGTGTGTGTGTGTTTATCAATGTCTCCGCACCCCATTCCTCTTTATTCCCTTATACAGTAATATGCATAACAGATCCTCAGGAGTACTTTAACGAGACTCGATGGAAGCCTACTATATGGCCGGACCTTGTATGGACAAAGTGCTAAATTGTGCCGGATGGTTAAATGGAAAGTCAGCTGTTCAGTTTTAAATGTGACTTTTAGAAGAATTGGTATTAAAATATACTCGGAATAATGTAAATTAAAAGCACTTACTGTGTTTTGTCCTATTTTGCACGTTCTTTTGTTTTATTGATGCATTAATGTGTTCATCACAGCTGGTAAAGGTGGAGCTGCTTTAACCCTGCAGTCCGGGGATAATTTGCCTGTTTTCTCATACTTTTGATCTTGTCTGGCTAAACCCCATAAATAAATGATTAGGATTTGGTGTCTATTTCTAGAGGACAACCTCACCTTCGTTACCTGATAGTAATTTCTTTCATTTTGAGATACTATATGAACATTTTGGACCCAAAATCACACAACAAATTGAAAAACGGATTTAAAAAGTATATTATTTTCGCTGTGGGAAAAGGAAACGTGCACAACGAAACATTTTGAAAGCTGGAAATATATATTGATGTCACTGCGATGAGGTGAAGGTTTGATGGAGGTTGCTTGAACCTATATACACATTTTATGCATAGATAGCAGGTGTTTCCATAGGTGTGTTTCACTCACTCCTCGAACACTACTGCAGGATTTCTTTCATCGTACTTTTTATATGATAGTTTATATTTATTTAGTGGAAGCTAACTTTGTCCAATAAATGTAGTGGAGTGAAAGTGCTTTAATGGCTTCCAAATTGTAGAACGTTACATATCATTTGGCTGCAAAAGTGCAAAGTGATTTAAACTCTGATTGTAAGAGTTGTTGGATTAGTAAGGCCTACATCAACTATTTAAAGTGCATTCAATTGCCGAGACACAATGGAAACAGATGCATTTTCAGTTTGTGACGGAGGATCCGCAGAGTTCCTGCTGTCTTGAAGTCAATAGGGAGCTCCTTCAACCAATCAGGAGCCAGGATGGCAAACAGGCGTGATTCAGAGGGGTGTGGGAGACCTTTGGCCGGGCTGAAGACCGGTCGAGCTGCAGCATTCTGAGTAGAAGTAAACGTACCTCATTCCATTGCACCACACGGTTCTGGAGGCTCCATATTTATTAAGTCATACAAAAAATGTAAGGGGCATAATTTTGTTTTTTTCACGGCTGCCCAAAAATTCCTGCATCAGCCCTGAGGTCCTGAACAAACACTCTGAGTGTAGAGCGTGACTGGATGTGTGACCGCAGCATTTTCAGTATGATCCCAGCTGGCTGTGTCACTCTGAGCGTCTGCTTCAAGTCTCCGTGCTCACAGTTTCTTAAGGTCAGGTCTTTACGCGAAGCTCAGCCATCCCATCATGCCTCACTCCGTGCATACTGTGTTGGTTCTGTTCCTCAGAGTGAGACAGCCTCCTGTGTGTGTGTGTGTGTGTGTGTCAGTGATGCAGTGATTATAACAGACTGTGTTTGACTTGGGTTGACCTGCGTGGGATGGACTTGTGTGTAATGGTTCTGTGCATGCTGCAAGGAAGGACACAGGATGATGAAAAACATTGGCACATGCTTCTCACACACACACACACACACACACACACACACACACACACACACACACACACACACACACACAGTCTGGGATATTCAGTGAATGCCTCTGCTTTTAGTGTTGGTTTAACCGTAAATATTGTGGAACATAAACTAACTTTCTAGCAGCTTGGGGAGCGTCTGCTGACATGTCAATTCAAGTTTTTTGGGAGGGAAATATCTATTCCACATGTAGGCTACTATCCCTTTCCATGACTAAGAGAACAAACTACAGACAGCTAGCCACTACGATGTCCTGTCCTCTTTGTGTCCATTAAGGTTACCAGCGACGTCTGCTATTGGCTGCCTGAGTAATGAGGGCTCAGATTGCTGCTGACCACACATGCTGGTGTGTGTGTTAACGGGTCTGCACACACAGACGCACGGTGTAGTTTAAACAGAGCGCTGTGTGCGTCTGCTGTCTGTGTTTATGTTGGAGTGTATCTGCCGTTAGTCGCTGAGCTGATGTGACACACAACGAGCGCGCAATGTGTAAAACTCGTCCATGTAGAGTCTGCTATGGTTATTTTAATCGAGATCAAATCTGATTTACTTCATGGATTCCAAATATGGAGATTGTTTTTCTACAGCAGCATGTTAAGAAGGCATTGCACAAAATAAATAAACATAAACAGTAAATAGAAATACATATCAATATATATGAATGTTTTTTATGGACCAACCAAACTAACACAGGATGCATTATAAATCATACAAATGAACAAAGGTTTTAAAATGGAAAATTAAAAGGATGATATTTCTGTATTTTCTTTGATTCTTCACAAACCCTCTCTGTTCCCTCTCTGGTCACCCCTTAAGATCTGAATATGATTCTACCTTTACCTGCCAGAAACACTTTAAGGGTGCATTGAACAGTGCATCTCCAAGCCCACAAATATAATATATATGAAGTATTATAATCAGCTTCAGAGTGTGGTTTATGGCAAACTAGGTTTATACATGCAAGGGGTTTCTTTTGTGTATAATGTGCACTGTTAAAAATAGAGCGATTTATAAATGACTTTTTTTAACGAAATTGAAAAAATAACAATATTTCTTTACAAGGAATAAAGGCATAGGGTTAGCACAAAAAAGAAGGGCAAATCACTCAAAATGCATTCAGTATATCAAATTTAAGGTGGAAAAGCACACCTAAAAGAGCTACTTTTGTGCAGAAATATGCAAAATATACAAAGTATTGTGCAAGGTTTACAGTACTGAGTGTGAGCAATGGCTTATATGATGTGTGCATGGTGTCTATGGAGGAGTTAGGAGTCAGAAAAGGAACATTTAAAGAGTGAGAGCAGCGAGGAATCTGCAGAGGGGGAGTGTTAACATACTGCATCTATCTGTAACCTCTGACCCCTCTGTGTTTCAGCTCCTTCCGGACACTTCCTAGAGTTCCAGGAGCCGGTGAACAACATCACGCACTTCCAGGGCCAGACGGCTACGCTGCACTGCAAGGTGACGGGATACCCCCGGCCGTCCATCCGCTGGCTGAAGAACGACGCCCCGGTGGTCCAGGAGCAGGGACGCATCACTATCCGCAAGACCGATGCCGGGTCCAAGCTGCGCATCCAGGACCTGGACACCACGGACACCGGCTACTACCAGTGTGTCGCCTCCAACTCCTTCAAGGTCATCTCTGCCACCGGGGTCTTGTACGTCAAACTAGGTGAGAGTACGTTTATATTTACCTCATTTTTAGTCAAAGTGCAGTGAAAGCAGGGCTCTCTTTCATATGTATTTTGTGCACCGTTTGATTGTGTTTTTATTTTGGACCAACAGGACAGATGCCCACACATAGCCCGGATGAAACGTAAGTGAACCTGCTATTTGTGTGAGTGTGTGTGTGTGTGTGTGTGTGAGACAGCAAGCAGAAGGAAAAGCCTCAAAATCAGGATCACAGAAATGATTGGAGTAAGGTATTTACACCGTGTGATACAGTGGGGCAAAAAAGTATTTAGTCAGCCACCAATTGTGCAAGTTCTCCCATTTAAAAAGATGAGAGAGGCCTGTAATTTTCATCATAGGTACACTTCAACTATGAGAGACAGAATGAGAAAACAAAATCCAGAAAATCACATTGTAGGATTTTTAATGAATTAATTGGTAAATTCCTCGGTAAAATAAGTATTTGGTCACCTACAAACAAGCAAGATTTCTGGCTCTCACTGACCTGTAACTTCTTCTTTAAGAGGCTCCTCTGTCCTCCACTCGTTACCTGTATTAATGGCACCTTTTTGAACTCGTTATCAGTATAAAAGACACCTGTCCACAACCTCAAACAGTCATACTCCAAACTCCACTATGGCCAAGACCAAAGAGCTGTCAAAGGTGACCAGAGACTAAATTGTAGACCTGCACCAGGGGAGTTGAAAGTCTGTGTTGCCCAGCGACAGCCCCAAAACATCACTGCTTTAGAGGAGATCTGCATGGAGGAATGGGCCAAAATACCAGCAACAGTGTGTGGAAACCTTGTGAAGACTTACAGAAAACATTTGACCTCTGTCATTGCCAACAAAGGGTATATAACAAAGTATTGAGATGAACTTTTGTTATTGACCAAATACTTATTTTACCGAGGAATTTACCAATTAATTCATTTAAAATCCTACAATGTGATTTTCTGGATTTTTTTTCTCATTTTGTCTCTCATAGTTGAGGTATACCTATGATGAAAATTACAGGCCTCTCTCATCTTTTTAAAATTGGAGAACTTGCACAATTGGTGGCTGACTAAATACTTTTTTGCCCCACTGTATGTGCAGTGTTTGTGATGCCGTTAACAGCGTATATGCTCAGCTGAACTTGCTTTTTAGTGCGTGAAATCTCCCTAAAACCCCGTCCTGCAGCATACCCAACGTCTCTGTGGTCCCTGTCATATTTTTGCAAGTGTGCACAAACAATAATATTAATGTTCCTGCTGCAGGGTAATGTCAGTTAAAGCTGTTTCTCAAGGCTCAGCGGGGACAGATTAATTGTGGAGGCGATGTGCAGACAGTGGGTTTGTTTCCAAACATCCGTACAGGAGCGCAGCGGAGGCTGTTTATGCCATCTTCAAGAATACTCTGATTCACTGCTGTGTCAAAGAAGCTGGAGAGTTCACAGATGGAAAGGATGCATGAATAAAGGAGGAGGGAAACATCCGATATGAATATATTTGAGTAGCTGCATCTGGAAGCCTCACTCCTTGGCTCAAACAGATGAATAAAACTGCTTTAATTGACTCATATTTTATGTGTCATTTGGCTTATCAAGACGATGCACGAATGTACACTATCCCTGTTTGGCTAGTGCTAATATAGGCAAAGGGGCGGGACATCTCTAACTCGTTGACCAATCACAACAGAGCTAACCAATCAGAGCAGCTCTGGTTTCAGACAGAGGGTGAAAAGAGGGGCGGAATCAGAAAAATAAAGAGCTTTTTGTACATTAAAGCATGGAGACATGTCCCAGTGGAGGCAATAACAGCATATGATCTCTTTAAGTCATAGTGCTGTATTTGTTTTGGATTAGATCTAGCTTTCAGAAGGATCTTGTGGTAGGATTGAAGCTTTAATTTAAATATAACCAAGCAAACAGCCCTGAGGCTAATTAGACCAGCTTAAGGTTTATAGTGGTGACGATGGTTCTGAAGATTTCAGAAATGACTGTAAATATTTGTGTGGCACTTAAGAGGAGCAGCTGCAGGTGCCTGTGGTGAGACGGGGCATGCATCGACATGTCAGCTGACACTCATACCTGCACCGCTGCATCAGTAATGGTGCGGATATCGTGCTATGTGATGAAACCGAACCATGAGGGCAGCGGGGCAGGCGGCCCTGTGTCTGTCTTGTGGGTTGGACTCTGGCTTTGGGACGGATTCCTGCAGCAGCAGTCAGAGCCCCGCCGGTGGTTTGGACAGGCCCGCTCTGAACTGGAAAGAATGCTGATTCATGTCTCCGTCAGACCAAGTGTTCCTGAAGGCCTCTTCCAGGGAGCTTATCTCATCAGCCAGCAATGTGACTCCATTAATGTGGAGAGGTAGGGGGATATATTCATCGTGGGGAGGGGTGCAGTGCCTCATTGTTATTTTAAGCAACACTTACATTGTTGTAATGTTCAGCATTTATTGATCAGGGAAATCATTATACATCTAACTGTTCATGGTAGTGAGATACATGTCCTTAGTCGCAGTAGCTCAGTAACTGTACATTTAAGTGGTGCAGGCAGACTTAATGGTCAGGCATTTTAGTTTATGTAATGAGGAAACTGAACCCCAAGCTGCTCCTGATGGCTGACAGTGTGTGAGTGTGTGTGAATATTAGTCTCCCTGAGCATGTAGCAGCTTCTGCCTCTATATGAATGTCTATGAACGGGGGAATGATGACTTGTATATGTAAAAGCGCCTCCGGGGCTTGCAAAGACTAGAAAAAAACCTGCTATATAAACGCCGCCCAGGTACCATTTATCATAAAGCCATTACTCCCCCACTGACTGTTAAGTAGGACTGTTTAACTTCAGTAGAGTAAGTAAGACAGCCACTTCCTGTACTGGGATCAGGATGATACTGAAGCTCCATTAACCCTAATTTGACCGTTTTCAAGCTACTTTCTTTATTTCATTTTTCGTACTAAACCCCATTAAGAAACGTTTAGCATGTCAATGTTTGGTGTCTTTTCTTTTTAGGACAACCTCACCTATATAACCTGATAGATACTTTTTCATTTTGACATACAATATGAACATTTTGGACCCAAAAGCACACAAAAAACATAAAAACGTATTTTGAAAGATAATGTTCACAGTGTTGAAGCCGACTCAAGTCATGCTGCAGCGATGCATTCAAGTGCACATCACCCCCTAGAATCGGAGGATGAAACCCTCTTTATTTGTCACATACGTGCACACAGCAGGGCACACACAGTGAAATTGGTCCTCTGCATTTAACCCATCCTAGTACTAGAGCAGTGGGCAGCTATCGTGCAGCGCCCGGGGAGCAATGGGGAGGGGGGATTGGAGGTGTCCGGTGCCTTGCTCAAGGGCACCACAGCAGGGCCCAGGAGGTGAACTGGGACCTCTCCAAGTAGCAGTCCACTTTCCATATTTCAAGTCTGTTTGGGGACTTGAACCGGCGACCCTACGATTCCCAGTCCAAGCCCCTACTGACTGCTGGACCCTGTGTTTCTGTCTGATGAAATGTCAAATTTACAGGACTGTTGCTCATGTAACTGAACACAGAAGCCCACCCGTGCAGCCCCTTGTTGTTTTAAGGCACAGCTGTAATCTGACTACCATGGCTGGGTGCACACTGATTGGATGGAAGCAGGAACAGAAGTCTCCATCCTCTCTAGGCCTGACACTCAAAATAAACAACAACATGGGCTCCTTTTCTTTATTAGTAAATGGTGGCATGCATACGATCTAAATTAGGCCACTGGGTTGAAATCAAACCCATTCAGGTGTTGCTAATAAATCTGCACAATCGGAGCCATTGTCAGGTAACCTTCCCATACCTAGCAGCTCGATTCAATTACCTGTAAATCTGATTGTAGGTAATCAAACGGTATGAAGAGTCCCAGCACAGTGCAGCGTATCATTAGCAAGCTAAACTAACTGTGAGCAGAGCCCCGGTTATGGACTCGGTCGGTGTTCTGGATTAGGATTCAAATCCGGCCCGGGAGGCTAATCCGAGCACAAACATGACACGAGCGTGACCTCAGCAAAGAGCCAAGTGTGAAAACAAGTTCAGATCAGCTGCTTTAACTAAAACAACTTCCTGCAGCTCAACATGTGGCACGGCGCCAGAGGGTCTTGTGATTGTGGGATGGCGATAATTCGATGTGATCAGGCCCTGGATTTCAATAAGAAACATAGAGGAATTCCTATGTTGAGATCGTCCAAGTTACTCAAAATCCTCAGGAAATGTCTCTCTATAATTCTCTTCAAGCTGTTGTTTTTTTTGGGGGGGTTTGCTCATAATGAAACGCAGTTCTACTAGTTATGACTTTTATCCAAAGAGCAGCTCATAGACCTGAGACAATTAACTCTGTGTGGTCTCCATCTACAGTAATCAACATGCATAAATACCTTCTAGCTTTAAGTTATTTCTGTTGTTTTCCTAGCTGGTCCAATGCTAGTTCAGTGCTAGCTCATCCAATGCTAGTTCAATGCTAGCTCATCCAATGCTAGTTCAATGCTAGGACGTCCAATGCTTACTTTGAGAGTCACAGCCTTTATAACAACATCAAACAACAACTAGTGGCAGTAATTCACGCTTGCTCCTACGTATTTAAGTAGGTGTATGTGTTGTGGCTGCAGTGGACACTGGAAGAGTTTATGGTGGGACTCAGTGTGCGACAGGGAGTCATTTTTTACCTGCCCCATTAGACCTTACAATTCATCGCCTGTGTGTCTGAGCAACATTGATCCATGTGTGGACCAACTGTTTGTCTAGACAATTAGTGGGTTCAGATCCTCAGCTGACAAGTACCAATAAACTGTGACTGGTATTCAGGTTATTCAGGCCTGTGCATGGTCTTTGCTCTGATAGCAGGAGCTTAACAATATGACTAACATCCGCCACAACGCAATTAATCAATGGCCCCTTCCTCACTTTCTACTCTTTACCTCCCACTCCCTTGCTCAGACCATTCCCATTACCAGACCATTACCAAATGAACTTCCCCCAGTGGCCCCTAAAGTAGAAACGTATCCTTATGAGCCCCATTCCTGGCGACTCTCAATGCAGGGCATTAATAAAGGTTCATCTAAGAAAGGTCCCAAGCTAGCTCAAGCTAATAAGCTAGGCTAACTAGGAGATGCTACTCAGCTGGCTAACCTACTTTTTGGTGTCACTCAAACTGGCTGTGCTCTTATTTATGCAAAACTTAAAGGCTTAATATACTTTATATGGGGTAATTTATGAAGGAATTACCCCATTTACAGTTCACATGGAGGGGAAAACTAAGTGTAGTTTGTATTTAGGCTATGGTTTGTTGTGTGCTAATGGAGTGTAACCAACAGTGCTGCCACTCGCTCTATTTTAGCCTTGAGTTTGTACTTCAGTCACCGTGAAACCTCTGGAATATATATTTTTCTAGACTTACTACAGTACTGACTGCAGACCAGTTCTTGTTGTCCTGGAGTTTGCTGTGTGGAGGGTTAGCTGACAACAGGTGGTAGTGTAAGGGAGGAGATGGATGTGAATTTCATTTCAGGTTTTTTTCAAGCTCTTCCAAGTCAATGCTTAAAGTGTTCCCTGCTCTAACCTTACCTGTAAGCCCCTCCTCACTATTGTTGTGCAAACTGGCTATTAAGTGGACATTGAATAAGATGACCTAGGGTTTACACTCTTATCTATCGGTGTTTGACTCATTTAACATGTAGTAAGAGTCCCTTAATACGTTTCAAGGAGTAAACACAGAGCTGTACTATAAGCACTTCCTGGAAAGCTGCTTCCCTTCATGGAAATAAATCACAGAGGTCTGTTTGTTAATGACTTTTCCATTACATAAGTCACCATAATGAGATATGGAAAGCTATGTGTGTGTGTAAAGTAGAGGATATGCAGACATGGCTGTTGGAGAATTATAAATACGGTGTCTTAATAATTCCTGTGAGCTGCTCCTGTATCGCATCATAATGCCCACCGAAAGAAGGGCTGAGGGACATGTCCTAGCTGTAATAGTTGTAAACATGGAGCTGCCTCCTGGGAGAACTCATGTGTTTTCTATTGCCTAAAGCAGACCTTGATTATTCCTTTCAGGCTGACTGATAAAGGTTTCTGCCAGCCGTACCGAGGCATTGCCTGCGCTCGCTTCATTGGCAACCAGAGCATCTATGTGGAGTCTCTGCAGATGCAGGGGGAGAGTGAAAACCGCATCACAGGTGAGAAAATCAGCCATTTTCAGTTCAGATATTGCACAATAATCAATACAACTGTAATAAAAAAGATCACCCGTTTCCTTTTCCCTAGCTGCCTTCACTATGATCGGCACCTCCACCCACCTGTCGGATCAGTGCTCCCAGTTTGCCATCCCGTCCTTCTGTTACTCCGTCTTCCCGCTGTGTGACGACGGCTCCCGGACCCCTCGGCGGCGGCAACTCTGTCAGGATGAGTGCGAGGCCCTGGAGAACGACCTGTGCCACCTGGAGTACAACATCGCCCGCTCCAACCCCATGATCCTCATGCAGCTGGAGTTGCCCAACTGCCCCCTGCTGCCCCGGCCCGGCACATCGGAAGCCGCTTCCTGTATGAGGATAGGAGTGCCGCAAGAGAAGCTCGGTCCATGTAGGTCGAAACTGCAGCATTATGGATGAATAGACGGATAGATGGATGGAGTACTTTATTGATCCCAATTTGGGAAATCTTTGAGTTGCAGCAGCATAAAAAACAAGGCATTGTAGACAGCCAAATTAAAAGACTAGAAATAAACAATTCAAAATGTGAACCTCTCAAGAGAAATAAAATAGCATTTAAAAAAGTGGAAAATATTCATGTCAGAATAAAAGATGACAAAAGTGTGTAAGGAATGGAATATTAAATTGAGTTTGGGGACCAGAAATGCTAACTCATTCACGGGTTTCAGGACTCATTCCTGCACCACTCTTCATGCTATCTTTTTGTTAAGCCACCTGTCTGATCCCCAGATTCCCCCCCGGACCACAGCTGCTTCAACGGGAGCGGAGACGACTACAGGGGAACGGTCAGCGTCACCAAGTCGGGTCATCACTGCCAGCTGTGGAGCGCCCAGTACCCCCACAGCCACCACCTGTCCCAGGAATACCCCGATCTCTGGGGGAGTCACAACTTTTGCCGTAACCCAGGGGGGCAGATGCAGGCACCCTGGTGCTTCACGCTGGACCCTCAGGTCAGGGTGGACCTGTGTGACATCCAGCCCTGCAGTAAGTACTGTAGTGCAGCCAATTAGATAAGTTAAGATGGACCTTTATTGATCGTCACAGGGAAATCCAGGTTTCACACGGATAATCAAATACAAATAATAAAAAACATGATTAAATAAACTAAAAGTTCCTTTAATTGGTAAAATGATCTGTTTTCTTAACTTCAGGAACGTTGTGATGTCTTAATAAAGGACAAAAACTGTGAAAAGGATCTTGATTGGTTCAGTGTTAGACATACAAACTAGATCTTGTCCAATGGCCACTCTCATTTAAGTTTCTGTGCAAAAAAATCAGTGTATTTTTGCAGTAGAATAGAAAGCACCTTTTAAGCTCTTATTAAATATATATGGAACAATTTTAACATGTCTGGTCTCGTGTCTAAATGAGCACCTGAGTCACTTTTACCAAACAGTCACGGCAGACCCAACAAACCTCAAACATTTCTATCTATTATACACTTCCTCTAACTGTCAAAAGAATATTTATATTGTGATTGTAGCGGCAAAATAAAGAGTTAAAACAGACAATTAACTCAAAATAAAACTGCAGCTGAGGCACCAGACAGCAAATCTTATGCAGGGAAAAGTCCAGGCAAGAATTTGCTTTTTATAAGTACAACTGAACCATTTTCCTATATATTCTTGCCCTATAGCCTTTCCTATGGCATGCTTGTATGGTAAAAAATGGTTGCTCGTGCACCACCACCATCACCTGTCTCCAATATATACATAATAACCAAGTGCCCAAATCACCCAGTGCACAAAAAATGCCCTTCAAAATAAAAGCATACAGAATTACTTTGAGTTAAAAAATAAATAAAGATTGATTTAATAAAAGTAAAAGCAGGAAAAGAATACATATGTGTACCATTAATTAACATAAATAAATATATCTCCAACAGTGGATATGTCATTTGTATGTTGATGCCACAGAGCATGCATCACTGAGTAAATACTGTGCATGCATCACAACCCTAAATCTCTATTGTCTTACTTTCCTGCAGATTCTCCGCAGAACCCGAGGAAGGAGATCCTGTTTATTCTCATCCCGGCCATTGCCATCCCATTGGTCATCGCTTGCCTCTTCTTTCTGGTCTGCCTGTGTCGCAATAAGCAAAAGGAGTCAACGGACACACTCCTCCGCTGCCAGCTGAGCGGCTCACCCAGCCCGGACATGGAGCTGTCCCTGATCAGTCAGCAGAAACACCAGGTAACACACAGCAGGGGGTCAGGGGGGGGCATCATTTCTCAGGTTTAACATTAGACTTTATTGTTTGCCGTACACCTTGATGACATGTCTGTTCTTTATTGCTCTGTGTCTGCAGGCCAAGCTGCGGGAGATCAACATGTCGGCGGTGCGCTTCACAGAGGAGCTGGGCGAGGACCGTTTCGGGAAGGTGTACAAGGGTCACATGTACGGCACCGTACCCGGAGAGCAGACCCAGGTGGTGGCCGTCAAAACGCTGAAGGACAAGGTGGATGCCACTCTCTGCGAGGAGTTCCGCCACGAAGCCATGATCCGCTCTCACATACAGCACCAGAACGTCGTGTGTCTGCTGGGCGTGGTCACCAAGGAGCAGCCCATGAACATGGTGTTCAGCTATTCGGGGCTCGGGGACCTGCATGAGTATCTGGTGATGCGCTCGCCCAACTCAGACGTCGGCAGCTCGGACGATGACAAGACGGTGAAGTCCACGCTGGAGCAGGCGGACTTCCTGCACATCATCACACAGGTGGCTGCAGGAATGGAGTACCTGTCCAGCCAGCAGGTAGTCCATAAGGACCTTGCTGCCAGAAACATTCTGGTCTTTGACAAGCTGAGCATCAAGATCCTGGATCTGGGTTTAATCAGAGACGTCTACTCCGCTGATTACTACAACCTCATGGGCACGAGCCCTTTCCCCATTCGCTGGATGGCCCCGGAAGCTATCATGTACGGAAAGCTCTCCACCGACTCCGACATCTGGTCCTACGGTGTCCTGCTGTGGGAGACTTTCAGTTATGGTCTGCAGCCGCACTGTGGCTACTCCAACCAGGACGTGATCGAGATGGTGCGCAGCCACCAGCTCCTGCCCTGTCCAGACGACTGCCCCTCCTGGATCTACACCCTCATGCTGGAGTGTTGGAGTGAGTTCCAGGCAAGAAGGCCTCGCTTCAAGGACATCCACACACGCCTGCGCTCGTGGGAAAACCTGGCCAACTACAACAGCTCTGCTCAGACTTCTGGCACCAGCAACACCACCCAGACCAGCTCTCTGAGCACCAGCCCTGTGAGCAACATCAGCATGAGCACAGCAAACGCATCGCGCTACGCCAGCCCGAAGAAGAGCTTGCCTTTCCATCAGCCCCATTTCATGCCCATGAAGGGTCAGATGCACCGGCCGATGGTGCCCCAGCAGCTCTACATCCCCGTCAACGGATATCACCCCATGCCAGCCTACCCATACATGCAGAACTTTTACCCCATGCAAATACCTATGCCCATCCCCCACCAGCAGATGCACCACCAGCCGCAGATGGTGAGCAAAGCCGGGTCTCACCACAGCGGCAGTGGATCCACGTCCACGGGCTATGTCACCACCGCCCCGTCCAACACCTCCGTCACAGAGAGAGCCGCTCTGCTCAACGAGGACTCCAAGACCAACGACGAGGACTTGGCCGACGGGGCGTCGCAGGAAGCGCTAGACCAGAACAAGGACTTGATAGTGCCTGAGACAGAGCTGCTAGGCGACAGTGACCCCACACAGACTGACGAACTGGTGATACACCTGTCAGACACATAGGCGCGGCGCTCTCTGAAGCAGAGAAGAGCGGAGATATCCTGCCGAGTATCCAATAAGCAGCGTGAAGTGAAGTGAGCGGTTCTGCAGAGACTGAATGTTTTTTATACGTTTCTTTGACAGTTCTGATGCATTTGAAAGGTCAAGTGTGTCTCAGGTTTGCACCCGTCAAACTAACGTGTCAAGCTAAGTAAAGTCATGCAACCTTTTTCTATAGTGTTGATATTCAGAGGAATTTATGTACTTGCCGTTGCTGTGCAACACAGAACTTTTTCTTACTCACAACTTCTTCATGGGCGACACGTCTTGCCTTATCTGATGCACAAGGCCGTTCACTGCGAGGCGATAAAGACCCCCCTCCAACTTCAGATATCACACCCCTCTATCAAGCATCCATCCCTACAAGAAGGAGCAGGAAGAGGAGGAATCCCACCCACTTACAATGCCATTTGTGTAAGAAAGAGGTGACTTTCTAAGGACCATTTTCTTTGTTTTTTAGGTTATTATTCCATGGTTTTTCGAACCGTAGAACACTGAATGTATAATGAGTAGACGTGCTTTAGGAAAAATCCACCTTTGGGTAACCTTGCTCACAGCTACACTCACTGGGATGCATTTTGGATCGAACAGCATCATTTTTTTGTTCCCACAGGACCTCTCTTTGATAATCAAACAATTTGTACAGATTTGTAATTTATGTACTTTGGTTTCGGACATTTTTATTTGTTTATAATTTTTCTACTACGCCTCGTGTTGGCACGTCGTTCTTTTCACCACGTTTGCTTTGTTTAAATAGTTCTTTGCTTACCGTGTAATGTGTACGTCCATGAACGGGGTATCCAATAAAGTCTCATACATCAAACGTTGTCATGTCCCTATAGATGATCCTTTGTCACAATATCCGCTTACATGTTCAGAGAGACTAAAACACGGTGAGAAGTGAAGATAAACTAAGCCAACAAGTATACTTTGTAGTGAGGAAACACGTGCATTGCTAAAACTAATAAAAGAACCTTAAAGATCACATACTGTACTTCTTCGGATGGGATTTACAGTGTCATTTACACATGCTTAATGTCACTTAACTTAACAGCTAAGTGTTTGATGCATATGAGTGATGTTTGTCACTGTAAATCTGAATATGCTCTGAAATCAGAATCAGAAACAGGTTATTGCACATAAGAGGAATTTGTCCTGGTGTTTTCGGTGCAGACATAAAAATAAAGCACTGATATAAAAACTAATCAAAGAAAAGTACAATAACGCTAAAAAATAAAGCAATATTTACATTGAATATGGAGAAATATCGGGATAAACAAGATATTCTTTCAGTGTCAGTGGGGGTCCCGGGCCTTGTAGTGGAGGGGAAGAAGCTGTTCAAGTGGCAAGAGGTTTAGGTCCTGATGGAGCGCAGCCTCCTGCCAGAGGGGAGCGGGGTAAACAGTTTATATCCAGGGTGGGGGGGGGGTCTGAAGGAGTATGGTTTTGGTCTAGTACTTGTACCAGATGTCAGGAGAGGTAGTCACAGTTTAATCTGTCTTTGTCCTTTTAAAAAAAATCTGTTTATGTTCTCTTTCTCCAGCTCAATCTGTTTGCTTTCAGTATTTCAGTTACATGAATTCTTGCTGCTATTATTGTCAGGATGGTGTCAAAAGATTCCCCTTTTTCACCTAAATGTATATGATTAGTTATTAAGCTTCTTTTCAATCTGTCCCTCGTATATCCCATAGAAGATACAACTCAAATCCTCCGAGGAAGACCATGGATTGTGATTGAAAGCCCCAGAAATAGCTCTGAGTTAATGGTGTTTGGTTAAACCTCTAAAAGCCTGGCAAGAATGAACTCCTCCTGTGGCTATTTAAGGTAAAATGTGGCACGCTCACTCGGACTGAACCTGTAATACACTCAGCGTTTGTCATAGGGGGCAAAAAAGCTTTGTAAAATTGGACAGTTCTTTGTGCAGAGGAGACAGTAAATAGAGAGTCAGGATGGTGTCACAGGAGATGTAGTCTTTGTCTTGAGAGTTCACAGGTACATGACAAACACTGGAAGAATGCAAAGACTCACCAACAAGCCATTAAATCTGGACCACCCGCCTCCAGCAAAACCAGTCTATTCCATCATTTGCAAGTGTGTAAAGACAGACTCAGTCCTGACCTTTCCAGCCATTCACACTGCCTCACTATTAAAGAGTGTGAGGGGACGAGCTGGACTCTTCCCTTGACAGGAGGGATGTGGAGTCGTACCCACTTCCTGCAGAAAATCTGAGGCTTCAACGTCCACAACAAGAGGATGCATGTGTTCTCCGAGTCTGTGGTCTGAGGAGGAGCTGAGTGGGAGGATAATGTCCAAGTTAGACAAAAGCACTCAACATATTCTAAAAACAATGCATAACAACAAACAATGGAGCCAATTTCACCCTTTATTTAGGAAGAAATAACCTTTTAGGAACACTTTTAAAACAGCAAAGCCATAACAAAGCTTTGTGGAGAATATCAAGAAGAGTTCATGACGCCACCTCACATTTTGGACCACCGAAGTATAACAACGCCTGCAGGTTGGACAATTATTACAACCACATGTAGTCTAATGTGGTGTAATGCAGCGCTGTTAAACACACATCTAGTTGAGGTGTATAATTGGCCTAAATACTTCATACATGAAGCAGAATTCAGGTGAAACGTGGACAAAAGTATGCACAGGAAGTGTCTCTATTTGGCTTTAAATACATGGTATCTCATGAGTTTGATACACAGGATTAAAGTGTTTTCTCTTGAGTTTGATGTTGATTTCCCCCCTAAATTTCCCCTATGTTTTAAAGAAAAGTAGGGGATCTTTGCGTTGGTTATTCTCCTACATGGGCTCATCATCCTGGTCTACTGTATTGCCACTGTGAGACTATTGAAAAAGAGGTGCACACATTCAAACAGGCATGTAAACTTCCTAGAAAACAGAGGGTCAGGAATGCAGCAGCCATCTTAACTCTGGAGATCCAGGTACAGGAGCGTCCAGATGTGCAGCAGCTGTCCTGCAGCTCCCTCTACAGGTGATAAGCAAGCATGAGCAGTTTGAGGTGACGCAACACCCTTACAGTTCACGTGCAACAGAGAGCTGGATGGTCACTTCTGCAGCCTTAGCATCTTGTTTGCACACATGCAACGAAAATATATAATGAAAAATTACAATGCATTGTATATTGAACAGTATTTACAATTGGTGACATTTTTATCAGATCGTTTCTTCATTTTGAGACTTTTATACATTTTTTATTTTCTACCATCTACCATTAAACTTAATTGGGCGGCAGTGGCTCAGTCAGTAGGGACTTGGTCTTGGGACCGAAGGGTCGCCGGTTCACGTCCCGATCGGACCAAAAAAAATATGGAGTGAGCTGGTAGCTGGAGAGGTGCCAGTTCTCCTCCTAGGCCACTGCCGAGGTGCCCTTGAGCAAGGCACCTAACCTCTATCTGCTGCCTTGGCGCCGGGTACCTGGCTGCCTCTCTGCTCTGCCACCTCTCCTCTGCATGTGGTTGTGTGTGCATGTATTTCCTCTGTGTATATCCTCTGTGTGTTTAATTCAACACAACAGAGTAGAGAAAGCAATTTCTCTGTAAGGGATTAATAAAAGTATGCCTTCTTCTTCTTTCCTATTTGCTTGTTTTATATGTTTTAGAGTTGCCTTACTTTTCAAAACTCATTAAATGTACTTGTAATGAAGTAATTGTACACTATTGGAACTTTTTTTTCCAGTAAAAATCGTATTTAGTAAGTACTTTAACCATTAAATGTCTATTAAATATCGTAATCGTTATAAAATTCCCTATGAAGTGTGATAAACTGACGCACTTAAAAGCCCCACCACTTTATAGATGACGACGGACATTTTATTCGCGACTTCTGTTGAAGCCGAGCGTCATTGGCTGATGTTGGAAAATGCTGCATTCCGATTGGCTGCGGTCGCTGTCACTCAAACTCACGCTGCCAATGCACTTAACCACTGACCTACTAACACAGATCCATGAGTCAGTAGCCACCTTGAAAAGAAAAAGCCCAGGGAGGAGAGCCAGGTACTCCACAACTTGTAGGATTTAATCGACATTTATTTTAATCGCAGATGGAGAACGTACACTTCACTGTGCCTGACAACTGAGCAGACTCCAAACCAAGGTAATAGAAAAGTCTTTATTTGAGGGTGAACGTGAACACAACCTTCTTCTTACTTCCAGCTTTCTGCGGGATGGTGTTGTGTTTACGTGTTGGGAAAAAACGTGGAGAATCACAGCGGCGCTCAACTAGCTTAATTTACAATTCCGTTTTCGTGCGTCCTCTGAATTAAAATGAGCCACGTTTAGATTCACAATACATGTCAAAGCAAGCTGAAGTTCGAGCTAATGTGTAGTGTCCCGGTTATTACTGAAGTGTATTTCTCATGTGTATTATCTGTTGGCCTCTAAATGCAACATGTCTTATTAGTATTGTGGCACGTAGGCCTGCTGGATTGCGACAGTGTTTTAATGTGGCACTGGCGTTATCAAAGCCCATTTGTTGTGGCTTTTTATTTATTGTTCTGTACTGTAAAGTCCCGTCACGTTGGAGGAATTTTCAGGGCGTAGATAGAGCACGCTGCAGCCGCCTGTGTCAGGAGGAAGCTCGGTGGTGATGTCAACAGTGAATGGCTCACATTGTACCAGCATGTTACACACAGCGTTCACCTTCAATACCACAATCCCCTTTATTCGTCCCACACAGGGGACATTTAGGGAGGAAAAATAAAAACAGCACACTACAGGCATGCATATAGCCTAGTATTTTAAATTACATTAAAATGTGCAGGGAAAGTAAGAAAGTAAGCAGTGTTTATAAAACAAGTGTAACATTGTAGAACACGGTGTGGTGAATACACATTAAATTAACATACAGGTTATGGTGGGATGTGTAGAAGTAGCAAGCAGTGGTGTTTACTATCTCACACCTGCTTTATTGTAACTTAAAGGGCAGAACACACCCTGTGTTATTGCCACATCATTGCATAAGGTCTGCAGCCAGAGAAACTGCTGGCAGTGTGAGACCAGTACATCCCCACGGACACAATGAAGGAATCCGGGACAATAGGACGTGATCGGTCCGGGCCTATCCCCATCCGCAGACTGCATGCACCCGGCCTGAACCGACGGTGAACCCCCGCTACCCCCCCCCCCCCCCCCCCCCCCCCACCCCACCCCTGCCCAAACTGAGCTCACGTTGCGGTAATATTACCACCCATTTTTATCACGTGGGGTCCAAATTTAGTATTGATGTCATATGTTGCCTCGATAGGAAAAGAACCCTGCATAACCCAGAGAGGAGACTCACACAATCTCCACATCTGGACATGATCTGCTCTGAGAAACCGAAGAAGAAAAGAGGGGCTGTTTTTATTGTAATGGTAAGATCAGGAACTTTAGCAGACTATCAAAAGAGCAGGGGGGGGGGGTACTCAGGTCTTGTACTTGAGTAAAGTAGAAGTACTCAGGTCTTGTACTTGAGTAAAGTAGAAGTACTCAGGTCTTGTACTTGAGTAAAGTAGAAGTACTCAGATCTTGAGTAAAAGTAGAAGTACTCAGATCTTGTTCTTGAGTAAAGTAGAAGTACTCAGATCTTGTTCTTGAGTAAAAGTAGAAGTACTCGGGTCTTGAGTAAAAGTAGAAGTACTCAGATCTTGTTCTTGAGTAAAGGTAGAAGTACTCAGATCTTGAGTAAAAGTAGAAGTACTCAGATCTTGTACTTGAGTAAAGGTAGAAGTACTCAGATCTTGAGTAAAAGTAGAAGTACTCAGATATTGTACTTGAGTAAAAAGTAGAAGTACTCAGGTCTTGTACTTGAGTAAAAGTAGAAGTACTCAGATCTTGTACTTGAGTAAAAGTAGAAGTACTCAGATCTTGAGTAAAAGTAGAAGTACTCAGATATTGTACTTGAGTAAAAAGTAGAAGTACTCAGATCTTGAGTAAAAGTAGAAGTACTCAGGTCTTGTACTTGAGTAAAAGTAGCAGTACTCAGATCTTGTACTTGAGTAAAGTAGAAGTACTCAGATCTTGTACTTGAGTAAAGTAGAAGTACTCAGATCTTGTACTTGAGTAAAGTAGAAGTACTCAGATCTTGTACTTGAGTAAAAGTAGAAGTACTCAGATCTTGTACTTGAGTAAAGTAGAAGTACTCAGATCTTGTACTTGAGTAAAAGTAGAAGTACTCAGATCTTGTACTTGAGTAAAGTAGAAGTACTCAGGTCTTGTACTTGAGTAAAGTAGAAGTACCAGAGTGTAGGAATACTCTGTCACAGTGAAAGTATTCTAAATGTTCCTCCAGTGAAAGTAGAAAGTACTCTCCTCTAAATGTACTTAAAGTAGCGACAGTAAAAGTAGTCATTGTCTGATTGGTCCATTTCAGAATAATATCTCTGATATGTTTTATAATGATTGATCATTAAAGTGTTCTCAGAGCTGGTAAAGGTGCAGCTAGTTTGAATGGCTTTGTATACTGCAGGGTAGCTGCTGGATTTACTGCAGGTGAACTAAAGTCTGATTTAAGGGAGATTATATTTACCATCATTAATCCTAATCTGCCTAGCAACTAAAGGGATTAAATAAATGTAGTGGAGTAAAAGTAGCATAAAGTACAGCACAAGTACCTCAAACTTGGGCTGAGACTGGGCTGGTTTGGGTCCAGTCTGATGGGATTAAGCCGCTCTGTTCTATAGAAATGCTGACGGGCTTAATCATTGACTCCCTAAATCAGTATATGAGACATGTTTCCACATCTCTGAGCTTCATTTCTATTTGTAACCTTATTTCTTTAAGCCGAACACGCTTTCTGCAGCGGGCATAGTTTACATTAGTTATTATTGAGTGTTTGTGTGTGTGTGTGTGTGTGTGTGTGTGTGTGTGTGTGTGTGTGTGTGTGTGTGTGTGTGTGTGTGTGTGTGTGTGTGTGTGTGTGTGTGTGTGTGTGTGTGTGTGTGTGTGTGTGTGTGTGTTCCAACTTGCTCCGGGCCACGTGTTATCATTACAGCTGTCTGTAGCCCTTTGTTCCTTCGCCTCAGGATGTATGCAGAACAGGACATGTTGTATTTTAAAGTAACCGCTCCAGATTTTAAACCCATGAGTCAAGAATACCTTCAAACTTTTCCCCAAGTGTAAAACTTTATTAACTACAGGAGGAAATTGTTAATCTCTCATACATGTAGTGATCGCATGTAGAATGGGAAAATACTGAAAACAAATCCCCATTTCCCGGAGCAAAAGGTGTGTTCATTGTTTTTAAATATACTTTCCTGCAACATAAGACAAGGGAAAGCCAAACATTCTGCTATCAATTATCCGGTCCTCTTTCTCGCTCCTCACAAAGTTGTTTTACTGCTGTGCAACTATCTAAAAAGCGTGCTAGACTTGCAGTGTGATTTTACAACAGGGCTCTTACACTATTAAGTGTTTTTTACAACTCTAAAACTCACATTTTTGTAATTGAAATCATACTTTCGGAAATGTTGACGCTTGATAAAGTAGCTTCAAAGCAATAAGCCTTAACTACAAAGCAGGTATGAAATGTAATATAACTTAAAGTGAACCCATTTGAGAGCCCAATATCGACTCGTAACATCGCAAATGAGTCTTAAATCAGTCTGATTCTATCAATGGAAATACCTGACTCAAGAATATTAAAACTTCTCTCCTTTTCTCTTATTCCACAGATTTCCTCCAATGTAGCGGTTCAAGCAGTATGGTGTGCAGCTGAAGACCTATGAGCACGTTTAACCAACAGTGAAAACATGCAATCAATCAAGCAAGAGGAGGTGGACAGTGAGGCCTACAGCGGAGACGATGCCCTGGTGCTGGCGGTGGCGTTACAGGGGGCTAACGGGGACGGGTTGGGCCACACAATCTCTGCCATTCCCATCAAGACTAAAACCTCCTGTCGCAGGAAAAGAGAGTTCATCCCGGAGGAGAAGAAGGACAACGTTTACTGGGAGAGGCGCCGCAAAAACAACGAAGCGGCCAAACGCTCCCGGGAGAAGCGGCGCATCAACGACATGGTGCTGGAGAACAAGCTGATGGCCCTGGGGGAGGAGAACGCCTCCCTCAAGGCCGAGCTGCTGTCCCTGAAGCTCAAGTTCGGCCTGGTGAGCTTGGCGGCGTACGCCCAAGAAGTCCAGAACTTATCCAGCTCCAGCAATATCGACGTCTACCAGGAGTTAGTTCCACCCGGTGCCGGCCAGAGCTCTTCCAGCAGGGTGACGGAGCCTCTTCTGTCACGCAGCAGCTGCATATCAGTCATCAAGCATTCGCCTCACATGCCCGAGACGTGCACTGCCACTCAAGGCTGCAGGAGCACAGAGGTGAAGCAAGAACCAGCGGAGCACGCACAAGAGAGGAGCAGCCCCTACGAACTGTACCAAAACTACATGGCCAGCCCTCTGTCGGGAGTCTACCCCCAGCCCGCCGCCTTCCTGCAGCTTACCCGGTCCTCCAGCAACTCCCCCAGGAGCTCAGAGGACGGCGGCGTGAGCAAATCCTCCGACGGCGAGGACGAGCAGCAGGTCCCCAAGGGGTTAACGCCGTCTGCAGCCGACCCCAGGAGCGTCATCGTCTCCACACACAAAGTGCCGGATGCCAGTTCTTCAGCGTTGCCCCACAAGCTGCGGATTAAAGCCAGGAGCATCCAGATCAAAGTGGAGGCCATCGACCCGGAGTACCCCTCCTCGTCTCCTCGAGGATGCTCCAGTCAGTCGTCCCCCTGCCCGCTGTCCCTGCAGGTCACCAACATGCAGGACTGGAGCCAGCAGTCTGAGCCGTGGCACCGAGCAGAACCGCAGAGCAAACCCAGCGCCGAGGTCAAAGAACGTTCCTACGCACTCTCAGAGGACTTGTATCTGAGACAGGGCCCCCCGGAGCTGCCCGCCCTCAGAAGACTGATCCAAGCACAGCACGGGTCTGTGGTGGTCTCGAGCAGGAGCGCCGGCGATCCTCACGAGGCGTTTTCCTGCTCCTCCGCATGACCGTAGTGCTTTTATACTTCCTGTTGCACTGTGTGGTTAAACAAGGTTTGGATTAATGTTCATGTTCAAATGTCAGAGCACAATGGGGAGGGGGAGGGGGGGGGGGGGCTGCCTGTACTGTCAGATATAACGTAGACCTAGAGTGCCACACCATCAGTACAAAAAAACTCACCAGAGTTTCTCATTATATATCCATACAAATACTGCTTTCATTCACCTTTTCCAGAAACACTGCCACTTCCAGCTCCAAACCGGAAACCCGATTTATTCTGTGTGTAAATCAGTTAGGTACTTTTTGTCGCACTTGGAGGTAACAGCTCCAGCAGAGAGCCCCAAACTTTCCTTTCCCTGGCCACATCAACCAGCTCTGACTGGGGGATTCCAAGGCGCTCCCAGGCCAGCGAAGAGATATAACCCCTCCACCTGGTCCTAGGTCTACCCCTCGGTCTCTTCCCAGCTGGACGTGTCTGGAACACCTCCCTAGGGAGGCGCCCAGGTGGCATCCTCACTAGGTGCCCGAACCACCTCAACTGGCTCCTTTCAACACGAAGGAGCAGTGGTTCTACTCCGAGTCCCTCCCGGATGACTGAACTTCTCACCTTATCCCTAAGGGAGATGCCAGCCACCCTGTGGAGAAATCCCATTTCGGCCGCTTGTATCCGCCATCTCGTTCTTTCGGTCGTGACCCATCCTTCATGACCATAGGTGAGGGTAGGAACAAAGATGGCCCGGTAGACAGAGAGCTTTGCCTTCTGGCTCAGCTCTCTTTTCGTCACAACGGTGCGGTAAAGAGACTGCAGTGCCGCTCCCGCTGCTCCAGAAATACGTATTGATCAAATATGTATAATGTGAATAAAAAAACACAGCCAAAATCTAGTGGTCCATTTTTAAAAGTATCTTTGGTTCCAATAAGTATTTAGTTGAATGTCTTTATTTAACCAATTACTGCATCTTACCAGCTTGTTTTTGGTAATAAATTCCTAAATTAGCTCCGTATTTGAGACATTCTTCATCAAAACAACTGAAAGTAGGCACCGGCCGTGGCGCAACTGGCTGGGGCACCTGCACCTCACGCCGGCGACCCGGGTTCGATTCCCGACCCGTGGTCCTTTCCGGATCCCACCCCGACTCTCTCTCCCACTTTCCTGTCACTCTCCGCTGTCCTATCCGATTACAGGCAAAAAGCCCCCAAAAAATATCTTTAGAAAAAACAACTGAAAGTATTTATATAAAAAGGAAAAGTATTCAACTTCAGCACGAGTCCAAACAGACAACATGTTTTAATACAGATACATAAAAACTGCTGTTATCGCCACCACATTTACGGCTTTTCCGCACATGCTCAGAACAAATCAGGTTTCAGGTACGGACAACCTCCTCGTCCAATCAAACGCAGCACTTCCTGCTTATTCATTACCTCAAGGTATCTGGAAGGCTTTCATTGGGAAAAATGTGTGCAGGAACGGCTGAGTTTTATTAAACGTGGCTTGAATTAATGGGTATGACCCATTAAGACTTCCTGCCACTATTTGAGATGTTACAGAATCATTTACCACATGCTGATTGACTCTAACTGGGTGTTAGGAGAAGGCTCCAGTTAGCGCTCTGCTTTGCTTTAAAGCTGTTATACCGGACGTGGTATGGTTACTGGATCCATCTGTATACTGGGGAGGTGACTGGTCTTCAGTGGAGAGTCCAGGCCTCTGCTTTGAGAGAATATCTTACCATGCTTTTTTTCTGTTGGTTTAGTAATTCCTGCACAATTTCCAAGACTTTTCCTGAAAGAAATGAAGTAATTTGATACTCGTTATGGGGGAAATAGATCAAAGTGAGTCCAAATGCACACCTGAACATGAGAAACTAAATCTAAAGGTTAGTGTATTAAAGGATGTTTTAATACCCTATAGTTCCCTACCAAACTCAACGTTCTTTGAGGGAACCTTTCTAAGAATAAGACCCTAAATGCAGCATTTCTGTTCCCTCTCGTCCTGGTCGATTAATCAGATCTTGGACACGTTGCACTCCATTGTCTCTGCTGTAGTTTTAGATGCATAACAAGTTACACACCTGGGCTTTCACCTTAGTTTTACGCATTTTAAAAAAGGCTCTGCTGCACTGGTTCACTGTTTGCCAAATCGCTTTTCTTTTGTGGATTTTTACTCATTTTGTAAAACCGTACAACGTTAAACTGAGACTGTGTTTGAAGCTGGCTGGAGAATTGAGATTCTGAGCTGTATCCTCAAATGTTAACCATCTACATCTGTTTTATGAAAGAGTGTCCAGAGATTCAGTGTTTTATCCGGTCGGTCGGCTTCTGTATGGTTAACTGTTATGGAATCAGAGCTGTCGGGTTAATTGAATGCATTTTCGAATTGCCTTTAGCTAGTTGGAGTGATACAACGAACCTCCTGACCTTCTCTGTTATTGAAATGCATTCCGTATTTTAGTTTTTAAAAATGCCCTGCGTATTTTTGGATCTGATCTTGATGCAGATGAATCCATCAGCCTGGCGTCCAGTTCTGTATCCGAACACTTTTCTCAAGGTTCATTGTAAGGATGAGTTTTGTTCACAATAAATGTCTAATCACTGAATCAAGTATCCTGTCTTTTGATTATTTCCTTTGGAGGAAAATGTAGGTAGAAAATACCAGAGGATATATTACAATACATGCTAGTTGTTTGGCTCCTTGTGGGAAACAGTATACTGAAGGGTTATGAGGGTTATGGTGCAAGCAAAATACAGAGAAAGGATTTAATAAACTAATCAGATGTAGATTTCAATAATGAAAGGGGAAATAAAATACTGTTTATTGTAATAATATATAAATATGTGGCCTAAACAGATTTCAGACACTTCACATTGTTTTTGTTATTGAATATAAGTGTGTGGCTCCATAGTTGTGTTAAAAGTTGTTTGTACAAGTAAAGAAATGTAGGTACTCGTACTTTACTTCCACAACGAGTTGGGTTAGTTACTATTTACTCTGCAGAGACATACTATAATACAAAATATAAATTCACTAATTCGTTATTAAATGTAGGTTAAGCTGGCCAGTGTGTATATAAATAATTAGAGTAAACCCAACCTCTACCAAGTGCAACTTTGAAGTGATGAGAATATGTGGAGTATTAAATCTGATCATACAGTGAGTTAAATCTGATCATACAGTGAGTTAAATCTGATCATACAGTGAGTTAAATCTGATCATACAGTGAGTTACTTTCTGAGGTCATAGAGGGTGCAGGTAGTGATGTTGGGCAACAGGTCTCTGGAATACGTCAGAGGGCCTCCATGGATGAGTAAGAAAAAGACATGTAGGACGAGCACATACATCTCTCCTTATTTGGGTACACATTCTTATAGTTCACTTCCTTTGGTCACACACACACATTGGACTCACACACACACATTTCTCCTATAAATTGCATGCACAAAGAGATTTCGGGGGGGACTTCCACAACTGGCTCTGGGAACCTGCATTGTTGGTGTATGATACTCTGCTGTTCGTAATAAACCTTATTATATACAAGCTCATGTCTTCTTCATCATCTTCACAGACATCGCTACAAGATATACCTCACACATTAATACATTACATATCATAAAACAACCATTTAAAATATATGGAGCTTATTCGTGCCATTCTGCATGACGAGTACTTTTACTTTTGGAGTACCTTTACTTTTGGAGTACCTTTACTTTTGGAGTACTTTTACTTTTGGTACTACATGTATTTTTTTAGGCTTATACTTTTTGAATGCAGGACTTTTACTTGTAACTCTGAATATCTGTAGTCTGTAGTATTGCTACTTTGAACAGTTAATAATCAGAGCAGTTCTCCCACTGCTTCTATGCACCATGCTACAGCAGTGCTTCAGACTCGCCGTCACGTGACGCGACCACGTGACTGTGTCAAAGTTGAAAGTCAAACAACACTGCAGCTCTTCAGCATGGCGGTGCAAGCAGGACACAGAGCCCTGCTGCAAGCCCTCCGAGTGCAGGCACCGGGCCGGGCCGGGGTGTGCCGGCTGCTAGGAGCCTCCTCCGGGTGCAGACAACATGTCTGCTCCGGTACCGGCTCGCTCTCTCCTCTGCCGGCGACACGACACTACAGCTCGGACGCGAAGGAGGACCTCCGAGTCAGGCACCTGGACGGAGAGGACTCCGGTAAGCCCGCTCACAGTCACCGTGTCTGCTCCAATGTAAGTGCATGTTGTAAAAACCGAAGTCCTGTTAGAGTTTCATCACACGGGAATCGACTGTGAAACGGTTTAGAGCCACAATGAGCCACGAAGGAGCCATTCCGGCGGTGTCTGACGCCAAAGTAGAGTGTGCGTGATGACGTCATCTTTGTACGTGACAGCCAAACATTCACACAGAATCAGAATACCTATTTTGTTCAACACCAACAAAGGGGAAATGTACAAGTTAAGAGTCAAACATAGCTTAATATTAAATAAGAAGAAGCATGCTTATTAAAGATAAACGTAGGAGTTACAGAATTTACAAAATACACATCCAGCACCAGTAACCGTTTTGAGATAGCAGCCAGGTGATGGTATTTATTAGTTATGATAGAGAAGATGAAGTGAATTGTCTGACCAAGGAGGGCCAGTAAGTGGTATATACTGTATATATATTGCACATAAGTGGTATTGCAAAACAGGGGGTGTTATAGTCTTTATTGTTGTGTGTGCGTGTGTGTGTGTGTGTGTGTGTGTGTGTGTGTGTGTGTCTGTGGGCTTGGGGGGGGTGCGGTCTAGCAGGTGCCATGGTTGTTGTAGAGCCTGACCACTTCAGGAAGGAAGGACCGAGACAAAGGATCTAATAATGTCTTACAATGAACTGAAAAAAATAACGTGCTTACACAAAAACTGAAATAAGTAAAATAAATACGTCACAGGATTAAGGGATAGCATGTAGGCTATAGAACTATTTAAAACTTCTCTGCCTACATAGTGACATAAACAACCGATAATAAGACGTAGCGATCACGTGATAATCAGACCAGCTCCCCTAAGTGTTCATTCGGGTTGAGAGCTCAAGAAAACAACTCAGAAAGCTAAAAGGATTAAAGCATTATCGGGAAACATGTTGATGTCTCTGTGAGCTTTAATGCAGCTCTTCTATCTGTAGAGTATTTACTATTACATTACATTTAGCTCATGCTTTTATCCAAGGCGACTTAGGATAAATGCAATCAACTCCTTCTCCTTGTTGCGATCCTTTCGCTGCTCTTCGTTGTGTTGCATTTACCTCTGTGTGTGATCAGTGTGATGTCACTCTGTCTTTCAGGTATCGTTGTCGTCGGGATAAATCGGCCAAAAGCAAAGAACGCCATAAGCAAAAATCTGGTCAATTTGGTAGGTATGGCTTTTTAACTTTTCTCCAATTTAACACAAAGCCTGTGTTTGGTACCACAGGAAAGCTGGATGCATTCAGCATGGCTTTTCTCTTCATACTTGTGTAAAATTCTGTGTTTCTGACCTGTTGAAGCAGCCAACAACATGCTTCACACAAATTGGGTGCTTATAATACCTTCTTACTGTAGTAGGGTGTGTGTGTAGCCCTAGAGAAGCCACATTTAAGATAGATCTCAAGCAAATTACAGTAAGTAAGAGTAGCTCGGATCTGTTTCTGTCCCTCAGTCTGTACTATCTTCGAGCAGGGTTTGGCTTTGATTGATCCAGCCCATATTTGGGGGTTTTGCTTCAAAATACTCTCGAGTTTGCGAGTGCTTTTGTTTGTTAATACAAAGGGAGTTTTAAATGTATATGATCAGACAATTTGAGGATGTACCTTTTGCTTTGGACAATGTCTTCCAGATGCTTGAAGCTGTGGAGAGTATCAGGAAGAACAACAAGGTGCGCAGTGTCATTATCTGCAGTGTGGTTCCTGGGATCTTCTGTGCAGGTACCTGGCCTTTCTAATCTGTCTTAGGGTATATTATTTTGACCCCATGGACCTCGTACAGGGAATTGTGTATTCCTGATAGTCAACATAGTGATGGTCCACACTCTCTCTGTGCAGGTGCAGATCTGAAGGAGAGGGCCAAGATGCAGCAGAGTGAAGTGGGACCGTTTGTGTCCAAAGCCAGATCCCTCATCACAGAGCTGGGTGAGGACCACAGAGGCGGTTCAGCAGTGACTCTCTTCCTCCCCGTAGACTGCAATGCATGCTCACACCACCATTTTGTTATCATTTTGCACTTTAAAGGGGCCCTGATGCCTATTTTCACTCTTACTGGGACATGTCTCCATGCTTTAATGTTCAGAAAGCTCTTTATGTTTCTCATACTGCCTGTGCTGCAGCTCCTCTTTTCACCCTCTGTCTGAAACCAGAGCCCAGTCTGCTCTGATTGCTTAGCTGGTTGGCTGGCTCTGCTGTGATTGGTCAACCGCTTAGAGATGTCCCGCCCCTTAGACTATCACGTTCAATGTGTTGGAGTGCTGTGTAGTGATGTCACAAAGGAGTCCCATTGAAGCGTTTCTAAATAAAACCCATAGGCCATTAGTTGTGTTCATTATACGTCTCTTGATCGAAGGTTTACTGTATTTGTTTACACAGGTAACCTGCCAGTACCAACGATCGCTGCGATCGATGGAGCCGCCTTAGGAGGAGGCTTGGAAATGGCGCTTGCCTGTGACATCAGAATTACCTGTAAGACTCAATGGACTTTTTAAGGTTCAGATAACTGCCTCTGGTCTTTCTACAACACGCTGTAGATGGTTATACATTGTTTATACCTGGGGTGTCCAAACCTTTTTCCCTGAGAGCCACATACAGAAAAACATACGAAGGTCCGGGGCGAGGTTTATGGCCTCATCAGTTATAAGTGAGTCAAATCAATCAAATGTAGATCAGTTGTTCTTGATACTTGAATATGCTCTCAGCTCTCCATAGGAGTTCATTTATTTATTTCAGCTCATTCCTTAAAACAGAAGCTTCAGATTGATTACAATAAGGGAGAACTATGAAGGGTTTATTTCAAGCTTGTTATCAACTAGGGTTTGTTTGAGACATTTTTCAACCTGAATTGACTGAATTTATTTAAACATGGTCTTATGAACACATGAATACTACTTATTCTTACACATTTAAGAAGTACAATATAGGAAAAGCACAAGTTTCAGGTGTGGGACATATCCCATTATACTTTGAGCATTTGCTGAGGACCATTTAGAGGTGGGCCGCATTTGGCCCCCGGGCCGTAGTTTGGACACCCCTGGTTTATACCGACAAATGATGTCGGAGTACTAATGCTTCCCTCTGATCCCTCTAGCTGATACTGCGAAGTTGGGGCTGGTAGAGACCAAACTTGCGATTATTCCTGGAGCAGGTGAGGCTGGGGTCTCTTTATTTCCACATTTCCAGTGAATATCTTTCTGTTGTCTGCACACATCTACACTTCATGGACTGCGACAGCTTTCCAGAGTGCCATGAGTTCTGCTTTAGACATTCTCAGGCTCTTTAAAGTCAAAGCCTAAACAAAGGGGATTGTTCCTGGTTGGATTACCACACACGCACACTGACTGTGAGACAGGAGGCTCAGGGTGAATGATTTACAGAACTTACAGGATCTCATGTAGGCCTCTTGTTTCCTATTAAAAGTATATGTAAAGCATTTTTATTTAAGAGTGACAGTACACACAGGCCTTTTTGCAAAGATGAAATAGAGATATTGTGATTAGAAAGGGAGCAGCTTTAGTCCAAGAAGCCCTGAAACATTTGCTAACCGGCCATTTCTGATTTCCATTCTACAATGGTCTGGCGAAAGAGGTAAATATTCATCATATCTGTGATTTTTAGAGGTTATTATAGGCTGTTTCTACAGCGTCTGGCGTGGAGACCTGGTGTCTGATCCCTTGTCCCTCCTGTGCAGGCGGTACGCAGCGTCTCCCCCGTGCCATCGGTGTGTCCCTGGCGAAGGAGCTGATCTTCGCCGCCCGGGTGGTGGACGGAGCCGAGGCGTGTCGTCTGGGCCTCGCCAATCATTCTGTGGAGCAGAACAAGAGCGGAGACGCCGCCTACCTGAGGGCGCTGGAGCTCGCCCGTGAGATCAACCCTCAGGTAAACAGAACATCTCACAAGCAGAACTGTTTACCAGCAGCGATGCTTCTGAGGGTCTCAGGGTGTGGGGGATGGGGCGTAAGGCAGTGAAAGATTGGGTCGAGGCTTCTTAGAGCTTTGTAAGTAAGCAGTACAATCTTAAAATCGGTTCTAAAAGCAACAGGTAGCGAGTGCTAGGAGGCTGGGATCAGAGGGATGTGTTTAATCTGCAGAGTTTATTTTTGCTTTCTTTTTCTCAGAATCAAAGTCAGAAATTGGGGGGAAATTCTGAATTCTGTGAGAAAAGTCCGAATCACTTTTGATCAGATCAAAAAATAAATGGTAATACCTGAGATTACACAGTATCTCGTTATATACGAATGTCTCTACGAAAAGTCAGAATTTAGAGAACTTTTTTTTTTGGAGAGTCAGAATTTTAAGTCAGAATTTTGAGGCAAAAAAAAAGTCTGAATTCCAAGAAAAAATCCTGATAAATAAAGAAATGCTGTTGATTTTAGGTAACGATTAATATTGTACTTCAAAACAATTGACACTTATATCAAACACAGCACTTTATCAAAGCTTTTAAAAGGTCCCTTTCTTTATCATCTGGTTCCACAGGGTCCCATCGCAGTAAGGATGGCCAAACTGGCGATCAACCAGGGGATCGAGGTAAGTCTCGGAGGACTCATTTTACTGGGTTTTATTTTTGCTTTGGCTCAAATTTGGCTTTTAGGGTTACATCATCACATGGCCTGAACATGTTTATTTGATGGTTGTGTGATTGTTCACTAAGAGATGCCGCTCTCTCTTTCAGGTGGATTTATCTACAGGTCTAGCCATTGAAGAAGCATGCTACGCCCAGGTGAGTAAAAAATAATCTGTATGAAGTGTGCATTTGGTTCCAGCCTCACTGAGACTAATGCACACTTGATAAGTCAGCAGAATGTAAAGAGCGGGGAGTGAATTCAGATATCCAGATTGTTGGGAGTTGGGTCCAGGTGTGCAAAAGAGTGTAGGAAATGAGGACGGGGTCAGTCAGGGATTAATGGCAGAGCACTTCCTGTTGAATACCAGGGCAGGTCTACTTTGTGAGTAGAGAGGGGAAGTAAAGTTACTTGGTATCGAAAACAGATATTTAAAGATTCATCAGCGGGATTTAAGAAGGTCTGAGAAAGTTCTTCTAAAAATGAAGACTGTGTGTTGTCTTTAAGGTGATCCCCACTAAAGACCGGCTGGAGGGTCTGGCTGCTTTCAAGGAGAAGAGGCGTCCTCAGTTTAAGGGCGAGTGAAGCCCCCCCTGCTTCCAGCAAAGGATCACAAAGTGCTGCATCCAGCTCTCCTACTACTCCACTGCTTCCAACACATTTATGGGTCAAACTGTCAGGTCAGCACTGTGCAGGACCCAGAGGCCGGCTGCAGGGCATCAGTGGTCCATCAGGGGCCCCTTCTAGTCCTTACAGGGACTCCACGGTTCAGGTGTAACGCTGGGTGTGTCCAATACAACCAGACATACTAACCAATCATTGGCTCACAATACTTACTTAACTAACTGAAAACATTCATGTGGTTATTCCTCTGTGCGCTGTGATGGACAGTAACCCCTCTGACTAATGAACCAATTAAAGAGCCATCTACATTTCTAGTTTATCGCTTTTTTAAAAAACTTAAATAGAAATGTATTACTCTGTTGAAAACACTAGCTAACACCAGAGGAGTCTGCATGAAATAATAAAACAAACTCTGTCCAGAGGGAGCAATATAGGATCTGCAGTGTTTGGATTTCTTTCTGATTTTAGTGCCTCAAGAACTAAGTGTAACCATGACGCATTGGCTGAAAATGAAAGGTGTTTATACGTCTCACTGACACATGGGCGTAGCGTGTAGTACTAGTTGATTAGAAATAATTCAGAAGATTGGTTAAATGATTTAAAATACTTTACCTTTTTAAAATGACATAATTACAAGAATGACAATTTGCAAAGACATGATTTGGAGCTTCAAACGTTTGTTATTTGGCAAAAGAAGTGGATGAAAAACTCCAGGTCCACTGGCCACTTCACACTGAGATGCTTTCCCGGTTGAATTGACTGAGAGAGCTTTAGTGGGAAGTGTGGAAGTGGACCTTGAGGTTTTACGAGTCGAATTGTATATACATTTTTTAAGACGTGTTATTTTCCGAGCCGCCCTCGACTTCTTTTGTTTCCGTGTCGATGAATGAATCAGCCTCTGTGAAGATTATTTTACGTGAGTGGATATAAATAAAACTTGTCTCACACTGAAATGTTTCTCAGCTGTATTATTCTGAAAACCACACACACACACACACACACACACACACACACACACACACACACACACACACACACACACACACACGTCCAGCAGTGGCTCAGTCAGTAGGGGCTTGGACTGGGAATCGTAGGGTCGCCGGTTCAAGTCCCCAAACAGACTTGAAATATGGAAAGTGGGCTGCTACTTGGAGAGGTCCCAGTTCACCTCCTGGGCCCTGCTGTGGTGCCCTTGAGCAAGGCACCGGACACCTCCAATCCCCCCTCCCCATTGCTCCCCGGGCGCTGCACGATAGCTGCCCACTGCTCCTAGTACTAGGATGGGTTAAATGCAGAATTTCACTGTGTGTGCTCTGCTGTGTGCATGTATGTGACTAATAAAGGGGGATTCATCCTCCGATTCTACACACACACACACACGCACACTGCTACTGACTTGCTTGAAACACACTCCGTCAGAAATTGGTCAAAAAGTCGGAATCACTTTTGTTCAGAAATGTAAATAAATGTAAACACTTGTAAATTTACATTTATTTACATTTACATCTGACAAAGTGATTCTGACTTGGAATGTCTCAGTATATACTGTATTCCTTATTCAGAGATCCCACCCAAAATGTTTGTACTACTTTTGCAAGAAAAACTGTTTTGAAGAAAAAAAGTCAGAATTTTGAGAGTGGCAGCGGGGTGTGGTTAGGAGGCCAGACAGCTGATCAGAATCATGTAATGAGGGACTGATTAAAATCATGGTCGTAACCATGGGCTCTTTGCAGTAGACGGGGGGGGGGGGCGGTTTCCCCTCGCACGCAGGACGAGAGCCACTATCCGTCCCATTGTTAAAGTTGTTAAAGTACTGTTCCGGAATAAAGATTTCATTTGGTTTCAAAGTACCGAGTGGTCCTTCCATCATTGGGAACCTAGGTGTGGGCCCGAAATATTTTTTAAGACAAGTAAGAATTTTGAGAAAAAGAAGATATACTTTATTGATCCCTTCTCTCCCCACTCTGTAGTGTTTACACACAGTCCTGTGTGTCCTTGTGTATTCAGCATGTTTGCATATATGTAAGTAACAGAGATGGCCTCCACCTTTACAAATACTGCGGTTCACAGTCAGTTTTGTGTGTGTGTGTGTGTGTGTGTGTGTGTAAGGATCCTGTGAGGGTCATCACTGAGGCTTCTGTGTTCAGGAGAATAAAGCATCTTCTCTCGGGCTGCAGGTCTGATGGCAGATCTGGGTTATGATATATAATATAGTAAAGCAGGTGTGTGTGTGTGTGTGTGTGTGTGTGTGTGTGTGTGTGTGTGTGTGTGTGTGTGTGTGTGTGTGTGTGTGTGTGTGTGTGTGTGTGTGTGTGTGTGTGTGTGTGTGTGTGTGTGTGTGTGTGTGTGTGTGTGTGTGTGTGTGTGTGTGTGTGTGTGTGTGAGCAGACTGTTGAGGCCCTGGCCGGCGGTTGCGTGTAGGCGGGCCCCTGTGGCTTCATGTTGCTGCTGCACACAACCTGACATCAGGCTGCACATCAGCACTGTGGCTGGCCTCCTTCCGGCAGATGTCCCAGCACTAAGCCGGGGGGAATCCCACCACAAGTCAGGGTTGCGTAAAGAAAGACCGGTTCCCCAATACTGGAGGCCAGTGCCCCAGCCGCTTCTCATGGGAAACGTCCGAGGTGTAACTGTAACACAGAATTTAGTTTGTCTGTTAGGTTTTTCTTTTTTTCTTAAGGAACCGTTTCTGTCACCGCAGGTCAGCCCAGTCTGGGACGTGCACAGACGCATTTCTCAACGGGTTGTTTTGGATCGAAAATACCACTGAAGCCGATCCCAAACGCTATACATTGTGTATTTTGCAGCATGCATGTTGTTGTGGCAGTAAAGCATGTGTATTATTCTCAGGAACAGGGACACGCCTCTCATCCAGTGACCTGACGCCACAGTAAGACATGACAGTGAGCCTGCATTCATTTCATGTATTATAAAACACCTGCCTAATGTGACGATCTGTTATAGAGGCCTATCGTTTGGCCTGGAGGGGGAAATCCCAGTCAAGTACAGTATGTCGTATCAACATGTATGTTTACTTCTGAGGAAGTTTAATTCACCCACCCACCCCCCACACACACACACACACACACACATTCCCACGCACACAGACACTCTTCTCTCTTCCATCAGGAGCAGTTTGGAGTTCAGTATCTTGAACGAGGACACTTGACCTCACGACTTGGGGATTGAAGCGCCGACCTTCCTATCGGTGGACCGCCTGAGCCACAGCCGCCACTAGAGGGAAGTGACATTAAGTAAAACGTCTTACCTAAATTGGACCTTTGTTTGTATGGGGCAGAAAAGATGCTGCATTTGAACGGTTGCTGGTCAAAATAAGTCAGCGTTTTTCCTCACTGTTTTTAATAATGCATAAGTAAAAGTACTTCCATAGTGAACAACAAAAGGTGATTCGCAAGCGTGCAACCCCAAACTTGCTCCCAGTTATTACATCTTTTCTTTAAAGCATGTAATGGCAACTAAATAGCTTTAATGGGTTTTGTCAGAACTCACACAGCGATGCTTATATCACTGGCTTTTAAAATACCTTCTACACAAAGGTTTCTTTTGATCATAGGATAAGTTCAAATCTGCCTGCTCACATCAACACTTTCTTATATAATACCAAATTCCTGATACTAAACTTAACCTTTATTTTGAAAGAGCGTCGGACATGTTCTTGGTTTCTTCAGTCCAGCTGAGAGTTAAGGCCATGGCTCTCAAAGCACTCGAGCAAAGTTTAAAAGAGACTGCTGCCACCTGCAGGGTTCCACAACTCATCAACAGAAAAACCATCCAAATGAATTTATGGTCTTTATTTTCTAAAAGTGGAATTAATTATTCACATTAAGCTCGGATCTCAGACTGGAAATCATACCCCATCTTAAAAGCTGAGCAACAAAATCCTACTCAAGATAGAATCGGAGGATGAAACCCTACTTCACACAGTGAAATTGGTCCTCTGCATTTAACCCATCCTAGTACTAGGAGCAGTGGGCAGCTATTGTGCAGCGCCCGGGGAGCAATTGGGAGGGGGGATTGGAGGTGTCCGGTGCCTTGCTCAAGGGCACCACAGCAGGGCCTAGGAGGTGAACTGGGACCTCTCCAAGTAGCAGTCCACTTTCCATATTTCAAGTCTGTTCGGGGACTTGAACCGGCGACCCTACGGTTCCCAGTCCAAGCCCCTACTGACTGAGCCACTGCTGGACAAAGACACACGTGTGCCGAAACCCGGGATCGAACCAGGGACCTTTAGATCTTCAGTCTAACGCTCTCTAAACTGTCACCAAACCCAAACTTCTGATTAGTTATTGACAGAATGACGATGTTTTCTTGACTTAATCCAAGAGTTGATGTACAAATGCAGGAAATATGTATACAATCTCTTTTAGGGCCATTATGTACTGTATCTTCACCAGTTTGCTCACCCTGTGTAAGTCTGAACCACATAGATCTTTCTCATGTTTTTAGAGAAAAATGCAGCCCCCAGTATGTCAGGGAAATATCTGGGATGTAGGCCAGGCACTTACTGCAGGCCTAAACCTGGAGCATGCACATTTAATTGTGGCACATTTTAAATGTTGCTACTGTAAACGCGTGCATAGACTCACCTTATAAACCAACCACCGCACCAAAAGTACGCCCTGAAACTGTTGTATATCCATTTGAGGAAATAATGCTCAACGATCTTTGTTTTTAAAGCCATAATTTGTCCTTAAAGAAGCATCTCAAATAACAGAATTAGGTTAAGATCTAAGAGATGAGTCCTTTTCATATCCTGCTGCAGCTCTCTGGGACAGAAGGTGTTTTATATAATACTAAATTGATGGCTTTTAGTGCAGAACTAACATCTTCTACAGACGTTTATGTTTTCTAATCTGTATGCGTTTAACAATTAGCATTTTGGAATAGCCTCTTTGTGTCTTGTCTGGTTCTGCTTCCTGTCCTTAGTTGCCCAGTGCTGGTCTGACTGTGTTCACCTGTTGTGTTTCTGCCTGCCCCCTCCAGCGGTGTGTTGTCCTGTGATCAGTCTTGTGTCTTTATAGTCGTTGGATTCCCTGGGCTCCTGTACCCCGTGGTCCTGGTTTTGTTTTCCCAGGTTTGTTGAAGCTACTTGACCTCTTGTTTTGGTACTCCTGTCATCATCCTGCTTTTGTGTGTGTATGTGTTTTATCCTCTGAGTGATCTGTAACGTAACCTCCATGGATTTGAAAAATGTGACTTTTCATCATCCCAGTTCTTCTTTTTATTTGGAATCTGTTTATGATTTTGTCTCCAAGATGTTCTGGTTGTTGGTAGATGTGACCCGGATCCATCCTGGGATTCATACGGTTGCTCTGAACTTAAATATATCAGGAACTTTCCTTTAATCCATGTTATGAGCTGATGTTTCTGGACAAACACGGTCTTTTTTTTGGTGAAAATCTACCGTTACGTGCTTTGTTATTACCAACAGATCGATTTCCTGGATGCTACCGTTCATCGTATATTGTAAAATACTGACAGGCATTCATGGACTCATTAATAAGTGAGAACATCAGACTTTCATTCAGGAAATCAACGACATTCACTGACAAAATACAAACAAAAAGTTATGTGTTAGCTGTGACATTAACGTTCATACATCAGAGAGACTTGCATATGTTTATTACAACTTCCATATCGTTTGCATTCAGGAGGGAACACAAGTAATAAAATAAATGTGATTTGCATAATGATATTCCTCAGGTCAATATCTTACAGACAGCGTTTATACTTCATATATCTCCAGTCGTCATGATCGTGATTAAATACTGTTCTTCCTCATCAACCGATGCTTTGCACCGCGGGAAGAATCACTGTGCAATATCGTAATAAAAGTCTCGTAGTCTTGGCTCGACGACGCTAAATCCAGGCCGCTCGTCTGCCCTGAAACACACGACAACAGGAAGTAGTTGTTAAAAAATGAGCCTTCTAACACCGTGAAAACTGGAACTCTTGCCAGGTATATGTGTCCAATCTTAAAGGTCACCTATTATCCTCCTTTACAGGTCTCAGATATATACAGAACCTCTCTCTGATTGGCTGAAACACCAAACAGATCACCCCATAATCCCCTCTGTTTCAGCCCTGTTCCAAAAGTGCTGATTCTGTGTCTGTAGCTTTAAATGCTAATGAGCTGCTGCTGGCCACGCCCCCTCTGAGAGCTGATTGGTTTAAAGAAACACACTGGTGCTCTAGGAGGAGATCCAGGTGACAAAGTGGGCGGGGCTTACCTTGGTTGGTTATTGGCTAATGGTTAGCACATAAAGGACATGAAGGAGTGGATTTTGCATAAGAGGTGGCCTTTAAGACGTCACAATTCAGTGAGATTTAGGCTCTTGTTTTTACACTTCTTAGGTATGTTTCTTCAGTCAAAGACTCTTAAAAGCGTCTTATTTTGAGTTGTATCTCAGATGGAACACGTTTATTTTTAAGCTGCTGTGGTATTTGTAAAAGATGGATCATGTTGTTTGGCTGAAATGCATCTTACTTGATTTTAGAAAACACATTTTTACTGGAAAATCCCAGAAAATAGAAAACTTTTAAGCATTTCTGGATTACTTTGTATCTTCCTGACTCGGGTAAAATAGTTTTTGCAGCTAATTTCAAGATCTAATTTATCTAAATATCCCAAATCTAACAGAGCATGTCTTCTGTCAAGTGAAAACACCTTGTTTTATATCATTCTTCTACTTGATTTTGGAGCAGCACTTCTCCCAGTGAGCAAACGCTGCGTGATCAAGCCTTTATTGTCCTGATATGTAAAGTAAAATGCAACACATTGGAGGTTATTGCTGTGTCATCACTGGCTCTTACTTGTACGTCCAGCAGGTCCTCATGAGGTCGTATACCTCTATCGGACAGTTCACCGGGGCGTCCATCCGATCCCCGTTATTAATCATCTGCATCACCTCGTTTCCTTTCATTCCCTAAAAACAGTGGAGATTATTGGGGGACAGATATACTTCATTGATCTCAAATTGGAATAATGCAACACAATCTCACGCAGCGTGTCGTGATGGCTCCGGTGGCCTCGTGTGGTTTCATACCTTGTATGGTTTGTGGCCGTAGGAGAAGGCCTCCCACATGAGCACCCCGAAGCTCCACACATCGCTTTTGGAAGAGAATTTTAAGTAGTTGATGCACTCGGGAGCATACCACTTCACCGGCCACTTGCCATGTCCTTTGGCCTGAGGGAGGAGGAGACGCACAACACATCAGTGAGTTACTGGTCATTTTGCAGCCTCACATTTCATGTTTGTGATGTGACGATGATTGCATGCTGGGTAATGATAGTCAGCAACACAATAAAGCAGAAAGGATCTTTTCAATATTGCATGATTTGTTGTGTTTGCATACATTAGAGTATGACCTGCACTAGAAGGGGAAATATATTGCCCTTTTAGAGCAGCTCCGTGGCAACAACGCATCGCTTTATCACACGGTCTCATGTGATAAAGCGATGACAGTGTATCATTTTCAGATCCTGGTTATTGTGACACATATTTGCAATTCTATTCTTCCTAACACAGCTTACAATGTTGAACTTGTGCAACGGAAAAACAAAAGCTGAGTCACAGTTCAATAGTAGCAATATTGCCCCACATTTTGCAACGGTAAAAAGGATATGATTAACCATGGGATAAGCATCCAATGACCCGGATCGACTTCATGCTTGATGTAAAACAGATCCTCTAAACCCCCCCTGTTACCTTATAGTAGTTCTGGTCCTCGCCGACAGCTTTGGAGAGGCCGAAGTCGCTGATCTTGGCGTAGTGATGCGTGACCAGCAGCACGTTGCGGGCGGCGAGGTCCCTGTGCACGAAGTTGTGCTCCTCCAGGTACTTCATCCCCATGGCCACCTGGTGCACCAGCTCCGTGATGTTCTTAATGGTGGTCTGCCTACGAGCGATTCACAGTTTCGTTATAAAGCTGACAGCCTTAAATACTCCACACAACATTAAACTTGGGGATGAAAGCGTTATTAAAAGTGCTTGTTATGACTTGATTAGCAATGTAGTTAGCATCTTCGCTAATGTGCTTTTGCAAATAGGAACTAAAACATACTGCAGTACAACTCAACAAGTTCACATCACTATGTCCCTAGCATGACTGTAAGTTATACCAATGTTCCGTTGGATGGTCAGGATCCACTGGGAGTACGTACTTGTGTTTCTGCAGGAACTTGTTGAGCGGTCCCAGCTCGGCGAGCTCCATGACCAGCATGAGGCTCTCCGCATCACAGATGCCGATCATCCGGACGATGTAGGGGTTATCGAGCTGCTGCATGACGTTGGCTTCCCGCAGCATCTCCTCGTGCATCGACTGGTTGTTGTCGTCGTTCTTCAGGATCTTCACTGCCACTGGCTTCTTGGTCCTGACACACAGGGAGGGACAGGAGCATTTTCTGTCAGTTCAGATTTAAATTATGCTTTTTATTCATCCTAAATATCTCTGTTTACAATTAGAAAAAGGGTAGACTTTACAAAGGAGTGTATTAAGGCAGTGATAGAGGCAACAGGAAGAGAAACCAGATCACAACATAACATTTTTAGTTCGAATCCAGATAAGTTTACTTTGAACTTGATATAAATATCATAGTTACTGTATTTATTATTCAACCCTCCACTGCAGGATCCATTTAAAGTCAGTGTTAAGGGAAGAACGGGTAATGACAACAAGCAAAACAAGTCTCAATGAACATGTTGATGATGTGTAATGCCTCTTAACATATTTGGGTTCAATAAGGTATGTATCTAACATCACATCATTTGATTGATGTCATTGTATATTTATTGTAAGTGTAGCGTTGTGTGCTTTAGCATACTTCCTCATCACGTAGATGCCCTTTATGACTGTGCCAAAGTTCCCGGAGCCCAGCTCTCCATCCTCCAGGTAGAGATGGTTTCGATCCACTGTGGAATTCCTCAGCTCGTCTGGGTCTGCGTACGGCCCGTACACGTCTGTGTCCATCGGCATGGCCTCTGAAGGACAAAATGGTCAGGTGAGAGAAGTTCTTACCTATTGCCTTCCAAAACAAGCTTCTGGGGCCTCGTGCTAACAAGTCTATATTTTGAATTGGCTTACCTTTGCCGGCTTCTGGGAAAACCGGCGCGCTGGTCTCATACGGGTTGAGATCTGATGGGCTTTGTCGAGGTCCCCACTGACAGAGAGGAGACCATGTTTGAGAACACATGAGGCACATACTGCTGGGACACAATCTGCCATCTGATGAGTGATAGACTATGCATGTATAGGGGGAGGCACTCTTCCAAACATTAGAATATGAAGTTTCATTTTCAGGGTCTCATTCATTCATAACTTGAAGTGACATACAACATGAGTGAGTTAAATGTCACTCTTTCCCCCTGCAATGAGGAGCAGCTCCATTTGAGGGCCGTGCTGGGGCTGCAGAGGGGAAATTAGTCTGCATTTCATGGGTCGAGGAAAGGCGACAGGGTGCTGATGAGGCTGGATGAGCAGAGTCTGGTTTTCAAGAAGCTACCAACAAGCGGGGAAGGATTGGAGCTGGAGGTTAATCCTCTCTCCACCATATAACTTCAAATATAAAGAGACTTCAGAGGAAGAGCTAAGCATGACTTCATCACGACTCATCCCTTTCATCTAGAAGATAAGCTGACAAAAAAAAACAGACTGCTATTTCTGTCTACTTCCTCATTCAACTTGAGTTAGGTGAATGAGGTGATGGACATTTGGTTTTACTGGGGTTTTGTTTAAATGCCAGCGCCTATAAGTTCAATTGCACACCTTAAATGTTTTATTCTTCTACTCTTCATAGAAAACCTACTACTTGTGCATATATACATTTAGGTTTCTAGTATCTTATTTCATTCCTATTGCTCCAAAGTAAGAAAAGACGGCCTCATGTTGGGCTTTAGTTGCTTTAGATCGAATCTGCCAAATGTCCAATGTACTTTTACTTTACAGGGTTTTAGGTGCAAACATAAAAGCTAAACTACTATGCCATGTTATTATCTTAAAAACAATAGCTGTTTCACTGGATAGGAGAAGATGTTGACCTGCGGGTGGCGGTAGAGAAGAATTCCTAGGATCAATAAACTCTACTATTAGCAATTTACCACTTCAAGTTCCATCCTCTAAAAATCAACAGAGTAGTGGGAGGCTGCTGTGGCCAGAAGGGGTGAGTGTGTGTGTGTGTGTGTGTGTGTGTGTGTGTGTGTGTGTGTGTGTGTGTGTGTGTGTGTGTGTGTGTGTGTGTGTGTGTGTGTGTGTGTGTGTCTGTCTGTCTGTGTGTGTGTGTGTGTGTGTGTGTGTGTGTGTGTGTGTGTGTGTGTGTGTGTGTGTGTGTGTGTGTGTGTGTGTGTGTGTGTGTGTGTGTGAGGAGTGTTAGCGCACCTTTTTAATGATACCAGGGATGGGAACAGCTTTGATTTTCGAGAGAATTCCACTCGCTGCATTTTGCTGGAAACAGAAGCGTCAGAGGGATGACGTCATTATGATAACATGTTGAAATGTTATTCTCAGAAAACACTGAAGAACCACCAAATACATATTTTAGACCCACTTCAGACACAATGTGATCAAGACAAGACAACGTGAGGATTTTGAAGAAATAGGCAGAAAATCGAAATTTTGATTATTTGGGAATAAGGGAAACTTTGAGGGGAAAAAAGTGAGGATTGTAAAATCTAAATTTCTTAAAGAAAAAATAATCGGGGGATAAATGTTAGAATTATGAAAAAATGAGATTGTTTTTAGGAATAAGGTCAACAAAAAACCAGTCAACAATTGAGGAAAGTGCACATTTTGGGGGAAAAGTGGGAAATACAAGTCAGATTTTGAAAAGAAAATCAAAATGAAAAAAAAGTGCACATTTTTTAAAGACGATGACGTGTCGCCACATGTAAAAAAAATCAGTTCTCATAAAGCAGATTGAGGTAGTAGGCGTAAGGAATCACACTTAAAGTATTAGCCTACAGAACAGAACAGCTGACAGAGGAGAGTAACATCTGATCCACTCAGAACTTTGAAACAAGTTGTCATTTTATCTAAAAAGTTAACATTTTGAAAAAGAAGCGAGAATTCTAAAAAAAGAGTCGGACGTTTTTTAAAGTCGACACAATGTGATCAGATCAAGTCCCTGAATGGACCTTACTTCATGATCTATAGGCATACTGTAGGCACAGGACCATATATGCAAATGCATTAATGACACACACACACACACACACACACACACACACACACACACACACACACACACACACACACACACACACACACACACACTTACAAAGTCAAAAGGGGACCGAGGATGGTCGCGGGGGAGTGGTGGTCGTCCGATCATCCCTGATGGCAAATATAAATCTTATGAAATATTTCTCCCTGCACTTTCAGTTGTCAGCACGAATACATGTGCACTTCTATACTTTCTGCAGACGTGTTGTGATTTAGTTGTTGAGTGTTTTTACCAATGTCTCCGTCAGGTCGTGGACAGGGCTCTGTCAACACTCGCAGCAGGCCGTCTGGTTTGTACGAGTAGTGCTCCACCAGCTGTGGAGAGGAGAGAGAAGTGCACACAGCAGACACTCATCACAATGGCTAGAGGAACATTATTCCGAACCCAAAATGCTCATTTTACAGCAGTGACAGTATTGTGACATCCACATGGAAATGCGTGGAAGTCTGAAAATCCTTGTGTACCTGCCACAGGGTGTCAAACTTCTTGCCGTCTGGGATGGAGAGCTTGCCCGTCCTGTCCCGGTCGATGCGGTAATGCATGACTTGTCCTTCGTGCAGTAAACACAGCGCATAGGATCCATTCGAATCCCTCTGCCGGATCCTGCACAGGAAGAGGAACACGAATTAAAGAAGCAGATAATGTTGCATGTCTCTAAACTTCAGTAGCCTAACAATGAAACAAATGAGCACAAACTACAGTTTGAAAAAGCAGAGATCAAATCCGAATTTTGGGGTACAAATGTGAGATTTTTTAGGGAAAACGGCAGGATTTTGAAGAAATAATCAGAAATCTTGACAAAACAAAGTGATTTTGGGGACAAAAGTGAGAATTGTGAGAAAAACATTGTCAATAATTTGCCAAAAAATCAAAATATCCCCAAAAACGTTTTGAAGAAGATTTTTTAGGACATTTTTGGATAAAAGTGAGATTTTGAAAAGTCAGAACTTTATGAAAAGTCAAAATTTGGAATAAAAGAAGACGGACTTTTGAAAAGACATCAAAATGAAAAAAAATCGGGAGACAAAAAAGTGCACATTTTTAAAAGAAGAGGATTAGGGCCACATGTGGGACATTTTGAAAAGTCGACATTGAGAAAAAAATTCTGAAATGTGAAAAAAAGTCTGATTTTTTAGGAAAATTGATATCATTTCAAAGAGATAATCGAAAATTCAAAAAAGTCGAAATTTGGAAAATGAAAATCAGAAGTTTCAAAAGAAAATCAGAAGGAAAAATGCTTACATCTTTAACTGTACGGAAACACAGTTAGCTTCTATCCTGATAAAGTAATCCTGTGTCTTGCTAACATCCAGCCTCAGAGATGACAGTGAATACTATTTAACAGATTCATTTAATTAAATCCGCACAAACACATCAGGATAATATCAATACCAGACCGTACAGGAAGTCCATTCCACAGATTGTATGGACTTCACTACGCCTGCTCATCAATGCTAATCATAGTTCATGCTCTCAGACTTTGTACTGAAAGATTTAACCACATTTTGATGCTTTAACTTTTGTTCGGGATTAATCAGATTTTTAAGCAGCTTTTTACCTTTTAAATTAATATACATGCATTTGGACTTTCAAACGTAATGCAAACAGATAAATGGACGTTTTAAATGTAAATGTTGTGAAGCTGCATTTGAAGGCTTGGTCTCATTTAAGTGTGTTGTTTTAGATCCCTTTGTTTGTTGTGTTAGATCCCTTTTAGATCCCTTTGTTTGTTGTGTTAGATCTCTTTGTTTGTTGTTTTAGATCTCTGTGTTTGTTGTTTTAGATCTCTTTGTTTGTTGTTTTAGATCCCTTTTAGATCCCTTTGTTTGTTGTTTTAGATCTCTTTGTTTGTTGTTTTAGATCTCTGTGTTTGTTGTTTTAGATCTCTTTGTTTGTTGTTTTAGATCCCTTTTAGATCCCTTTGTTTGTTGTTTTAGATCTCTTTGTTTGTTGTTTTAGATCTCTTTGTTTGTTGTTTTAGATCCCTTTGTTTGTTGTGTTAGATCCCTTTGTTTGTTGTGTTAGATCCCTTTGTTTGTTGTTTTAGATCTCTTTGTTTGTTGTTTTAGATCCCTTTGTTTGTTGTTTTAGATCCCTTTTAGATCCCTTTGTTTGTGGTTTTAGATCCCTTTGTTTGTTGTTTTAGATCCCTTTGTTTGTTGTGTTAGATCCCTTTGTTTGTTGTTTTAGATCCCTTTTAGATCCCTTTGTTTGTTGTTTTAGATCTCTTTGTTTGTTGTTTTAGATCCCTTTTAGATCCCTTTGTTTGTTGTTTTAGATCTCTTTGTTTGTTGTTTTAGATCCCTTTGTTTGTTGTGTTGATCTTTTAGATCCTTTGTTTGGGTTAGATCATTTTGTTTTTTTTAATAATTCTGTGTTTGTTGTTTTAGATACATCTGTGTTTGTTGTTTTAGACTCTTTGGTGTTTTGTTTTGATTTTTAGATCCCTTTGTTTGTTGTTTTAGATCTCTTTGTTTGTTGTTTTGAGATCTCTTTGTTTGTTGTTTAGATCCCTTTGTTTGTTGTTTAGATCGTTTGTTTTGTTGTGTTAGATCCCTTTGTTTGTTGTTTTAGATCGTTCTGTTGTTTGTTTGTGTTTTAGATCCCTTTGTTTGTTGTTTTAGATCCCTTGTTTTGTTTAGATCCCTTTGTTTGTTTGTGGTTTAGATCCCTTTGTTTGTTGTTTTAGATCCCTTTGTTTGTTGTTGTTAGATCCCTTTGTTTGTTGTTTTAGATCCTTTGTCTTGTTGTTTTAGATCCCTTTGTTTGTTGTTTTAGATCCTTTGTTTGTTGTTTTAGATCCCTTTTTGTTGAGATCCCTTTGTTTGTTTTTTTAGATCCTTTTGTTTGTTGTTGTTTTAGATCCTTTGTTTGTTGTTTTAGATCCCTTTGTTTGTTGTTTTAGATCCCTTTGTTTTTGTTTAGATCCCTTTGTTTGTTGTTTTAGATCCTTTGTTTGTTGTTTGATCCCTTTGTTTGTTGTTTAGATCCCTTTTAGATCCCTTTGTTTGTGGTTTTAGATCCTTTGTTTGTTGTTTTTAGATCCTTTTAGATCCCTTGTTATTGTTTAGATCTAGTGGTTGATCCCTTTTAGACTTTGTTTATTGTTTAGATCCTTTTAGATCCCTTTGTTTGTTGTTTTAGATCCCTTGTTGTTGTTTTGGATTCCATTTGTTTGTGTGTGTAGATCCTTTGTTTGTTGGGTTTGGATCCGCTTTGTTCTTTGTTGTGTGTTTAGATCCCTTTGTTTGTTGTTTTAGATCCCTTTGTTTGTTTGTCTTTAGATCCTTTGTTGTTGTTGTTTTAAGATCTCTTTGTTTTTTTTGGATCCTTGTTTGTTGTTTTGGATCCCTTTAGATCCCTTGTTTTGTTTTTAGATCCCATTGTTTGTTGAACTTCTTTGTAAAGATCTTATGTTTTAATGTCTTCACTTTGGATGTTTGCCAGCAGGGGGAACATCTGAATAGTATTCACCCCCCTCAGTGTATCTGCACCGTGTTGGCTGATGGGTGTCGCTGTGTTATATTAGAGAACAGGAACTTAAATAAATGGCCATTATTAATAACTTCTGTTGTAATTCTGGCACAACAATGTTTGTGTTGGCTGTTGTCGGTGACTCGCCTAAACCCTGGACTACAATAGTGTATCCATGGTTATAAAAATGAATCTATAAAACCATTTCAGAGGAAACGCGTTTATTTCTGTCTTTGTGAGAAAAGGGACAGAGTCACATCTCGCCCCGCTTCTCTGGCTACTTCAGGAAGTCCTTTGCAAACTGTCAGAGCGGAAACCACAGAGCGTGTGTGTGTGTGTGTGTGTGTGTGTGTGTGTGTGTGTGTGTGTGTGTGTGTGTGTGTGTGTGTGTGTGTGTGTGTGTGTGTGTGTGTGTGTGTGTGTGTGTTCCTTATACCAGAGCACTGCCTTTCATGAGCGGAACCGTAAGCTGCTAAATGCAATCGCTTTGTTCAGACACAAAAACACCTGTTTTACTGACTTAAATAGACTTTAAATAATAATTGTACTGCTGTAATTGTAGGACATCTTATTTGCATAATTTCTATCACAAATTAAACTTTTGAAACAGCACTGTAAGAAAGAGGTGCATCTCTCAGTGTGTTGTTACCGTTGGACTTCAATCAGTCACTATCGTCAATCATTAAAGGGATACGATAATGCAATAAAGATAAAATATCTGATGTCAGTTAAAGGAAATATCAGATTTTTTCCCACTACAAAGCAGTCCAGAATAACATTCTAGTTAATGTTAAGTGACGACCCATGCAGCTTTGTCTCATTCCTGCTGACCAGCAGCTGCTCTAAGGGAATATTTGATGGATAAGCCACAACAAAAAGACTTCTACTCATCCATGAAGTCAAAATCCATGTCCTGTTTCCATCTTTGTGAACTTGATAGCTAAGAAGGTTGTGCATGTATGATTTCCAGACCATGATGTAGTGTTTTTGATAACGGTATCTCCATTTATTAACATCTCTATGTGTCTTTTTAAGCCTAAAATATCACGGTCACATGGTTCACACGCGTCACCACCGCTAAGCTAAAGGCGGCTAATGTTTGGCACGATGACGTTTCGTCTCATTTAGCCTTGTTAGCAACCTCTGTTTCTATGGCACATTGTAAGCCGATCCAGAAGTTGGAAAATTAAGGGCTCCCTTGTCACAAAGTATTTATGTATTATAAATTGAATTGGCAGAAGTAAAAAGCTAACATTAGGCTATAGACAAACTACATCAAAAATGCTTTGTAGCGCAGCACCACCGCTAAGCTAAAGGCGGCTAACGTTGGGCACGATGACGTTTCGTAGTCTCATTAAGACACTTGTAAACAATTGCTGTTTCTATGATGCATTGTAGGCCGACCCAGAAGGTCAAATTAAGGGCTACCTGGACATAGAGTAATGGGACTCTTCCACTGGAATATTAGGTTTCTCTCATCACCACCGCTAAGCTAAAGGCGGCTAATGTTGGGCGTGATGACTTGTCTCAATTAGCTCCTTGTTAGCAACCTCTGTTTTTAGATCATTTGGACATTCATGGCAGGGGTATTTACTGAAGTATTTTATGTTGTAGATTGTATTAAACACAGACCTTATTTCCGACTTCTCACCACAATCACAACCAAAAAAAACATTGACTTTGAGGATCAGAAGTGGTTAAATGCTAACTCATTTCCCGGGTTTTAGGACTCATTCCTGCACCACCACTCTATTTAACTCAATTTATATCCAGCCATTTACTCTAAACACGATCCAAAGCAATGCACACACACACACACACACACACACACACACACACACACACACACACACACACACACACACACACACACACACACACACACAGAGAATAAATGTTTAAATTGGTCTTTTGTTAATTGAACAAAGCAAGTGTTCGGCAGATGAGACAGTGGTGAAGAAACACACACACACACACACACACACACACACACACACACACACACACACACACACACACACACACACACACACACACACACACACACACACACACACACACACACACACACACACACAAGGTGTTAAATACTCACAGGAACTTTCCATTTGTCCTGATGCCGCTCTGCAGCCGGGGCTCCGAGTCTTCTCGTGTGATCGACCCGTGGAACCACGGCATGTTCTCGTGTGCCGTGGTGGAGATGAGCTTCTCCAGCTGAGGCCTCTGGCTGATGATAGCCTGCTCCAGAGCTGATCCCTGCACACACAGACACACACACACACACACAAGGAAAAGAATAAGATAATACAGTCCAAGCCTTTTCTGTCAAAAATAACATCATATAAAAAATAACCCCTCATTTTTTACCGTCTGTGCAAAATCTAAAGTGGTGAGACATGACTCTGCCTCCTGTAGGATACATTTTTAATCTTCTACTTTTGCAAAGAGTATGCAGACAGGTATACAAACAGTGTGTTATGGTAGTAGGTAAAAACCAAGTATATCACAGGCCAGAGTACTTAAGTAAAGTAACATTTTAAAAGTACTTTATTGGAAGTAAAAGCCCTGCATTCAAAATCTTAGTGAAGTAACTTACTGATGAACTGTGTTACTCTCACCTCTGTCACAGGCCGACAGGAGGTGCTAAGACGTATAGAAAATTGAGCTAGAAGTTAATTGTATGACTTTAAATTAGGGCAACAAAGCATTTCAAAGTCAAATGAAATTGTTTTATTTGACTTTATTTGGTAATGTGAGGAATTGTGGTCAACAGAACTGGAGTTAAAGCAAAGGTTTTATTTTTTTCAAAGCTCTGGCCTCTTCACCACAGTGACTTCAGTAGAAAAATATCACAACTTCCCAATTATACACTGTAAACACCCATCTTTACTTTAGATATTCTGACTGCCCTTCCTTCTACTCGCAGGAAAGAGTTGGGACTCACCGTCAGATTCCACGTCTGCTTCACGTACTCCCGGATCAGTTTTTCCTTCAGGTCCTCGAACGGCCCCACCTTCGGCTGCATGTTCTTAGGTCTGTTGCAGGGTTTCTTCAGCAGACACACCAGGCCGTCCGTCTCCTGGGAGTGGTAGTCTATCACCTCCACGGGGCTCCGGTGGCTCTTCCCTCCGGCGATGGCGTACGTTTCGTTGGGTTCTCTTTCGATGGTGTAGTGGTAGCAGCGGCTGGAGTGCAGCACGGACAGAGCGAAGCCCCCCAGGTAGTTCCTGCTCTGCCGCAGCAGGTAGGAGCCGCTAACGGAGCTCCCCTGCTGCAGGTAGTCCTCTGCCTCCTCCCTGGTGATGTTGCCATAGAAGAAGGGCAGGGAATTCACTTCGTCAGCCATATTGGCTTCTGGAGTCCCCTATTGAAGTTCAGCTGCAGGATGCAATTCAATCTAAAGAAAACAATTAAACAGTCGAGATGAAGTCAGTCTGGAACACATTTGTAATCAGTCAGATCAGTTCATGCATGACTCATCCGACCCTTCCCTTCATTGCTCAAGTGCCAGAGAATACGTCATGGTGTACAGTTTATTTACAGTAAAGTGATATATAACCTGCTTTCTTTTTGGGGGGATTTTGGATCCTAAAAATGTCAAAAAGGTATTCAAAATCCTCCATAAACCCCCCCCCCCCCACCCCAAAAAACTAAATCACTCAGAAATTGTCTAAATCTGTCAAACCATTTCCTAAACTATTATCCAAATAGGCTATAATGCTAATTAATGCCAATTCAGCAACTTCTACTACATGTAGGAAGCCGGTATTTTACTTTCATCTCCCCTATATCTGTCTGACGGCTTCAGGTGCTTTACAGACTCAAAATAGAACTCATAAGGAAACATAGACATGAGTTAAACTATATACAAAGTCATTCAGATTAGCTCCAAGAACACATGAATGCATCAATAATTATATTGTAGTCGTTCAGTAAATTATTATAATTATTATTAAACTCGTGTGTTTGATGCCGATGCTTTCTTACTTTAACTCAAGAGACATTTTAAATGTAAGAGAGTATTTTTGCAATTCAGTATTGCTTAATTGAACACACACACACACACACACACACACACACACACACACACACACACACACACACACACACACACACACACACACACACACACACACAGTGTTCCTTCCACCGCACAGTGAACATGGAGCTTGCGTTCAGACGGGAACTTGATGACCTTTGAGCCTAACTTTAAGATCTGTTGATCGGTGTCAGTGGGAATAAACTCACGGTCCGGATCGTCTTTGTTCAGGAGTTTGACTTCATGCCACCGAGTCATCACACCGTAGATCCTGTGGGAGGAAAGAAACTGTTCAAACTGTTTTGTTTTGCAAAACACGGTATTCTGGAGGTCTTAAAGGTCTGGTAACTTTTTGGGGAGTAACAGATGACGTGATCAAGTGGTCCCTTAGTTTTACATTTTAAGGCACACTTGTAAAGATCAATGTCCATTAGTAGCAGGATAACGATGTTACAACACACTTTAAATAAAGGAAGGTATATAAATGGTAGACGCACGGCTTTAACTGTCTATTTAGTTTAATTAATTTCTTTATTTTAAATATTCTATATTGAAATGTCGTATTAGACACCTGCTTTATTAAACACAACAGTGTTTTTGCTTTTAATCTGGTTAATTTAATACACAAAACAGCATTTGTACACTATACTATCCTGAAGGCCTCTTCTATAGTTTGTGATTAAGCATTTTTGACAATAAATATCTTGGATCTTATTTTTTAAAGGTTTCATTTTAGGTTTAAGGTCTTTCGTTTTCTAAAATAGACTCAATAATTATCCTTGAATGTTATATTGAGGTAGTCCAAAAGCAACGGACAGTAATCATGTTACTAAATTAGGTTACTGATTAGACTTCTAATACATGTATGTAGTTATTATAGAAGGATAGATATTTAAAGTAACCCTCCCAACCCTGGTTAACCGGATAGAGAAGTAAATGTGAATTTTTTTCTTACTGTACACATGAGATGCTCCCTGGCATGTCCTCCGTTGCCGTCCTCTGAACAACCCGGGTCAAACAGAGCCTCGTAACCTCAGCTAGATCCTGATTAACGACACAAATGAGCATTAAAGAAACCTCTCAACCCCTCGGCAGATGTTTTACAGTCTGCGTTGTGATGCATGAGGAGCTCTGGAGCTTCCTCATTTAAACGACTTCTTTGACTTCCTTTTTTTTTTCATCTGTAAACTGACCCCCAGTCTGATGCACGCAGGAAATGATGAGATAGCTGCAGTGACACGAGTGACAGCGTCTCAATTCAGTCCTTTTAGACATGTGTTTCATCATATTTCTATAAAGATGTAGTTTTATTAATGGAGAAACTTCCTTAAAAGAGTCAAACCTAATAATATCTTGAGGATTGAGATACATTTTTGCAGGAAGAGGCTGTTAAAACTGTGTGGTACCATGAGTTTGATTTAGTTTCTTATTTAAACTATTATATTAGATGTAATGTGATTATTATGCTTTTTATAACTAAATACTGTATGAGAAATACAGAATATTCAGTGTTACCATGCAGGGAAACTGTAAATATGAAATAACGGGGGAAATGGAAACGTTGACTTTAATTAAATGTAGTCAACAGATTTCACTGAACTGTATTAGGTGAGTTGAAAGCAATAATGTTAAGTTCAAATAAAAAATATTAGGTTCAACTTAATATTATTGCTTTCAACTCACTTAATATTCTCATATGACAATTAGTGGACCTTAATTAAAATGAACGTTTCAGTTTTTCAGTGCATGAATATCACTGAATATTAATTAAATTGATTTGATTCGTTAAAATGATGCTAATGTAGTCCAAGCTTTCTTTAGGACTGGATTATAAGAGTGCCACTTATTTAAAATGTAATTAAATAAAAGAAATAACTTATCACTGCATAATCTATGTGGTTTATTTAAGTGTTTAAGTAAATAAATAAAATACTTAACGTGCAGAATGGTGCTTATAATTGTACTGATTATTATTGTTATGAATAATGAATAAGCAGCTTTTTTACGGCCATGTTTATTTGAACTCAGGTGCAAACTGTTGGGTAGTTCAATCTGCACACATGTACTGGGGTAAAAAGCATAATATCTGCCTCTAAAATAAAGTGAAATGCACTCATTTGTTTATGAGGGATACAGATCTGTCTGGTTGAGCAAACACTGTGAAATGGTGCAATGAGTTATGACATTTTGCAGTTGCTGCTGCGGCTCATCAGCTGTTGTTGTTGTTGTTGTTGATGATGACACTAGCCACACACTACTTCTGTTAATTAAATGAAACAATGAATTTATAACAAATAGGTTTTTTTGTCCTGAATTCTAGCTATCTGTTCTCCAGACTGCTCAGTTTAGGCCGTGTGTGTGTGTGTGTGTGTGTGTGTGTGTGTGTGTGTGTGTGTGTGTGTGTGTGTGTGTGTGTGTGTGTGTGTGTGTGTGTGTGTGTGTGTAAGCAGAACATGTTTCACAATCAGGAAGTGCCCGCAAGCTTTGGTGTGCTTCACACTCTCTGCACACTGACAGTAAACGCACTCACCGCCTCACGCTGACTGGCACTGTGTCTTATAATACCCTTTCAATGAGACTCCTCCAAGAGCTTCCAATTTAAAATCTGTTTTTTGAATGCAAAGGTGAAATGGACCTCCTGTAAGCCCAGCAGGAGCGAGGAAATGTGGATGTGTTACTTTGTGAGGACAAATGAGAAGTGAAACGTTTGTTTTAGAAAGTAGTGGCATTTCCTTCTGTGGTCACTTCAGAGGGCAGTTTGACGAATTGAAATCCTGCTCTCCCTTAACTCTGTGACATTTCACAGACGTACTCGCTCCACTGTTGTGATCACACTCTCCTCGTCTCACATATTTACTTTCTTGCCGGCCTTCTCTTACGAACCTGTAACTGTGAAACTATTTTTAAAATGTACGTGCTTTGAGAATCACACATTTGCTATGCACTCCTCTTACAGCTCTGCCAAGATCATTGAAATGTAAAACTGTGTGGCACTATTCTTCTTAGATCTGTCTTTTAAAAAAGTGTATTTATTATTTCCATTACAATAAAGCATGACACATCTCAAATATAATACAATAGAAGAAAGTAGATGAACAGCAGCACTCAAAAGAGGAATGTATAGTTGTGTCAGTAAATATATATGTATGTATAGCTCAGTGTGATTAATGTATGACAGGGAGGTGGAGGTGAGGAGGGTGTTTCTGTTGTTTCTGCATGATCTCGTGTATTGGTCAGACACTTACAGCATTCAACTCTAAAATTGCGTTTGAAGCAAATAATAAAAACAAAGAAAATACAAAAATGATCGAAATAATTTTACAGCGATCTGCACCAGTGAAAGAGAAACGGAAAACAGCAACGATATTTAAAAACATGCTTTCATTATTCAGTGAGTTTAACTGTGTTTTTCTCTTTTAGTATTTCATAGAAGTAAAAGTAGAAGTACTCAGATCTTGTTCTTGAGTAAAGTAGAAGTACTCAGATCTTGTTCTTGAGTAAAGTAGAAGTACTCAGATCTTGTACTTGAGTAAAGTAGAAGTACTCAGATCTTGTACTTGAGTAAAGTAGAAGTACTCAGATCTTGTACTTGAGTAAAGTAGAAGTACTCAGGTCTTGTACTTGAGTAAAGTAGAAGTACTCAGATCTTGTACTTTAGTAAAAGTAGAAGTACTCAGGTCTTGTACTTGAGTAAAGTAGAAGTACTCAGATCTTGTACTTGAGTAAAGTAGAAGTACTCAGATCTTGTACTTGAGTAAAGTAGAAGTACTCAGGTCTTGTACTTGAGTAAAGTAGAAGTACTCAGGTCTTGTACTTGAGTAAAGTAGAAGTACTCAGGTCTTGTACTTGAGTAAAGTAGAAGTACTCAGGTCTTGTACTTGAGTAAAGTAGAAGTACCAGAGTGTAGGAATACTCTGTCACAGTAAAAGTATTCTAAATGTTCCTCCAGTGAAAGTAGAAAGTACTCTCCTCTAAATGTACTTAAAGTAGCGACAGTAAAAGTAGTCATTGTCTGATTGGTCCATTTCAGAATAATATCTCTGATATGTTTTATAATGATTGATCATTAAAGTGTTCTCAGAGCTGGTAAAGGTGCAGCTACTTTGAATGGCTTTGTATACTGCAGGGTAGCTGCTGGATTTACTGCAGGTGAACTACAGTCTGATTTAAGGGAGATTATATTTACCATCATTCATCCTAATCTGCCTAGCAACTAAAGGGTTTAAATACATGTAGTGGAGGACAATGTACAATGTGTGTGTGAGGACTGTGTGTGTTTGGGTGCAACCTGTTTTAAAGAGCTGTATAAATGGCCTGAAACTCTGTTCCCTCCTGGTGTGGAAGAGCTTGTGCAACAGTGACATTTGAAGCTACACACAGGTAGTGTTGGAGGTGGTTCAGGTCTGTGAGGGGTGGAAAATGTCCCCCCTGTGATGTCTGCTCTGTGGTCTCCGTACAGTTCTGTCTTTAACACTGAAGGAAGTGAACTGTCACTTCCTCACAGGTTCTCTTAGCCCCCAGTCGCATGTGGTCTTCAGGGCCGGCGCATCTCAACTTCTGTTTTTAAATCATAAAAGGTGTTTCTATTTAGAACCGTCCAACGACTACAACCGATGCGAGTGTTTCAAATGCGCTGACTTTGATGCATCACATACAGGAGTTCAAACACATGGCGATTCTCGGGGGCAATTTATCACTGAGCTTGGACCCCCGCTGTGGCCCCCCTAAAGATGTCAGTGAAAGTGATAGTGTTCTTGTGCTTTACATTAATGCACACCATACAAACAACATGTATATATATATGGAGGTGAGCTGGTTCAGGTCTGTGTGGGGTGGAAAATGTCCCCCTGTGATGCCTGCTCTGTATTATAGTTTTTTAATACTCTTAATCCTGCACAACCCTCAGTAGACCTTGCACAGTTCCGCTCCTCACTACCTCTTTTTAAATCAGCAGCTCTACACTTTGAATTTAGTATTTGTCATATTTGATTTTATTTTACTGAAGTTCAGAAGAAGGTGTTTTGTTTCCAATAATGTAATTGAATAACACTTTGACCTGAGTTACAGAAACAAATATCATGTTTTTTTGTGCGATATCACTTCTCATTGAAGTGAAAATGATCTAATCTTGAACACTGTCTTTGTCTCTTTTGACCTCTTTCATAAAACAACTGTCCATAGCACGGCCCCCCCTGAAAAATCGGTCCAGAACCGCCACTGTTTGACTGCAGAAATTGAAGGGATGGGCTTTTATAGGGTTTCGTTTTTATATTCCAAACCTTACAATAAGAATTTCAGGAGGATTTGATTGACCCTAACTCGGCTCAGTTTGGCTCCACCTTGTGGCACAACAGAACCTTCAATATAAATGTCCTTTAATGAATCAAAATGAGATAAATATCATAATCATGGTTTAAATAGAAATCATTTTACAGGGAATTCAACTAAAGCTGTGAAGCAGCGCTCTGTCCCTGGGAGTGTGTGTGTGTGTGTGTGTGTGTGTGTGTGTGTGTGTGTGTGTGTGTGTGTGTGTGTGTGTGTGTGTGTGTGTGTGTGTGTGTGTGTGTGTGTGTGTGTGTTACCATCACACTGTATCATAGGATGTTAGCGTTAAGGTTAGGTTAATTAGATCAGATAAGATCGACTTATTGATCCGAATTTGGGATTTTTTTTCCCCTGTCAAAGCAGCATGTAGCAACATCTCAAAATACAAAATAAAACATAAATAAAAAGCAGAGAGATTATCGGTCAAATATACACTTGAAAGGTCAATTACAGCTAACACATATGTATAAGTTATCTCTGCACCATCTGCAGTCTGACATTTATTAACCTGGCATGTCTTCATTTGGACACACAACATGCTGTGGCGGTGTGTGTGTGTGTGTGTGTGTGTGTGTGTGTGTGTGTGTGTGTGTGTGTGTGTGTGTGTGTGTGTGTGTGTGTGTGCGTGCGTGCGTGCGTGCGTGCGTGTGAGTGTTCACTGACACACCTCACTGATGCAGAGCGTTCACTTCCTGTTTTTTATTCTGCTATGACAACTCAAAATGTTTACCGTCCAGATGTATGGAGTCGCCCACAACCATTAGTTATTTAACTCATTCTGTTTTATTTTAAGGGACACGAAAATAGACTCATTTGAGAGGGAGGGCCGACAGAGAGCCCTCCCTGTTTATTCATTTTGGTTGAAGAACTCAAATCTTATGGCGAAATAACTACAAGTGTTATCATGGAAAAGCTCAATGTAAAATAAAGTACATTTTCACTTTTATAGTTCGGTTTTATCTTATTTAGAGATGTTTGTATTGTTTAAGTTTTTTATTTCTAATTATGTGCAATACTTCTGCAACGAAATCATTTCCCAATTTGGGATTACTAAAGTATTTCTTATCTAATTTTATACAGATAATAATGAAACATAAACATGATTATTTTTAAGAATGACCCAAAAACCTTGCATTTCTGCACCTTATTATAGGACAACATACAGTATTGTTGGTTAGCTGAACTGATGAAAGCCAATTGTAGGATAGGTAAATTACATAAGTGGGTACACAAAGCATGGTTTACCCAGTTGTGTACTTGATTGCATTAATTAATAAATCCCTATTTGTGATTTATTGATAGCTGTAAGCGAGCACGTCAATTAAAGACCTATCTTTTAAATTTGGCTTTTCATTTGGGGTCATTTTCGTTGCATCACTGGTCATGTTTTACTGTTTTTATGGCACTTTGGGGCATTTGGCATGAAAGCTGTTCTAATTATTGTTATTATTGTTATTGTTCTGCTTGAGCGAGTGCAGCAGAACAGCTGCCGAGGAAAAGCAAAGGGACAGTAAGTGTGTGTTCGACGGTTGCACTTCTCTTTCTGTCAAGTTCCTGCTTTCTATTATTAAAACCTGTCGACCAAATGGCGTGCCTTAAAGACATGATTCTTATTTTATTCTACTGAAATTATTTGTATTTTATTTTCTTTAAAAAATACAAAAACAAAGTAAGTTTTTTCCTCTTAACTCAAACTTAATTGTGTTGATTGACCTTTTCTTCGTATGTGTTTTGCATATATAAGTAAATATTTCAATTTATTCGTCTGGTTCTTTCAAATTCTTGAGCAAAAACCAGAACACAGGTATTTAGGTATTTTATTTCCCAATACGCCTATACCTTATCTTATCTGATGTTCAGTCCTGTGACCTGTCATCAACACCTTTTAAAATGTCGGATGAATGTCACAGCCCACCCCGACACACCAATGCTTTCATTTCCTTGACAACACAACCGTGTGAAAGCATAGAAGTCACTACAACCTGTGCAGCAGAGAAACATACAGATGTGTCATAAGCCTGTTATGGGCATAACAATCTAAATGAGAAATAGACAGCATGATCAGATTTCACGTTCGTGTTTTATATGTGACATTTCTCCTCTGATATAAGTCATCTGGCGTGTGCAAAATGATCCGTACATTCAGTACAAATCAGCAGCAATTCTCTGAAAAGTGTATTTAAAACTGCTAAATGTGTTTCTCTGAGTAATGGAGCAGTTAATCCCACTTCCTCTATTGAAGTTGGGTCCACACCTTAAGGTCAATATGTCGAGTGAAGTGTGATGGCAAGAAAGAGGAAACATACAAGTGAGGGAAATAAATAAAAGGGAGAGGTCATGAGTATCAATTTGTGGACGTGTTATAGAGCAGTGCAAGTATACACAACAAGTGTTACACACATCTTAAGCAATAGGATCCAACAGTGTTACAGTTTCATTTCTCCATGGTACATAACAAAATGAAGCCACTGATCTCCAGGGATAATGTATACTGCCATCTGTTGTAGAGAAAGTTTATTGGTCACTGTGAGAGAAGGCCAGTACGGCAGGAATTACAGCTTTCATCTGAACCATGCACTGACCCACAGGAAGTCCAACAATATTCAGTGATCGTGACTTAATAACAGCGGTATATCTCTAGTGTCTGATTGGGATTTCAACATCTACGGTAAAAGATTATAATGTGGTTTCTACACATAATAGACCTCGGGTAACGCCATGTCATTGATATGTATTTGCCATTAAGGTAATCCAAAGAAAGGGAAAGTAATCAGGTAACATTTTTGGACTTTTTTCATTATTGTCCAAAAATGCACCCTGCAAAAACTAGATTACAGACATTGACTGTAAAAATAAGGGGATTACAGAGGACACACGGGCCTCAGCCAGGAGCCCGGACCCTCCAAGGGCCTGAAGAGGAAACCAGTTAGTGGTTATTCAGAATGTCTTTGGTCACCCTGTAACCTATAAGCCACTAAAGCACATGACTACTGTGATAAGATCATTGGGGTGTCTCCTACATTTCTCCAGCTTTTAATCCATGTTCGATGTGGTGTCGTAATATTTCAAATGTCATTTCAGTTCATGTTATCAGTTCAGTTATTATGCACTGGACCACAGCTCATCTGAAGCTACTCAATGCATCTGCTAAATGAGTTATACTGATAGACTACATATATAACTACTCATATTCAGTGTCCTGCGCCTTTAAATGCATCCCGATGCTTCACGTGCACATATCGCTATGTTCTGCGACAAATGTCTGCACGAGGATACTGCTAGTGTTCAGGGAAGCAGACCACATTATTTCCTCTACATTACATTACGTTTTATTTCCATGTGAGCTGAAGCATCGCCAGCCCCCCCTGCTGCTGTTTCCCACTGCTCAGTAAATGATACTGTATGACTGGAGGAATGGAAGTGTCTGCATGCTGTGGAGAAATGAAGCGATGACATGCACTCACCCTGTCAGCCCATTGTGAGTCCCCTGTCAGGAACCAGGATGAGAGTGAGCATCCATCGGATCTCTGCAGGATCTGCGCTTCCGTCCCGGAGCTGCTGGATTCCTGGCTCACTTCCTATTGGCTCACAACCGTAAACAACGAGCATCTTTCATGCGACCAATCAAAGTGAAGCCTGGATAGTGTCCCCTTTAATTATTATTTTGTTCATATGCATAAAATATCAATTCCATTTGTTAAAACGATTGTAATAATTAAATGTGTGAATCATATCAGATTTGAAATGATTGCAGGTTAATGAAACATCATGCGTTAAACAAACCACACCAGCAGATGGTGGTGCTGCTGCATCAGCATTTGTTCTCACACCGGCTGCTGCACACTTTGTAGTGTTACATCCAGCCCACTATGGCACAGTAACACAAATCACAGCAAACACACACATGCATAATCAGGAAACCTTGTACTTTTACTCCACTACATGTATTTAATCCCTTTAGTTGCTAGGCAGATTAGGATTAATGATGGTAAATATAATCTCCCTTAAATCCGACTGTAGTTCACCTGCAGTAAATCCAGCAGCTACCCTGCAGTATACAAAGCCATTCAAACTAGCTGCACCTTTACCAGCTCTGAGAACACTTTAATGATCAATCATTATAAAACATATCAGAGATATTATTCTGAAATGGACCAATCAGACAATGATTACTTTTACTGTCGCTACTTTAAGTACATTTAGAGGAGAGTACTTTCTACTTTCACTGGAGGAACATTTAGAATACTTCTACTGTCACAGAGTATTCCTACACTCTGGTACTTCTACTTTACTCAAGAACAAGACCTGAGTACTTCTACTTTACTCAAGTACAAGACCTGAGTACTTCTACTTTACTCAAGTACAAGATCTGAGTACTTCTACTTTACTCAAGTACAAGACCTGAGTACTTCTACTTTACTCAAGTACAAGATCTGAGTACTTCTACTTTACTCAAGTACAAGACCTGAGTACTTCTACTTTACTCAAGTACAAGACCTGAGTACTTCTACTTTACTCAAGTACAATATCTGAGTACTTCTACTTTACTCAAGTACAAGACCTGAGTACTTCTACTTTACTCAAGTACAAGATCTGAGTACTTCTACTTTACTCAAGTACAAGACCTGAGTACTTCTACTTTACTCAAGTACAAGACCTGAGTACTTCTACTTTACTCAAGTACAAGATCTGAGTACTTCTACTTTACTCAAGTACAAGACCTGAGTACTTCTACTTTACTCAAGTACAAGATCTGAGTACTTCTACTTTACTCAAGTACAAGACCTGAGTACTTCTACTTTACTCAAGTACAAGATCTGAGTACTTCTACTTTTACTCAAGATCTGAGTACTTCTACTTTTACTCAAGTACAAGATCTGAGTACTTCTACTTTTACTCAAGTACAAGATCTGAGTACTTCTACTTTTACTCAAGATCTGAGTACTTCTACTTTACTCAAGTACAAGATCTGAGTATTTATCCAGCTCTGCATTCAAGCATATAAAGGAAAGCATGAGGGCTTCCTGCTAGTGCAGAATGAGGTGTGAATGACTGCTGTAATCCATCATTAGTTTCATCCTTTATGTGGGCTGAGACGGGTTAGGGGACATCACATATTCAGGGCAGACAATGATGGTATAATCATCAGTCTACATTAGACTGCAGACACCACATTGTGTGCTTGGAGGATTTCCAATAAGGTGTAGAGATTCATTTGGTTCAGTATTTATCTCCCGATTGAATCATACTAATGACATTTGTCCCTATACACATCTTCCCATAAACCTAAGCAATGAGTCTTGATTTTCAAGGATCATTTGGTTTCCTCCTTTCTAATTGGCATTGCTGACTCTACTTAAATTGTCTTTATTGTTGGCATGGTTATCTAGCATTTAATTTCCCTAATGTTCTATCTGATTCAGGACCATTAACTTTATTTAAATTCCTAATCACTCTCTATCAAGAATGTCGTTTATCATATATTCTGTCTACAACATGTTTGAGACTAGCCAGCGTTGCAGTAATGCTCAACTAAAGACCATTTTACTTGAATTATATTTGTTTTTGTTTTATTTAGTCTTGTGTTTGTTTACCTCTGTTGGTTTTATCATTCCCACATGTATCTGTTGCTCTGTCTGCGGATTGGTAGGCGGGGTTGTGTATGAAAAGTGCTTTATAAATACATGTTATTTGGTGTTTACCGCTCATGGACCATAGCGTTTCATAGTGCTCTGGTATTGCTGCATTTGTCCTGTGGAAATATGTCTTGTCTACAACTATCTGCGGCCAGATGTTCGCTGCTGATGCAGTGTAGTGAGGCGCACCGTCGTGACGTCACTGTCCGGGGTTTCCTAGTGAAGTGAACCCTACGGCGTCATGGCGGAGGCCGGTTGTCGGAAGACCCTGGTTTGAAATGCCAGTTTTCTATAATCGCAGTTGACCAACGAGGACTAGACTTTGCTTGCATCTAACTCGGGAAAGGGGATTTACTTGAGGGGGAGGAAAACCACCAGTGCACCGGTTCTGCTGAACTGAATCGTTCGGCGGCTGCTCTCCCTAACTGGGAGATAGCTAGCTAGCTAGCCTAAGGTAGCCTTAGCTATCGCAGCAGCTAGCTCGCTAGTCAAATAAAAGAAGAAAGGACCTCTGAAGTGGGAAGTCGGATTTAAACAACAATTCTATTGGAGTTTGCCAGGTAACGTGGAATAACACCAGATAACATGCTGAGTGGAACAACTTATCCCCTAGTTCAGTGAGGAAAGTAAGCTAATGTTGATGTGGTAAAAACCGCGAGAAGTGAGCGGCGAATGAAAACAAGATGGAAGAGGGTGAAGTTAGGTTAGCTCATTTGGTTTGTGGTTTTAATAATGAATACTAAATACATTTAACACTCTACTGAGCACCACTCAGTGCCAATACATTTGAATATTGAAATAGCGTTGACTGCTTAACGCAGACTGTCGGCTATAACTGGAAAGTGAACATTCCAGAGGTGCTCAGATGAACTAGCGCAAAGTTTTGTCATTTTGTTAGCTTTCGTGCTAGCCTCGTGCTTCACAACGTTAGCTAGCTACTTTCCTTGGCAACGTTAGTAAACGCTGGACTATCACCCCTCGCTCACTTCATGATAACTGAACCAACAATAATGGAAAATAAAAACATGGCACGACATTCAACGCTTGCCCACATTGTTCTAGCACATGTTGTAGAATGAAACAGACGCTTTAACTGTTTTACATGTGTTATGATTGTGTAACGCAGAGGATCATACTACTAGCACAACAGATAGCTAACAGTGATTGATTTAACATTGGGACAGGTATTATCCTGTATCAATGAAATGGCCTGCATTTGTCTGGGGTAATACGGTCATTGGATTATAAAATACTGGCTGGCGCGTTAGCAGTGTCTGCACACATTACGTCCCCCGCCAACAGCTAACATTGGCGTCATTGACCGGTAGTAGCTAGCTAGCTTCATGCTAACCACTATCCACTCTAAGCTTAGATGACACCAGTGTACGAAGAAGTCAGTTTACTAAGAGATTTTGTTTGGGTTCAGCTAAAGTTTCAGTGGTTAGTTAGGTTTAAAGAGTGCCCACGGAGCTTTGTGTGGATGTGAAACACGCTGCTCCTACGCAGGCCTGGTAGGCCGCTGCGGGGAGGACAGTTCACAGAACAGCCGTCCCAACATCACCCGTCTGTTCTGGGTTCAATAACCAAGAACAAAACAAGTGTTTTTATAGATCTAAGGAGACAGTTTACATCTTAGAACACAACTGCATCACATAAATTACTTTTCACGATTTTTCTCATTAAAACATGTCTCGTGTGCAAGTGTATTGACAGCTCCCCCAGCACAGTTCAGAATCAGAATTCATTTATTAGAATGTGAAACTGAAACAGGTTTATTTGCCTTTGTAGGCTACATGGTGCGTTCAAAAACACACTTAAGTAAGATGAAAAGTAAGACCAAAAAAGCTGCTCGAAGTATTATATGATAATATATAGAACATTATTTACAAAATCTGGATATACTACAAATATACGTGCAGTTTACTCTTGCAAAGTACTTAGAATACTAAAATGTGTAGTGTTATGAAAAGTGGACAAGAGCTATTCATCCCACAGAGGGGAAATTATATATAACACATATTAGATAAATGAAAGCATGCGCCTAGTATTTAAAATACAAATACAGAAGTACACATTCAAGTGTAGGAAAATGGTGTGGTAGCAGGTTGATTGCAGTGGTAAATTATATAATAGCGTACAGATTCTTGTTGTTATAAGTTCATTGGTTGATGCAGGGGCTATAGTTGTTCAGGGATGGTGTACTGAGCTGCAAATGTGTTTTATGTTATAAGCATTTATATCTGCCGTGTGTAATTCTTTTACAAGATGAAGCAACAGCTCTAGTATTTCCCTATATGCTGTCTTTATTTTTTTTGCAGGATACTGTATGTCACATTGTTGTAAGAGCCTGAGACGTTCATTGCCAACTCCACTGTCGCTGCATTCCTGACAGAATTTCTAATGTTGTTGTTATGCATCTTCCCCGACAGGTTAACCACGTGGAGCATAGTACGACAGGTTGTCAGGGGGAAGTCTACACCTTGGGCTTCAACATGGCTGGACGCAGTGAGGAGGAAAGTGTAAGCAACAGTGGTGGAGAATCAAGGTAATAAAACATCTTTGGAGTCGTGTATCTCACACATTAGTCTGGAGCAGAATTTTCTTACCTCTTGGGCCACATTTCTGTCGCTGGGACGCTGCCATGTTTTGTTTGTTTACATTGAAATGTGTCATTTATAAAGTAACAGACTGAAGGTCTAATGTAATGCCACAGTTGTTTACAGTGTGTTATTTACACCACACAGCAGTACGGCATTAAGGCAGAACCATGCTCAATGTTTAATGGCAGAATTAATAATCTTATGGTCTTAATGATGGCAAGGTGCTAAAACCCAAATGCTAAGTCATCCATCTCAAATCTGCACATGCACATAATGAGCACGTCTTAACCAAAAGACATTAAGCTGGTCATGTAACTTCTCTGATAAATGGGGTGAAATAATCATGAGATTAATTCTTAACATCCTTTTAGTAGATTAGCCCCTTAAAGACCATGAATTTACTTTCTCTTGCAACAGGTAACAAGCTGTGAGTGTGTTATATTTACCTGTCACGTTAGATGCTGTGCAAAGGATACCTTTGTTATTTCTGACATCACTTCCTCTGTTAACATGAGGGCATTGTCTAAAGAAAGAAGAGAGTATCATACGACTATTCTAGTGTCTAATGTGTTAGGATAGTTGCTAATAAGAATAATAAAGGTTGAATGGTTTTAGAAAACGTTATTTTTGTGACAGCTATTATATTTGCACTAGCATAACAACGACTCTCATGCTGGTTTGATTTGTGGAGGACTTGTACACATATAAGTGTTTGATTATTTTCTGTTTTACACATTACAGTAATTCTGATGATGAATCCGGTTCTGGATCGGGCTCAGCGTCAGGGTCCGCCTCAGGGTCCAGTTCCAGCTCCTCCAGCAGCAGCAGCCAATCAGGGAGCAGTGACTCAGGAAGTGGCTCAGACTCTGGCAGCGGGTCAGATTCTGACACAGAGAAAGCCAAGGAAAAGATCGAACCGCCAAATAAGTCAAACATCGACGGAGCTGAGGTAAACGCGCGAGAAAGAAATCTGCAAAGACTTTTTTCTAGCTGCCCCTCAATCTGGACATGAATGGATGTGTGCAGATGTTTTATCTAGGGACGCACCAGTCAGCGCATTTGTTGAACATCAGCATTGCCAATGTAAGCCCTATTTTCCTCTCAGGTTAGGCGACGACTTTACTGCTCCAGATCTGAAGTATTAGTACGCTGGCTGAGGGCGATATTCTGCAAAGTTTAAGTAATCCACGCCACAGTTTTCTCAACCCTTCTCCTTTCTGAGAGGAGCAGCAGTGCAGATGCTGCACGAGGAGGACATGTTACGGGATTCCCGCTTGTCTTGCTCAGATTTCAGGGATTGGTTAAGGAAATCCAGCATTCACAGACTGTTGGCACTTCCCTGGGAAAAAGGTTAAGCAAACACTTTGGTTGAAGTCGTCTGTCTGAGGCAAAGATACAAAAACACATTTGGGAAATTGCATAGTTCATGTCGGCTGTTTTGGCACAGTTGTGGTTTTGTTGGCCTCCGCTTTTACTGCTTTATGTGGGTGTGAGATGAACAATGAGCACACAGTCTCTGTTTCTGAAAGTGTGCATCACTGTAGCAACACTGTGTGTAATGCAAGGAACTGTTAAAACAAGAAGAGTCGCAAAAAATCAAGAATAAAACTGGTTTGATGTGAACTAGTTTGACACATTTCCACAGCATGTAAGTGGTTGACCCATCTGAAAGCTTTTGAACTCAACATTTTTCTCCTCTTCACTCATTGATTGCAGTTCTGGAAATCCAACCCAAGTATCCTAGCAGTGCAAAGATCTGCTATGCTCAGGAAACAGCAGCTTCAGCAACAGCAACAACAGCAGCAGCAGCAGCAGCAACAGCAGAGACAAAGCTCCTCAAACAGTGGATCTGATGAGGTTTGTTTAAAATCCCTTTTGACCGAGAGCTCAGGAGGTGCAAAAGGAATCAGCGCTCTCTGATTTATACTTTCTGTCTCTTCTAGGACTCGTCAAGTAGCGATGGATCCGACTCATCGAGTGGATCCAAAAGGAGAAGAAATTCAGGCTCCTCTGGGTCCGGATCAGGCTCTGGATCTGGGAGTGGTTCAGGATCAGACTCATCCGCCGAGGAGAAGAGTGAAGAGACGGCATCAGACTATGAGCCGAGTCACAAAATCAAAAGCAGAAAGCCCCCGACAAAGTAAGTAGACAACTTATTTCCCTGGTAGTTGACTGGTATTGATCGTATGATTTATAAATACTAACCTTCGTCACGTCTCAGGATGAATTATCGGAACGGGAAGAAGAGCAGTAACCAGAAGAAGAAGAAGTCCCAGAATCATTCTTCTTCTGACGACGAGGACGACGAGTACAAGAAGGCGGCGTCGGCGGGGCCACGGCGGCAGGCCACGGTCAACGTCAGCTACAAGGAGGACGACGACCTGAAGACGGATTCCGACGACCTGGTGGAGGTTCTCGGTGAAGATGTCCCGCAGCCTGAGGAGGACGAGTTTGAGACGCTGGAGAGAGTAATGGAATGCAGGATAGGGAGGAAAAGAGGTGAGGAACTCGCACTATAAACAGGTGTAAAATCACGTTTAGTAGTCTCAGGAAACACGATTTATGACATTTAATTTCACTGTTCCTCCCAGAGTACCGGGGTAATCCTTTTAGCATTTGCCGTTTACTTGTACGCAACAGCATTAGCTTCCTGGAAACTTTTGAGACTGTTATCAACTACCTATGAAGTGTGATAGTTGGATTGAGTTCTTAATTATCAGACCAGGGTAGACCACACACATCTGTTCCCCTGCACTCGTGTTCTATGCTGCGTGCTACACTTTTGAACTCAGATTTTTACAGATTTGGGGCTGTACTTATTGCTAGTTAGCTAGACCTATTAGTTTTATTTTTCTGAAGCTGTTTATTTATTTCTAATCTATAGACCGTTGAAAGTTAGTGACTGGAACATTGTGCCTCAAAGGTTTGTAAGTCTTTGAAATTGTAATGCTATTTCAAAAGTTTCTTCTTAATACATACAAACAGTTAGCGTTCCCATCACACCCAAAAATAAGCAATTAAGAGCCAAACATTGATTTGATTTTCCAGGGACTTTAAAAGTTGTACTGAGAATTAGAATTATTATGAGCAGAAAGACTGCTTAGAGCTTTGGTGTCAGAAATCTTGAGCCTCCTGTTTACCTGTGCCTTCAAAACATAACTATTTTAGTTGAGTTCTGAGGATGAATTTCGATGTGTTTCACAGTGTCTTAACTCTCCCAACAGCAACGGGAAGTGTCACCACTGTGTACGCCATAGAAGCAGACGGGGACCCCAACGCCAACTACAATCCCAACAAAGAGCCCGGTGACGTCCAGTATCTGATAAAGTGGAAGAACTGGGCGCACATCCACAACACCTGGGAGACGGAGGAGACGCTCAAGTTACAGAACGTCAAGGGCATGAAGAAACTGGACAACTTCAAGAAGAAGGACGCGGAGAAGAAGAGATGGTGGGAGGGACTTCCCTTACTACTTCGAGGGCTTTATTGAGATTAGAAACACAGGCTTATTCTCTAATGTTTTTGGCTCTCTCCTCAGGTTAAAGGCGGCGTCACCGGAGGATATCGAGTATTTCAACTGTCAGGAAGAGTTAATGGACGACTTGCACTCTCAGTACCAGATTGTGGAGCGAATCATAGGTATGCTCTCCACATCACATGTTCCTCTGAATACTTTCAATGCTTTCCTTGGTTTCCTGCCACTAAATGCATCTCTCTGTGCAGGACATTCAAACCAGAAGTCAGCAGCGGGTTACCCAGACTACCTGTGCAAGTGGCAGGGTCTTCCATATTCGGAGTGCAGCTGGGAGGACGGCGCTCTGATCGGCAAGAAGTTCCAGAAGTGCATCGACAACTACATGAGCAGAAACCAGTCCAAGAACATTCCTTTCAGAGACTGCAAGGTAACGCACTGATATGTTTGGATTGATTTCGATGGGCCAACGCTGTCTTAAAGCTTCTCCCAGCTTCTTCTTTGAGATGACACCAATGTTTGTCAGCTAGAGCTCCAAGTTCTTCTGAAATATTCCAGATTTCCAGCTTGTTTTTGACAGTGACTTTCATTCTAAAACTTTAAAAACAAAGACTGAAAAGCTGATGTGTTTCAGCTGGCAGACCCTCAATGACCCTCTCAGACTTAGCGGTGAAGCTCATTCATAAAAAGTGTGAATGCTAGCATCTTCCAGTTGGTTGCAATGGGGGGAAAAAGTGTCAAAAATATGTAGTAGCACAAGCATTTATCAAATCCCAGGGGGGCGGAGCTATTTTGTTGTACAACAGCGATGAATTGTGTCAAGATATCGTTGTCATAAGTAAAAACAATAAGTGCTTGGAGCAGTTTTTGAGAAAACGCTTGAAGGAAGAGGCTCTCCCAGCACCTTTCTGCCAAAAAAAGGCGCTATCATCGCTAGCTCTAAGCGAGTGAACTTGAATATTCACCATCTGCTCTTCCGTCCTGCAGGTGCTCAAACAGAGACCCAGGTTTGTGCCGATGAAGAAGCAGCCAACGTACATAGGGGGTGAAGGACTGGAGCTCCGAGACTACCAGCTGGACAGTTTGAACTGGATGGCCCACTCGTGGTGCAAGTACGGTTCATCCTTTAATTCACAACTTGTGTTATAACCCATTCTGTAATAATGTGGGGAGTGTAATCAGAGGATGAGTGTGTGTTCCAGCCCACAGTCTAAGCTCTTGTTCCTCTCCTCCTCTTCCTCATTCATAGAGGCCACAGTTGCATTCTTGCGGATGAGATGGGTTTAGGGAAGACCATCCAGACAATCTCCTTCCTCAATTACCTGTTCAACGAGCACCAGCTGTACGGACCCTTCCTGTTGGTTGTGCCTCTCTCCACGCTCACCTCCTGGCAGAGAGAGATCCAGCTTTGGGCCCCTCATTTGAACTTTGTCGTCTACCTGGGAGACATCAGCAGCAGGAACATGGTACACACACTTGTTACACACACATTAGGGGGTGGTATCACTTTGAAAACATGTTAATAATGTCTTTTATTTCCTCTTTTTTTTTACAGATCAGGACACACGAGTGGATGCATGTTCATAACAAGAGGCTAAAGTTTAACATCCTTCTCACAACGTACGAGATTCTCCTCAAAGACAAGGTCAGTACTTCGTCGTTTATCCCTTATTGTCCCAAAAAAAGGTCATCTCCAGAGCTCTACATGTTGACCTTGTATCGCGTGTACTTCCAGTCGTTTCTGGGCGCCGTCAGCTGGGCCTTCATCGGCGTGGACGAGGCGCATCGACTGAAGAACGACGACTCCCTCCTGTACAAGACCATGATGGAGTTCAAGTCCAATCACAGGCTTCTGATCACGGGAACGCCGCTGCAGAACTCCCTGAAGGAGCTGTGGTCCCTGCTGCACTTCATCATGCCAGAGAAGTAGGCTATAGTGATTGTAAAGCTTCTTTGATCATGAGGAAGGAAATGCAGTTCTCATACTCAAAAAAACCAAATATCCAGTTCTGCTATTTTCCCTTTTTAATATCATTTATTTTCAAGTTTTTCTGCAAGATTTGTTTTGTTGCAATGTCCAAAATGTCTGTCGCTTTAAGTCAGACACTTATCTCCAGTGTATAAAATCAGATATTGCTTTGTGCAGGACATTAAATGAGGCTAGAGTGTTGACTACAGAGCAAAGAAGACTCCCTTTAATCATGTCTTTTATCAGCAATCAGATAAAAAACATGCAAGAGATACTTCCAAAACAGTTGATTTTAACTGTATGTTCAGAAGACTTCACAAACCTACCGGTGTGCTGCAGATAGCTAGGAACACTCCTTTAAAAAATCTTGAAACACTTGGAAAGAAAGGAAGTTTTAGCAATGCACTAGGACTATCATTTCCCGCAAAATCCTCTTCTAGTAAGTAGGTTTATATATGTAATACAATACTTGTATCCTGAGTGGACTGTCCTGCTTTAGCACCACTGATGCATGTGTTGCTTCCTCAAGGTTTCACTCCTGGGAGCTGTTTGAGGAGGCGCACGGTAAAGGCAGGGACTCGGGCTACGCCAGTCTGCACAAAGAGCTGGAACCTTTTCTACTGCGGAGAGTCAAGAAGGACGTGGAGAAATCTCTCCCTGCCAAAGTGGAGCAGATCCTCCGAGTGGAGATGAGCGCCATCCAGAAACAGTATTACAAGTAAGAGCTGCACTGAACCCTGTCTGCTTCCTTTTGTCCAGGTTGGTCTGGCCTGTAAAGGCTTTGTTTGTACTGACAAAAGCATCCTTTCAAGAGTCAGGTGTTGATGTGCCTCTGTTGAAAGGAGAATTATGAACTAGGTAAAGAGTTAAAAGCAGGTGCAAGTCTCTGCACAGGTGAAGAGCGATTTGCATAGCTGACTGTATACATTATACTCAAAAGTAATTGGACGTGCCCTGCATGAATTTTGAAGCTTCAACGCAATCCCAGAAGTAAATAGCTAACGTAACGCTTTGAATGAAGTACAGCACTGTTGCATGGCTGTGCATCACCACCGCTAAGCTAAAGGTGGCTAATGTTGGGCTATAAAGGAACCATAGCACGGTCACATGACTTCATGTCCCCACCGCTAAGCTAAAGGTGGCTAATGTTGGGCTATAAAGGAACTATAGCACGGTCACATGACTTCATGTCCCCACCGCTAAGCTAAAGGAGGCTAATGTTGGGCTATAAAGGAACTACAGCACGGTCACATGACTTCATGTCCCCACCGCTAAGCTAAAGGTGGCTAATGTTGGGCTATAAAGGAACTATAGCACGGTCACATGACTTCATGTCCCCACCGCTAAGCTAAAGGAGGCTAATGTTGAGCTATAAAGGAACTACAGCACGGTCACATGACTTCATGTCCCCACCGCTAAGCTAAAGGAGGCTAATGTTGAGCGTGATGATGCTAGGAAGTCTAATTTTGCCGCTTGTTAGCAACCTGCTTTTTAAATGACACAGAGTGGTTGTTCTTTTATGTAGAACAAATCTCCTAAGCTTGCGTTAACAGCAGAAACCATCGACTTTGAAACGAGGGAACAGAAGCTGGGAAAATGTGAACTAATTTCCGGATTTCAGGACTCATTCGTGCACCACACTATGGAGGACATTCCTACTTTATTTAATGTTGCAGCTAGATGTTTTTTGCCTTACTTGCACAATACTTTACTAATAAGTACGTGTCTTGTGTTTGTGATCAGGTGGATCCTGACCAGGAACTACAAGGCTCTGAGTAAAGGTACTAAAGGCAGCACGTCGGGCTTCCTGAACGTCATGATGGAGCTAAAGAAGTGTTGCAACCACTGCTACCTTATCAAGACCCCTGACGAAATCGAGTTCCTCAACAGAGCGGAAGCCTTACAGGTTTGTTCATTTGATCAGACAATGTTAGCATCATTATAGTGATATGAATTACTGCATTTAAAGGGAGCATACTATCCTTAATGAGTCAAACCAGAACATGATATAAAACAGTGTCAAGCAGCATTTCCACTTAAAAAAAGTGCTGTTCACCGTGTCTGTGTTTATAATTGAGCTTTAAAACAATTGAGAGGAAGGCTACAGGTAAAGGAACATCAAGGCATGTATATATTACTTAAAATAAAACAAATCCTGTCAATAGACTCGTGCATAACACAGAAAATAGACCTATTAGTACACAAATCCACACTGGAACTCCTTCATATACTCCTATAAAATAAGCCAGGATAAATTGATTTTAAACAAACCAGCAGGGGGGCTTCCTCTCTGATGCTTGTGGTGTGATCTGCATCATGTATCCAGCTGATATTGATTCTAGCTCCTTATTTTTAGACAAGTGTTAATTAATTAAGCTGTATTTGAGCTATGTGGGTGTACGTTGGAATGAGGCGAAGGGGTAGTAAAGGTAGTGAGTTAAATTCCCGTAGCTTACCCAATCACCACCATTGATTGTATATTGTTTGTTGATTTATATATTGACTTTCCATAACTCTGCCCCCTCTCTTCCTCCCGCAGCAACTGATCCGCAGCAGTGGGAAGCTGGTGCTGCTGGACAAGCTGCTGGTGCGTCTGAAGGACAGAGGCCACCGGGTCCTGATCTTCTCCCAGATGGTTCGGATGCTGGATATCCTGGCTGAATACCTGAAGAGCCGACAGTTCCTCTTTCAGGTAGCTGCACACTGCTCTGTCATACACACACACAAGAAGGAAGTGAATGTGACTGAAAAGTGCTAATTAACATGGATCTGAAGGAGGGAAAAGCTGCAAATACACGTTTTTTTGGGGCATTTTTGTCACATTTTTATAGAGGAGCGTTGCTTTGTTAATGGACCTCTGTGAGTGATACACTCATGGGGATTTAGATCTTAAGATTGACGTAGGAATGAACCTGTGATTAGGCTTTAAAGTAGGGTTTGATCGCCTCCCTTCACCTAAAAGGATCTGTCGTTAACAAACACATGTTGGAGTAGATGAGATCTCTGAGAGCTCTCCCTGAATGTCCTCCTGCTAACTGAGTTTATACCTCTGTGCAGAGATTAGACGGCTCCATCAAAGGGGAGATGAGGAAGCAGGCGTTGGATCACTTCAACGCCGAGGGCTCGGAGGTAAGTTCTTCTCCCTGACTCCGCTACATGCACTCCAGGGTTTTCTCTGAATGAATCAGGACTCAAAAAACCTCCGTCTGTGTGTGTGTGTGTGCACAGGATTTCTGCTTCTTGTTGTCAACGCGTGCCGGGGGTCTGGGTATCAATCTGGCATCCGCAGACACAGTCGTCATCTTTGACTCCGACTGGAACCCCCAGAACGACCTGCAGGCTCAGGCCCGAGCACACAGGATCGGGCAGAAGAGACAGGTGAGCAGCAGTGTTAATTTCATCAGCGAAACATTTTCGTCAACGACCTTTTTGAAATGACTAAGACGAGACGATGACGGATTTTGTTGACAAGACTAAAGTGTTCATGGTGGAGTGTCAGACATTCAAAATGCAGGATATTTTATTTTCCCCTTCCGGCTTCGGGTTCAATAACCCACTTTGTCCAAATAAGGTAAACAGGCAAGCTGTTCTTTTGGAGGCCCTTGTATTTATTAAAAGCTGTTGCACATGTGCTTTTGTTGTTGCTGGTCCGCTGCAGTCTCCAGACACATACACGCTCGCACACTCTCGCTCGCTCTACCATGCACACACATACATGCAGTGCCACGCCCCTTTCTCTCTCTCTCTCTCTTAAAGGGATGGTCGATCTGCGTCTGCATGACCCTCATAGCAGAACACCAGATATTACACAGAGTGCTAAGAGGGTGAAATCTTGCTTTACGAATTTCAACGCGTAATTCGGTCAACTTGATTCCAATTTCAGATACCTGTATTTGCCTAACTGAATTAGTTTATAGGGAGAAAACATTTTGACTTAAAGTTGACTAAAACGTTTTGAGTTGTCATCGACTAAAACTGAAGGATAAAAAGGACTGAAACTAATAACCATTTTGGTCCTAAGACTAAATCTAAATTAGCTGCCAAAATGAACACTGGTGAGCAGCAGCTCTTATCGCCCATAATCCATCTGTTTCCTGTCCTGTGTCTAGCATCAGTATATCAGCTGTTCACTACACTAACACACCTGGAGTAAAAGAGTAATGGAGAATAATTATTAAGTAAATAATCACAAAAACAGCTGAGAAGTGCTTCGATGGTACATTACTTGGTAAAACTAGGTTAAAAATACTCTTATTAAAAAGTCCTGCAAGTAAAGTTGGACTCAAGTAAAACAACTGACGAGTTTCTGACATAATATGGAGAGCAGAAGTACTTATTATTCAATATAATGAACATATAATGGGTCATACTGCTAGATATATGAAGTAAAAACCTCCATCCTGTATCAGACCCCTACCTCTATCAGTTATAATCAAGTTGTTGTTGTTTATTTACTGGATTAGCTGTGCTGTGGTGCTGTTTGTCTGAAAATAACCATCGCTCAGAGAGGATATGAGGGATCCCTATGATTAAACAGAAATGCGTTTGGGTGCAGGATAGAACGGGCATTTGAAACCTGGCTTCATGACTTGTTGATGGGCCTTTTCATCTCTGATATGGCTCTTTAACATGTCACACATAACGTCAGTAAATGTACTTAGATATATTTGACGTGATGTTTAGCCTTTCTAGTCCTTTCATCCTGTGTGGACATTAGTTGTATCCTCATGTGTGTTTTAGATGCTATTCCCTTGACATAAACACTACACTGTTTGCTCACAGGTGAATATCTACCGTCTGGTGACGAAAAGCTCGGTAGAGGAGGAGATCATCGAGAGGGCGAAGAAGAAAATGGTGCTGGATCACCTGGTGATTCAGAGGATGGACACGACGGGGAAAACCGTCCTCCATACGGGATCTGCTCCCTCCAGGCAAGAAACCACCTGACAGAAGTGCCGCTCGTTTCACACCCTGCTTCTACGCCCGGCTGTCCTCCTAACTGAGTGTGTTGTATTGCTTACAGTTCTGCCCCGTTCAACAAGGAGGAGCTGTCCTCCATCCTGAAGTTCGGGGCTGAGGAGCTGTTCAAAGAGCCAGAGGGCGAGGAGCAGGAGCCTCAGGTAAACACCTTATTTATCCCAGGGGGAAGAGGGCTTTTGAGGCAATTTGTCCATATAGAATAAAATAAACATTTCAATGAAAATTATTGTTAAAAATGTAATAAAAACTCTGAATATTATCATTAATTAATCACATGTTCTTGCTGAATTGCAGTTTTAGAGAGTTTTTGTTGCCTTTGGTGAAATAAATACAGTGTCCTGATTTATATATGTGCTTAATCCTTTTCTCTACCATATATATATATTATAAGCTTGTCATTGCCTCTTCTGCTCTTTAGGAAATGGACATCGATGAGATCCTGAAAAGAGCCGAGACCCGGGAGAACGACCCCGGCCCCTCCACAGTGGGGGAGGAACTGCTGTCTCAGTTCAAGGTACAAACACATCCTTCTGTTCCTCTTTAGAAAGTGGATTTACTTTTCTTCGGTGCCGTAACATTGCCACGTGTTTCTGACCCCGACCTCTCCCGTGCAGGTGGCCAACTTCTCCATGATGGACGAAGAGGATCTGGACATGGACTCGGAGCGCAGTCAGAGGAGCTGGGACGATATCATTCCCGAGGAGCAGAGGAGGCGGATGGAGGAGGAGGAGAGGCAGAAGGAGCTGGAGGAGATCTACCTGCTGCCCCGAATGAGGAATTGTGCCAAACAGGTAAACAAGAGATCCAGATTTAGTGTTTTTCCGACTCTATTTGTGCACTTTTTCGTCTCACTTGGTTATTTTTTTCCCATTCCATTAGAGCCTTTCAATCGCTTCTTCAACTTATTATCTTTTAAACATCTTGTAATCTGTTTATTTCCCTCCTAACAGACAAGCTTTAACGCCAGCTCGGGTCGGCAGAGCAGGAACAGGCGGTACTCGGGCTCCGACAGCGACTCCCCCTCGGACCGGAAGAGGCCAAAGAAGCGGGGGCGGCCTCGGACTATACCAAGAGAGAACATCAAGGGCTTCAGTGACGCTGAGATCCGGAGGTGATTCAATTAAAACCCCTCTCTCTCTCTCTGTCTGTTTATCTTCTTCTCCACATATATGTAACACCTGTGTGATCTACAGGTTTGTCAAGAGCTACAAAAAATTTGGAGGACCGCTGGAAAGGTTGGATGCTATCGCTCGTGATGCAGAGCTCGTGGATAAGTCCGAGCACGACCTGAAGCGCCTGGCGGAGACGGTGCACAACGGCTGTGTGAGAACACTACGAGAAAACCCCTGCGGACCGGAGAAGAGCTCAGGTAACCAGTCTCTGACGAGCTGTAGCGCAGTGCTGCGTGGCTGGACAGATGTTTCGTACTGTCTGAGTCAGAATGAATTATTTCTCCAGGGCAGTTTCTCCGTTTAGAAAAAAATACCAAGTAAAATAAAAATAGAAAGTTAAAATAAAAAACAACAAATATATATTGAATATGTTATAATGTCTACAACTATATTTGTACACTAGGCTTGTCAAAAATAATTATATATATTAACCTATCAAACCATGTATGGTCATGAGGATTTTTGCTCTATTTTTTTTAACCTTTTTGTTTGTTTGAATACAAATATCACCTAGAGTCAGGCAGTGTGCAAACGGAGCCTGAGATTCCCTTTAATGTATTGTTTTGGTTGTGTTTATTTATGGGAAAATATATCCAACGTGTCCAACTAAATATTGTGGCAGGCCTACTGTACTCTGACCCGTGAGTTGTAAAGGTTTCCATCTGCTGATCAACATTCCAAAACCCTAACGTTTTACATTAAACCTTGATAGAAAACAGAGTCAGAGTCACACGAAACAACCTGTTATGTTTCCGGGCTTTTCAACATGACATAAATGGCTGACAGAGCATGAAACTAAGTGTTTGTTTCCGCTTGTTCGATGCCAGGAGGCAGGAGAGGGAAGGTAAAGGGCCCGACCTTCAGGATCTCTGGGGTCCAGGTGAATGCAAAGCTGGTCATCTCCCATGAGGAAGAGCTGGCTCCGCTCCACAAGGCCATTCCTGCTGACCCAGAGGAGAGGAAGAAGTGAGACACCACATGACTTCCCTTTTACAAACTTTCTGTCGTGCATCAGTGTGTTAATTGAAACTGTGTGTGTGTGTGTGTGTGTGTGTGTAGGTATATGATTCCATGCCACTCGAAGGCAGCACACTTTGATATCGAGTGGGGGAAGGAGGACGACTCCAGCCTCCTGATAGGAATATATGAGTACGGTTACGGCAGCTGGGAGATGATAAAGATGGACCCGGACCTCAACCTCACACACAAGGTGAGCTCAGGCTGAATGTCCAATCTGTCTTCCTCTTGTTTTCCTATCACAATGTCCTCAGAGAAGCCAGAGTGTGATGTGTGTCTGAAAGTGTTCACTGTGTCCGTGCAGCTCCTACCTGACGACCCTGACAAGAAGCCACAAGCAAAACAGTTGCAGACCAGAGCTGACTACCTCATCAAGTTGCTAAGCAAGGACCTGGCCAAGAAGGAAGCACAGAAGCAGGCAGGGACGGTAAGTCTTCCTCTGCTAGCAGCCGGGAATGAGTTGGCACTTCCTGAAAAACCTCAGCAAAGCATCGGCTGATACGTTTCACTCTGTTGCATCCTTATTTCTACTATAATAAACGATGCTTCTTTGTGGTGTTTAGGCCAACTCACGGAAGAGGAAACCGAGAAGTAAGAAGAGCAAAACCCAGAAGCCAATTAAGACCGAAGAGGTGCCGAAGAGCACGTCCTCGGACCCCCCGTCGGACAAGAGGTCGGACGACGAGGACGAGATCGAGGAGGAAAAGGTATCTAGAGACATCAGCATGAAATACCTGCTTCCTGTTTCCAGTTTGGCCTCCATGTGTAACACTTTAACCCCTTCAGGAAGTGACACCGGTGAAGACGCCAAGCCGACGGGCCCGAGCAGACCGGACGGTGCTGAAGGAGGAGGAGGACGACGAGGAGGAAGAGGAGGAGGAGGAGGAGGAGGATGAAGATGAGGAGCCCGAGCAGGAAGAGGTGTCTTCGTCGGGGGAGACGGAGATTAAAGAAAAGGAGATCAAAAAAGAAAGCAAAAAGGAGAAGAAGGAGGACAGCTGGGACACACAAGCAAAGGAGCCAAAGGAGAAGAAGGAGCCAAAGCCTCTGGAGGCGGTGTATAAAGAGGAGAGCCTGGAGAAGGTGAAAGACATACGTGTGATATTCAAAATAAAATCAACATGAAGGCTGTGGATGCCATGTTTAGTTTGGGAATTAACTCTTGAATCCCCTCTTCACCAGAACGAAGTGAAGACTAAGAAAGCCGGGGACGTGCCGGTCGACATAACAGTGAGTGGAGAAACTGGGCCGGTGTCTGAGGAGTCCGAGGAGCTGGACCAGAGGACCTTCAGTGTGGTACGAGAGAAAACACGTGATTTAAAGTTAATTTGATGGCATTGATTAAAGGAATACTATCGTCCAGACAAACTATTACCCCTTTTCCACTGGACTGAGTTGCGTTCCTGGGGCTTGTTAGCTTTCCGATTGACACATGATGACATCACTGCAACGCTAGAGAGACACAATACCATTGATGGTGGATTCAACCTGAGCTCTTGTTGCTATTAAACTTACAAAGCCTGTGCAAGAACAACTACTTTAAAACTCCTTAATACTGTGGTCCACATGGTCAATAATGTGTCCTTCTAGTTGGAGCTGGAGTGGTACCGTGCCAGTGTTCCTCCATCTGTTAGCATACCGTTAGCTACCAGTTCAGAGAGCTGAGAGCCGGCGCGGTTGCCGTTCAAGTGCGGAAACTGTCTTGCAATCGAGCTCAGGTCTTGGTCTTGGTCTTGGAACCACCTGTCGGCAAACAGATGTCGTGCTAATGTTTGAGAGAGCGTACCTGAGTTGATTTGAAGTCGTGTGTGTTGCAGTGTAAGGAGAGGATGCGGCCGGTGAAAGCAGCGCTGAAGCAGCTGGACCGACCGGAGAAAGGGCTGTCGGAGCGCGAGCAGCTGGAACACACGAGACAGTGCCTCATCAAGATCGGTGACCACATCACCGAGTGTCTGAAGGAGTACTCGAACCCTGAGCAGATCAAGCAGTGGAGAAAGTAAGCACACACACACACACACACACACTCACACACACACACACACACACAGTCACCCGGCTCACTGTCACTGATTGGATTAACCTTGTTTGTCTTTCACAGAAACCTGTGGATATTTGTTTCTAAATTCACGGAGTTTGACGCCAGGAAACTACATAAACTGTATAAGCATGCAATCAAGAAGAGACAGGAGAATGCCCAGGTATGTAACAGCCCTGTTGTTTACATGTTCATTGCGTGTTGACATCCCGCACTGACCCTAAAATGCTTTATCTTTCTCTCCTCAGGCAATGGAGCAGAACACTAGAAATGCAAACACACACGGCTACAAAAACACAGGTACAGTCAGCTTCCATCTGTCGTAGAGTGGCAAGAAAAAGTTTGGAATAACCTGCATTTCAGTTTAATTTGTATACATAAAGGCCCCGCCCACTTCCCGGGGCAAATCCTGCATCAGAGCGAAGCAGAAAATAATAGTGTCTTCAGGTCTGAAAGCTGCTGAGTCAGATATTGCTCCTCCAACAACAAATAGATCCAGAGGTTTCTTTACTTCCTCTCCAGAAAAAAGGAGAGTAAAAGAAAGGATCAGAAATCTCAGTCTCAGTGTCAGCCTGCTGCCTGCCACTCGTCCCCCAGCAGACCCACCGGACATCCATCCCCTATTTATCCTCCGTAAGCTGTCTCTGACCCCATCTCCATATCTCTGGACTCATTAAACCCTTTCTGACCACAGAGAGATTGTTTTCTGGGATCACTTTAACCCGTAGTCTTACTGAGTCACGAGTTATCAAACCTGGTTTTAATAATCACTCAAATATTTGATATATAACAAGAAGCATCTGCATCACAAAACATATCTCAGCAGATGTACGATTTGGAGGAAGCTGGAAACGTTTACAAAGTAATCTCCACAAGTTAAGCTATTTATCATTCTATAAAAGGAGCCAATTAAGTGCTGTGCTACTCCAGCAAAGATGGCCTTAAAGGCACAATGAAGACGATCAATTAGGTAAAAAAGAACCATTACATTACTCTTAATCATCACGCATAAACCCAGGGAAATCCAAAGTGTTCAGAGGTTTTACGCCCCCATACGTAGAGATTCAGACGTCCCTGCTTACTGATGAGTTTGTGGTGTCTGTCCTCAGATATCGAACGGCTGAAGGACAACTCTCACCAGGACGACAGCAGCAGGGACAGCTACAGCTCGGACAGATACCCGCCGTCGGGGCGACACCACGAGAGCAGCAGCAAGGACCGACACAGCTCCGAGCCGCACAGGAAGTCGTCGGGAGGGGAGTCCAGGAAAAGACCGTATACCTCCTTCAGCAACGGCAAAGACCACAGAGACAGAGACCACTACAGACCGGACAGCAGGGACAGAGACCGAGACCGAGACAGGGACCGAGACCGACAGGACAGGTGGGCTAACTCAAAGACAAGTCTATAAATAATAAAACAAGAGAAAATGATGACGCTGAAGTGGTCTCTGAAGTGGTCTCTTCATTTTTTCGGCGGCTGTAGGACAATAATAAAATAAAGATAGTAAAATAAAACTAAAAAATATTGCAAAATGAAACAGTAGTTTAAATTAGGTTAGATATTGCAGGTATTTTGTAAATAAGCATGTAAACAGTTAAATGTACAATAACAGGACGTGAGACTAAATATCAAATATCGTACTCTGTGCAGATACTACAACGACAGCAAGCACAGGAAGCTGGACGAGTTCCGCTCCAGAGACCACCGGCTGGACATGAAGGACCACTCCCACTCGGACCACCGCTCCTCCTACCGCTACCACTCGGACTGGCAGGCGGAGCAGCGGGCCTCGGCCAGCGGGCCCCGCTCCCCCCGGGACCAGCGCTCGCCCTACGACTCCCGCTCGCCCATGGGACACCGCTCGCCCTTCGACTACTCGTCGGACCACAAGAGCACACCGGAGCAGATCTGGAGCAGCCGCAAGACATAACAGCAGCTGCCGGGTCTGCGTGTAGCAGCCATAGACTCCGAACACAGCCAATGCCTTACAGGGACTGTGGACTCGCGCTGCAGCTGCAGGGAGAAACACTGTGCGTCCGCGCCGCTGCAGCTGCATCATCTCTGGGAACGCCAGGCAGCAGATTAAAAAAAAAAGAAGATATTTTTGTATTAAAGAGTTTAGAGCTGCGGCTCGACAGCGCGCGGCGGTTTTTGTTATTTTTATAAACTTTTCTTAACTCTGGAAACTGACACAATTGACCCTGAGAGCTGCCTCATATTCCCAACCAATGACACTGGATCCTGTTGAAGACTGTTCTCTGTTCGTCTGTCCATCTGGATCATGCTCAATGTGATTTATCTACCTTATTTAAGTGTTAACTCGACGACAAGTCACACGAATCGCTTTACGAGTTCATGTAAAGGGGTCCGGCTCGGGCTCCTGACGTACCTCATGTTCAGCATTTTTCATTTTTCCTCAGCAGGTTTTTTCTTTTCCACCAGGCGTGAATTATTTAATAACATATCTTTAGCTGTAAAAAATAACCTGGATTGGTTTTTTTTTGGGAGGTGTATCATGATTTTTCTCTCTTCAGTAATACTGTTGTACATTTTTGTAAGATAGTAAATCAGTGGTCTTTTTTCCTCAGGCTTTTTTGGATTTATTATGACTCTACTTTCCCCCCCATCAACTCAGGCTTTTTTGTCGTTCTACGAGTGAGTTTCTGTAAAATAGTTCTTTCATGATAATGCTTTCAGAATGTAACTTTTGGTAAAGGGAAAGGTCTTTAATGACGCTCAGTTTTATTCACTAATGCTTAGTTCTCCTGCTCGGTAAGCTGGAAGACACTGACTAAAGAAATCAGTGCTTGAGTCAGTATTCTTTCCACTGTTAGATCTTAAATAAACTCGACTTTTTACACTTTTTATTTCATTCAGTTTACTTTTTCTACGTAGGCAATAACGTCACTGTTTCTATGCAGCCAAGTATATTTGTGGTGAACCACCCAACTGAATGAAGTCACTGTTATGGTTCACACTGTTGTACATAGATTTCCTCTATATTTCAAATTGAATTTACACTGAAAGTGCATGAATTTTTATGAACTGTTTTATAGTTGTTTATGAAGCCATTAAAATCAATCACTGTTCTCACTCGTACCAGCTCTCTTCAACACCGTGTCGACTTCTTTATTCTCACAGGAGTGTTTCGAGACAAGTCGGTTCATTGTCTCACAGCAAATATAAAACTGCTACTAACTTTACTTAGATATAACTTCCTGACCTGACCTGTGAGCCCCAGTGGCGCCATCTACTGGCTCAAACAGGAACTGCAGATATGCTCATCCAAATGATCCAAAGAAGAAGGAACTCTTAATGGTCAGAGGGGAAATGTACATTATGCATTTGAGCAGGAGGTGTGTGGGCCCCCTAAAATAGTCCGCTATATCTTCAAAATCGACCCAAAATCAGTACAAATATGGCCACTTCCTGGTCTAAAACTGTCTTTTCTGATCCTGAAAATGTCATAAATGGACTCGGCGTCCTCAATAACCCCCAAAACTGATATGAAATTAAACAAATCACATTTTCTTTAACACTTTCTCCATAGACTATAATGGTAATTTATGCTAATTAATGCAACTTACGCTAATTGCGCAACATATGCAAGTTAGCATCCGGAAGTTTCTATGTGCTGAGGACCCGTACTACACATTTTCTGACATAAAGCTTAAGGGTACTCAACATTTCTGGGTTCACAACAAGACTCTGAGCTTGTTCTTTGAGTGAAAAACCTCCATAAAGTGAAATAGCTCAGTTCAAACACACCACAGTGAAATGAGTAAAACCAGGACCACTATAGCAGGTTTTTATTTGGTTCATAAAGCACATCGGGGCGTGTGTAAAGGTCTCACAGCCCCGCAGAAGGCAGAGTTAAATAAGTAAATGGCTTTCGATGAATCATGTGACATGAAGATTAAGATTTAAGAACAGTTCTTAAAAACAAACTTTTTCAAGGCAACATTTCTCCTCTCCGAGTCCGACCCCCCGTACCCCCTCCTTTAGTCGCTCTTCTTCTCCTCGAACATGATGTTGGCCGTGGCTCTCTTGGCTGTGGACACACACACACACACACACATGTAAAAATCAGGGAACTGTTATCTCTTTCTCCCCCATCTCACACATTTCCTCCCGAGTGTATTTCCAGTAAACTCTCTCTCACCCTCATCTTTGAACTTGTCGGCCGCGTCTGACGCCTTGTCCTTCAGGTTCTTCACGACGTCGTCGATCTTGGCCTCGTTCTTCAGGAAAAATGGTCGAATGATGCGGGTATAAATCTGCACGGATCCGTTAGAGGGGGTGGGAGCCATGCACCACACCAGGAAGACGCACTGGGAGAGAGGAGGAGGAGGAAGAGGAGGAGGAAGCAGACGTCACGTTAAAGTCTTGTTCTCAAAGTCGCTTTATTTTTCGTTTCATTTATTATGTTGGCAGCTCATTCCTTAAAACAGAAGCCTCAGATTGCTGGAAATAAAGGGAAATATGAAGGGTCTATTCCAAGCTTGTAAGTTATCTTACCTTTCCGATATAGTAGAACGGGAACCAGGAGAGGAAGATGTCCGCGAAGAACTCGGCCACGCTGAAGAGTCCGTACACCACCCAGTAAGTGAGCCACTTGGTGTCATCGTCTTTGGTGGCGCTTTCAATCGCCTTGATGCTGGAGGGAAAAACAACATGGAGGATAAATAGTGAATGAATCAGCAACAGGACCTCGACTCCCAGCGGCTCAGGAGGAAAACACAGGATTATCCAAGACCTCCATCACCCCAGCAACAGACTGGACCAAAACCACCAGCCTCAGAGACAGTTTCATCCCACAGACCGTGAGATTATTAAACACCAGAGCTCTGTCAAGTGCCTCCAGCGGTCATCTGTATTTCAGATAAGACGTACATTATTAATCCCAAACTGGGATTTTGTTTGCGTTGCACATAAACACAAATTAAAAAGTGGAGTGCAACGAGTGGAATATTACATTTAATTACATAAAATAAAATGAATATGCACATGTTTATAGACTATGTTTATTTTATTGGTATTTAATGGCACATTTTGCACCTTTTTCACTTCTATTCTGTTATTTCTTTCACAATTTTCACTGTTTATTTGTTTAAGGTCCTTTATATATTCATGTTGCATTGTTGGAGGAGCCTGCCATAACTGTACTTTAGCTCCTGTGCACATTGAATCTTGAACTACACCATAGCAGCTAAAGGACTCCGTTGATAAGAGACTTCACAACCATGGACCCCACCCATCTAAAGGTCTACACACCATGCTGCTGACACACCTCCGCAACGCTGACAGGACGTATAGTTATCAGTAGCTTTTACAGGATGTCTCTCTTTTTGTTACGTTCACTTTAGAGAATGTTCCAGTGATAGAATGTGTTGTACATCCTTTAAACTTCCAGCTGTACATTCTCAGTGTCCTACTCACACAGTATCGAGTGGTGAAGGAGTCCTCACACCCCCACTTCCTGTTACCTCACCTCAAAAACATGCACAAATAAGATCTGTGGTTTACGCACGGTGGAGATTTTTTTCAATGTTTTGTTCTTTGGAATAAGATAAGCCAGTAAATACCCCACTGGTGAACGTCTGAAGCTTCTGTGTGGCAGAAAAACTAACAAGAGGCTAAATGAGACTACTGAATGTCAGCAGGGCCAACATTAGCCGCCTTTAGCTTAGCAGTGGTGACCTGAGGTCATGTGACCGTACTGTAGTTCCTTTATAGCCCAACATTAGCCGCCTTTAGCTTAGCAGTGGTGACCTGAGGTCATGTGACCGTACTGTAGTTCCTTTATAGCCCAACATTAGCCTCCTTTAGCTTAGCGGCGATGACGTGAAGTCACGTGACCGTGCTGTAGTTCCTTTATAGCCCAACATTAGCCTCCTTTAGCTTAGCGGCGATGACGTGAAGTCATGTGACCGTGCTGTAGTTCCTTTATAGCCCAACATTAGCCTCCTTTAGCTTAGCGGCGATGACGTGAAGTCATGTGACCGTGCTGTAGTTCCTTTATAGCCTCTCGATAGCTTTTTATTTCAGGAGATTGTAGTTAAGATTCAAGAATCACAAAGCGGTGTACTATGTGGAGATTATCCTGCCGAAAATCTCATTGATTTTTGTCGAGGGAGCTCTTGTGATGCCAACTTCCGGGTTGGCCTACATAAATAGGTCATCACTGAACCTCTCTATTACCCCCCCACCCCTCCTTAAACTCTCCCCGTGGTTACTACATGTTCCTCTGATCGTGAGCACAGCCTGCAGCCCACTGACAGCTAACATGATACCCTCCCCCCTGTTGTGAATGTGTGTGATATAAATAAATGATACACGTTTCCATGAGTGTGTAAACACAGAATGCCTGCTTACAGTAAACAAAAACCAAACAACGCCTGCTCTCAGTCCACTGAGAACATTCAGCTGAAACAATCAGGTCAGTCCTGCAGAACACAAACTGCAGGCATTAGCTCACAATGCAGCCACGCAAAGAACATTACACTGCTGGTGTCCCACAAATAAATCCCAGCAGCCACTAATATTAGACATGGCAGACATTCATAATATGTATTTATATCCACAGTTGAAATTGAATAGTTAATGCCACAGTTTTTTGAGCGATGATGTATTTTTCTTCAAGCTATTCTTCATATGTTTCTCTCTGGGTGACAAATTCTAACTGTGTTGGAGTGTTTTACTTATTCTTAACAATTAAGTGTGGATATTATATAACCTCCAACAATATCTGTAAATAATGCTGATAACCTTTTAGAGGTCAGCTTTCATTTGACATTTAAACGTCTCTTTCTGTCGGTCAGTGTAAAAACAGCTCAATTCAAGCTAAGAAAGAATTGCAAAACAATAAACCTGAACATGTCAGGATGGTGTTTGTTATTTACACCAATAAATATCACAGTTTTGATGAGGCAGATATCTAAAGGGCTTTTTGAATAGCGCTTGTATTGTTGCACATTAGGGATACAGAGATGCACCTGAAGGCATAGAAAGTAGAGACCTGAGAAGTGTTTCTAATACTTGTGTTTATGAAGTTACTAGGGCTGCATGATTTGACAATCACATATTTTTCCTTTAGATATTCAATCTGACTTTTGCAGTAGTCTAAATTGCGATCCGTACACCATTTACATTAAGTGTGCATCCTTAAAGGGTTCAGTAACAGTGAGTATTACACTGCAGATCAACAGGAACTACCGAGACAGCTGAGCATTAAAGTCTTGCTTTTCAGAAAGAGAGTTTAAGTCAAACAAAACCAGTGTCACTTTGAGATGTCTTCCATACGCACTCTGCAGAGAGAGACTATAGGTTTGTTTCCCTGCAGGGAGCAATAACACAGAACACATTAAAGCCTGATTTTCCACTATTATCGTCCCTAAAGAACATAGGGTAAGATAATCTGAATGTGGGTCTTTTTTAAAGGTAGTAGGAGATAATAAGTACAGTAACTCCGTCAGATACTTTCCCTTCTCTGATGCTCTCACATCCCGGCTGTAACCTTCATTAAACATGTTATGAATCCAGATTTCATTACTGAGACGAAAAGGCCGAACTAGTTTCTGCTGTCAAAAGCTGCTTCTGCTGTATCCTGTCACGTGACTCAATGATCACACATTATAGTGTTTGCTTCATATCTCGTTTCCACATTTGTGTTTCTACATCAAGGTTACCCGGGGAACCACCACACAACCTTACTGTGAGTCTGCCGAGTGTGTGTGTGTGTGTGTGTGTGTGTGTGTGTGTGTGTGTGTGTATGTAGTAACAGAGGGCAGGGCTTGAGGACCAATCATGTGCAAACAGGACTGAGATTATAAGAGGGACCAGATCAAGGCTGACTGAGGTTTTATTTCATGTCGTACAACTAAATGTTAACATCTCTTCAGCACGTGTTAACCACTGACCTTAAAACAACCGACCGACGGAACAGGAAGTGGTAAAATGCTGACTAATTTCTGGGTATTAGGACTCATTACTCTGGTCTGATGACAAGTGAGCTCAGCAGCCTTGTGATTCCCTCCGCAGACCCTCGGGCAGATTCCTCCTCTGATGGAGACATTAGCTGAACACAGACTCCAGAGTGCATCTTGAAGAGGCCAACATTAATACACACCAGACTAAGTCGGGTTGACAAGCTGTCAATCAAGTCCTAATGGACAAAACCCACTAAGAAGAGATGGCGGCTCGGCTCTCTCTTTACTCTCTGAGGTCTCAGCCTTTTTTACCGTTTGGCTCGCCTTGCTTTTTTTGGTGTAGATGCTTTTTAAACATGAACCCTGGGATGCACAACCACGGTATACACATGTTTGTTTTAATGACACGCTAAACTATCAGAATATGTAGGCTGCAGGGTTGTCACATGGATGTACAGATAGTTATGAGACCATCAATCCAAAAGAAAAACAAGACGAACTCACACTTATGACATTAAATATTAAAAATAAATATCTCAAAGCAACAAAATCGATATGTATTTAAAGGTTATTTTTTTAATTTAGCACCTAAAAGAAATCTGGAAATGTACTACCTTTACCTGTGCATTTAATTATCTAGTGGTTTTTGTTTCTGTATTTTCTTTGCCGCTGTTTCTGTTTTTAATTACAGTTTTGATGTATTTGATTATATTTTAAACTGCATAAACATTAGCCTGTGAAATGATATTGTACAGGAGTATAATGACAATAAAGCTCTTAAGATCACTTGTTTTTTATTTATATGTATGGTATGTTTGTATGTAACTTCTGTCATGATGTTTGTTTTTGTTTTTATCATTTCTTGTTTTATTTTGAAAGGGTCTCCCTCTTTGTGTCTGGGTTTTACTTCCTGTCTCTTACTTTTAATTGTCTTATTGTGTTCACCTTCCCTCTCCAGCTCTGTGTTGTCTTCCCCGATAGCCTCCTGCTCCTGACAACTTCCCACCTAGATTAAATGTCAGAGATAAAACCACATTCATTGGAAGGTTTTTCAAACTAAAAGAGCCTAGACTGGGTGGCTTGCTTCGGTTGCCTAGGAGACAATCTGTCAATCAAGTGGTTTTATAGTGCATACCCACAGTGAAGATTAATTACTGAACTCTTTTAACTTTATTTATAACTTGGTATGCATTCAACCAAACTCCAGATCTTCATTCTAATGTATTTCTCCAAAATATTTATGACATGTATAATTAATGTCTGAAACTGAGACGGGAATGAGGAAGGAAGCCGAGTGACTCATCTGCTTTCAACATGACTGAAAATGTCACTTTCTGCAGCTCCTATCAACACGTTTAGCTCCTCAAATACGTTATGTTTTATATGTGTGATCACATAATGCAGGTATCATTAGCAGCACCCAATCCTGCTCCGTCTATATCCGTCATGGTCTGCCTCCTCCCGGCACAAAGAGGCGTCCAAGAGGAAAAAGGACTCCGACTGTCGGGGCAACATGTGATACTCTGTTGACGGCACGGAGCCCCGCTGACTCAGATCAAACATCCTCGTAACCGTTTTATAAATGACCCACTTTGAAGTGAAGGAGGAGCTTTGTCCGTCTGATTATGTGTGGATGCAATGGAGCAGAAAATCCTCCAAGGAGTCAGTCTGCATTCACTGGGAAGATGATCAGCTAAAATGTCAAGCAGTGCTCATCTAAGGGAGGACATATTGCACAGTGTGCCAGGAATACAGTACTTTACACACATGTAGGACAACAATACTGCCTCTACTACCCAGAATAAGCAATATATTTATGATACTAAAAACTAGAATTATGTGGCTTGAATTAAATCCATCAGGAGTGCAATAGGAGGACGTAATTAGGACACAAAAAAGGTCATTTTATTCCCCTAAATTGTGGATTACTAGCAGATTACAGTGTTAGTAAAACCCTAGTGTGTGAGAGCTTAATGTGTGTGTTAAACTAAAGCAGAGCATTTTCTGTCAGCTCAGATTTTATTTCTGCTTTTTTAAACTGTAGTCTGTGCTCGTGTGTTTCAGCGTTGGTGTACGGGCTGAATCTGCTTAATTAAAGACGGGTTTTACTATAAATACAACCATTTTTCCTCCCAAATATCTTGGTGTCTTCTTTTCTCAGGTCACAGTGTCACAGGTGCCGATTCTGAGGTTCCTACTCTACATTTCTGAGGTGATTCTTTTACTTTTTACTCCACTACATTTATTTTACAGAATTATTGACTAGCTATTTTGCAGGTGTGGATTCATAACACAGAATATAAAGCAACCAATAATTAATGATGTATTAATATATTGTGCATTAATTACCTTTATATGAAAACCCTACATGGCTATGAATGTCCCAATATTTTATATAATGTCTCATTACCTAATGTGTTGCTATAGGACTATGCTATTTCAATTGCTGCTCTTTTTTTTAGCCATGATACACTTATTTATATTTATTTTTACGCTTATACCAGAGTGTAGGAATACTCTGTCACAGTGAAAGTATTCTAAATGTTCCTCCAGTGAAAGTAGAAAGTACTCTCCTCTAAATGTACTTAAAGCAGTAAAAGTAGTCATTGTCTGATTGGTCCATTTCAGAATAATATCTCTGATATGTTTTATAATGATTGATCATTAAAGTGTTCTCAGAGCTGGTAAAGGTGCAGCTAGTTTGAATGGCTTTGTATACTGCAGGGTAGCTGCTGGATTTACTGCAGGTGAACTGAAGTCTGATTTAAGGGATTATATTTACCATCATTCATCCAAATCTGCCTAGCAACTAAAGGTATTAAATAAATGTAGTGGAATAAAAGTACAACATGTACCTCTGAATTGGTTACTTAACATCACTGAGCAATTGCAACGGTGTGTGTGTGTGTGTGTGTGTGTGTGTGTGTGTGTGTGTGTGTGTGTGTGTATTGGGTGGGGTGCTGCAGGCCCCTCCTTGATACAGCTGCTCTTAAACACTTACGAAATGTATGCAGGATAAAGGAAGCCGATGAGGTTACACAGCAGGGAGGCTCCGTACCCGATCACCAGGTACACTGCGATGATCACGGTGATAGCTGGGGAATATTAACACATGTCACACACCCCATACTGAGAGAGGAAGACTGGAGGTAGAGGAAGCTGAGTGTGATGCGTTTTTTCCACTCACCCACAGCGATGTACGTCCTGCTGACTCCGGTTTTGGCCTCTATCTTTGACAGGGTGTCTGTCATGAGGTTCTTCTCGTGGAGGAACTTCTCGAACCGGTCCTTGAGCCCCTGCGCCATGGCTTCCTTTTATTTTCAGCGATGCTGTTTATGAGGAGAAGAGGATCAAACTGCGACAGCCTGCAGACCACACTCCGCTTCAGAGGCGTCACCGCACACCGGATGTACTGCCTCAAGCTGCGGCCTTCAAAATAAAAGTCTCAAACTGTCTTTGTCTTTGTCCCACACCTAGCAAAAATACTCAGTCATTTGATGGTTAGTGTATTAGTGCCAGTGGCGAATCAGAATGATCATCAGTATTCCTTTATTAGTCCCGCAGGGGGGATATTTACATCGTTACAGAAAATATATAATAATGATAAGACAAAATAAAAACAGTATTTAGTAAAGTGGCATGCACACATATTAAAACCTTCAAATCAATTAAGAAATTAAACTTTCCAAGTATAAAAAGATAGCTAGCAGCAGTTAGAAGTATTGAAGTAGCTTCAGGATGACTGGATTAAATACTATAACTACTACAAGTATTGCACAGTGTTATATTACCGATGTTGGGTAGTGCAAAACTAATAAGTAGCCAGCTGTGTAATTTCTAACAGAGTTTGATTGCACAACAGATGTGTTATGTCTGTATTCTGATGCTTCAGTTGAGTAAAAGTATCACTACATTATTGACAAAACACTTAGTCCTGCATTCAAATCTTCTTAATCAAGCAAAAGTACAAAAGTATTATCAGCAAAATATATCAAAGTATAAAAATAAAAGTAATCATTGTGCAGAAAAACGGCCTTCATGTGTGTTTATAATTATGTGGCATTTCTAGACAATTAGATATGACTAGATATTGTTGCATTAGGTAGCATTTTACTGTTGTAGACAAATAAATCAATTACACGAGATCTTTGGAGGGTTCTAGTGGACATCCGCTCCAATCAGCGGTGTCATTGTTCCCTGGTTCTCTGCTGGCCTGCTTATAAACGTTCTGCTTTTCCTTCAAACCAAAATCTATTTCTTTTAACACTTGAGGTAAAACATATGTTAGGGGTAGGCCACATTTTGTTTCATTTCAGTACATCATCCCCTGGTTTGTTAGCTTAGTCAAAGACAGACTCATTTGCATAGATTTGAGATCTTTTTCTCGTTATGCAAATGAAAAACCCCTCTAACGCACTGACACACACACACACACACACACACACACACACACACACACACACACACACACACACACACACACACACACACACACACACACACACACACACACACACACGACTGCTTTCCTGCTCTCCGTAGGAAATAAACTGAAACTTGTGAAACTACCTCCATTGCAGGATCTGCTCATCATGTTCCTTTCACTTCCTTTTCCCAGATATTTTAATCACATTGTGCATTCTCCCTTTAGTTTGTCCGCAGTTGAAAACTCTGAAACTTTCATGCAATCATGTATGGTAAGCTTCACCTTTAAGCACAACTTAAGTGGCGGCGTATTGGTCAAGGAGACATGTGTCAACCAACCCTGCAGCCTTTTTGCAGCCATATGAGGGTTACACAACTCTGACTCTAATACACCACAGAAGACATCTTTAAACAATCAAATCCAAAAGATTTATTGCAAGATTTTAAAAAAACCTGGCTAAGAGGCAACAAAAGCAGCAGTGCCCCCACCAGAGGCCTTCTGCTGCTTTAAAGCACTTCCTTCTCTTTGTTTCAGAAATACAGAACACCTGTGCAGAGCTGCTGGACACGGAAGAAGGGCAGCACAGGGAACATAGAGCGCCATATAAATGGTAGTTGATGTGAATAGATGCTTTGAATGTCCTCTAGGTATAAACAGTGTTTTGAATTTGGTTTGTACATGCTTGAAATATTTTTAAGAGACTGTTGAAATATAGATGTTACATATATAATAATAGGACATTTTCTGTGCTCTCACACATGTAATAGAGCCTGTCGTTCCTAAAGTATGCACAGGAAACAGTTGCCTAGAGATCCAAAAATGCAAAATTGAGCACCCATATCTCTGATCTTTTCTAAAAAAAAAGTGTGAACGATGTTTCTGGCTCAAGAACTTCAAAAGCAATCTGATTTAGGGTGTGGAAATTCAGCTGGAAACAACAAGTAAACACCAAAAATAAATAAATTGATAGCTAGCAAAATTATTACCGTTAATTATCCCCTTAAAACCTAAGTGAATCCACCCCCTTTAAACAGCACGTGTTCCCCATTCTGGAAATCCCCTCCCCATGAGTGTGTGTGTGTGTGTGTGTGTGTGTGTGTGTGTGTGTGTGTGTGTGTGTGTGTGTGTGTGTGTGTGTGTGTGTGTGTGTGTGTGTGTGTGTGTGTGTGTGTGTGTGTGTGTGTGTGTGTGTGTGTGTTTACTGTGAAGGCAGGTGGAAGTACACGTGTTCCTCACATCAATACGAACGGTGGCTAGCTTGATGCAGCTCGAGCTCAGCAATTACAGACCGTCAGAGGGAATTTACCCTGACTCATGTCTTACAGGCGTTGCATTCTCCTCCACACAGTGTTGCTCACTCCTGCAATCAAACCCATCAGGTACTGGGTTACTAGACAACCTTATGGTCAGGTGAGGGGTTGATAGATTTACTGAGGGACTGACCGCCTCCTTTAAAGCAGTATCTCCTGGGAGGCTCGGATGAGGGCACACATGGTAAGGCTGATGTTCTGCAGCCGCACCCTTCCTTGCTTTGATGACATTGCATAATGCAACAGCGGGCAAACAATGCAATCATTGCCCACATCCTGCAGTGTGCTGTGAGCCATATGCTTCACTCACAAATACCTTAGATAGTTTGGGTTGTGTAATGATGTCCGTTTGGTAATCCATGGTGATTTTAGTAATTGCTCAATACCTAATAGGTACTGGTGTATGTAATGTGTTTCTATGTGTAGTGGAACAGGATGATGTCTGGGGTTGATTCCATCATATTTTAAATATACATCCGGTATCATTGGTATCTATGACAGTTATTAGGGAATGTATTTGGAAGCATCACAGTTAGGGATCAGTCATAACTGATGGTCTGTTTAACCACCGAAAGCATGTTAAATATAAAATAGGTATCATTGGAAACACACGCGCTTTAAAGTTGGCCTTCCTCCCCGGATCAGCGACGGAGCGAGCTGGTGTGAATGAAGACATGACACGGTTTGATTATTTTCATGGCAGTTGAATCCTAAAGAACAAAGAAACACACCCTACTCCACACACACCTGCAGGAGGGGGCAGGACACTGTATGAACGTAGTGCACACTTCATCCTACTGACACACACACACACACACACACACACACACACACACACACACACACACACACACACACACACACACACACACACACACACACACACACACACACACAGCTTCATTAGAGGCCACCTTCTTTGTATATTTCTGTGTAACTGAAGCTGCTAACGAGGCATCCATCAGTCCTGAATGCACTTCCCCTTTTGTGCTTCCACTGTGGGCTGAACTGCAGCACAAAGCAGAGGTAGTTGTGTGGTTTATTGCCAGGATTACAGTAAGGTGCATGAGAAATACCACAGTGAAGTGACTGTAGGAAAAACGACACGTACTACGTAACCAGATTTGTTTCAGGACACAGTGAACTTTTCCTCTATAATCTGTCTATAAAACTGTTGAAACACATATATTTATTTAATGGCTTTATAACAACAAATTAGTAATCATCCTAATACTGATTTAACACGTGGAGTGATGAGGTTTGGTGTGATACAGAACAGAAGTCGAGTGAAGTGTTTTATTTGACATTTAATATAAAACAAAAGTATAAAATCCCTAAAGTTTAATACAATAACAGCTCACGTAGTTGTGGTGCTTCATGGCTGCTTAAAGTGGAGCCTTATTACCTGCGGATTAATAATTAGATCATTAGCAAAACACATCGTGACACAGGAAGATTAGTCAAATTCTAAAACTGTTTATTTGTTAGGTTTTTTTGAATTGGTATTAACAAAATAAGCAAATTAGGGATTTTTAAATCTGCTACTGCAAGACAATTTGGGTGCATCCCATAGCCTGGAGATCAGCATTCTGGGTCGTGGGGGCTGGACAGGGTCTCTCTGTATATGCGGGCTCGTTGGCTCCGTTAGAGGTGAGCCTGCCGCCGGCACAGCCCCGTCCGGCTCAGCAGCATCCGGATGTCTCTGTGGAACGCCTTCGTCAGGATGGCATAAAAAAACGGGTGCGCACAAGAGTTGAGAGGGTAGAAAAGCACCAGCAGCACCTGAGAAGAAAACCATCCATCAGCGTTTATTTAAACAAATAATTGGGATTAAAGCTCAAGAAGGAGGCCACACCTTGGAATCTGTGATGGTCATCAAGGGTTGGTGGAGTGCTGCAGACAAGCCGTAGAAGCAGATGGGAGCCAGACACAGGAAGTTGGTGAAAATCAGGACCGCCATGCGCTTGGCCATGGTCGTATCGCATCTGCTGGACTGGTGCTGGGGGTTGTGCACCATGCAGTAGATGTGGAGGTAACACAAACACACCACCACGAAAGCCACGACGTTAACCATGAGCAGCGAGACCACGTAGGCCCGGGCCGCAGTGGTCTCGGTGTCCATGGGCAAACAGATGCTCACCTTCTGGAAACTGCTCACTCCGACCACCGGCAGCAGTGCTAGGATCAGACACAGCAACCAGCCGATTAGCATTAGCACGGCCGCATGGCGTAGCCTCATCTTCCTGTCGGGCCTCATGGCGGAAAAGATTGCATGCCAGCGCTGCAGGCTGATGAGCGTTAATGTGTACACTGACAGCTCACTGGCAAACACCGATAAAGTTCCTGCTAGATTGCAGCCACTTCCTGTTTGCCAGGCGATTGCATAGTGGTAGTAATGGGAGCGGGTGTAGAGGTCCACAGACGCAATGAGCAGTAAGTATATCCCCATGCAAAAGTCTGCAAACGCCAGGTGACCCATGAGGAAGCGGGTGACAGACAACTTCTGCCGGCTGGTCAGCAGGATGAACATCACCAGGAGGTTAGCGCAAATGGCTAACAGGCTGACCACCCAGACCAAGACCCGCAGGAAGCCTTGGCTCATCACATCCTCACAGGGGTTCAGGGCGTCAGGCAGGGGGGTACACAACAGTCCATGACTATCTGTACGCAGTTCATCACACAGGGCAAAGTCAAACCCTTCGCTGAGATGCTCTGTGGGTAACTCCACGTAAAACAAACCCTCATTTTGAGCCTGTTCCGTCGGGCACGTGGGGCTGTCGTAGTAGTGGTCTTGATTCCTGCTGCTGCCGGCGGCTGGAGGAGCAGAGCCGTGCTTGAGATGTTGGTAGACTTTGTGTCCCGGGTTCCTCTGAGAGAGAGCTGCAGAGGAGTGCTGCAGCTTCTCCAGAGCAGTCCGCGTCAGATTGCAAAAAACTGCCTCAGAGTGTCTTGAAGGATATGGATAAATAATCAGAGCAGGAACATGTTTTAAGATGCATGCAGATGTTTAAGTATGTTATTCTACACCAGAAAGTCTGTCCCAAATTCCATGAACTTTTTTAATGATGCATATCCTCTTTGCACATATCGGTATTGTTACACTACATAATCTGACAGAATAATGACCTATACATGCAACCTGGTACACATTCAACGTCAAAGGACAAACCTAATTATATATTAATGATTGTCAATCATTGTTTGAAATCATACAACATCTATATTTAAAAAATGGGGCCATAAACAGCAAATATGGCCTAAAAATGCAGAAAAAAGTAGGGGGAAAAACGACCTAAAATGATGATAATCCCATAATCCACAAATAAATATCCAAACATTATTGGTGTTATAAGGTTTGTATGTTGGCCTGGAGGTGTGTTATGTTTCCTGGGATATGCTAATGTGCATTCCCAGGGTGAAAAGAGGACCTTGAGATTGTAAAGGGACTCACAGAAACAAATACTAACACTGCACAGACGTCCTGAGAGGTGGGGGGTTTGGTATGTGAAGGACAACAAGTTGGGAACATATTTCCCCCAGCACTTTAAATTCTGCTACTTACCCTCTCCATCTCTTCAACATTTTGAGACCACAACAATGGCTGGGGAAGGTCAATTCAGCACTCTGTAAATGCAGGAAGGCTCTGAAGGGCGGAGGAACTTTGAGGGCCCACGTGTTTTTAGCCTGGAGCTTTTCAATGGTCTCCATCCCTATTGAAGGCAGAGAGCTAACCTTGGTTTCTGAAAGGTCTCTAGAAAGATAAAGAGTTCAGATTATTCTTCAGGCTGTTCCTGTAGATCATCCTGTAGATGCAAAATAAAGATATCACTCACAGGTGCGTCGGGCCGTGAATGACGCCATAAAAAGCGAACTCGTCTATTCGTTCCAGATCCACATTCCTGTGAAGATACCTGAAGGATGGAGGACAGGGAAACATCAGAGGCTGTTGGTATCATTCATGTAAATCGAGATGACCTTGGTGCATTGGTGGATGATAAGGACTCCAGTTTTAAACAGATGAAATGTTTTTCAGAAAATGTCTTATTTTGTTGCTCGCCTCTCCTCTCCTCCAGTGTCATCACTCCCTGCCCTTGATTGAACCCCACCTGCGTAACCATCCTTACTTAGAGTCTCACCCGTGCCCCGTTATCATCCCTCTCCCTGGGTATTTATTCTTCCACGTGTACCTGACCCAGCTTCGTTTCCTGACCCGGTTCCTGCCTGATCCTGATGTCTTTTGGTACCCTTCCTGATTGATCTACCGTGTACCGAAGTAAAGACCTTTCCTTGAAACTAAAACGGTCCCTGAGTCGTGCTGTTGAGTCCTCTACCTGTGGTCACTCTGTCGTTACAGCTCTAACATGGAGATAGATTAACTCAGATGATGATGTGAAATGGCAAGAGGGGTAGGGACCTTTTCCTCTTTCATTTTGTATTATCCTTTAAATCATTTGCACATATACGTCCGTCTGTGAGGGCAACTACAAAACAATAAAAATGTGGTCACAAAAAACAGAATGGCGGATAGATCAGGGACTTTGGACACATTTTGATCCGTACACAACATCCCACATGATCATTAAACTAAATATGTTAACACCATAGTAATTAAACCTGCCACTAAGCAAAGAGTCTGTTATAAGTCAAAATATCTTACACTTCGTCCAGTCTGCTCCCATTGAAGGCATAGCGCTGGATCTCTTTCAGACCGTTGCTATTCAGCATGCTAACGAAAAGAAGAGGCGGGAAAAGAGCATTTTATCCCTCCATTTATCAATCATTCAATCAAGTGGAATACTTGCAGATACTTTGTGTTGATTAGGAATGAATGCTTGAGTCTGGATACACTGAACAACATGAACCCTGTGAAATGACGGCTCAGCTGACGGTGAGTTTCATTTGAAGCTCTAGAGATGGACCTTATGCAAACCTATGAGTGAGTCGTCCCTCTCCCTTCTTGCCATTTTATTTATTATACCTTCAATGTATTTGAGTTCATCTGGATTCCTATAACCCATCCTCAGCACTTACCGACCTGGTTTTTGTCATTTCTTGAACTTTACCGTGTCGAATGACATTTCGTTTTTCAGTATTTATTTATTATTCATTTATTTTTGGTGATGTGGATTGTTTGATTAATGATCTCTTACCGTTTTGCCTTTTTATAAGTTCCTGGTTTTATTTCGCATGTTTTAATTATTCCGCATGATTGTTTTTATACTTTTATAATTTTGTCCATTATCAAATATAGATTACCACCAATCCCAGGTCTTTAAAATGATTCCCATAGGACGGTTCCCTGGTACATACCTCCCTCCAGAGCGGGAGAGAAGGAGATATGTAGTTTGCATTTTATAAATCATTCAATCCTTTATACCTGAGAGCCAGTGCAACACTTTTAAATATAATTAAGTGCCTTGATTTGCCAAACTGGTTCACACAATGCTGATTATACCCAGTGTTCGAACTATGCCGAGATTTTCGGGGGGTCCCATTTTTCTCTCGGGGGGGGCGCTTGCTCTTGCGCTTGACTTGACTGATATTTTAGAGACCCCCCAACATTTCCCAAATCATGTTTTCGGGGGATCTCGTGTCAGTTTCAGGGGGTCTCGGATCCCCCGAGTCCCCCCGTAGTTCGGACACTGATTATACCTATACCCCACCAGTCTAAGTAGATAGAGCTCTACAGAACTGGAGCCCTTTAGCACTGAGTCTATGGATGCTAATGTTAGCCACACTAGCATGCTTGGCTTGGAGATTCGACAGATGAGGTTTTTTTTGTCAAGTTGACACTAATAATTATCATATTACATTCTTTATAATGTGTCTCAGATAACGTTTACATCACCTTTTGGACAGTGACTAAACTAAAAGTCTATGTGGTTAGCCTCCAGACTGACATGGTTAACGCAAAACGCTCAATTTGACCCAGCAATGATCTGAAATGGACTTAAATTATGTTCAAAAGCGCAAAAATGTTCAAAATCAATGCACGTGCGTTATTAACAGTTCTGGAAATGATTTCAGTCGTACTTACATGGTCAGAGTATTCTCAGATATCCCAGTGAAGGAATTAGGAGGGATCACCTGTATGAAGACATTCTCCACGATCTCCCTGTCAGAAACACATGAACATTAACCAGTTTCATAAATTTAGGCGACAAATGAAGACTTTATTTCAATGCTACGTACAAGATAAAGTCATCCTGGCTCGACTGGATATATTGCAGCCCAGGAAAGGAGGTGAGGCCCGTGTTGCTGATCCCACTGGGAGGAGACACACCTCAGTCAGCAGAAAATAAAGAACATTTACATTGTTTTCTTGAGAAATGATCACGTGCTTTGATACACGAGAATATAAATGAGCAAAGGAAATGAATACTCACAGGTACTTTAAATTAGGCAGGTCTTTGAACGCCTCTTGGTCTATGTAGGACAGTGTTTTGATACCAGTCAGTTGTCTATTGGACATCAAAAAACACACTTTACATCACATAGATTTCATATTTGATGTTCTGTTTCATAATTAACAATATGCTTTCTTTTTCTGGTTGAAAATCGCTCATAATAGTTAGATTTCCATGTAGTTTCGTCACTAAATACGATAACTACTGTGACATGTGCAGCCTTTTCTGTGCTGATTTGTGTGTTTTGAGATGAAGGCTACATACATGTGGGTGACCCTGGACAGGTTGTGGAAGGAATGCCTCTCCAGATACTTTATAGTATCATCGTCTGAGATGTATCTGAAGAAAACCCACAAACAAAATACAATAAATACACAATTTAGAGATTAATACTACTCCAATGTTGCTCCTAAGGGGATTTAAAAGAGCCAATTTCTGTCATATCTTCTGACTCTTGAACAAAGTTGAATTATGATCCAGGCCTGCAATACTGTCTGCCTTTCTCTACAGTCTGACTCAATAATTATGGGGCCTATGAGAATGAATATGGAGTTCATAATGGCGACATTTTTGGTATCAAAGGCGTGGATTAAACAAGATAAAATTCTACACTTAATGAGGGGGTAAACATCAATTTGTCAACACGGTTCTACAGTTTGTACCTGAATCCAACTCGTTAGATCAAACCTTAAGGTAAGAGAAAACCATCGTTACAATAATGAATAGTTCATATTATTGTATTTACAGGTTAGAAAGACAGTTAACAACCAAAATAGAAAAACTCTAGGCACACACAATTCTTTTTTTTTAATTAAGGACCTGCACACAGTGCTGGAGCAGAAAACACTTGAGTCTGAAGAGGCTGAGTGTGCTGTGGCAACATCCTGCCTGCTCTCTGGGCCTAAGAACGAGGTGATCGTGTTTAAATGCTGGTTTGTTCAAATCTATCTATCTATCTATCTATCTATCTATCTATCTATCTATCTATCTATCTATCTATCTATCTATCTATCTATCTATCTATCTATCTATCTATCTATCTATCTATCTATCTATCTATCTATCTATCCATCCATCCATCCATCCATCCATCTATCTATCTATCTATCTATCAATCTATCTATCCATCTATCCATCTATCTATCCATCTATCTATCTATCTATCAATCTATCTATCAATCTATCCATCCATACATCCATACATCCATCCATCTATCCATCTATCTATCCATCCATCCATCCATCCATACATCCATCCATCCATCCATCTATCCATCTATCTATCCATCTATCCATCCATCCATCCATACATCCATCCATCCATCCATCTATCCATCTATCCATCCATCCATCCATCCATACATCCATACATCCATCTATCTATCCATCTATCCATCCATCCATCCATACATCCATACATCCATACATCCATACATCTATCCATCTATCTATCCATCCATCCATCCATACATCTATCCATCCATCTATCTATTAAGTTTGAACAATAAGTGGTAACTCTTACAAAAGACAGAGACTCTTACATGTGAGAAATGTTGGCCAAGGCGGAGAATGCATTTTGAGGAATAGAGGAGAGCTTAGTCCCCACCAACCACCTGAAACACAATTAAACAGTGTTGGGAAATGTCCAGTCTCAACACAACAAAAAGTCACGAGCATGTGAGTACGTACACCTCCTGTGTGCTGGAATGGAAAACCGGGAGGACCTCAGCTCCAAAGCACGACACGCTGTAGATGTCCCAGTCACACTGGCAACGAGTCGGACAAAGCTCCAGAAGAAGAGAGACCTCGACGGTGCAGACAAGGAGAAAAAGTAAATTCAAATCCGGCTTCATTGTATGAGATGGGGATTCAGTGATGGAGACTCCGAGGTCACGGTGCACAGTGAGAAGTGAAAACTGATTTCAACATGAGCTGCAATGTGCACCAGCAACCACCAGGTGGCACACATGAGCAGTAACCCTAACAGCAGCTCTGAGGGGAAGGGAAAGCTCTTCTTTTCTGCTCCTCAGACAGTAAACCTACAGACAGGACAGCAGATCATTACATGTAGGAAACCCTTACCCCACACTTCTATTTAATGGATGAATTAATCTAGCCTTTATTCAAAGAGGAGTACTTTGCAAGATAGATCCAATCTGACATCCTGAATGTATTGCATTTCAAATTGGGTCCTGGGCTCCATCTTCCACCTATCAGGGAATAAATGGCCGAAAAACAACCAAGACTATTGAAGGCTTTAACAACACGTATGACCAGCCCGCAGGACACTTATGCATGACCCTGGAACATGGAAGCTGGACCCTGGTCCCCTCTACTCTAAAGACTGTTCTGGGATGCTAGAACCCACCTTCCTGCAGAGACATATCAACGAAAGCTTAAGGATGGAGGCTAACCACTGGAGAAACCCTACATCTGTCAACCTTTTGCCACACGTGATTGGGTAACATAACATCCTGTGAGTCTGTCCATCCTTTCATTTTGTGGAACTAGACTTCTCCATTGGTAATAAAAACAAAACATCAAATCCAGAGGTTTTTAATTCGAGACATGAAATTGAATTTGGGTTAATAACTCTAATCCTTTTCAGGCTCATATCAGTATGTAGTGTCTCTCCTGGGACATGTCTCCATGCTTTAATGTTCAGAAAGCTCTTTATGTTTCTCATACTGCCTGTGCTGCAGCACCTCTTTTCACCCTCTGTCTGAAACCAGAGCCCAGTCTGCTCTGATTGGTTAGCTGGCCGGCTCTGGAGTGATTGGTCAACTGCTTAGAGATGTCCCGCCCCTTACCCTATCACGTACAATGTGTTACGTTAGAAAGAAAGGAGTCCAGTTGGAGGATTTTAGCCTTTGCAGACCATTTACATGCACACATTCATTTACAAACACAAAAACAAGGAATGGGAAAACCCCAAAAGCATTATGGGCCTCTTTAAAGCACTATATGTATAACCATGAATACAAAACACAGAACTGATTTAATATTTTTAATTAGAAACAACAGCGCAGAAGGTTTTCATGGTGTATTTACATCGTTTGAAGACAGTCCTAAACCTAAAAGCAATGCATTGAGTTATGTAGAGCATACACACGTGACAAAATATGCAAATAAGTTAATTTCAATTGATAACCATGTGACAGATGGCTCGTAGAACTTAAATAATTACTTCATGCTTTCAAAGAGCACAATATAAATAATAATCTTAATGCACAGATAAAAACACAGGAGCATGGGAATTAAACACTTAGCAGCACGTCTGCGTCATCATTACTCATACAAGCTGATTCTACATAAATACAGTTAAACAAACCGTGGTTACAGAGCCGGATAATGGTGTGTCTTTTTTGTTAATCTGTTCATTGTCGACTCTAGACACGGTGACGGTCTTTGGCAGATTTTCATAAACATGTTAGCAGACATTGTGTTGTTAATAATGCTCTCTTATGATCAATACACCATTGCACATTTGAACACAAGCTGGGGTTTAAATCTAAGTTGAATTTGGACGAACAAATGCCTATCGTAACAGATATGACTGAACAATTAAAGCAGGAAACCTTGATTTGTATTCTCTTGAATCTCCCAAATGCATTACTCAGGGATGTCTTCATGAATAAGCTATATCCTGTCTTCCATTCAGTGCACACGTCGAAGATATTGTTGCATTTAAAGATGCAATCAGTAATATCATACTGGTGATGGAAGGCACACGTATCTGGAGTGTTCTCATTAAGAAATATAGCACTTTGAAGGCACCATCTTATCTGAGACGCCCTGTGGAGATATGGGGACCTGCCAGCATACAGACACTATCGAGCGTTTGGAGAAATGTAGGATGCACCAGCAATGGCTCAGACTTAATGTCAAGGTATAGAGTGGTGCAGAAACAAGTCCTGAAAACCCAGGAACTTTTGCTCAACGTTTTTTTTGTACATTTTTGTGGTAAAGAAAGGCTAAGAGATGTTAACAAGTCAGTGAATGCTGCTCTCCTTAATGTCCAGAGTTTTGATGAGTCACAAAATGCAGTTTGCCAACAAAGAGGGATTTCTCAACGTGCCAAACATTAGCCGCCATTAGCTTAGCGATGTGGTTTGGTTATAGCTTAGCATTAGCATTTTGCTTCTGGCAATTGCATTTACACTTTGAAAAATCCTAAAATGGTGTTAATATGTGGAGATTATCCTGCTGTGTGTTTGCCACAGAGCTTATTTTCTGCAATATATACCAAAATCATGTGGGAATATCCCAATGCATTGTCGAGGAAGTGCTATGTGATGCTAGCTTCAATGCTACGTCATCCCTGCACCACTCTATATTCAGGCCTTTGATTTGGAAAGAACGTCTGTATTTTTTTCTTCTTGACCTTGTGAGTCCCTAAACAAGATGCAATGCTACACCAGTGTAGTATACTGTAACATATTGTAAACTTGAAATGTGCAGATCAAATCCTACTGTAACATTTAACAAAAAGGCTAAAAATCTACCGGGTTATGTTAGGAATATAAGTGACAGTATTAGTAACACAGCAGACCCAGACTTTGCACCTTTTTCTAATAGTTATAAACAATCAGCAGGAAATAAAAAAGTCCTCAAATGCAGCTGATTGATCATTCATTCAGAGACATCGTGTTGACGTATCAGGTCAAAGGAAGCAACTGCTCAGTATCCCATCACAGCATTTTAAGGAAGTTACATGCACCTCGTAGAAAAACGTCAAACCAAAATATCAGTCGTGTCAGTGGGCACGTTCAAAGCAGCCAGCGAGTTACTCTTGATTGTTAACTGGAAGATTAAGATGATGAATATATATGGCCCAGTATGCAATGTTGCAGTTCCCTTAAGCATACTAAACAGAAAGGCACCATTGATATTTTTCTGCACTGAAACATACTGTCTGCTACATACTAGTGTATGGCACTTTACCTACGAGACGCGTGTACATTTTCTATTTTATAAAACTCTTTATTTACTACATCACTAAAATAAAAGTCTCATTTGTCTTTAAAAGTCTTTACACAGCAAATAATGTATAGAAAATAAAGGTTTAATCGTGACTTTTTTTGATTTTTTTTTTACCCTCAACAGCAATCAGCATTTTACTTCTTAACCTTGTACAGCAACTGGATCTGGTTTGACGGTGAAACTGCTGGACGACATTTCAAGCAGGTCACCATTTGGTAATGCTGGGTTAGTCCTGCAGCTGTCCATCGCCCTGAGCAACAGGGTCGTAGTGCTATGTGTGGTGAGGAAGGGTGTGTGTTCCCCCTGAGGCTCCTCTGCTTCGATCACTGGCATGCTGTCCCCACTGGACTCTAGATTATGCAGAACATAGCTCGCTCTTTTGGTGCCGCAGCTGTCGATGTTGTTGTTTGTCTTGAGTACCTCCTCAGCTGAGAACATATGGCCCACAGCTGTGGTGTCATGCTCACCTATGACCTGGTAGTAACCGTTCTCCATGGTGAACAGAGGACTGGGTGGTAGGCTGTGTGCCTCGTGGCCGTGGTTGTAGTGAGCAGAGTTCCTCTTCTGTTCGTCTCGGCTCATGGTCTGACGCGTGTTGGACAACAGCAGGGGGCGCTCCTCCTCACCAGAGGGGCTCAAAGCCACGGAGGGGACGGAGATGGCCAGGCTGGACAAGGGGGCTGACATCTCGGACGGGGGAGACCCTGGAGTTGCAGGAGAGGTGCAACACCCCGGAGACAATGCAGTCGGGGTTCTGTCAGATACAAACCTACAACAGAGACACGTTTACTTAACATACGTTCTCATGCAATGTTTGGGTAACACATTAGACGTTTGAAAACGACACATCATAGGCATTGAACGCATCACTGAGCCTCATGATAACTTAAACTTGCAGTGAAGGATTTTATGCATAAACACATCATTCTTTCTGATGCACTATATCATAAATACCAGTCATAAAACACTACAGATGGGAGTGTCTTATGGATACTCTAGACCAGATCTAAACTACAGCCTGATTAAGGGAGGCTCATAATGCATTATGACTACCATTTCTCAACTTTACACACCTCAACAGAAGCGTAGCAAGGCCTCATAGCGTGCTATAATTATCCTCCAGTAAAGTAAAGTACATATTGCATCTACAGTACAGTAATGCATGTTTCATCCTAGCGTCTCTGTCAGTGGTAAAGTGTAATGTATTTTTCATTTTTCGTGCATTTAAAGAATGTAAAGGACACCTACATGTGAATAAACCACGCAGAGAATCACAAGTAAAAAGCGTAAGGGATGAAATGTGTGTGTGTGTGTGTGTGAGTGTGTGTGTGTGTGTGTGTGAGTGTGTGAGTCAATTGTTTTAGATTTCTTCCCTTTCTTCCCTTAACAGATACAATGATAACTGCAAATGTAACGTGTGAATCATCCGTAAGACACTTCTATTTCCTTATAATCTATATAGTTGTTTTGCTGTTGATCATCGTTAAGCATCATGAGTGTATGATTACAGTTTGGTTGTGGTCTTCTTAGGTAGGGAGTTACAAACATACTGCAGGAAAGGTAAAGAAATGCTTGCTTTACTCTACTGTATTTGAACAGCAAATACTGGCATGCATCCCTTTTTCTGAGTGGAACAGCAGTCTGGAAGCACAGTCATCAGAGGATGAAAGGCATGAGGGCAGCAACATGCATAGATGTTGTGCTGATGCTCGATTGTTAAGAGAGAAATTGGCAAGCTTGAGCTACAGATTAAGAACGCTCTGAGACAGGCAATACATTAAAAGGGTGTTGCTCTTGATCACAGCAGCTTCTAAAAGACGATCAGACTGCTGGCAAAGGGTGACCAGGGCCTCAAAAAGCAACTGAAAGTCAGAGGCACGGTCAAACAAAAGGAAAGTAACAAAGCAAAACAAAACCAGGATGACAGGAAGAAAAAGGGAGCGGCAAATCAACCGGGAGAACACGAGGAATACACTGGAACAGGGCCGCTGCTAAAGCCCCCCCCGCCCCCCAAAAAAGAGGATAACTCTGGGGTGGGGCTTCTCTTTACATATTAGGTAAAAACATCTAATTTGCCCGAATTGAGGGATAGGGAACTGTTCATAACAACTTTATATATATTTTTCCGTGTATTAATGGAATGATTATTATGACTGTTAATTTCGGGGGCCCCCACCAGGTAATAATAATAATATATTGTATTTGAAGGCGCCTTTCTCGGCACTCAAGGACACCGTACATGATACACACACAAAGACAATAAAGGGAATCAACAATGCAAAGGTACAGGGGGCCCTACGCGCTCTGCGTACTCTGCGCATAGGGAGCGGCGGCCCTGCACTGGAAAAACAGAAAGCTGAACAAGACCAGGCACGACGTGGACTGCTACAATGATGTAAATAGAAACAGGATTAATTACATCGATAAGACACAGCTGCAGGGGTTAGGTAAGGATAGGAGGGCGTCAAGGAGATGACACACAGCTACAAAGAAACAGGGCAGGGCAAAGGCGGGAAAACCCACAAAGACTGGAAGTCAAACGACACACAAAGAGAAAATACATTCAAAATGAAAGAACATCTGAAACAAAGCATGCATGTATTCTGGAAAGGTGCCTTGTTGGTGCTTTCCCATGTGTGGTAACATGAGGGGACAACATATTTGCACTGAAATGGGAGGAGAGGCATGCTCTTTGGTGCTCATTTTGGCATACAATTGCATTTAAGGCCTGCTTTAGACCACCCTTCTCAGTGTCCTCATGTCCTTCATTCCTATTTACCTGCTCCAGCTTGATTATAAATGGGCTTGCATTGCACCTCTGACGCTGAAAAGCCCTTTTAAACTACATATTTAAAACACACCGAGGGCTCTGAATCAGAGCTATTGACGGATGGATTGGAACCACAGAACAGCCACGCTCCGTGAGTCGGGTTTACATCTTTTGTAAATCTCCTTCAGATCCTTATGTGGTTCATCCCGACCAGAGTCTAGCTCGGGTCACATTTGCAAAGCCATCGACCTGCACCCACAACGTAAACTGCCCTGTTGTCTTTCATTATCTCTAAATCCATTCCAATCTGGTTTAATGTCAGACCTGACCTGTAATCAACTTAAGGCTCAGAGCTGCTGCTGCTGTGCAATGTACAGAAACTACTGTAAAAAATACACCTGTTTCAACAGAAACGCTTCTAAATAATCTGGTTAAAGGACGTTTATTTCCCCCATAACGAGCTCCATGGCTCTGACAGAGGTAGGCTCAACCAGGTCAGTGCTGGGGAATAGATGTTAGCCAACATAGCCTGATATTACGTGTATTCTGAGCCCTCAGGAGGCTATACTGTCATTATTATTAAAGAGGGAAACTGCCATACTTCACACACAGTCATGCTGCCTCTAAAAGCTGCTTCCCTTTTAGTATAAACACATCTTAAGACAACCATGTCTTGTTAATTGTAGTGAATTTATTAGACTAAAGACTGTGTTTTATTCAAGTAAATGCATTGAATTAGACTAGAGTTATCTGTATACAGTAAGCTGCTACATCTTGATGAAATAGGGGCTAAATGGACCAAGAATTGGGGGAAAGTGGGAGGGAAAGTCATCCATTTAAGCTGCTATTATACGGATGTATGAATGAAAGAATGGGTAAGGAGGTATAGATGGAAGAGGAGTAGATTGAATAGAATAGAAATGCAGATCCACCTGATGTTGAAAGAAAGAAAGGGCAGCTGGAGTGACTATATTCCTTCTATTTATTCTGAACTTCTGTCTGCCTCAGATCAAGTTTCTCTGTCGGTACAGGCAACTGTAACTGTGTGGAGAGAAGACCTCCTCCTGCCCTCTGAACAAAGCAAGTTGTAAACAATCTCCCCGTCAGATAATGAATATATGCTATGAGTCAGAGAGTGACGTTATCTAATGTCTTCTGCAGAATACTCGTTACGTCTTGCTGATGAAATGTTTGATTACCAGCTTTCTCAGAAAGTCGAGTCCCAGCCCGTAACTTCCAATAAACCTTCAGAGTCTGACATCATCTCAAAGCTCTCCTGTGTACGCTTTGGGTTCTGGCTCTTTGCTTCAAGAGTTTCATCACAACTTGAAACAAGTCCAGTGAACGGCCATTATTGGGGTCTTCTCGTGAAGCACTTGAAAGGTTTTGCAGCTCTGGAGTTGGTGGAAAGATGTTGCTTAAAACAATGCATCTGATACAGGATGAAAGCTTGTTTCTGGAGCCTTAGTCTGAACGAGGAGCAGTAAAATAAATCGGGCTGTTTTGCATGGAGAATAAGCTGTTGCCGGGCAGATTTCAGAGTGAAGCTGTGCATTAATTGCATGATGGCTGGATAACAATTTAACCAAGTTTTGGGAAAACCTGGGAGGCATGGAGGTGAGGCTGGAGGAGTGATGCATTGAGTTCAGTCTATGGTCGGCTCCTTTCCTTCTTTCCATGGAGGTATTAGATGACAAATATGCGCTCGGTCTGAATTCTCTCGGCTGGCCGTTGTAGATAAAGGTACTGCTGCTTCGAGATCGACATGATTGCTGCAGATTATACGCAAGCTAGACGGGAGAAGGTCAATAGATGGCTAGTGTGTAATGGTTATTACAGGCTGGAAAAACATTTGGTTAATGCTAAGAGAGGGGGCGGGGGAGAGGGAACAGAGTAAGAGGAATGGACTGGGAGGCAGGGAAACAGCTGGGAGAGCCACTGTTTGGACGCCTGACGGAGGCTTTAGATTACATAACGGGATCTTGTAATCAGGATACTTTTTGACTCAGTAGGTGAACCTATATGTTCATACAGCAGTGTGTGAGAGTGTATAAGGAGCTGGGAAAATCCCTCTCAATTGAGGTGTGTTTCATTTATATTTTCTGACGGGCTTTTTATTTTATATGTAATTTGTTTATTAACACTTTTTCTCCTTATTTTTTCAATGCATTAACAGATTCCTCTTATTGTGGCGCCCCAGTTGTGTAGGGAAGTGTATTGGGAACCATGAAACAGTCGCACGGTATACTATTAACCATCCTGTGGTGCTTGGATCAAATTTGAAGGTACATTTTATGTTAGAGTGCCAGAAAAATCACATGTTTGCTTGTATTATAGGTTTTTCCTCATAAGGTTTTGGAGTTTTATTCAAATTTAAAGCATCTGGGGTCAATTTTGTAAAAATATATTCAACATTTTTTCCTTTTTTCAATTCAGAAATTAGGTTAGATTTGGTGTAAATTAGGTTTATTCGGCATTTATTCCCCCAAACATAGTAAAAATGGTGGTAATAAGCAGGAATAAAGTTGGCTTGAGTGATTATTCATACTATATGCTTTATAAATAGTCCAACCGGGTGGACAAACATTGATGGGAAGACAACACAAGGGTTAAATAGATCAGTTTTATTGTGACGGCTACTTTACTCTATGCTTGTTTTCCTTCTGAATGCCTCTTCTGTTAGAGTTAGAATTTATCAACCAATTACCTTGTCATTAAGGCAAGTCCCTGTCGGAGTTTGGTCTGTCTCGGCACTTCTTTGGATGAGCACTTAAGTCTCTGCTGCCACCGGTGGCGTACAGGCGACCCCGGTTGCCCTGTGCGGCACGGTGGCTATTCTCCGCCAATGACATCACCGAGACAGACTCAGTGTCAGACAGAACACTGTTGCTCCAGTCATTGCTCCAGCTGCGGAGACAGGGAGGAGGTCGTTTACATGGAGACAGGTTTCAGACGGGGCCTTTAGACCGTGACATTTATATATTGTGGTTCAGATTTATGCAGCCGAGCCTTTCTTTCACCGTGACTTATTCCCCACAGTCTGCATGAAGTGATGCAGCAGTTTCTATACAGCATCTACACCTCCTTTTACATGTGAAAGTGAAGAAAGAGGGCCCAAAAAACCTTTCATACTTTGATTTTGATTCATCCATGCATCGTAGCATAGTTATTAAATAATATATATGTTTTAGTTACAGATTAAGGGATGGAAAGAGGTGTTTCCTGGTGCATCACATCCTCGTGAGACACATAATCCTGTGCACTTTGAAGCAGTGTTTGCAGCAAACGTCTCATTGCGGTTTTGCTGTGACAGAGCTATTCCTTACGTCCTGAAATCCAGAGGCTGAAAATGGTTCAATGTCATTTTCCTAGCCAAAGCTAAACTCCCAGCCCTGCTGATTTAATGCCTGTCAGGGTGACCTTATCCAAATTATCATATACTGCACTATTTGTCAACTGCCTCAGCAAATAAGGGACAGGAGAGATCTTGCTTGATGTGACACTTATACATTTCCTGACATTTGACATTGGACATTTTGGCCTTACGATCAAGAATGCTTGTTAGCATAAAGCGGCTAGCCTGATGCTAATGTCTGCAACCAGGCTTTTGTGCGATTGTTCATGTCTTTTTTAAACACAATTGCTCTGCTAATTAGCAGCTCTCCATCTACGCGTCCTCTCTGTTGTTCTTGTGAACTAATATCGTTTCTGTTTTATTGTTGAACCACAACTTTCTGCATCAAGAGCACGACAGACATTATCCCCAACCAACTACATGTGAATTATAAAGACTTCATATGAGTGTAGCCTCACAAAGACACTTAATCACAAAGAAAATAATAACAAGAGCTGCTTTACAGACACCGCGGCAGGTACTGTATCTGACACACGTTAAGCTCCTGCAGGACATAAACACCTTAAGCAATCTATAGAGGGCATAAAGGTTCACCATTAACATTCACACACAACTGGGGAGTATGTTATGTATGTTAATATGTCATTAAACTATTCACTGTACGGCAAAAATCGATTCAGGCGAAGCTCAACAAGTTTTTCAAGATCACCATCTTTTTTCTGAGCTTATTGTTCTGATAGAAATCCAACCACTGTGCCGACTGAGCCAGGAGATGATCAACTACTTTAAATTGTATTGCCCTTGGAGATGGTGGATATTCACTTTCTATTTGTAGTGGCATATTTCAAGTTCTTTGGACCACCAGAGACACGTCAAAAACCGTCGTGCTGTCACAATCTTAGTTTCCTGTTTTATTCTGACATGTCTTTTCTCCTGGTTTCTTACTCCCTGTGTTTTCCCAGCTGTGTCTTGTCTCCTACCCTTGTGTGTCTTTAGTCTTGCTCTCCCTAGTGTTCTCTGTGAGTTCGTCGTCCTTTTCCTCATGGTTTTGGTTCCTGATCTCGTCCCTACGTGTTTTGGATGTCCCTCGTCTTCCCTCCTGTGTCCTCTAAGTGCGCCTGGTTTCTTCCAGTTTGGTTTTCTACTCTTCCTTTTGTTCAACCTCGCCTGCTGTGGAAGTTTTGTGTTTCTTTCGTACCAGCTTTTAATTTAATAAAAGCTGATGTTTTTGTTTATATTCCTATTGTAGTGCATCCTCACCCACCCAGTGACAGGTGCATCAAACACAAAATTGAACATGGAAACTTCCTGGAAACAGGGTGTGGGGCTTTTCAATATACCTGTTGAATTCTTCCTTACCTTTGGCTCGAGATGTTGGTGAATGTGGTGTTGGGTTCATGCGCAGATAAAGCGGGTTTGCTTGAGGAGAAGGTTGTTTCTGTTTCCCCCTCAGCTGCATGCTGCGCAGTCTTCCCGTCACTTTGCTATCAAAGGGAGCAGAAACACAGGTTGACAGGTGACTAAAGACAGGTTGACAGGTGACTAAAGACAGGTTGACAGGTGACTAAAGACAGGTTGACAGGTGACTTGCATGGACTGATTTGAATCCTTTTTTCTTTTGAAACCAATAAAAGTAAAAGCCTACATTGATGAGCTGCAAATCTTGAAGAGGCAAGTTAGAACTCGGACATTCTCTGGCTGAACTTGCCATGTTGGGGTCGACACCGGTATTGCTTTTGTTGTTTCTCTTTTTCCTCAGACTCTGCCTCACACGGTCATGGAGCTCCTTCCTCCGCTTCCTGGTTGTGAGAAAACAAAAGGGAGGTGGTTGTAAAAGCGGTACAGTTCAGAAGTGTGCCTTTAATGCTGCATTCACAGGGGATTCAGGCAGGTGGTAGACAGCAAACAGGGTATCATTTGTTTAGTGGACGAGGAGAGAGGACAGTAAAATTACGTGTAAGGAGTAATGCGCAGTGATGACGCATTTTTGTAGGCAGACCCGGAAGACTCTCCTTTGACAGAAAGCAATGGAATTTCCATTTGGTATATTGCAGAAAATAAGCTTTGTAGCCAACATGTGTTTTGTTCTGCAGTAAAATATCCACATATCATACCACTGTGTGACTTTTTGTTTCATAAATTGAATCAGAAGGAATAAAAAGCTAACGTTAAGCTATATGCCTCAATGCTAAGCTAAATGCGGCTAATGTTCAGCATGATGACGTTTAGCAGTTTGTTTGGTCACATGTTAGCAAGCATTGTTTTTTAATTCACACACAAGCTTAGGACATTCATCAGTGGGGTGTTAATGGTGTATTTTCTACCAAAAACACAATCTTTAAACCATTGGCTTCGAGATATGGATTAGCGGACAAGCTAAAATGCTAAGTCTTTCCCAGGCTTCAGGACTCATTACTACTCCCACTCCTACTTACCACTCTGCTGCTGTCCAAAGAAAAAAGATAATTTGTCTAATTTAAAGATCACAAAAGTGACAGAACTCTCTCAGAAAACTGGACAACAAGTAATAATTTTAGCGTGACAAAACTCATGTGAGCAGAGCTTGAAATCCTACCGAGATTTTACAAAAACCTGCCAAGTATATTCCTCTATCTAGTCTGAATGTGTCTTTACACTTGATATAAGACCTCATAACTTCAAATGGAACAATGCAGTGAGATATAGGATCTTGATTTTAGACAAGGCATCTTAGTTACGCCAAAAAACCTTATTTTGAGTTTAAGAAAACAACACTGTTTAGGATTTCTGGCTTATTTTGAAACCTAATTTCCTCATCCTGGTAGTTTTCAAAGCTAATTACAAGACGTGATTTATCTAAATATCCCATCTTATTTCAAGAAACCTTACCAAGCAAATGTTCACTTGTTCTGTTGGCAGATTGGTGTACTTATTACAAGTGGAAACATCTTTTTTATGTGTTTGAGCAGCATTTTTTCCAGTGATATTACAATAATTGTTTCTCCTATATGATCTAAAAAGTGTTGACCACCTGCTGTGTACCGCCCGCCTGAATCCGTGTGAATGCACCATAATTCATGAGTGAAAAAAATGAAAATGTGACATGAATTACTTTGTTTTGCAGTAGGCAACCACACACATGATTCCAACGACTAGGAGTGCAATGCAGATCCCTGTTATTGTTAAAATGCGTTTCTGATACAGCTCCTCGGCTTCTGAAAAAGAGGGGAAAGTCCAATCTTAAAACTTCAGGTGTGTACAAAACACACACACATACACATACACACACAAAGGCTACATTAGGACTATTTCAGCCACAAACCCAAACCAAAAGAAACAAATAGAAACCAACAGTCAGTTATTTACTATTATTATTGACAGGATTCAGATGGAATCCATTGGCCGTCATTCAATAACGCTTCAAAGCAGCCAAACATGGTATTTATGAATGACCGTTACGTTTGTCTGATGGACGAAGCATTGACAGTTTATCTATTTAAGGTGGCAGGGATTAAGTATTGCACTTCCATAAAGCCGAGACAGTTTTAATGGTCAAATTTGAGGCCTAGATATCCTACGTTTCAGTCCCAGCTCGCAAAACCCTGGAAACTACACTTCCAATAATGCATCTCAACAGACATTTTCCCAGACTTGATATCTCTTATAGCTTATAAAAACATAATCCAACTGTTCCAAAAGCTGTGTCCCTTTAATATAATGATCAGATAAGGTGGTTTTAGCCTAAAGGCAGGAGCATTTGCAACAAATCCAGCTCTTAATAATGGTTAATGCATTTCCGTAGTACCGCATAAACCTAAAACATCACTTCTTGGAGGATGGAGGACGGAGCACCACTCAATCAGGTGAATATCTATAACAGAGATATATAACAGTATAACTTCCATATCTCTCCGAAGTTATCTCCCATCCATTGGCTTCTTTCCCTTTATTTTGAATTCCTTTAAATTTGAACATCAAGGAGCTCTAATCGTGAACCCCCGTTACTAAATAATCTGTGATTTAATTCCTAGCCAATCGTAAATTCTAATAATCCTTTTACATTTCAGCAATTAAGTTTATTTTCCTCTTTTGTGTTGATTTTTCCTGATTTTTTAAGTCCTTTTATCCCCAACTGTGTATGAGAAGTATAATATTAAGTTGTGTTTTACATTGGAGCAGATTGAGCATTATGAAGCATATCTTGTAAACTAAATGTTATTTTTTTTACATTTAGCTGCAGAGACGATTGGATGTTTTTCCCAGTGTTTAAATATAGTCTTATGCCTGAACCAGTTTAATGATTTAGTTGGTAATCAGTCTATAATAGAGGCTCTATGCAGGACATTTAAAACCATTCAGCTGTCTTAATGTTTAAGAACAAATTGAATTCCTTTCTGATTGAAGAAACGAAAAATATTGATTGATTGATTGAAGTCCAAATTCCAATCAGATATAAGATGACCCTGTCTGTGGTGTGATGAGAAGAGGCAGAGACTACAAAGCTGCTGTAATGAAGAGGGACTGTGGGGAAGAGTAGGAAACATACATGTGGTGGAGGTGGAGACAGGAAGGCAGATGGAAATAGATGGATGGAGGTAGGAGGACGGTGATGCTGCTCTACTGTCTCATGCTGAACACTAGTTGCAACAGAAAATGCAGGAGGGGGGGGGTGAGCTGAAGGAGTGTGGACATACAGCGTCAGAAAGCCTCTTGGGCGTCATGTATACATCAGCAGTGACTGTTTCACTGAATCGCATGTGACTTTTTTTTGCATTCAAATGATAGCTTGCAGATGCATTTGCCAGAAATATTGTTCTGATTGCTCTAATGTGTGGCATCCTATTCGTGCTGACGGTCAAGGCTGTATGACCCCCTTCATCCGGCAAGAGAAACTAGCTTTAGTTACAGGGGGGTTAAGCTTACATCTGCAAACTAGGAGGAAGGAACAATCCATACCCATAAAATCAATCCCAAGATGTTCTGTCAGTGCGGAAAGGTGAAAAAAAAAAAGAAAATTGGGTTTTTCAGATGATATAGTATTTGAATGGTTTGAGGTTTACACAAAATGTGGTGTGAAGGTAGAAGAGATGTAATCAGATTTAGCTCAGTCATTATACACACAATACACACTGTAGAAATAACTAGAATAAACACCTACACATCACCGTAGTTTATTTGGACTTTACTCAAAGTTCTTCCTTACACCAGGTTGGGTTGTGCATCTCTATTTAAAACTAAAAACATGACAGCCACGTTGCTTAGATTGCTGTGGAAATACAGAAACACGGCACACATAAGGTGAACGATTACTTGGATGAGCTGAACCTAATTGCATTCAACGACTTAAACTGAAGCTCAGTTCTGTTTGGATTGCACAGCAAACACATGCATGTACTGCAACCCTGGCCTTCCAACAATCACGTGTATTAAGGACACATTTCCCATCATCCATCTAATATCTGTGGGATAATAAAAAGCCATTTGTCCAAAGAGAGGCTCCTAATAAGTGCATCCAACCACAGTAGAGCAGGATACCATCAAAATGTGAACTGTAAGTACATCTCTCCTGAACAAACCACTGAAACTGCTCATACGAAGACCAGTAAGTGGTCATCAGAACCACAGGCCCTCCCTGGAGAATTTAGCAAACCGTCCTACTTTTCCTGTTGACTTGACCCCTGGGTCAAAGAACATCCTTGCAGGACAAAGGTCAAAGAAATGCTAAGTGCCAACTGGGGATAAACCCAAGCCAATTGACCAATTTATGACCTGCTAGCCCACGGGTCAATATCTCACAGAGCATGGCTCCAGCAGGATGGTAGTCTGATTCACTGGATGTGGTCTGCAGCTATGAGCCTGCCATGTCGGTTTGAGTCTCTATTCTCATCCACAACTGCTACCTCCTTTCCACAGGATGAGTTTGACAAAGACAATTCTGTTGGATCCACTGAAGGTGCCTGTCTTCCTGTCTTTCCAGCTTCATAGACGTTACCATCTGCCTTTTGTTTTGTGTTGCAACAGAAAATAATTGTCTCAGAAATTGAGGAAACAGACTTTACAGGGTGTCAGACAATCACAGCTGGTATGGCATCACCACTTCCACAAGTAGGTATTTGATGTTGGGGCCTGCAGGGGTTATGGTGGTGGAAAGACGCATGCATGCTACTTAGATGTGGAGTCACAGATAGACCACACAATAAAACCAAACCAAGCGAAACTATTCAACATAAAACTTCAAGTAAAACTCAATTCTCTGGTTCATTTTCTAAAGGACTTACTAGAAGGCTCTATGAGATTCATACTGTTGGCTTCAATGGAAATGACACACCCTCATGGGCAGTGGATACACAAAAAGGGTGACTGCTCGACCACTAACACAGGACCAGACTCTGCTCACATCCCACTACTCAATGAACCTATCACCTGAACAAACACTGCAACTGACCATGGAAGAAGCTCATGTGAAAAGAGTATTTAACATACATTACACACCCAGATTCACCTCAAGGGGTTAGGGTTAAGCTGTTCAGTCATTGTTAGCCCAGGAAACTTGAGGTAAAGATAAGATAAAGGAAGGCAAATGTAGAGGGAACTTTGATTTGTGGGTGCAGACATACAGTACCAGTGTCACTGTCTGCATGCAGTAGCTTCTCAGGCGGATTTATGTAAAATATTGCATTGAAAAGCTCAGCTATGTTGCATCTTTGTCCTATTTTGTGTGTGTGTGTGTGTGTGTGTTTGTGTCAGAACAAATGAACAAATCGACCCATCACAGGACACACACAGTTACGATTTGAAATGTATATCTCAAACTGGTTCAGTCATTTGAAATAGACATAGAATATATATAATCTCTACGACATCACATGCAGCTTTAGCGGAGAAACAACACGGAAAATGAGGCTGCATACATCACACATCTACGGAACTGAGCATGCTCCAACCACAGGACAGATAGAAGAGGAAGTATACATACTGTAAAAGCTGGCCATTACATAGTTTTGGCAGCGATCACCAGTAAATTCATTTGGACACCTGAGCAGGAAACACAAGAAAAACAGACAAAGAGAGAAGGAGTTTATACAAGAGCTGTGCAGAACCCACGACAGTCATTACTGGTGTTGACAGAAAAGGGCCATTATAGACCAATATATCCAGACCTTCTTACACAGGCAGATCGAATTGGGGTCTCCAGGTGAGGGTGATTATACCAGAATAGGTGTTTTTATTCAAAAGACCCTCCAATCAAACTCTAGATTTGATCACTGTTGTGGAGACAACTGAAATTTGCATGTACCTATGCGGGTATTAGGACAAACCTAGTCTTGCTTTATCATAAACCTAAGTAAGGGGTGTTATGACCCCATCAAAACCCCCTCCAAATAGCAACAGAAGAGCATTGATTGCTTCCATTAAATAGTCATTTGGAATCAGCTGAACGTCTGGGTCTCCTGTATGTACAAATATGTGAGTTTGGACAAAATCCTCCCTGCTTTACCCGTCACATAGTGGTCAGTCTGGCATGGGACCATTGGGGTAATGCAGGGAGTAGAAGTAGAAATGAAAACTGAATGGATGGGGTGTGATGAGATGTGAAGTACATGCAAATTTCAGCGCACTTCTCAACAGGAAGTGTGCTCACCCTTGAACCGTAGGAAGGAACTTAAAAATTGGAACTGGAATCGGGGAGGGGGGGGTGAAACACCAGCAATGACATGTGGGATTGAATACAGTGGGGTTCACATACGTTTTGGGTCTGAGACTTTCTTAAGCACTGCTTGTTCACATCGGTGCCCAGTGAATCCATCCAAGCACCTGGTTGATGGGTAGAGAGGAAACATAAATACATGAACAGGACATGGGAACACAGAGACAAAACACAGAGACACCCGGGGGCACAAACACATGGGAGGATGCAACCCTGGGCCCTTTAATTGGCAAATCCAATGGTTTTAAAAGGCTCTACCAAATGGTGTGTTTAAGATGAATGATATTTAGTTCCCTTCCAATGGACCGGACAGGGTTAGGGTTAGCTTGCTATCTGGGTTAAAAGTGTAAAATGGCAGGTAAGGGGACAAAACATGATCCTTTGTTTGTCTGTGACGAGACACAAACTCCTTGTTTCATGCTTGACTCACACCCACCTGGACCCTACACCATTGCTGTACTTTGCACCTCTCCAAAGCGCCCAATGCTTACTATATTGGCACTGAATGATACTGTTAAAGCTAAATTATGGGCCAATATAAATGTGATTCTTGGCTGACAGTAGTAGCCAAAAATACAAAGCTTATTGTCCTTGGTGTGCTTACCCTCAGAGACTGGTGTCTAGGGGTGTGAAGGTCGCCTCTGTGGCAGGAAAAGGATTGTATTTGGTGTGGGAGGTGAATCAGAACCAACTAGATTAAGTTTGGCTCACCTAGACATGACGGGGTCGAAACACAAGCAATGACATATGGGATTGAAGTTGGGCTATCGCCTTTCCAGAGTTGCTCAGGGCGGGAGGAATACTTGCGGGCCCCCTTCTGAGCAAATGTGGTCAAGAGGGTCGCATGGAAGTATCTCACAATCGTTTGTGCTCATGGACCAAACATCAGATGTCTATCTCAAGTCTTTGCATGCCTACTTTGACAGGATACATTCTGGGGACTTGAGAGGCAACTAATGAGAAGGGTGGGTTGGGGTGTCATTGGGGGGTATTGGTCTGATCATGTCATCTGATCTGCTGCAGTCTGGCTTGGACCTTCAGATGAAAAGAGGAACTGAGCTTCCCTACATCCAGAAGCATTACCAAAGCATCCCAGGGGAGATTGGAGACAGGGAATCTGAATGGGCCACGTTCAAACACCCCCATTGCCAATGTATTTTTGGTTGGCGGACGAAGAATAAGGGAGGTCTTTTAGGCTGCAGTTGGCCAGGGCTTCTCCTGAAGCACCAGACAGGTAGGTATGGAGAAGGACTTTGAGTTGGCTCCAAGAAAGTTCTGTTCCACCTTTAAACGACTAATTAAGGGGAAGAGGTGCAGGGCTCAGAATGAGAGTGTACAGTTTGGGGAATTGCATCCATTTCCTGTCCCTGCAGACGCTGTGGATCCAATGGTTTCATCAGACCATGACCTCCTTTTTGGAATGTCTCCATTGTACTTGTGTAAAGTTGAAATCTGTGAATGTAAAAACCCCTTCCACAAATGAGAAAAAACTGTCAAATAATGTTTGCAAATATTTCCAACTACACTAACTTTTTAAGTGAATCAAAAAGGCGTTTGAAGATTCTCAATTCTAGGCTTGTAGATTTGCATTTAACACACAGAATGTTGAGACAAAAGGTCCACTGGTCCGATCCAAAAGGTACTCAACCATTTATTGGATAGCCTCTAGCTTAACCTAAACATTTATCTTTGGACTGTTCTGAGGTCTGTGTGCTAGCCACTGAATACAGTCTCCTCTGATAAAAGATAACAAACACTTAAACACCAGACAGAAGTTAGAGACCTCTGATGTTGTGGGTCGTTTGCATCTCTCTCTGCACACGAGAAAGGGAACGGTTGGAGGTGTAAGATATGGCTTGTATTAAAGTTTATGAAAAGCAGTTTTATGTCTAAGAAGTCTTCATATTATGTTTCAGCATCTCTGAAACAATTATTGTCAATAATACAACCATAGTCTGTTCTGTCTTATAGCTTGCTTTTTTAGTTTGGATCCAGCAGGAGCAAATTAATACTACCCGCTCTTTCTTTGGAGCAGGTGGCTTCATAAGCCAAGCCTATAGCTAAGCTTTGTGCGTGTTTAGACACATTAATGATCTTGGAAGGATAAGTTGTTGTAGCTCAAAAAATAACCTAGTCCTTTTATACTACGAATACAAACTGTGTTTTCCATCCTAGTTTCTAAGTTGATAGTTAGATATATGTATACATGATCTTTCCAATCACTTCCAGCCAAAGTTACCTTCTGTTTTTATAACTCAACATACAGCAGATATCATAAGTCCTGTGCATGTCATACCTGCAGAGAAACTTTGTGCTCCCTGGCATGATCTCCAGGGTGAAGCACTCCCCTCCGTTCACACAGTAGTTCCTCTGGCTGTCGCTGCAGCGGGTCACATGACTGGAGGTCTTTGCTGTGGTGGTGGTGGATGCGGAAGCTGGAGGACAAACACACCAACAGTTAGAGCAAGGAAAGCAAATTCTTATCCAATAACCATACGGCATGTTTACTCAATTTTCATCACAGTTTTGGGAGTTTGCTCGAACTGTTTTGAGTCAACGAACAGCTTTGGGAGTCAGGATACAAGAACGGTATTCCCTTACTGAGCAGAACACTGCTTACACATACAGTACAGTGAGGGCATTATGGTCTGCATTACACAGCACATTTCAGCCTCCTCACAGAACTGATGAGACGGGATGACAGAGAGGATGCAGCTGAACAGAGAGGCCCATCGATCAGTGTGTGATATCTGCAGGCTGGATCAGAACCTGTTCTCCATGAGGTCTTAATGACTGCAGAGGAGAGCCAGTTTGATAGCTCTACTTACACTTATCAGTCTTTCATTATGTTTGTGAACATCTACTCGCTATCAAAGCTATTACTGGGGATGATTTACTTCAGAAATGTTGTTCTGTAACCGGTGGATGTCAGACAAGAGCAGACCGGTCTTAGGGAGTAATGAAGTACATGTTACTGGATCAGTATGTAGAGTCTGTACTTTAAAGAGTCCTCTCCTGCTGATGTTCAGGTGTATATCAGTATGTAGTGTCTGTACTTTAAAGAGTCCTCTCCTGCTGATGTTCAGGTGTATATCAGTATGTAGTGTCTCTACTTTAAAGAGTCCTCTCCTGCTGATGTTCAGGTGTATATCAGTATGTAGTGTCTGTACTTTAAAGAGTCCTCTCCTGCTGATGTTCAGGTGTATATCAGTATGTAGAGTCTCTACTTTAAAGAGTCCTCTCCTGCTGATGTTCAGGTGTATATCAGTATGTAGAGTCTCTACTTTAAAGAGTCCTCTCCTGCTGATGTTCAGGTGTATATCAGTATGTAGAGTCTCTACTTTAAAGAGTCCTCTCCTGCTGATGTTCAGGTGTATATCAGTATGTAGTGTCTCTACTTTAAAGAGTCCTCTCCTGCTGATGTTCAGGTGTATATCAGTATGTAGTGTCTCTACTTTAAAGAGTCCTCTCCTGCTGATGTTCAGGTGTATATCAGTATGTAGAGTCTCTACTTTAAAGAGTCCTCTCCTGCTGATGTTCAGGTGTATATCAGTATGTAGAGTCTCTACTTTAAAGAGTCCTCTCCTGCTGATGTTCAGGTGTATATCAGTATGTAGTGTCTCTACTTTAAAGAGTCCTCTCCTGCTGATGTTCAGGTGTATATCAGTATGTAGAGTCTCTACTTTAAAGAGTCCTCTCCTGCTGATGTTCAGGTGTATATCAGTATGTAGAGTCTCTACTTTAAAGAGTCCTCTCCGGCTGATGTTCAGGTGTATATCAGTATGTAGAGTCTCTACTTTAAAGAGTCCTCTCCTGCTGATGTTCAGGTGTATATCAGTATGTAGTGTCTCTACTTTAAAGAGTCCTCTCCTGCTGATGTTCAGGTGTATATCAGTATGTAGTGTCTCTACTTTAAAGATTCCTCTCCTGCTGATGTTCAGGTGTATATCAGTATGTAGTGTCTCTACTTTAAAGAGTCCTCTCCTGCTGATGTTCAGGTGTATATCAGTATGTAGTGTCTCTACTTTAAAGAGTCCTCTCCTGCTGATGTTCAGGTGTATATCAGTATGTAGTGTCTCTACTTTAAAGAGTCCTCTCCTGCTGATGTTCAGGTGTATATCAGTATGTAGAGTCTCTACTTTAAAGAGTCCTCTCCTGCTGATGTTCAGGTGTATATCAGTATGTAGAGTCTCTACTTTAAAGAGTCCTCTCCTGCTGATGTTCAGGTGTATATCAGTATGTAGTGTCTCTACTTTAAAGAGTCCTCTCCTGCTGATATTCAGGTTCATATTTGTATCTTCTCCTGGGACATGTCTCCATGCTTTAATGTTCAGAAAGCTCTTTATGTTTCTCATACTGCCTGTGCTGCAGCACCTCTTTTCACCCTTTGTCTGAAACCAGAGCCCAGTCTGCTCTGATTGGTTAGCTCTGTTGTGATTGGTCAACCGCTCAGAGACGTCCCACCCCCTTTTCCTTTCACGTATAAAGGGAACGTTAGCTAATAGAAGCGTGAGTGTTTCATAGTGGTGTCACTATGTTCAGGATGGAGGAACTTCGGGACTTTATCCTTTGCAGACCATTTACATGCACTAAAACCTGTATAACACACTACAGGAAAGGGAATCACCCAACAATCCTAACAGGGGACCCTTTAAACTAAAAACTATGCTATTATATTATTATTCCAGATAACACGTTTCTGATCCTAACTATCCTGGTTTCTTCTCTTTTATTGTGTGGCTTAAATTAGATTACTGATTAACGAGTAATTAACTGAATATATAAGTAACCCTCCCAACCCTACAAGCAGCAAACCACAGCCTCCATAAACCAGCAGGGCTGTAAGGATAGTAAATAGTTTATAACAGGGATGCCTCAGCTCCCAAAGCCCAGGGATTTCTGTTTCATCCCCATCACGCCTGTCGGAGTCTAAAGATGGATGCAGATTCCTCCGCTCGGTTTTTTCTGGAAGATCAGAAACATTAAACCGGCGCTGGAGCTCGGCCAACGGGCCACTTCACTTCTCTGCTGTTCAGCCGCTTTGGGCAGAGCTGGGGTTGCATCTGCAGAGCAAGCAGTCTGCTGCAGTGGATGGGGTTTCTGTCTACTGTTGTCAAGGACAAACCATGATGCACTGCACCAGCTTCCTCTGCGTGACTCTGTGGAATCACATCAGTGCCGGGGGGGGGGGGGGGGGGGGTTCTGAATGTGACTTTATTTCAGGCACAGATTTAGTTGGAACACTGCACTAAAATTCAACCAAACAGAATTCTGTCGCGTAAAAATGGTTTCCAAAGATTTATCTTTTCATTCATAAATAAAATTCTCCAAGGAGTTTGGATCGGGTTTATTCGCCCATTTGTAAGCAGAGGGCCCAATCATTATAATCATAGGTGGAAGGGTGTAGCAGGAGCCAAAGAAGAACCCATAAACTTTTTGGAGCGGATCCGAATCAGATTCAGATGCACAATTTGTCGTTAACGTTGGCAGATGCATGGCATTGGCGGAGGTCTACACTTTCCAAATGCCCCTCTAATTTATTTATGACAACGTACTCTGGCAACCTAAAAAACATCCTGCAGAAATGGAGCGTGCCAGCCGGCCCAGGGAGGCATTCGTTCCTGAGGGGCAGCACAGCAAACCCCCGTGCTTCTCGTCAAAACCTTTCCAGAATCATTCTCCCAATTCATCACTTCCTGCACTAGTTTTACAGTCAACGCACTGTGAAAGGTCGGCAGTCACAAGCTTTTATACTGGGAAACAAAAACAGGAGGATTTGACACGATGCTATCAAGGTTACTGAGAAAAACGAGACCTTCAATCTAAAATTACGTTCTGCACTTTTTCTTCAATGTCACTTTTATTTGAATCTTAACCAAACCTAAAAGAGGGAAGGGTTTCATGGTTTCATGGGTAAGGAGGTGCAGCAGCTTCATGCATTAAATATGCATTCATGTGTAGCTATGCTGAGGACATGCCGAGGGCAGTGTGACTCCCAGCAGCTCGGAGCTGTTCCTGCACAAAAATACCCAGTGAGCAGGGAGCAGGGGAATGACCCAGGAAGACTAAATTCAGCGTCAGGAAAAAAGGCTTTCTATTTTATTGCATCCTGCAGTTTACCCTTGGTAGACAGACAGTATAATGAAGCTATATTTCACTCCTTCAAAAAGAGGTAGAAATATGATGTGGTTATTCCATCTTTCAAATGTCACGTGTCTTGACAAATGATTTGAGGAGAAACTCACTGAAATTGATCAATACTTCATTAATATTTTCATTAATCTTGTAGGTAAATATCCAACACTGGTGTCACAGTCTGAGTGCATCCTGTTGACCTCAGTGAGGGACACACCCTCTAAAGGGAGAGACTGTTCTCCCCTTCTCTTTCACAGGTAAAACTCCAAAAAATGATCAACCAGTCAATCCTTTCTGCTTTTGATTTTGTCAGACGGTATGTCTCCATGCCCTAGAATTTGCCTTGTGATGATCCAATGTTATTGTCCAATGGCCAAGCAGGGTTCACCTATCACCGGGTGCACAGTATTCAGGATGTATAGGTATTATTCCTTTGTGTTTAGTTACCATCTGACGGGAAGAGTAAAATGACTCGGGTAAAGAAACGGATATTAAAGAGCCACACTATCGGCAGCGGAGATGGATCACTACGTGGCCTCACCGTCTGAAAAATGAACCACCTAATCTAAGTATGGAGGAGTCTCTGCTTGTGTGTGGGTTTCTCCTACGCCCTTCTTGATTACCATGCAATATGATACGATAGGATGATCATTTACTGTCTGATAAAGACTGCATTTGTTCTCGTGTCACAGCAACACCAAGGACAAACATTAAGACGAGGAACAACAAGGAAGCAGACGTTTAAAAAAGACCCTTTAACGTGCATTTCATCTTGGATTAGCAGGTGCACATAAAGCGTGCTTCAGTATATCTTTGATTTGATAGTAATAGCTCATAACCAGCCATCTGATGTACTGCACACTTCTTCCTTCTTCTTCCTACATGCTTAACTTATACATCCCTCCCATTGGCTCGCTACTCAATCACTGTGAGTGGTACCAAGGCAAACCCCTCAACAAAAACCCATCGTTTCCTGTCGGGTGCTATCTGGATTCTTGATCCTAATGGTGGAACGAGCTCCCCGCTGAGCAGCAGAAAGTCTACACATCTTCTGTCACAGACTGAAAACCCACCTGTTTCCACTGCACTCTGTACTACACAGGTGCAATACTTTAAGTCAGTTCAGAATATAAAGCAAAAGGAAAGGTATTAAAGCTTGAATAGAACTTTTAGAATAACCTTATGGTGACTATTCTTGGAAGTGCAATATCAATATCAATGTCCATTATTTGGAGGATCCACTGCCCCTGCACTGCAGTCCCTCTCTCTGCCCAGCCGTAGGAATCCAAATTAAATGGGATGATTCAGCAGCTCACGCTTCATACCCAGTGCCAATGCAGGACCGGAGGTGAAGTGGATATCATGAAGAACACACACATCCTATAACACACACTTTCTTTAAGCTTAATTGGAGCTTCTGGGCTTTTCTTAATCAGTGTTTCTCACCTAAAGGCATCATGACTACCCCTTAGGGTATAACACGTATATGCTACCAAGATATGAAGCAGTACTACTAATCTATCCAGCATCAAAAATAAGATGAATATAACAATAAAAAGATGTAGCACAAGAGAGAGTACTTTTACTTTCATTACTTAAAGTTCAATTACCTGATAAAGACCCTCGTTTTTCTACTTCAAATACATATTTTGAGTGCCTCTTCCACCACTGGGTGTTATAAATATGCATTTCCTCTCCCTGCAAAGCATCTGAAAGCCTTGGTTGGTGTATTTCCCAGACCGATAATGCAGGAATCATTTATTTGGCTCGCATTGGAAGCTATAAAATGTTACGAGACATCAATTTGGGGTTTTGCAGAATCATCCCATATGGTCCCGTGCTGTTGTGGACCGCCGTGTGCTTCCTCCCTACACAAGGTGTCGCTACCTGCGTCCTCTAGCAAGGAGCTGATCGGCGGAGTCACATGCAGGAGGGTCAAGGTCTTAGTGTGCTTCAAACTAAATGCTTTTTGACTAGGAAACCATCTCTCCAATAGCAGACTTCATGCACACACTCATAGCTGTGTATAGAAGTGTGAAACCTAACATCTTTAAAGAACCGTCTGAAAGCGTGTTGTTGAGACTCCAGGCACATGCAAAGTAGTCCACAGAGACAGATGTTACTTAGTGCACTTGAAGCATGTAATAAGGCCTTCACACTATCCCCATAATTACAGGAACTAACTAGCATGAGTCAGTTCTGCAACAACAGCAAACAAACAGGTTCTCCTAAGTGGCACGGTGACAGATTCAGGAGGATATGTGGCGGTTATTTATTTTCGTAAACAAACTGTTGGGTTTTCCTGAAGGCAGATAAACACTTTAACCTCACATTTTATCAAGAATTTTGACTAAGAGCAACAGACTTAATGCCAAGATATCCTGTTTACCACATCATCATCATGGCATGCCAATTAAAAACCACTGTAAGGATCCCATTGCCATATATGGTCAAGGAAGCTAGGACAGGTGTCCCATCACCTGTAGTGAACTCTTGTCCAATGTGTGTCACCTGTCATGTTAGTTTCAGACCTCTTACTTCTTGTTGAATCCTCATAAATCATTGCAGGTGTATTTTGAATATATTACAACCCTTTTCTGTCCGGACTGCTGTTAAATTTGCCATATTTTTGATTCATTTTCCTCATAATGAAGTGCAGGGAGCAGAATTTGCTGCCTTCTCATGATGCGTGAACAGGTTGCATCCCATCAGGCTGCAAGGAGACATTTCTGAGGATCATCTGCAAATTTTAGAGTGTTTGTTTATCCTAAAGTATGAGGACTTTATGATAAGATGTTCTTACATGAGGCCCATTAAACCATCACTGGCTTCCCATGAGCAAACTCAACTAATTGCATTTGTTGACCCGCATGAGCACTACTACTGTCAGCAGGTAGAAGCCCCTGCACCACTAACCACCATTAGAGGCATCCTCTACCTTTAGGATTACAGTTTAAAATAAGTGTATATATACGTTGACCGAGGCTCAGTCCACCACCACGATCCCAGATGAGCTAACCCAGATTCAGACCTGCAATAAAGCACACGGTGACTACAACGGAACGTCACGGTGGCGAGACAGCCAGTATTAGTGGGATGTTTTTCCCTGCGGCGGACGGACGGATGGAGGGGGCATCAATTAGCCTCCACCAGGCTCTGACCTTGAAATGGAGCGCCGGAAAAACAGGAAGTCTCCCTGAACCACAGACACCAGCTCCGGGTTGTGTCCTGCATCATTTATTGATTTTTTCATGTCACATTGACACATCTTAGGGCTCTTGCATATTGTATACTGCTTCAAAAAACACATCATGGATTTATTCTACATCATTAAGAGAGGATTAATACTTGAGGATGTTAGAAATAATGCAGGGCGAGAGTCAGAGCAGTTGTTTCCTGCACACCTTCAGCAATATTTCAGCAGCTAGGTCATGGGCCTCTTGCTACACTCTGCAAGTCACAACGTGTCTGCAGGAGACTCTGTGTGACAGCGGAAAGAATGCACCATACGCAAACACACTGATCAAACAGGAAGACACTCTGTAAGAAAAAGAGGATGAGAATCACAGTCCAAGGTGAAGCTCGTGGCCCCCATCACGACATCCTGTTCTGGGACAAAGGGGATACTTTGGTACTCACATTTGGTCGGGATGAAGATGTCGTTTCTCTCCTGTGTCGTCCGAGGGAGGGGAGTCTGCTTTGGGAGGGTGGGCTGCTCTGCGTTGTATTTCAGCGTGACAGAGGCATCAGCGTGAGTCACTCGTGGGGACGACGCGTACGGCCCTCGTGTGGATTTCTCCCCCGTTAAAACGTCAGGACGTCCCGGGGTAATGGCGGTGGTCAGGGAGACAAAGGAGGTAGACGAGTGAGGCATGGACACAGTCAGTCCCAGCGTGGGGGTCACCGATATGATGATCGGGTCCTGTCCGATAGGTTTGGGGTCTAAGTGTGTGGGGGGTTCGTACTCAAAGATCTTATCCACAAAGACCCATTTGAGGCCGGCGGTGCACAGGGCCAAGCTCAGCAGGCAGGCCAGGATGGGAAGGATGCAGATTTTCTCTGAGTGCAGGCAACTGTTAATCCGTTCCATCTCTATGCACACACAGCAGGTCCCCGGCAGGGCCACGACTCCCAAAGCCCCCACACGTTCCCCGCCACCCTCTGCACCCTCCTCCCCACCCTCGCCAGCTGCCTCCGTCTCCTCTGGTTTCTCCTCTGGGACTTGTCCGGTATCAGAGCTGGTGGGGGAGGCCGGTCCAGCAGGGGGAGAGATGTCCTCCATTCCCTCAGTCATGCTTGGCTCTCTGAAGACTACAGAGCATCACACAGTCGGCCCCCGGTCTCCTCGACTATGTTTTCCATCATGAGGCGGCAGGAACGTCTGAAGAGTGAGTAGGAACCTAACAGTCTGGGAGGTAGGTAGACTCACTCATGCTTCCCCACAGGAAATCAGTCTATAAATAGAATTGGCTGCAAAAAAAAAAAAGAGTCCTTAAATGTTCTGCATGGTGTGGGAAGAGAGTCGAGGAGTAGCACTCACTCACCTGAGCGCTGGGAGGCGGTGTGGACGTGACGGGCCGACTGCAGGGGCTGTGGTGCGGAGGACGGGACGGCCAGCCACTGCAGAGGCAGGAGGGACATGCTGTCTGCGCGAGGAGCTCCAAGAAGCTGAAAGGCTGAATCATCAGGGAGCGGCAGGTGCCCTTCCTCTCAGTACAGCTCCAGAAACAGATGAGTAAGGGGAAAGAGAGAGAGAATCATAGAGAGAGAAGAAGGGGAGGGGGGGCTGCAGCAGTACAGGAGGGCAGAGAAGACAGGATACTCCCCCTTTTTTCTTCCTCTCAACCCCTCTGGCCTCCTCCCTCTTCCTGTCTGCAGGCTGCTCCCAATCCCAGCACAAAGCATCCAGCTAAGCAAGTTCCTACTTGATCCAATTAGAGGGCACGTTCGGGCGAATCACAGAGCCGGCAAACTGTTGTAGCCTCCCACCCTCCAGCACCACTCCCCGTTGATTATGCTGATACTGAAGGGTGTGTTTTTTGTCAAGGGGAAGCAGACATATGATCCACCCCGAGAGGATGCAGCCTTTGTGCTCGGCTCTCCTCAAGTATCTGCATTCATTAGAGTAATAACACGGCAGGATGTAAAGATATACTCATGCACAGCACAGGTATAAATAAACCATCACACTTATGACAGCCGAGTTGCATTTACACCTCAGTTTTTCAGACTTTGTTCTACTTTATTTGCATTTGAAGAAATTATCTGATTACAAAATGAACTCTAAGATAGATCAAATAACTTCATAACAGTCGACAAATCAGGAAGATAAGAATGAAATACCACCTCCACTGGTCATTATACATGTAATAATAGTCTATATTTCACCGATTCTTCCCTCAGTTCATCAAAGATATGAACTTGGTTTATATAATAACCGTCAGGATGTAAAGGTATATTCATGCACAGCACAGGTATAATAAACCATCACATTTATGACAGCTAGGTTGCATTTTTATACTTAGTCTCCTGGTTTATTTCATGCATCAACCACCGGACTCAGAGACAGTTTCATCCCACAGGACGTAAGAATATTAAACCCCTGAGCTCTGGAAACTCCATAAGCACTCTTACAATTTATTTATGTAATTACACGGTAGAAAACTGTATTTAGTATCATTTTACGGTGCAATATTTAACTCTACATTCTGTTCTTCTATATCTTATATTAAATGCACATGTATAAGGACTCTTTCTGGACTGGAGGAGCTCGGGACTTTAGCTTCAATTTGCTAGATTCTTCCATTTAAGTGAATTACGTTATGATCTTTTCTCCGATCCCTGTCCTTCTCATGGCTTTCTGTGACTAAAGAACAACTGGAAACATCCCATAGTAATCAAGAAGATTGCTGCTGAACACATAAAGGTGGGAGTAAGGGTTCAATGTGTCCTGATTTTGTTAACAGAAGCAGTAAAATCTGCAAAATGATCTTGATGAATAAAGACACAAATATTCCCTCAATCACTTTATTTTATATCCAATCTGTTAAATAGAAAACTCAGTGGTATTGATCATAAAACTAACATGTCCCTTAATAGCGTGCAAGTGTGACTGAAAGCCCCCAGACCACCAATAAAACTATTAGCTCCCCCAGCCCCCCACCACGCTGGAGTCGGGGATTAAATAAGATGAATACGGTCGCAGAGGTCAGGTGAACACTGACACTGCGCTGACCCCTTCCAATCCCCCGGACAGAGTTAATACCAGTAATGGCATCTGTGGGAGAGCACTTCCTGTCAGTCTGCTGAATTAGAGACCTGTATATTGATTCTTTCACCCTTCATGGGGGGCCAAAGGAAATAGATAAATAAATAAATCAATAGAGGAACAAATACCAAAAATGCAGATTGAAATGTTAAAGTGATGCAGGAAAACAATCTCTCTGTTGGTCAGAAAGGGTTTAATGAGTCCTGAAATATGGAGATGGGGTCAGGTGTCTGGTCAGACGGCAGAGACAGCTTACGGAGAGTAAATAGGGGATGGATGTCCGGTGGGTCTGCCGGGGGACGAGTGGCAGGCAGCAGGCTGACACTGAGACTGAGATTTCTGATCCTTTTTTTTTACTCTCCTTCTTTCTGGAGAGGAAGTAAAGAACTCTGATGTATTTGTTGTTTGAGCTGCAATGTATGACTCAGCAGCTTTTAGACACGAAGACACTATTATTTTCCACTTCTCTCTGATGCAGGAGTTTCACTGGAAAGTGGGCGGGGCCTAATTTTGTCCTGAAGTGACGTTGGTGCCTCGTGCTATATTCTTCTAGAAAAAGCCCTGAATAGGATCAAGATGCAAGTCCACGTGGATGTGTGGTTCTCTCGGGCTCGCAATGGATTATCAGTCTGGGAAAAAAGTATAAATTTGACAAAAAACTCACATAGGTTCCTCACTGCAACATCAGCCAATCGGAGCGTCCCTTGTTTTTGGAAAGAATATAAATGACTTGGGGAAAAATAATACATTTGGAAATATTTAAATGCGTACTTGTGGAAACAAACGAGTGAATGCATTTTTTTGACACTTTTGGGACTCCGTATAATATTTGAGCAGTGCTTTGTTTAAAAGGGATCACTTACCAAGAGTGCTCGAGCCGAGGGAGGTGGTGCTCAATAGTTGGAAAGATTAATGCACCAGAGGAGAGCTTCGTAAAATGGAAGTGTGGAGGTGTGTTCGAACCAAAACAAGGCTAAATCAAACACCTTATTTAAAAGACACCGGGGTGTTTTTCACTGCAGCACAAATTAGAGCTAGTGGAAGATGTTTTACTTGCTGATATTTTCCTTTCATTGGTTGGTGAAAGATTAGTAATCTGATTTGTGTGATATGTTACTTATATCTGATCATTAGACCAGTAGTTCTGTTTACCTATGCATCCAAATCAAACTTCTAGTCCTGAAGTACGGTGGCCCACAGCTGCAAAACACCAAATGTAAATTAAATTAAGGAACTGGTGATTAAGTTCATAGTCATTTAACAGATTACATTTTAACACAACCCACCAAACCCTGGTTAAGTGTTGGTGATCCGACCTACACCATTAGGTTTATGGGCAACCATGAAGGACTGGTCCCACACAGGAGAGCGTCTCTGCTGCAATGGTTTGGAGGCCAAGCTGAAAATCCCATATGTAAAGACATCGTGGGTCTTTATTGGGTCTGTTTCACAGTTCTGTCTTCCCAGATTTGAGCTAATAACTCACTGACAATGTTAAGAGTCCCTATTATGCTCATTTTTAGGTCCATATTTGTATTTAAGGCCTCTCTGGGACATGTCTCCATGCTTTAATGCTCAAAAGGCTCTTTGTTTTTCTCATACTGCCTGTGCTGCAGCGACCAATCAGAGCCCAGTCTGCTCTGATTGATTGGTTAGCTCTGTTGTGATTGGTCAACTGCTTAGAGCCGTCCCGCCCCTTAGCCTGTCACTTACAATGTGTTGATGTGTGCATATTTTTTGATATAGACCTTTGTTATTATTCATACTCACCTTTGAACCGCAACTCTCTCCTTCAGGATCGTCCGATTAAAAGCACCACAGGAGGCGGGAGCCACAGTTCTCACAGACTGATGGTTTATTTTAAACGCACATATTCCCTTTGTCTATCCTATCATTAGTAAAATATAACACATTAGAGGCCGTATCTAGAAAAGAGGGATTATGTAAACATGTCAAACATGTAAATCAACAACAATGCTCATAAAAATTAAAAGTCTGTACCAGACGTTTCTTCAAAAAAGCATAAAAACAGCGAGAGAGGATTCCCAAAGCGAGTCGTGAGGACACAGAGCATCTGGCTGGTGATCCACTTTTGTAACACAGTAGACCCTGCAGTAACACGTGTGTGAGAGCAGCATTGACTCGGCACACTTTAAGCTGACATGATGAAGCAAACAGGTCCTTATTCCCACATCCAGCAGACATAGAGCAACATGAGGATTCATTTGGAGCAAAGTCTCTGTCCATCTGATCGGTAAAAGTCCAACACTCTCTCCAGATTTTGACTCTTTGGTGCGGGACAGGTAGAGTAGTGGTGTTTACAGGTGTGGAAGTGAATCAAAAAGAGCTGCAGGTTGGAATAATCATGAAGGAAATGATCAAAAAAAGGGAGATGTTATCATAAAAATACCTGGATTACGTGTGGAAATAAAAAAAATAATCAATCCAAGAAAAAGGTTTCCGGACGCCTTCTTTAAATCACAACGGTCATTTTCTACCACAGAAACGGACATTACATCTAAGGCTGCTGAGGTTCATCCGGTACATTATTTAGTGGGATAGTAAGCACTGTGTGTGGGTAAGCACTGTGTGTGGGTAAGCACTCCCAATTTCAGAGGTCTCTCATGTCCTTGTCCTCTTGCCTGCCGTGTCTGCGATCACATGAAGAACTGACCCAGCAGGTTGGCCAGGCCCAGCACGATGAGGAAGCTGTGGAAGAGCGCTGAGGGCCAGCGGAGCAGCCCCTGCCTCCTCTGGGAGATCATGTGGACCAATGATGGGAAGACGAACACCAGAGCCAGGCCGCATGTTGCTCCAGAGAACCTGCAGGGGGAGCCAGAGAGCCAGCATCAGCGCCGCGTCGACTAGTGAGGGATACTCAGCGGTGGGAAGTAACTAAGCAATAAAATACTGCAGTTAATCACAATTCCGCTTCAGTAAAATGCTACTTGATGCAACAATATTATCTGAAAATATCCAATGCGTAAATATAATTAAATATACACGCCACAAAAAGTACAAGATTTGCTTCGAAAATGTAGAAAAGTAGAAGTTTAAAAAATGAAAATACTTGGGTAAAGTTTAAGTGCCTCAAATATGAGGATTTTGGACCAAGACAAGACCCAGGAGGGACCCAAGACACTCCTTACTCGTCGCCACCCACCCGTACTTTTGTCAGGGAGTATGAATATGGTTCAGACCTTATGATGGATCCGATATTTGGATAAAACTTGGCCATCAGGACGCCGGCTCCAACGATTAAGATGTTCAGCGCCAGGACGTGGAAGAAGCTGCAGGAAGAAAAAACACAAGATGTGTAAAAAGATTCAGACTTTTGGTTTCATTTCAATCCTCATTCAGAGGTCTCACGCAAGCAGGTTTATGGAAGTCTAATTTGACCCTTTTAGGATTTCTTTGTTGATTTATGCCATTTCTTACTGATATTTGATCCTTAAATACACTTTGACTTCTTTGCATGGATTTTTATGCAGTGTGATCGTTATGATATTATCTGCTGTGACATTAGAGGATGATTTTGATATGTTTATGCATGTTTAGGGTTATTTCTGATGGATTCACTCATGCATTGGGAGCCAGCATAGATAATATATTAAACTTCAATGGAGAATTAAGTAACAGTTTTGCCATTCAGTCAGAATTTCAGATGCTTAAGATACTTTAAGAGCTTTGTCTGCTGAGCTTCCACAGAAATAACAACAGGTGTACTGTGATGTCCTTCAGTGGTACCTGGGGTAATGGTTGCCAAAGATCTGGCCCATCACCTGGACCCGCACCAGGTAGCCCAGCAGGGGGTAGACTGTGATCATCTGGAACAGCAGGAAGGTCCGGGCTACGAACACCATCACATCACTGGTGGGGAAGTTATCCAGGAAGTTCTGCAGAGAAATAAAGAAGCATGGAAATCTAAAACTAGAGTCCAGATTCAAAGGGTTCATCTGATAGAGGGAAGGATGAACCCAGGACTGAATAAAACAAGAATACCAAAAATAAATAAATATACTTAAAATATAAATAAATATTAAATGAAAGAAATAATTAAAATAATTAAAATAAATAAAATATAAAGAAATATTAAATGAAATAATTAATTAATTAATTAAAATAAATAAAATATAAATAAATATTAAATGAAAGAATTAATGAAATAAATTAAAATAAATAAAATATAAATAAATATTAAATAAAATAATTAATTAAATAAATTAAAATGAATAAAATATAAAGAAATATTAAATGAAATTATTAATTTATTAATTTATTAATTAAAAATGAATAGAATATAAAGAAATATTAAAAGAAAGAATTAATTAATTAAATAAATTAAAATAAATTAAATATTCAATGAAAAAAATATTTTAAATATATTAAAAGGAATACAACAAAAATAAAAATAAATATTAAATGAAAACAATAAATAAATAAATGTGTAGAGAAGCTGCAGTCACAGTGAAACCACTGAACAGAAGAGGCAATGTATAAATGAGTAAGTAGGAATTCTCACTGGTTCGATGCAGTCTTTGGAGAGAGGAGGTGAGGGGAAGGCAGCGAAGATCAGCACCCCCACATACAGATACGTGAGCCCGACTAGAATATAGGCCACAGACAGGTCCCGCACCTGAAACAGAAAACACAAATTACCTCAAAACCGACTTCCTGTTTCTGAATTGGACATTAAGGTCTCACACAAGGACTCAAGTGTCAGACAGTGAGACTGAGCGGTGTTTTGTGAAGTCAGCAGAGAAAAAGGTACAACATAATGCTCACATTGTTCTGCTGGTGCTTGTTGCTCTTCATTAACGTGATGATGCAGTTGTGAATGAAGAAGGCCAGCGTGAGGACGCCAGTGAACTGAGGGAAAAGCGTCCTGAACTCTAGAAGAACCGACAGAAGAGAAGAGTTAAACATTTACCTCTGAGGAGCTTCAGTGGGAAAGAGAACATTTTTTATCAAATAGAAATCGACCTCAAAAGGAAAGTGCTTCACGAACCAAAGAAATAACAACGCTACCCGGCCTTATCCAGGTAATAAATACTAACTACGTGATTGGATAAAAGCACTTAAAACAGAAGAAATTAAACACAGGACTGAATAAAACATGGATGATGAAAATAATAAAAATACATAAAATATAAATTAAAATAAATACATCAAATATAATTTAAAATAAATAAATAAAATATAATTAAAATAAATACATAAAATATAAATTAAAATAAATAAATAAATAAAATCGAAATTAAAATAAATACATAAAATATAAATTAAAATAAATACATAAAATATCAATTAAAATAAATACATAAAATATAAATTAAAATAAATACATAAAATATAAATTAAAATAAATAAATAAATAAAATCGAAATTAAAAATAAATACATAAAATATAAATAAATATAAAATGAAAAAATAAGTAATATAAATACAAATAAATAAATACAATTAATAGCAAAATTAAAAAGGTAGATTATGAGGTGGCTATTAAAAGTATGAACGCTCTCTGCCGCCCTCATTTCTTCTTGGAGGCTGTTCCACAATATCAGGCCATAAAAACGCCTCAATGTGGGTCTTTTTTTTAGCTTTATGAATACTAAAAGTACCAGAAGATGTGAGACTTAAGGAAAAAGCCAGGTTTAATATACAATCAAGAGGTTGCATTAATACAACTGATAATATTAAAATGCATCTGGGTCAATTACTCCACCAATTGAACCGGTTTTCAATCCTGGACGTTAACCCCAGATAGAGTTAGTCAGTTTTAAATGAGTTGCTGTGGAGCATTGAGACGTGCAGATGTTTACCTGGCACGTAGAACTGGGTGGAGTCAAACCAGTGGAACTGCAGGTGGAAGCCGAGGCGGACAGCTTTGATGGTGACCAGTGCAATGAGGTAGAGCACTGAGATGGTTCCTGGAAAGCAGAGGACACATTTACTACTGACTTCACCTCAGTGTTGATATTTACATGCATTGCCTTTGATATTGATGAAATCCAAAAGTAAATAAATAAAAACAATAGCCACAGAAAACTGGTATCATAGAATACAGTTACCAGTTAATGACATAAAAACAAAAGTAACAAAAGCATAAAGAATAGATTCAAAGTTACGACCCTGCCGACCCGGAGAGAGACATTCTTGTGGCACACCGGGTGTTAGTTTTTCTCCAAAATGGGAATGTGAAAGCCTTCAGACTCATCGTAAAGCAGCATTTGGATCTCCCAGTTTGCATCTCACACACAGAGGGATCGACCTCTCTTACCCAGGAAGGTGAACCGAGCGAAGAAGGAGGCCGAGCGGAAGCAGAGCAGCGGCAGCAGCAGGATGACGAGGTACAGGGGGATGGTGTTGGTCTTGCTCCACCAGTTCTCAAAAGTGGTGTCAGTAGTGTCATTCCCACTGGTGGTGAGGAACACAGTGCTGACGGTGAAGTTCCCTCCAGGGTCCGTGTTGGGGAAGGGACAGATGACTGGTGAGGACAACAAAGCGTTACCATTTGGACGGTCAGAGTGTTAACGTTGAGGGTTTTTCTACTCGATGGTCAGGGAGGAGCTTGGAGTTTAGTTATAATATAAAGTGTGCAGTCTGGAAAGGAGGGCCCAATGAACACACACATGTTTTATAAAGCTTAATGCACATCTCAAAATGTTCGTAGAGAAGGGAAGAGACTGAAGTTATGTCGTAAGCATAAACAGACGGCATTTCTGGTTCTGGTTTCCACTAAAATGAACAGGAAAAAAGGAGACGATATGATGGTTCAGATGCATCCTTATAGGCTAAGAATTAAATGTTAGTCAGTACTTGATATCCTTCGTCCTTCGAAAGCCGGGAATTTAGGAGCACATTCCTCACATTTTAACTTCTGGTGAAACGATAACCTGCCTTAAAGTTAGGAGTTTTATGGTTTTAGTGACTTACCTTTATCCGAGCCGTTCGTCCCGAACTCTGAATCTGACATGTTGACGTTGTGAGCGTAGTCTGCACACAGGAGAGGAAGCCGATCAAAACAGAGTCTCGTTTTTTGCACATTTTACTGGGAGAAACACTACTCATCAGGCCAGGGGAGAAACAGATAACAGGATTACTCGTATATTATCTTATAGTTACATTAAAACAAGACCTAATTAGATTACTGGTGCACGTTTTAAATTAGGGATAACTTGCAGGATTACAGCGTTACGTACAGATCAATATGTTATAGTTAGGCCTGATTTCTCTTTCTGGAATTCCGTTCTTCTTTGTTTTGGATGTATTTTTCTAAACGCAGATCTTAAACACCTTATTTATTAAACAAAAATACTGCGTTTGCTTTTAATTCACTACTTTTCTGTCGGCTTAGCCTTTAATTTGAGAGTTCTTCTACTAAATATCTTCCCTCTAAGGCTACCTTGTTCTGTTGTGACTTACTGTAGATAAACTGTCCGCTGTTGTAGAGGAAATTGGACATGAGGACCCAGTAGACCACCATGGCTCCTATGAGAGACACCATGGAGAAGACCAAACTGGACCACTGGCCGAACTTTCCAAAGTAGTACCGACAGACGTCCGGGAACTCCCAGTCCGACGTGTCCATGTAGGCTGCACACAGAAGAGGAGGAGCAATTACAGAGGTGTTCTCTTTGGAAAAACAGTAGATTTTAGCGGTCCCAGTTTTGGGCTTTCCATTTAGCCTTTTGGGACCAATTCCAAACCAACCCCTACATCCTCTCCCTCTGTTCCCACTTCCACTTTGTCGGTGCAGTTGTGTGGAGGTCCCGCCATATTTAGTGCCGTTCCAAACCAAGAAGTGGGAAGAAGAACCCTCCAACAGGAAGTCTGCATAAACCTGCTGCACATCCTGACCATGTGCAAGGCTGTTGGTGTCCAGGTCTATTCTGGATAACTGTGCAGGTGTGCATTCGCTCTAAACTGACTTGCTTCTGTACAGACACTGTTAGAAAAACCCTAACTATTAGATTTAAAAACAAGAGCGTGTTTAAAGTAAATTAAACGCCACTATATATTATTTTTCTTACTCTTTCTTTGTAATTGTTTGCTATATAGATGCTGATTCTACTCGAAGGTTACGAAATGTTAGCACAGTTCCTCTTTCTGCCGAAGAGAGGAGGAGGAGCTTCATTCAGCTGAGGTTGGTTTGGAATTGGGCCGTACTTTTCAAGATGAATCAAAGGCAGGTGCGGGTACAAGCATGGGAAAGTCTTAAAGGAATCGAGCTTAAATGTTAATAGCCTTTCCATAATTGCAGAAGTTTAAGACAGTTTTTCATTCAGTTATTTTGATGAACTCTGCATCTCTGGCTGCCTCCTGGTGGATTAAATTATTCCGTATGATGTAGTATTTAGTAGAGCAAACTGACTGTAAAAGTAAGCAATTAGTTCATTACTGTAGGAGGCATGCATGTCAGTTTAGACATATCATGCAATATCATTATTGGACACTTGGTGGCGGTGGTGTGCAGCACACGGGTGTATAAACGGGGTCATAGGTGAACATAAAGGGTAGAGAGAAGACACAGCTCTTACAAAACCCTAATAGGAAATATGTATTGTACAAGTACTTCAATAAACCTCTACCTGTGCAATAGTTGCCATTACATGTGCATCAAAGCCTTATCTATGAGTTCTTCGAGCCTCTCTGCAGAGAAAACATTGCATTATGAATGTGACGTAAGAAAGAAAAAGGCTTCCTGCAGCCTCCAGATCACACAGTCCACTCATAAGACGTGTGATCTGGAGGGTGTGTGCATGACTCGGTCAGTGTGTGCGTGCTGCCGCTGCTCCTGGGAGGTGTGAGAGTCTGGCGAGAACATGCTAAAGGAGCCACTCCTCTGAGGGAACATGACAGCAGCAGACACAGAGCACCTGCCAGAGCTTATTAAACTAATGTCTTCTAAAGAAAGGATGATGCATGTGAGATGCACGCTGGGCATGCTGAGTCCACACTCTGCCAGATAACACATTTATAAAGGACACACATACATTTTAAGCAAAACCCCAGAGTGCATCGTTAATCTGAAGGGATGGAGGACAACACTGAAGCATTCACCTGTCCTACAAACACTACAAACCAAGAGCTTTTTTTCCAAATCTCTCAAACTTTTGGCACACGACACACACCTCTGAGACTTTGTCCAACACACTCATGTCACCCTGAGAAATCTCCCAGTGAATGAGAGAAATCCACAGCGCTTCTCCCTGAAAAAAGATAAGCTATGGAGCAAATACAAATACAATTACTTCACTTGGTGGTCTATACACTGGGGCTGAGACCCTTCTGAGGAGGACCTGGTTTTGGATCCGACCAGGGGACCCTCTACACCATTTCTATATTTTAATGACGAATAGAAGAGCAATCTTTCCTACTTGACTCTTGTGAGGTTGCACTCTTTGCAGGTAAGTCTTTGTTTGCATCCTTTACTCATTTTCTAAACCTCCGAAGGGAAAAGGAATTCCAACTTCTCCTAACACGGCGAAGGGTTTGAAAGCTTGAGGATCTTCCGGTTTAATAGAAGGCCAATTGAGAGCCTTGTTAATTAAGTATTCATCTCCATAAAGATGCTTTATCAATCTTTTTGCTTCTGTTGGCAACTTCACACGAGCTGTCTTGGTTGGCCGACGGTGCATTGCTCCAAAAAGTAAAGCCTGTGTTCAGTTTTCTCTCTGATACCACGCTCAAACGCTCGTATGAAGGACTGATGAAGGTCTGTTGAGGGTAGGAATGTTGAGGCCTTTATGCAAGTGTCTCAAAGGAAAAATAATACTAAAAGAGATAGATTTTAGACTGGCTTACGTATAGCCTTTGGTGATTTGAGGACGATGTAACAGCAGTAGAGCATCAGCAGGCCGGTGAAGATGAGGATGAGGATTCCCAAAGTGAAACCCGCCTAAAAGAGACATCAAATGGTCAATGCATATAGCTCTTATCCAGTCCTTACGACAGTCACCCATTCACATACATTCAGACAGAGGCAGAGGGTTGTGTTTCCCTGTGATTAGAGCACAAAAAGCATGTCATGCTTAGGGAGTATGTGGGGTAAAGAGCATCACCTGCTTTATCCCCCACGGTATGCTGAGTATAGATGTCCCCATCATTGTGTTCCATATAGCAAATCTGCGAGGAGAGAAAAAGGAAGGTCAGAATCGAAGCAGGCAAAGTGTGAAGAGGACATTTAGCTCGGGGTGATTTACTGATCAGCTGACAGGGCTTACATGGTGATGATACTGGGGTTTTTAGAGGAGGAGTCGCTGCCTTTCACCTTGAAAGCTGTCCCCAGTGGGCTGTAGATGTAGATCTCCTCTGTGCCCGGGATCACATGGTCGGGCGGACTCTGGGGAAGAAACACAGGCTTTACAGGAACAGTAACAAGGTGTTTATGTCAGAGAAACTTAGGGAAAACGTAACACATCCTAATTTGTATCCCCTTCCTGCGAACCTGACTCTGAATGTGGAATTTTTCCATTTAAAAGCTTGAATGGAGGATGTTACAACCATCTCATGGTCCACTATAACCACAGAGGGGTAACCACATGGGAAATGAACTTGTTGCATGGTTATTACCTGGGTTACAATCTTTCAATCACCCAAAATCTTCCCTAAAATGTGTGTTAGGCATTTGCCTCACAAATTTGTGGCACAAACGGCTGCATGGATGTCATAAAAACAGATGCTGTGCAATGATGACCTGCAGCATTTCTGCAAACTTCTGATGCAATGATATGTCAACAGGTTCAAATGTTGACATCATGCCAAAGACTTCTATGTATTGTGTGTAGCTACGGGAATTAGCATGCTAACAGGTTAGCCCCTGTCTTGTCACACCACTTGTCCGATATTGAGTCGGTGTAACAGCGAGTCTGACCTCTGAGCCACACGAGAGGTCAGACTGTAGAGCGGCCCTGAAGGCCTGTCAATCATGATGAAGGTACAGAGTCCATGTTATTCTGTGACATCATTCGGGAAAAACAAACAAACAAAAAAAGCCCAAAAAGCAGAATCATTTTTCCTCCCCAATTATTGGACAGGGCTGGGAGCCGAAGCACCGCTGCTGTGACGAAGCGGATTGGGGGGCGGGGCTTAAGGGAAAACACCTGGCGAATGGGCCCCGATTTTTCTGATTGGACTTACCAGCACTCTGTCAGAGGAGCCCGTCAGCCGGCTGTAGTAGTGCACCCGGCTGTTGAGGATGGCCGCCTCAGCGGAGACCCTCTCCTGCGGGACGTCATCCACGATATTCCGGGGCTCCACGTAAAAAGGCCTGAAACACAAAGAGGAAAGTGATGTCACTTGTTCGTGGTATTTAGGGCACCTGGTGTGGGTGGTGGTGTGACAATTGGTTGTGGTTTGTTTATTTGATTCATTAAATATCCTTGAATGTTAAAAACAGTTTGGGTTTTTTATTTATTTATACAATATAGCAGCCACAGCAGCTTCTCCGGATTGGTTAGTTGCTGCTCTGCTGTTTAATATCAGCATGCCGCAGCGGGCTCTGGACGCTTGTAATGGGCATTTTCACAACTTAAAACACTGAACTGCATCTCTAAAATGTGAGTTATACCGAGCACAGGGTTTGATTTTGGACCGTCAGCATGTCTTGACCGCAGCAAAGCGTACACGTGTGTGCGTCCTAATACTTTATGTGCGAGAGAGCTAGTTGGTCCCTGTGAAATACCTAACTGGATTAAAATCCCAATGTGCCAAACACACACACACATTCAACTTCTCAGTATTTGCTCGTCATGCGGGTTCCAGGTCTGACTCCAAGTTGGAAGGACATGTTTATTATCTAACACACACACACACACACACACACACACACACACACACACACACACACCACACGATCTAAAGATAAACTACCCAGCAGTACAACAAGACAGCATGTGGATAAATGCAGTAACGCTTCACTCGATGTAAGGTTGATGAGTTGTAAAAACAAGAATGAGACATTTAAGTTCACTTTTTAAAATGTCAATATATCGTGCCGTTTCTTTAACAGTGACTTCCACATTTAAGGACATAATAACAACAACAAAACAACTAAAATGGAAAGAAAACGTACACAAGACATCAAAAAAATCCCTCTAAAGAAGCAAATACAGTAAATACAAACACACACATAAAGGTGGAGATAAAACCAACACAAATACAAGTCATTTCTGGGATTCCATTCCTAAAAAGCTGCATTTACATTTGTGAGACTTTAAACTCAATCTCACTGTAATCAAAATAACACAAAATCAAATCAAAATACATTTTAAAAAAAGGGAGAAGCTCTACTCCTCTCGTTGTGCCTGTTTAATGACAATAAAGGATTCTATATTTTTGATTTAATGCCATATACAGTGGGGCAAAAAAGTATTTAGTCAGCCACCAATTGTGCAAGTTCTCCCATTTAAAAAGATGAGAGAGGCCTGTCATTTTTATCATAGGTATACCTCAACTATGAGAGACAGAATGAGAAAAAAAATCCAGGAAATCACATTGTAGGATTTTTAAAGAATTTATTTTCAAATGATTGTGGAAAATAAGTATTTGGTCAATAACAAAAGTTCATCTCAATACTTTGTTATATACCCTTTGTTGGCAACGACAGAGGTCAAACGCTTTCTGTAAGTCTTCACAAGGTTTTCACACACTGTTGCTGGTATTTTGGCCCATTCCTCCATGCAGATCTCCTCTAAAGCAGTGATGTTTTGGGGCTGTCGCTGGGCAACACGGACTCCCTCCAAAGATTTTCTATGGGGTTGAGATCTGGAGACTGGCTAGGCCACTCCAGGACCTTGAAATTTTTCTTACGAAGCCACTCCTTCGTTGCCCTGGCGGTGTGTTTGGGATCATTGTCATGCTGAAAGACCCAGCCACGCTTCATCTTCAGTGCCCTTGCTGATGGAAGGAGGTTTTCACTCAAAATCTCACGATACATGGCCCCATTCATTCTTTCCTTTACACGGATCAGTCGTCCTGGTCCCTTTGCAGAAAAACAGCCCCAAAGCATGATGTTTCCACCCCCATGCTTCACAGTAGGTATGGTGTTCTTTGGATGCAACTCTGCATTCTTTCTCCTCCAAACACGATGAGTTGAGTTTTTACCAAAAAGTTCTATTTTGGTTTCATCTGACCATATCACATTCTCCCAATCCTCTTCTGGATCATCCAAATGCCCTCTAGCAAACTTCAGACGGGCCTGGACATGTACTGGCTTAAGCAGGGGGACACGTCTGGAACTGCAGGATTTAAGTCCCTGGCGGCGTAGTGTGTTACTGATGGTAGCCTCTGTTACTTTGGTCCCAGCTCTCTGCAGGTCATTCACTAGGTCCCCCCGTGTGGTTCTGGGATTTTTGCTCACCGTTCTTGTGATCATTTTGACCCCACGGGGTGAGATCTTGCGTGGAGCCCCAGATCGAGGGAGATTAGCAGTGGTCTTGTATGTCTTCCATTTTCTAATAATTGCTCCCACAGTTGATTTCTTCACACCAAGCTGCTTACCTATTGCAGATTCAGTTTTCCCAGCCTGGTGCAGGTCTACAATTTTGTCTCTGGTCTCCTTTGACAGCTCTTTGGTCTTGGCCATAGTGGAGTTTGGAGTATGACTGTTTGAGGTTGTGGACAGGTGTCTTTTATACTGATAACGAGTTCAAAAAGGTGCCATTAATACAGGTAACGAGTGGAGGACAGAGGAGCCTCTTAAAGAAGAAGTTACAGGTCTGTGAGAGCCAGAAATCTTGCTTGTTTGTAGGTGACCAAATACTTATTTTACCGAGGAATTTACCAATTAATTCATTAAAAATCCTACAATGTGATTTCCTGGATTGTTTCCCCCATTCTGTCTCTCATAGTTGAAGTGTACCTATGATAAAAAATTACAGGCCTCTCTCATCTTTTTAAATGGGAGAACTTGCACAATTGGTGGCTGACTAAATACTTTTTTGCCCCACTGTACACCATGCTGCTGCAAACGTGGATTCATCCGCCGCTGAAAGTAGTCCCCGACAAACGTGGGATTTCCTCCTGTTTTATGAACGCTGTTGTAAAGTACACTGAGCCCCTGCTGTAGCCAGTTATAATGGTTTAGTATACACTTACAAAGGGTCGCTTGCTTTAATAAAACATATGCATTTCGTGGGTAATCTCTTAAATCTTCTACATTAGTATTCAGACGTTTGCTTTGGATAATGATTTACCATATTTGGACACAGACGTGCTTTTTTTTGTATGTAAAACTCCTGAATATGATGAAATATAATCCACCGTGTGTGTGTCTGCATTATTCCATCATGCAGGCGCAGTGCCGGTGGGGGTGGGGTGGGGGTGCTATTGATCGGTGTCGTGTTTCAGTGTGATCTACCTCTTGGCCTTGAAGTCCAGGGAGTCCGTGGAGCCTCTCTGGGAGTAGCTCTCTGCCGTCTGCTCGGAGCTCAGCAGAGGCCTGCAGTCGTCCTCCATGATGCCTCAGACTTTCAGCTACAGCCTCCCAACGCTCATCACCTGACTGGGAGGAAGCGGGTTGTAAAATCTAATCAGTAACTGGCACACAGCCGCCGTAAAACATGCAGTGTTTATGTAGACTGCACTAGCGTGAAGTCCAGTTTCTCCTGGTGCACCGTCAGGAGTCCTTACTTTTTATGTTGCTGTACATGGTGCGATCACATGGTTCATGCATGCTTTAAAGGTTATTTTATTTTAAATTCCAACAGATTTATGGCTCTTCTTGTTGAAAGCTCTGCTAAAAATCCATGTCCAGTAAAAAAGTATCACGTATATTTGGGGTGTAGTACTATTCTTCTTTTCTGTGTATTTAACTCCACACATTTGAGACAGAAATCATATTTCTGATGGAGGTAGACGACGTACATTGACCTGAAGGTGGGCAAAGAGACAACATACATCATCAAAACTGCATAAAACTGTCTTTTGTCTGTATTTATTTACAACCGATGAAGGCTAAACCTGTATTTTACATTCTTCCTCGCTTAAAACTGAAGTTATTAAGATGAGTTAATGCTACAAAGAGACGTAAATGTAGTGCCTTGTAATTCCCAGTTAGACTTGCTGTCTGTCAGGCCATGAATAAGGCATTACTATTTCAAAAGACTGGTGAGAAAAATGATAAAACAACAGAAATATGTCAAAGAGTCACTCACAACTTGCATGGATGTTAACTCTGAGCATGAATCCCATTTAATTCACTCAATTACTTTCATTTTGGGGACATGCAGATATATCAATGATTTTCAGTCCGATTTGGAGCCAAAACAAAAACACATCCACTGTTTTAAATAGAGTCATGCTTAAAGATGAATATCCACTGCACAAAACATAAAGCGATATTTTAGGTCATACTGCCCCCTTTAGCCCCCAGGGGTCTAATCTCTGACCTGCAACTCACTGGGAGAGCGACAGATCCTGGAAATCAAAATGTAATTTCCCTCGATTTTATACATTCAGATTTGAAACTGTGACACCTGTGCTCCGGACCCGAGGCAGCATCACTTTGCTTCAGTGAGTAATTGACAGCTCTAAACAGATGATCGGTGAATACAAATATTGGAGCTTCTTTAACCCTGAAGCACACCTTTCCTTTCATCAGGTGTGAAGGTGGTTTATTTCAAGCCTCAGGCAGGAGGACCTCTAGTGGCGCTACAGGTTCTGCAGGTTCACCTCTGAGGGAACAGGAAGGAGCTTTGAGAGACCAAATGGTTCTGATCCAGAGCACAGGACCCTAAACTGAAGCTCGGGTAGTCACAGAGCCACGTCACGGTTTGCTCGTTGCTCTGTGATGTCCCGTCATGTCCTGAACTCACTAAACTGTTCTAGCTGCTCTTATATTTGCCTGTGTCATTAAATCCACATTACTGATGAATATGTATAATCTCACTGTGACAACATTTAGTAAAAGCATCAACGGGACACCAAACGACATGGAGGTATTTGTTAAATCTATGGTTTTGTTTCTTTATACAACTCTTTGGGATTCATGCACTTGTGATGAAGTTTACATTGTGTGCTATTTAAAATGTTAATAGCATTGAGATGTTTATGAAGTGATCATCATAAAGGCTTTACTGTGAGGTTTTGAATGTTATGTTTAAGCTTTTTTCCCACACAACGATCCAATCACGTCTAAACGGGAGGTGTCAGTGTGCAGGTGTAACCCCATCTATAAAAAAAGGTCTTTAATGCATTAAAATGTATAAGTGTTAGACTTTTGATCCTGTAGATACTTCCCAAAGCCTCTCAGAAACAGATCAGAGCCCGACATATGTACACAGTAAGGACTAAACACCAAAAATAATCACAAAAAACTAATAGTTTTTGCTATAAAATAGGGCATTTTTGTAAGGCGCCAATAGTGCCATACAGATAAAGCTATACACCAACTTAAACCCGGCTACCTCAGTGACATGTCAGAAACCACAGTGTGTTATCTGAACCATAGGAAGCATGTGGGAGCTGAGTCATACGCTGACAGGACAAACAGCTCTTCCTGCAGACACGCAGAGATAACATCACGTGACACACAAACACACACACACACACACACACACACACACACACACACACACACACACACACACACACACACACACACACACACACACACACACACACACACACACACACACACACACACACACACACACACAGTTTGTTCAAACACTTTGTCACACTGACCCTGTTTTACACACTATAATACTTTGTGCTAGTGTAGGTAGTACATTATACACAATTTACTATTATTTTTACTCCACTACATGTATGTAATCCCTTTAGTTGCTAGGCAGATTAGGATTAATGATGGTAAATATAATCAGCCCTTAAATCAGACTGTAGTTCACCTGCAGTAAATCCAGCAGCTACCCTGCAGTATACAAAGCCATTCAAACTAGCTGCACCTTTACCAGCTCTGAGAACACTTTAATGATCAATCATTATAAAACATATCAGAGATATTATTCTGAAATGGACCAATCAGACAATGACTACTTTTACTGTCGCTACTTTAAGTACATTTAGAGGAGAGTACTTTCTACTTTCACTGGAGGAACATTTAGAATACTGTTCACTGTGACAGAGTATTCCTACACTCTGGTACTTCTGCTTTACTCAAGTACAAGACCTGAGTACTTCTACTTTACTCAAGAACAAGACATGAGTACTTCTACTTTACTCAAGTACAAGATCTGAGTACTTCTACTTTACTCAAGTACAAGACCTGAGTACTTCTACTTTACTCAAGAACAAGACATGAGTACTTCTACTTTACTCAAGTACAAGATCTGAGTACTTCTACTTTACTCAAGTACAAGATCTGAGTACTTCTACTTTACTCAAGTACAAGATCTGAGTACTTCTACTTTACTCAAGTACAAGATCTGAGTACTTCTACTTTACTCAAGTACAAGACCTGAGTACTTCTACTTTACTCAAGTACAAGATCTGAGTACTTCTACTTTACTCAAGTACAAGATCTGAGTACTTCTACTTTTACTCAAGTACAAGACCTGAGTACTTCTACTTTACTCAAGTACAAGATCTGAGTACTTCTACTTTACTCAAGTACAAGATCTGAGTACTTCTACTTTACTCAAGTACAAGATCTGAGTACTTCTACTTTTACTCAAGTACAAGACCTGAGTACTTCTACTTTTACTTAAGTACAAGACCTGAGTACTTCTACTTTTACTCAAGTACAATATCTGAGTACTTCTACTTTTACTCAAGTATAAAACCTGAGTACTTCTGCATTTACTCAAGACCTGAGTACTTCTACTTTACTCAGATAAGTAAAAGTACTCCTCCCACTTCTGCATGACACTGAGCCTCCAGCGTTTAGCAGGAAATACTTTGAGTAAAATCAAAAAATAGCTGATTATGCAAATTCCTTCTCTTACCGGATGTCGATTTTCTGTTCCTTTCCTTCCCATATAACTCCAGTCAGTGAACGTTACCCAACTTAACCAATTAGAAACACACACACACACACACACACACACACACACACACACACACACACACACACACACACACACACACACACACACACACACACACACACACACACACACACACACACACACAGAGACCAGCTAGGCTAATGACAAGCCTTGCCATGAGACACTAGCTTAGACAGTAGCAGAGTTAGCAGGACAGAAGGACAATGCGTACCAAAGTGTGCAGTGAAGCTCCTATTGTCCTCAGCTCATCTCAGGTGTGCTGTGTCAGCAAATGTCACAGCCTGCAAGTTCTCACCAAAAATACTTTTAAAAAAAAACACCAGACGTCTACACACACACACACACACACACACACACACACACACACACACACACACACACACATACACACACAGTGGATGCTAAAAGACTCCTTCCAGGTAAACACGGCAGACACAGTGTGGAGAGCAGCGCACTGGTTCTGGGTACAGTCCGACTGGTAGTACAATAAGTTAAAAAGAAGTGTACATTCCCCCTGTGAGACGAGCTGAGCGTCTGGTTGTTGTTACTGCTTCTTCTTCTGCTTCTTCTCTTGGTTTTGTGTTTCCTCTTCTTCTGTGGGTTTTACTGAGAACTTGACACTCCGCAGCGCCACGTGCAGAGCGGAATGCGTGCGTGCAACAACACATCTGAGGGAACGTCACTCTTCCTTTGCTGATTACAAAAGTCCTTTCAAAATATTCACAGGTGGGAAGAAGTACTCAGGTCTTGTACTTGAGTAAAAGTACACACACCAAAGAGTACTCTGTCACAGTAAAAGTCCTGCATTCTAAATGTTCTTCCAGTAAAAGTAGAAGTACTCAGGTCTTGTACTTGAGTAAAGTAGAAGTACTCAGATTTGTACTTGAGTAAAGTAGAAGTACTCAGATCTTGTACTTGAGTAAAGTAGAAGTACTCAGATCTTGTACTTGAGTAAAAGTAGAAGTACTCAGATCTTGTACTTGAGTAAAGTAGAAGTACTCAGATCTTGTACTTGAGTAAAAGTAGAAGTATTCAGATCTTGAGTAAAAGTAGAAGTACTCAGATCTTGTACTTGAGTAAAAGTAGAAGTATTCAGATCTTGAGTAAAAGTAGAAGTACTCTGGTATTGTTCTTGAGTAAAAGTAGAAGTACTCAGGTCTTGTTCTTGAGTAAAAGTAGAAGTACTCAGGTCTTGTTCTTGAGTAAAGTAGAAGTACTCAGATCTTGTACTTGAGTAAAGTAGATGTACTCAGATCTTGTACTTGAGTAAAGTAGAAGTACTCAGGTCTTGTACTTGAGTAAAGTAGAAGTACTCAGGTCTTGTACTTGAGTAAAGTAGAAGTACTCAGGTCTTGTACTTGAGTAAAAGTAGAAGTACTCAGATCTTGTACTTGAGTAAAGTAGAAGTACTCAGGTCTTGTACTTGAGTAAAGTAGAAGTACTCAGATCTTGTACTTGAGTAAAGTAGAAGTACTCAGATCTTGTACTTGAGTAAAGTAGAAGTACTCAGATCTTGTACTTGAGTAAAAGTAGAAGTACTCAGATCTTGTACTTGAGTAAAAGTAGAAGTACTCAGGTCTTGTACTTGAGTAAAAGTAGAAGTACTCAGATCTTGTACTTGAGTAAAGTAGAAGTACTCAGATGTTGTACTTGAGTAAAGTAGAAGTACTAAGGTCTTGTACTTGAGTAAAGTAGAAGTACTCAGGTCTTGTACTTGAGTAAAGTAGAAGTACTCAGGTCTTGTACTTGAGTAAAGTAGAAGTACCAGAGTGTAGGAATACTCTGTCACAGTTAAAGTATTCTAAATGTTCCTCCAGTGAAAGTAGAAAGTACTCTCCTCTAAATGTACTTAAAGTAGCGACAGTAAAAGTAGTCATTGTCTGATTGGTCCATTTCAGAATAATATCTCTGATATGTTTTATAATGATTGATCATTAAAGTGTTCTCAGAGCTGGTAAAGGTGCAGCTAGTTTGAATGGCTTTGTATACTGCAGGGTAGCTGCTGGATTTACTGCAGGTGAACTGAAGTCAACAACAAATCACAAAAGTACACAAATCAAAATATGGGAAACACTGACAACCAATTGAGTGTCTTAATTTAGTTCAGGATTTCTATTAGCCCCTTGAAGACTGACCTTAAGTTCCATTATGCACTTTTTCTTATATATTCCATTTCATGTGTGTGTAGTATTTCATATTTTTGGGATAGAAGGGCCTAATTCCAGATCTTAGAGTTGAAAGGCCGGGAATCAAACCAGTTCACTAGGCACCAGTGACCCCATATGGGCCAGCTCTAACCACTGAGCTCCCCTGCAGCCCTAAATTCACATTATTAAGTACGCTGCTGTTCCTAAATTCCTCACAGGAAGTTAAGCCCCATATCAGAGGCTGTTTAGCTTCACTGTCACAGCTGATACTGCTGATCAAAAGCCGGTAGATAAGGAGGTGAACTTCCTGAGTAAACGTACGTCATGTCTGGGGTCTTCATGACCTCCGTGACCCCAGCATTTCTCGAATCCAGTCTAAGGAATTGGGATTTAAAGGTTTCTTTATGACCTTTACTGATTCCTCTTAAAACCCCCCTTATCTCTCTCTCTATATATATTTGTATATTTCTAATTTTAACTCATTTTTATTTTTAGTTCTAATTATTTGTTATGCTTCTTCTTTTTGTATTTCGCTGCTGCAACGAAAAATGTTTCCCAGTTTGGGATTAATAAAGTATCTCTGATTCTGAGTCTGATATCTTTGAGTGACACCTATATTATAATTGATTTAATTGCATTTATTTCATTATTTATATTATTATTATTGTTATTATTATTATTGTTATTATTATTATTATTGTTATTATTATTATTATTATTGTTATTATTATTATTATTATTTATATTATTATTTATATTATTATTTATATTATTATTGTTATTGTTATTATTATTGTTATTATTATTATTATTTATATTATTATTGTTATTATTGTTATTATTATTATTATTATTTATATTATTATTATTATTATTATTATTATATATTATTATTTATATTATTATTATTATTATTATTATTATTATTATTTATATTATTATTATTATTATTATTATTATATATTATTATTTATATTATTATTTATATTATTATTGTTATTGTTATTATTATTATTATTGTTATTATTATTATTATTATTTATATTATTATTTATATTGTTATTGTTATTGTTATTATTGTTATTATTATTATTATTATTATTATCATTCATTTATTTCATTATTGATATTATTATTATTATTATTATTATTATTGTTGTTGTTGTTATTATTATTGTTATTATTATCATTCATTTATTTCAGCTCTCCATCTCTTTTTCTTGGGTGCCCTCTCCTTTACCAATACACAGAAACAGAAAAACTAAATGTATGGTATATCTGTAGCTTACAAATAGTTAAGTGTGTGTGTGTGTGTGTGTGTGTGTGTGTGTGTGTGTGTGTGTGTGTGTGTGTGTGTGTGTGTGTGTGTGTGTGTGTGTGTGTGTGTGTGTGTGTGTGTGTGTGTGTGTGTGTGTAATGTTGCAGCTTCTAAAACAGTATATTTTGAAGTAAAGTGAAACAGACCTTTCCTTTAAAGCAGAATGCAGTAGATGTTTTCAAACCTCAGACAGGAGGACCTCTAGTGGCGCTACAGTGATCTCTACAGGAAACACAAACCGGTTTCAGAGTCCTGCAGGTTCACCTGAGACTGGGCGGGAACAGGAAGGAGCTTCACGTTACCAAATGGCTCTGATCCAGACTAGGAAGGATTCGTTGTGAAATGCTTCCTCACCCACAGAGACGCTTCCTAATGTAGAGAAACTGCTCCTCCATTCAGGTTCCTCTGGATTTCACTGTGTTCTAGTATGGTGACCTTTGTCATGATCCAAGCCCTTTCTACAGAATAAAAAATGTCTGTTTTGCTCGCTTTCTTTATTGTAGAAATGGACAAAAGCGTATTTCATTTAAATGTTAACAAATAAAGTTATATGCATTGCCCCTTTGAATCAGCAGGTAAAACTAAGTGTCTTTAAAATGATTTGGTCATTGCAGTTCCATCGTTGCTCCCTATTTTAGTCGAGCACAGCACCATGAATGTGTTTTTAAATGGACTTAGCTGTGATGGTACGGCAACCAATGGTACATTTTGTTCTCACAGCTGTAGCGCGTTAGCATCGCTCAATTAAAGAGAGGCTGCGTTTCACTTTTGCTTCACAACGATTACTTTAGTGGTGCTTACAGGATGATTTCACATTAAATGACCCACTATTCTTACAGCTGTGGTCTTAAGGACCTCACTGAGTGGAGTAGGCCTTTATTTGCAATGCAGATTTCAACATGATCATGTGGGAAATGTGTGAATAAATAGGTATAACATTTGGCAGCTTCAGTTTCCTATCTTTCCTGTCGGATTGAGACACAATTACTGAAGTTACATCAGGCAAAATGGGCTACATGTGGTCATAAGCGGACATGTCTCCTTGTGAAATACGCTACAGGAGCTACCAGACTTGTGAATCACTCTCTCAGACATTGTCTATACTGTATATACTTTGTGACAATAAAACATCCTTAATCTTGAACTTGTTGTTTTTCATTTTTGTAATGAAACCATTGGTGGTCATCTGTGTGGATTTAGTAACTTCCCTATGTCACTTTGCAAAGGTGGCAGGAGTGAAGCTTCCCTGGGCACAGTGTGTCTGCTGCTTCAGCACCACGGACAGCGCCATGCGTGTAATACAAATACACATCACGTTATTCAAACACATCTTTATCAACTCTGGGAAGCTTCTGGAACAAGCTGCAACATGGCAGGGGGAGTAGAGAGGATTGTCAGGAGCTAATCTGATCATGTGGGGCCCCTGTGATGCTCCATACGGCCCGCCAGAAAAGGTTTTAAAAGGGCCCTATTGCAGTATGTGAGTTATACAGGTTTTTGTGCATGTAAGTGGTCTGCTAGGGCTAAACGTGTCTCTCCCACACTCTACTCCTGCGGACACATAGTGACATCACTGTGTAACAAGTGCAATTATATTTGCTATTGCTCCAGCACATTATAATATAGCATGCTCATATTAGCATACCAGGCAGAGTGAGTTTGATGTGAGTGAGCTAAGAAGAAAATTAAAGGCAGACATAGGGGCACACTGTCCAAGGCCTCTCATATGGGGGAATGGGGCCCGGCACCACGCCTCAAATTACCGGAAATTACACAAACCTCAGGCAGCTACGAATTGACACTTAGCAGGATAATCTCAACATTAACAACCCTTGCAATTGCCAGAAAGTAAAAAGCTAGTCCAAGGCTACACAAAACCATATCAGGATTGCATGACTCACTTCACCACCACTAAGCTAAAGCCACGCTTGGGTTCAGCGTGAACACGTCTAGTTCCCTTATTTACCTAAATGAACAGAATGTTACAAGCTTGTGTTAGCAACAGACCTTGTTAAGGGTTTCTAACCAAAAATACATAGAAAAATCATTCATTTTGAAAGAGGGCTAAAATGCTAACTCCTTCCCAGGTTTGAGGACTCATTCCCAGTAAGGTGGTGCTCCCCGTTAAAGGCTGAATATTCCCAAGGCGTTTATTTCCCAGCTGACACTTCTATATCAGTCTAAATGTGAAGTAATTGAGCTTCAGACTTTGATATGTCCTTATATAATTGTCTGACATGGAAAGGAGAGTCTTAGTCACCTGAAGCATTTAGTATTCAGCATTTCATTATGATATTTTAAGTCATACAATCATGATGCAAAAAAACGAGTTGATCTCAACACGGCTGAATTGTGTGTCAATCAGTCCGATACTGGAAGACAGAATGTGTGTTATGATGCCTCTTTTCCTCATGAATCGATATTCCTGGTTAGAGTTTGTGCGGATGAGCTTGATGCAGCTTAAGTGTGTCTGCTTTGAAAAGCTACGGGCTCCACAGCCACTGTGCAAATCGTGTCTCTTTAACTGAGGTATTCTCAGGACGGGGAGGGGGGGTGGATGGGTTCATCGGGTTCATGTAGTATTGGACGCCTCCTCCCATTTCAGGTTGGCTGCTTCCCTGGCTCCCTCGGTAAAGGGGTGTCTGTGAGGCATGTAGGTGATGGAAAATGGCTTGGGAGTTTGCAGAGGGAGCCGCTAAACAGTCATCTTGACCTTTTTTTTCGGGACACAGAGCTCGATCAGCTGGTTGACTCCACACTAGCTGCCATTTTTAGGTCATTCGAGGCATCTCGCTAACTTGTGTGTGTAGCTGCAGCCAGCTGTATGAATAAGCCTGCTTTATTCATCTGTTAGTCGCCCACTGGGATGCTGTCTCGTGGTGGAATATAAATCATGATGGCTGATGGATGTTGCAGAGGGATGGAAAGAGGCAGGGGTAAGATTGCATCAGATTCTTTACCGAGACCAACATATCCTCAGCAATATGTCCAGAGCGGATCCCAGCAGCAGCAGCAGCAGCAGCAGCAGCAGCAGCAGCAGCAGCAGCAGCAGCAGCAGCAGCAGCAGGGCAATGACATCCAGGAGTTAGCCTCCAAACGAGTCGACATCCAGAAGAAACGCTTCTATCTGGATGTGAAGCAGAGTGTGCGCGGGCGCTTCCTCAAAATCGCCGAGGTGTGGATCGGCAGAGGCCGGCATGACAACATCAGGAAGAGCAAGCTGACACTGTCCATGTCCATGGCCCCGGCTCTGCGCTACTGCCTGGGGGACTTCATAGATTATTACGCACGGATCGGACTGCGGGGGGGCCTCGCGCCACCGCAGCTCGATGAGCACAGCAACAATGGCCAGGGCCGCGCGCATGACTCCCGCAGAAGAGTGCAGTCTGAGCCGCACGCGGCGCTGTCCCCCGGCGGCTCCGCGGGCTCAGACGAACATGCCCATCGCGTGCTCAAAAGCGAGTTCATCGAGAGGGACAACAGAAAGTATTTCCTGGACCTCAAGGAGAACCAGCGAGGGCGCTTCCTCCGCATACGGCAGACTGTCAGCAAAGGACATGGCACCATGGGCTACTACGGTCAGGGCATCGAGCAGACCATCGTGCTGCCCGCGCAGGGGCTCATCGAGTTCCGGGACGCGCTGTCACAGCTCATCGAGGACTATGGAGACAGCGACGACCGAGCCGCCTCCAGAAACCAAGACGACGACCCCGAACTCCCCGAGGCTGCGTCCTTCAGGGTGGACAACAAGAGGTTTTACTTTGACGTCGGTTCCAACCGGTATGGTATCTTTTTAAAAATCAGTGAGGTGCGGCAGCCGTACAGAAACACCATCACTGTCCCCCTTAAAGCCTGGGCCAGGTTTGGAGAGAATTTCGTCCGGTACGAGGAGGAGATGCGACGAATTTTCTCGTGCAACAAAGAGAAGAGGATAGACGCCCGGCAGGACAGTGAGGAGCAGGAGGACTGACCTTGGCAGTAGGCTGTATCTTTTGCATGTATTCTAGGGATTCTGTTCATGAAATGACCCTAAATACTCTCCTTATGTGTCCCCTAATAGCCTATAACGCAGTGTCCCATGTTGGCTCATCTACCAAGGGCTGGTAAACTACTAACTGTAACCTGCCAAGAACTTCACATCCCATCTGTTGCAGTGAAAACTGTTGGTTTTCTAATATCTTCATTGCTCGGTGCTGTTAAGTGCACCAGGGGCACACCAAACCTATCCGGGGCCCTGAGCAGAATTTTTAAATCACCCCCACCCCTCCCCTATAAACTTGAAGAGTGTACAGTGACATTGATAGGTGATGCTAGTGTTATTAGGAATGTGGTGCCTGCTAAACCACTTTCACATTTTAGCTCCCAAAGCGTATGATGCGGTGATGACAGTATTTTATTGGTCGGCCCAGAAGTCAGCATCCAGAATGACCCTAAATACTCTCCTTAGGTGTCCCCTAATAGCCTATAATGCAGTGTCCCGTGTTATCTCATCTACCAAGGGCTGGTACACTACTAACCCTGCCAAATGATAGCCCGATGATCATCTGTTGCAGTGAAAAATATCAACTATTGGTTTTTCCAGTGCACTTTAGCCAGGGGCACACCAAACCTGTTCGCGGCCCTGGGCAGAATTTTTGAAATCCCCCCCCCCCCCCCCCCCCTATAAACTTGAAGAGTGTACAGTAGTTATAAGTGACATTGATAGGTGATGCTAGTGTTATTAGGAATGTGGTGCCTGCTAAACCACTTTAATATTTTAGCTCCCAAAGCGTATGAAGAGGTGATGACGGTATTTTCCAATTTGGCATAGGCTACAGTAGTATTGCCGACAATTAGATATATCCGGGTAACACAAGTTTATGATAGTTACACGTTTTGTTCAGGAGGATAATCTCCACACTTTATGTGATAAAGGAACTGTACCACGGTCACATGGCTGGGCAGAAGCTGAGCTAAAGTTGGGCATTTATTCATCTTTTAGCCGTTAGTTAGCACCGGTGCGTTTACTGACGTAGTTTCCATTGTAAAACAAAACGTGTAATTCTCCTCAGCTCGTGTCAAACCCCAGAACTTATTTCAGGCATCCAACCCAAAAACAAGTTTTTAAAAAACACATTGATTTTGAGTCGAGGTGTAACTGGAAGTGGTAAAAATGCTGACTCACTTCCGGGTTTGCGGACTCATTCCTGCACCTTAATCAGTTTTACGATGCCGAAGGTAAAAGAAGAAGAACTTATATATCGTTGATAGACTTATTATGCATTCCGTATAGATCGTGCAATGAGAAAAAAAACTACATTTATTGATTTAATTTCATCAAAAAATAACAGAAGACCTCACATGTGGGATTTGCTTGTTTGCAGCGCCCCCTGCTGACCTCTCAGTATCATGAAGGAACTTACTGTTAGTGCAATAGAGAATGATGATGTGACATGCCTCACACTGCTGGTGTGTGTTGCCAGTGGAATGGTTATTTCCTACACTGGTTTGTCGTTCATCAGAGGAATGACCATTGCCACATTTTGAATAATACTGCAAAACACACACCATGATTCACGTTTTCCCGCAGTGCATTCGGCACCAGAGCGATCTGCAGTGTGTCAGATGTAGCATAGTGCTGATTCGCTGCTTACCTCGGCAGCATAGAGGTGAGGGGAGAAAGGAAAGTCCAGAGGAGAGGCAGGACACTCTGTGGTGGGCTGGTTTCTGCTGTGTGTGTTTTATCTTCCACTTCCTGTGATAGCACACTGACACAGCCCTCAGTGGAGAAGCACCGATCAGTTTACAGTTGTTCACCAAGTTGGCAAAACAAGAATCCCAAATGTATTAGCGAGTGCAATATATCTCCTTTATGATAAATCTATCCAACGCAGGCACTTAGTCCACTAACGTACGACCATGTTTGTAATATAAAACATTGTGTTTCGGTACCTGCATTGAACTTTTAAACACTTGAAAAGAAATGACGTGTGGCATTTAAAGATCACCAAAAGAATATATAATGTATATTTGAAAAGACATCTCTTCTCCCCATCGGGTTGAAGAGGAAAAGAGAAAAAGAGACGGTGACTGCTGCCTGAAAAGCGTATGTAGATGTCGTTGTTCTTGAGGATAAGTGTGGTGTTAAATGATTTACAGTATACTATATGGCTCAGATTCACACACTTGAAGGAAAGGTATTGTACATGTGTTCTGCTGAGCACGCAGGTCTTCAGCAGTCTACACAATCATGAAGAAAAACCAACCAGACTGTTAAATGTGAGTGTGTGTGTGTGTGTGTGTGTGTGTGTGTGTGTGTGTGTGTGTGTGTGTGTGTGTGTGTGTGTGTGTGTTCTATTGTAGACGAGGTGTTAAACTAAAAGCAAACTTGAGAAAACGTAGTGATATTTTTACATTTATTCACCTTTTTGTCACCAATTATCTTCTCTTCCTCCCCTAGGAGTTGTCCATCAAAGAGGAATCTCCTTCTCATATGGGTTCTTTAAAGGACTGCTTTTGCGGCACTAGGATGTCAATTTGTCTGCATTTAGAGAATAATACTGAAGAGGCATAGTGCCACGTGAGAATTTGTCGGGATTTTTTAGATTCAAATCTGTATTTCTGACTTTAAAATTCAGATTTTAATCAAAAAAATGTTGAAAAAGAATCACTTTGGGTCAGATCTCAAAAATTGATTTTCCCTTTTGGCCCTCATCCTCTTCCGTAGAATAACCTCAAAGGTCTTCAGAAATGTCTTTTTTTCTATCCCTTTAATCATCCTCGAGTCCTGAGATTAATCCCCGGGTAGTGAACCATTGACAGTCCAAGGACAGCTTGTAAAGTGATGCCTTTAAAACTGTTGTGAATACTTGAATCATTTTCTGTTGTTAATATGAAGTAGTGGGACAGCTCAGATCTGCAGACGTGGTACCCTCAGTGGTCTTTGGGTCAGAAAGGGCTCCTCTCAAACAGGCCTTGTACCACCAACGTGCTTCTTTCTGCAGAACCGTGTATTTTACCTTTCCCACCTCGCGACTGATGAGGAGGACATGGAGTCGAGGCGTCCATGTCTCACTCCTGTCCCTAAAAGTGCTGCTTCCCCATTAGAGCTTGAATGGCAGGCGCTGTACATTGAGCTGTGTGTGTGTGTATACTGTGTGTGACCTGCATGGAAGACAGAGGACCTGATTCAGACTGGATTTAAAGGAAGAAATGTCTCTTAAAGTCAACAATTACTCACTTCTATCCTTGATTTCCAGAAGAAAACTTCTCAAAAGTCAAAAAGTATATTTAAAGGTCCAACTACAAACTCTCACACAACTCCGCCTTTCAGAACAAAGTGACATCCCTATGAAACTTTGCACTTCTATTGGCTGGCGCTCCAACACCTTGTACGTGATAGGCTAAGGGGCGGGACATCTGTAAGCGGTTGACCAATCACAACTGAAAATGAGCAAATAGGGTCCCTTTAAAGCATTAGACAGTGTTTAATGACAAAGAAGAGTTCCATACACACCTGCATCATGTTACACACACACACACACACACACACACACACACACACACACACACGTCTGAGTCAGGCCCTCTGTCTCGGTGTCACTCTGCAGGACGCACTGCTGTCGACTCCAGGTAAAAGGAGAGGAGTCGTGAGGACCGGTAGAGGTGTATTCAGAGAAAATAAAAGCTGTTTGGTACAGTGTAGATGTTTGTGCTGGTGTGATGCCTTTAGGTGCATGAGAAGCACAGGACTAGTTGGGCTTGGTGTGTTTGTGTACTGTCTGGTGTAGGGCATGAACCTCCATGATTCAGTGAGTTGTTTTATTTTCATATGAATGGCAAGAGTTATATATAGCACTGTAGGAAGTATAAAGCACAATTTATTTTAGAAAATGACGTGGAGTTAGAATATATATTCGATGCTTTACATGGATTTGATTCAGTGTGATGGTTTTGAGATGTAATGTCGCCCCGGCCAAGATATATAAAGATAAAGACGTGATATTTCTTCTGCTGAAAGATATAATGTCCTCCATCTTTTGTATTCGAATAATTTCTCCAAAAAAAAGCACTTTAAATAAAAGCTGCACTTTTGTTCTGCTGCTCTCTAATCAGTCGACGGAGAGAGGGACCATTTCTATCCACGCCTTCGGTGTAAAGAGACAATCATGGATCCCTGAATCTGATGCAGTTAAACAAAACTCCCATCATGCTGTGTGTCCATTTCTGACAGACAACAGGCAGATAATACAATTAAACCATTACAGCCAGACACTGAAGTCTCTTTGTGAAATGAGCACAACGTCTGTGGACTCGCTGAGGGGGGATGAGCATCATTTGGCACAAACTAAGGCTGTTGTCAATTCAGGCTCAGAATACTTCAAATATTCATGTGTAATTGAGTCTTAAATCCACAGATTATAAGCGATGTTTTGGATCTCCAATGGGAATCATTCATAATGCAGCGGTGGAAAGATACTAAGTACACTTACTTTTCCATCCAATCCTACTGTATACGTCCACTTTCAGAGGAAGATAACACACCTTTGGCTCCTCTGGAACACTGACAGTGACTCATTTATAAACACACTTGATTTATTGATATGATGCAGCACCGCACTACCAATCAACCAAGTCTCTAACACTGGCTCCTAATTGACAAAACTACGATACTAAAATGAACTCGTTTCTGATCAATTTGAATACATATTACTGTGGACAGAGTCATTCGGCATCACGAGGACTTTATAGTACCGTTAGATAGCAAATACTTCATGTACTTTTACTTAGTTCCCATTTTGAATCAGGGACATGGAGTATTTTTAGACTTAAGGATCTGAGTACTTCGGATAAAATGTCCATCTGATCCATCCTAACCAATGCGTCGTTGCTGCTAGTACTAAATATGGAGCATTACAGCATGCTCGGCTCTCTGAGGATTGGTTTCAATTCGACATCATAAAATATTTACGCAGAAATGTCGTTTTTTATTTGAAGAATTAATTGATTTGAGTGAATTAGGAGCTCTGATTCCATTGACTTCTGTTCTTTCACTACCAGAAGCATTATATGATGAATGCTCTTCTAACTATGTGACTGCTCACTGTTAGCAGATTGGTTTTAAACGTTGTGCTCATTTCACAACCTTTCACGAGACCGAGATGAACGAGTTTAGGTTTAGGATAAGATTGAAAAAGACCCCGGCTCTAACGAGTGATTCGGTAGTGTTTGCTTTCTGTTGTTTTCTGTATATTTAAGACGTTGCTGGGATGCAGTGGTGTAAAAAGCTGTCATAGAGCAGAGCAAACACAATCCAGAGTGAGCTTTAGATTACTTGACTGACTTAAAGAATTAACATAATAACTTCTACTTAATAAAAATGAACAAATAAATAGAAATATACATAGAAAGATTTAAAAAAGAAGACGCAAATGCTTTGTCTGTATTCATAACAGTGTGTTTGCATAATAAAAAGTGGGTATTTCATGATATTTGTTATGCTTTTTGTTCCCCTTAAAGAGGCAGAGGGCTGCTTAGCTTTACTAAACCACCACATCCTGTATCCTTTATTTTACTGCTGATGGATTCATCTCCACATCTGTTGTAGCTCAACTCTGACCCAGGGGACAAACGATAAGATGATGATGAAGCGGATTTAGGAAACTTCCTGTTTTAAATGGTTAGCATTTTAGCTGAAGCTGTGTAATCTGTGAGCGTCGTGCAGCGAGACACTCTACAGAAACGTGTCATAGAGAGAAGAACACGAGGGGAACAATGGCGTAATAACATCCACTACACACTTTACTCAATAAAACATGTAATAATGTCAGTCATTTTCTTACAAACTGAACCCGGAGCATCCTATCCACCACAGTTGACTTCCTGCTCCAGATTTAACCCACTTTTATCTCTTAAGTGGTTTTAGGTCACCTGGACTATAATGAGTGTGAAATAACACGGTGCTTTCCATGAATCTTCCCGGTTATTCAGAAGCGATGGAGCTGTGAAATAAAGAACGGGTTTGCATGGAATAATGACGACCAAGGGATCAATTTGAAACGTGTGATATTTTCGATCATGTGAAGAGCGCTTCCTGTGTGTTCTTTAAAGGTGGCAGAAACATTGGAAAGGGGGGGGCAGCAGCTGTGCTCAGGTGGGCCAGAGGGAACATCAAGTCAAATCATTTGTGTGATCGGCTCTTAACTCCTCTGCTTTTCCTAGATAAAAAGAAAAGGCAAGGTGTGTTTTTTTGGAGCTTTAAACCAGCAGGTATCCACCCTCAGGAGTCTGAAAGGACTCGTACCCTGAGCACAGCTGCTCCCCCCTTCACATGTAGGAAACCAAGAAGAGTGTGTGTTAAAGAGGTGAATACCATGGATACAAACTGTTCTATCGCCCGTTAGGTGTTGTTGTCAGCGGCTGGTGAACGCAGCGCTGCAGCAGGGTGTTGGACTGTGGACTGTTCACAGAGACCCAAAGCTCCACCTCTGACGCCTTAAAAGCCCCTTCAGACGCCGACTGTGTCTCTGCTCGCATCGACTCATCTGTTTTAGCAAATAAGAAAAGAAGAAGTCCACCGGTGTTATTATACTACGATCATTTTACACCGTCAGAGTAAAGAGGAAGTGTGTGTGTGTGTGTGTGTGTGTGTGTGTGTGTGTGTGTGTGTGTGTGTGTGTGTGTGTGTGTGTGTGTGTGTGTGTTCACACTGAAGATGTTCTGCTGTTCGTTTTGCCTTCAGAGTTTTCGCAGTGGGGAGTTTAAAGATGTAGATGTTTCAGTCGAAAAAGAACCGAAGTGAGTAATGAAATGTGAACCGGTGTATATTTAGATGTAACGTTATGGTGTGTCCTATAGTCCTGTAGAGTAAGACTTTAAAAAACAAGGACGTTTTGTACTCCGGCACTTTCTTTAATGTGTACTGTATTAGTTCATCATGTAAAAGTACTGTATGAATATTCATTACTTGCCTTGTAATGTTTAAAAAACAAAGCTACGTTTAGAAATGATAACCGACGTTTTTAGAGTGTATGCATGCCAATGGTTGGGTCCCAGTGTCATAGGAAAAGTATATGAAAAAAATGGTGCTATGTTACATTATATAAAGGTGCTTTATGGACCCCAGCTGAATGCATGCAAAGAGGAACTCTCAAAAGAAGAACACAATTGATGTCCGACTCAAACAAGTGCTGCCTCTCAGAGCTGTCTGGAATTGTTCGAATGCCCCTCCGAACCTGAGGCGACGGGGTTTCCCTCCGTCCCTCAGACAAAGGGCGCTTTAAGTAGAGCATACACTCAACCATGGAGGTTGTGTTCCCAGAATGTCCCGATGAAGACTAGGACTGAAAGGCATTGTGGGTGGCAGACCCGATCACAAACGCTAAAGTCTAACTGTAAACGTCATCAGCGGCCGCCAGGAGAACGATCACTATCTGATGTACCTCCGTCGTGAGGGGGTGAGGGGGGATGGGGATGGGGATGGGGGGGTCTATTTACAGTTGTACTGCCTTTGTGACACCGGTCCAATCGATCTATAGACAATCTAATGACATCATTTTGTACTCTTCATACTTGAGATGTGTATGTGTTTGAATATGTTTTCATGTAGCAGACTTATAGGACAGCAGACATCGATAGAACAGATGTCTGGAAAACGTTGCTGATTGTTGCTGGAAAAGAAAAAGTGTATGTTTATCGGTTGTACTGACCATCGTTCTTTTTTATGTTGTTCATTAAATGTTTTACAGGATCATCAAAGCTTTCGTCTGTTTTTCTTTTAGAGATTTAAAGTGACAGTCCTATTGGCTAGCACTCAAACACATTGATAGTCTAAGGGGCGGGACATCGTCAGAGCAGACTGGGCTCTGGTTTCAGACAGAGGGTGAAAAGCACAGGTAGTATGAGAAACACAAAGAGCTTTCTGAACATTAAAGCATGGAGACATGTCCCAGGAGAGACACTACATACTGATAGGAACCTGAAGATGTGTGTAGACACTGGTGGTGATGCTGGAGATCTGGAGTTGATGAGGAGGTGGGATGACAGCAGCTTAAACACCTGAAATCACAGCTGGCTGCAGGAGAGCGGAGAACAATTTAAAAGCTTGAACGCAGCACGATGATTGGCTGTTGGAGATTGAGCTTCCTGCTTGAACTTGCACTGAGCTTCATTCTTTTACATATAGAAACACATAGTATAAGATGCAGTATGGCCGCACATTAAAAACCGACAATGTTAGAATGCTCCTGCATGTAGTAAAGTATTTAACTAATAATCAAAGTAATAAATAATACAAAATAATCACATCTATACTCAGTATCTCTGGAGTCAGAGAGACATCTGTTGCATGCTCTTTCTTTTCCTTTCATGGGACAATGACTTGAGCACACACTAATGCCAGCAACACATTATTTAAAACATTTATTTCATATTTCATAATGACCATCATTTACAGCATTCACCGTGGAGAAATGCTTGACCTCTCTGACAGCTGACAAATGAACCACACAAAATGCTGGATTTTACAGCATGACACTTCATCTTTCCCATGGATGTTTTAAACTTATTTATAGCTTATTTTTTTTCAGTCTTCAGTTAGATTTTCTGTTCCTGTTGTCAGGCAGTTCACCCGTGGCTCAAAGCCGTGTGCACTAAGCTAGAAAGTGTTAACGATGACAGGATATTCAACATGTTTAAACGCTGGATGATAAGGAAGAGCGTTCTGACAGACTGCGGACAGAGAGGGGGAGACACTGATATCATGACAAATACATTGCATACATAACTAAAGCAGAAGCAGGACGTCATGTGACCTAAAACTGTACATCACACAGATATGCGTTACACCCTACATTTGCTTTTTTCAGTTTTCAAAGGCAGTTACATTTGCCATTAAACATGCACTTGCAGCATGTTCATGTCAGTGTGATTACTCGCTTACATTCATATGCAGTGTGTAAATACAGAGCTGCTCAATGACGCTTCAAAAGAAAATGCCTGGGTAATTCATTGTAACATCCCACCAAAACGGGGCGCTGCAGCACACAGTAACAAAAAGGCACCTGGTGTGGTGTGACACACTTTCACAGTGTCATTTGAGGAGACATTTTGAAACCTATTTACGGTCTGTTTTTTTAAAGATATTTTTGGGGGCTTTTTTGCCTTTAATCGGATAGGACAGTGGAGAGTGACAGGAAAGTGGGAGAGAGAGCCGGGACGGGATCCGGAAAGGACCACGGGTCGGGAATCGAATCCGGGTCGCCGGCGTACGGTGCAGGTGCCCCAGCCAGTTGCGTCACGGCCGGGGCCATTTACTGTCAGTTTTGGACATTATTTTATGCTTCATTAGTCATTATCCATGTGAGTGCAACGCGAGCAAACTACTACTGCTACAACCATCCTGAAATATGTATACTTGGTTAAACGTATAAGAAACACTGGTTCATTTTTTTAATGCCTCAAAGAAAATGTTGACACTTAAACTTCACACTAAAGGTGATGAGTTCAAGCAAGATATTCTGGATGCTCCAGATGCAAAGGAAACTCCACAAAAAAGATAAACGTTTTAAAAAGTAGCATGGAAATGTATGTGTGGTCTCACTCACTGCCACAAGGGGGAGATAAAAGTCCTGCTTTCCAGCTTTAACAAAGGCACAGAACCTTTAATATGGACCACACGTCTGAGTCCTGGGTGTATAAAAAGAGGCAGGGCCCCGCTCATTTGGCTCAACTCTCAAAAACTAAAATACCAAGATCTTCCACCGATCTTCCGGCAGTCTCCCAGGGTCCAGAGAGCATGCACACATGCGTTTCCCCTAAGACCCGCCTCCCAACTTTTGTCAAGTCCGTTGTTGGCTCAGTGAAATGAACAGGGACGGGAAATAATTCTGCAAACAACTTTCAGCTGTTCCTGATTTAAATAGGAGCTCTTCAGACCATCAAATCATCTTAGTGAAAATGATTCACCGATTAACAGATCAGTGGGAAAGTTATTTGGGGGCCCAAAGGCATCACGTGACGTGGCTGCAACACCATTGTTCGGTCACTAAGAATGTCAGCTTCAGTGCACCGCTCACTTCCTGGGGGCTTGTTTTGGGTTTGCCTGTGTTCTCACTGTGGCCTGTAACCCCCCCGCTGAGACATGTAGCTGGAGCAGCCTCCTGCCGACTGGCCCTCTGGAGGGGTCGCCTGCTCACTCTCCTCTTCCAGGGGACAGAAGTCCAGAGGCTCCACCCCCTCCTCCTGCTCCATCTCCAGCAGGTCAGCAGTTTGGTTGAATCGCTGAGACTGCCTGCTGCCCTCCTGAAGCATCACGTCAGGGTTCTCCTCACAGTCTAGTAGAGGCTGCGTGGACTCGGAGCGGGAAAACACCGCCTGCTGGGGGTGGGGGTTGGGGGTCTGGCCCTTGTAACCGTTGGAGGCCACCACGGAGGAGTATTGCACGGTGCTGGCTGTGGTGTCGGCCATGTCGCTGCCCTCGTCACTGTCAGACACGCTCTGGCGAGGGGAGGACATGCAGGAGGAGCCTCCGATGCCGCTGCTGTGCTCCTCGGACAGATACTTGTCCTTCTTCAGAGGCAGGCAGGCCTTGTCCTCCTCAAACACACTCTTTCCATCACACACATCCACGTCCAGCACACTGATGCCAGACAGACAGTTCTCCTTCGTTGTCTCTGCCTGTAGAGGACAAGGTGGAGAGAACATTATAAATCAGACTAAAATGTTAAAGCTTAAAATGTCCCCCCCCCCCCGAGTGTGTCAGAGTAAAAGCAGCCCTCACTTTTACAGGATAATTAGGAGACCAGTTTCCAATTGTGCTCTCTCCAGGGTTTGGGATCCGAGGCCAGAGATTCTCCTTGATCCTGTAAGAGAGGAAACACTGAGGGTTATAGATCAGATTAAAAACAGGGAATCCAAATCTAATAATACTCCTATAATAAGTTCAAAAAATATCTGAGAAACAGGGGTTAGTTTCACTGTGGACGGTGGAGAGCAGTCACAGTCTAGATGTTCACTTTCATATGATTTAAAACTGAAAAAAGTTCAAATCTCCAAATTTAAGAGGATTAGAAGACTACTTTAACCATCAACTAATTCTCCAAATAGCTACTAATCGATAAGACTGAATCTAATGGTTGAGGCTGCACTTTTATTGTACCAGAGGGGAAATGCTTCTCGCAGCCAGATAAAACAGAGGACAAACAGATCACATTAAATCCAGTGATGATAGGAAACTCGGAGTGTATCCTGCAGCAGGAGCAACAGGTCAGGTGTTTTAGGTTTAACTTACGCATCCTTTTTACAGACACAGAACAGCATGGTCAGCACAACAACAAACAGAAAGCTGAGGCTCACTCCAACCACGATGCTCTCCATCTCGCCTGGAGCTGAGGGAAACACGGGCGCAGGATCAGAGCATTAGAGAAGAACAATCTCAGATATACGACACGGTTTATCAGGATCTAAGTTGAAATTGACGGTAGGATAGATCCTCATGTGACAAGCTTCCACTCACCATATTTCAGAGTGGTGAAGGAGTGGGTGGTGCTCCTGATGGAGCCTCGGATGGTGGAAGCTACGATATAGGTGTCGTACTTGGTGTTGCTGGTCAGCGACGTCAGAGTGTAGGTGGTGTCATGGCTGGGCAAGGTTCTCTCTGAAAATGAGCGTGAACAGAAATCAGCAGCTAGGAGAAGCAGCTGGGGTCACGTAAGGGAAACCATTCTTAGGGCCAGTGTCCACGTAGCAGCTGCTTCAGCAGAGAAGCGCAAGGGATTCTGGGAAGAGCCTTTTTTATCTCCAATGCATTTAATTAAAAAAGGTTCTTTCCTATGGAAGTTATGAGCGCAGTCTGACAGCTGCAGAGCGAGGAGGACGTCCGCGTACAGAGATAAAAGCACAACACTCAAGGTCTGCCCGGTCGATCTGCTTCAAAAAAATGAGCCGATTGGTCTTTGTTTTGATCGTTCCGACTGAAAGACACAGACCGAAAACAAGCTTCTCCTCTTATTTCTAGAGTGATGTCACTAAGACTTATCTGAAAAGTAAAATACTGTAAAGTAAAAGCGCTTGGAACAGCTGTACAAAAACATCGGTGGGTGCAGCGCTTTATCTCAAACCGGCCGAATGAGACAACAGGTGTTCCCTCCTTACTGAAAACAAACCTTGGAAACCCTTATAGTGTTATGACAGTGAACAGAAAGCCGTCAGCTGGGTCAGGACACCATTAGAGGCACCTACCGTGTGTTTCACCATCACCCTTGTAGTAAATGGTGTAGTTTGTGATGAAGCCTTGCCGTTTTTCAAGGGGGATCTCCCTCCACACCAGCACAGCCTTGTTACGTCCCGGTTTACCGCTCAGTCTGACAAAAGGGGGTTCTAATGGAGCTGCAAACACAACAGCAACAACACGAGTAACATTAGTCATGAGTATTCTTCACACAGACTTTTTAGCTGCTGATCACAAGGCAAAATGTACAATGACACTTAAAAAAATGAATGTTTGAGTCATTGATGATCAGTGGGATCGTACTTCCTTCCTCCAGATAGGCTTCTTTACGCGCTTGCTTTCCGATCTGTCCAGCGTAGATCGGATACACAGAGACATTGTAGCGGACAAACTCCTTAAGTTGGCCTATTTGGAATTGAGAATGAGAGTTATTCTTCGTTCAGAGTAAAGCCTCTCCATGACTGTGTAGTAAGAGGAACATCAGATAAGCAGAGTGGAGTAGTGGTTACCTTTAATGGCAGTCAGCCTGGTCTTCTTGCTTTCCCTCTGCCAGTCCATCTGATCTCCAGCGGCCCACTCCACCACGTACTCGGACACATCTGTATTGTTTGGGGGGGTCCATTCCAGCCACAGCTTTACCCCATCGGACCAAACCTTCAGTTTATTGACAGGGGGGAGCTCTGGAACACACACACACACACACTTGCTCTTATATAGTGATCATTGATGCAAATGAAACGTGAGTGTTTACAGCCGGTGTACTTTTTAAATATTTCATTTGACTACTTGTGCAGAGGAAGAAACTTTGGATTCATGATGGCTAAACTGTCCCCAGTAAAGAAAAGAGAAGAGGTTCAAAGACTCAGTCCTGTACAGGAAATAAACCCCTAAAGGGACAGCCAAAATGTCAGACAACACAGAAAAGCATGCGCACAGTGTTTGAGATTAATCATTTCTTACCACGTCCTTTTGCTGAGATGAATAACGAGGCCTTCGGAGATTTCCCCACCGAGTTGGAAGCGGTGACGAACACTCTGACAGGTTTCCAGTCAGCCAGGTGTATCTGTTGAAGGACAGAGATCTCCTGCTGGCCAGAGCTGCTCTCTGACACGTTCAGTGGGACACTCTTCCACAGCAAACTGTCATTCCCCACTATATTCTTGTCTAGAATCTTGAAGTAAAAGCTTGTTATCATCCCATTGGAGAACACAGGAACCTGGCAGGAGAAAATCACAACCTCGTGTTACCCGACGGCAACAAGTGAGGAAGAAACGTGGGATGTAATTATTGGGATGAATCTGAAAATCCCTTAATTAATGTAACCCATCGCGTGCTGGCCCTTTAATGAGGATGAAAACTAATTTAAAGGTCAAGGCCGATTTCTTAATCACTGATAAAATATAGTAGTGATACTAACGTGATATTAGCACAACAGGTGTAGGAGTATTAGTATCTTTAGGTGTTATAGTAGTATTGTAAAGGGTACTATTAGGATCATCAGATGTGTGATCAGGTGGATCGTCTGTTTATATAATCTGTAAGTTAATAACCTTTTTGGTTTGTTCATTTGATACTGCTCGAGACGATCCCACATTTCACGCCGTCTTCAAAGCCTCATAACTTCTCAGCAGTTTGAGACATGCCGGTGTTTTCCTCTTAAGCCAAACAACGTTATCAAGTTCGTCACTGTGAGCCGTTTACCTCCGTTGGTAAAACGGATGCGTAAAGTTTGGAAAGACGGGGATAGAGTCACCTTCTTCCTGGCGCATTGCTTATCCTTTTCTGCATGTTTTATCGCTAGCCGTTCTGTTTGTATGGAATAAGTTAAAGGTGCGTTTTTACATTTCTTTTGTTTTATGGCCTAAATATCCCCTATTATAAAGCATAGAGGTCTTTAAAGAGTGACAGAGCTTTACCTGTTGTGCTGCGATGTGTAAAACTTGATTCAATTGTAAAGAAATGATCATTTACAAGGCAAGGCTATTGTGGGTCTGCGAGGGTTGAAGTAGTATCATTAGGAGTAGTAATATTAGTTTGATTAGATTTCATAGTACTCTGTTTAGATGTACTAGAGTATCATTAGGAGTTTTGACATTGGTATCACTAAATGTAATCCCATAAGTATCGGTAGGTGTGTTGGTATTTAAATCACAAAGTGTGATATCAGTATTGTTCGGTATAATATAAGGATCATACGGTTTTATCCATATTATTATTCATATTTTGGTATTTGTATCCTTAGGTGTGGTGGTATTAGTGTCACCAAGTGGTTTTACATTTGGTTTGTGTAACCTTGAATGTGTTGTGGGATTTTACCTTAGAAATAAATCGCACCAGCCGTTCATTTTTGCCGTCAACCTCAGCAATGGTTCTCCACAAATCTGGTTTACTTTTTGGCACTATGCAAAAATAAGAAATAAACAGGTGAGTAAATGTTCTGTCTTACAAATGTACAACTCAACATTAAAGATTCCCAAGTTCAGAAAGTCTTGCAAGGAAGCTCTGAAAGTTTTAGTGGGTGAAAGTGGTCTGAACTCACGGTCCTCTGTGGTTCTCGCGGTTGCGTTGCTGCTCCAGTCGCTCCAGTACCCGTAGCCCTCTTTATAAGGTTTGCAGCGCACCTGAGTGATATATTCTGTGTCTGGCTGAAGGTTCTGGAGTCTGAAGCTCTGTATTTCCATGGCTGTGTCTGCACGAGGAACCTGAAGGACATTGAATGCGACTCGTTTATTGATTTGAACACATCAGAAACAAAGAACAGTACACATGTCCGTTAGCATTCGAGAGTACAAAGTAAAACACAAAGTAACCTGGATAGAGGACGGAAGACATAAACAAATGTAGATGCACATGGAAAGTTACTGAGAGTCATAGAAGAAAAACATACTTACATAAGTCCAATTTTGAGATCCATTTACGCAGAATCTTATTTCAAATAATAGTTTCACGTAAACACCACGAATAGGCAGAGACCAGTTTATCACCAGGGAGGTGGGGAAAATCTTCTCTGAAACAATCATGATGTCTGAAGGAGGTTTTGTTTTTACTGCAACAAAAAGACACAACAGGCCGTCATTGTTACTGTCACGTTTCATTAAGCAGCTTCAACCAGGTAGCTTTCAGTCTGCATCAGTTTAGCTGGTGATTGTTCAGGCTTTAACTTTTTTTGTATTACGTTATTTTAGTTTACTCTTCAGGGGTCTTTCTAGAGAAATATAGTATCTGGGCGCTGACTAAACTATGCATCAGAGTCAGTGTCTTCATGTCTTAAAGCTGCCGAGTCGTATAATACAGCTCAAACAACAGATAAATCCAGAGTTAGGGTTTCTTTACTTCCCCTCAGAAAGAAGGAGATTAAAGAAAGGATGTAATCTCAGTTACGGTGTCAGCCTGCTGCCTGCCACTCGTCCTCCGGCAGACCCACCGGACATCCATCCCCTATTTATTCTCTGTAAAAGCAAAGCTGGCTCTGCTGTTTGACCAGACATCTGACACCATCTTCATATTTCTGAACTCATTAAACTGTTTCAGACGAACGGAAATATTGTTTCCTCTGTATTTTGGTTCGAGGGCGCACGCTGAGAGTAAGAGGGATCAGCCCCCCGGTTACCAGGTTTAAACCCCGCTCGTCATTTGTGAACGAGGCAGTCAGACAAGTACACCGGTCCATGTCAAATGCTGCTAACTCTGTCTGTCCTTTCAAGTGAACCCGCTCTTAGACTGAGAAACCCTGGATGGACTGAATTGTTTGCCCTCGTTATAGGATCATTTAGCTGGATGCGCTTGTTGGGTTAGTTAAACCAGATAACACAAATATATTCAGGATATGTTGAAATGGCTTGTTGGTACAGGTCAGAACTGGCAGACGTAAAAAAGGAAGCACAGTGGAAAAGTGGCTCATACAATTGAACTTACCAAACCAGTTGGCATCTTCCCCTATATGCTCAGACTCCATTTTTCCCAGTTTATTGTGTGCTTCCACCCAAACATCCAGGTGCATAAAAAAGGGGTAAGTATCCTCGAATTCAATTTGGGCGTGGGTTTCCTCCGTGGTGACATTATAGGTCCGACTGCTGAATAAAAGTAATACCATTAAGAGAAATTCCACAGCTAGCTATACCCTACCAAACATATAGCTGTATGCTACAAAAACAGATAGAAAAAACCTGCTATACTCACAAAAGAACTTGGACAAACAGCATGTATTTTGTCGGGCTCTCTTTGGTCTGAAGTCCTACTGCCGCCCACTCACAGCGGAAGACTTGGGATAATACGGGGTTCTCCTGAACTGCCATGCAGGAAACATTCTCAGGCTTCCTTGGTGGATCTGTTATGGAGACAAACAGCACACACACATCTTATTTACTTTATACAAAGGCTTGTGTGCCCTTATTTTTAACAGACATGTATTTAGAGACAACGGAAGATAAAAGAGAGGTGTGTTTTAAGCCAAAGAAAGTAAGAATGAAACTGAACAACACAGTCAACCTGGGTGTGTCCACAACTACATTGGGACAAATTCCAAACAGGATGTATGACTGTATCCCTTTTGGCTCATAACTATTAGAGCCCAGTTAAAGTTCTGAAAACTGTGTATAGTAAAATGCAATTCACAACTAATGATTTAGAACTGACAGAACCTATAAGCATTTATTCCACGGGGAGTTAGAAAACAGCTTGGTTTAACAATAAGAACTTACAGCTTTTCTGCAGATGGACCCCGTAAATAAATTTGCCTCCGTTCAGGGCAACGTAGGACGTCGGCGGTTTGTTGACAATGCAACATAACCATTCAGGTTTATCACTGGTGATGGGGAACGTGACACTGAGAGCTGATTCATTGAGCTTGGTGTACAGCTCGGTGGGTAAATTAGTCCCAGACAGCTTCCAGGAGAGGTCCTCGACTGTAACTTCCGTTGTGTTGATGATCATGCATATCGCCGTGAAGTTAGTCCCGATCTCTAGCACTTGCGTTGTCTGAGGGTCTGTCACCAAATGGTTGGTTTGGGAAAACCCTATAGAGTCAATACAAATATAAAGATGGAGGCAAAGTGCCTTGGTAAGGAAAGACATCTTTTTTTAATGCTCTACGCAGGGTTCATTAACCCTCCTGTCGTGTTTGGGACAAATCAGACCGATTTATTACTTTGATCAATCATAAATAATGTGTTTCACTTGTGATATCCTCCACAGTAGGTCTTTGAACATTGCTGATCACCTCTTTCATTGAATTTTGAGTTGTTTATTCCACTTTGTAACATCTATAGTGTTCCCGGTCAAAAGGCCCGGCATAGGAAATGAACGGGTAACCCTAGATTATGTTCAACCATCAGAGAGTACACACCCAGTAATCAACAAGACAATACCCTGTGTCTATTCTTTGATATTCACTGCAGTTATTCATGTATACCAGTGCTCTGAGATATTGAAGGTTAAAAGGGTGTGAAATTAAATGAGGTTAAGATCAATTGATTTTGTGTTAATGTAACAGACCAGGAACACTAAAGTAAGGGGGGAGAAATGAACACGACAGGAGGGTTGAAGTAGCAAAACAGGAAAGATCCCATTTTAAAGCACGCATACTGGCTTGTGATAAGTATAATTACAGTCCTTTAGAATTGAAGCATCTTATTGGAATTCAGCCAAAAAATAAAACTAGTATAAGGAAACATTTATCTATGGGAGTGCTTTTATTTTACACTACTTCTACTCCATTACACTTTGCAAGCCACATTGTACTTTTACCACGCTACATGTATCTGTCTGCTGTTGTTACTAGTTACTTTACAGATTTCAATAAATGCTAATCCAAAAATATAATTAACAGATTGATAAGTACACTGAAATATAATAAATTATCCAGCAGCAGAATGCAAAGGATATAAAAGAAACTCCACTTTTACTAGCTGTAATACACACTAGTGCATCAATAACAGTAATAATAATCCAGTAGTTTAATATGATTCTGAAATGGGCTATTACAATAGGTACTTGAGTATATTTTGATTTGAGTTCTTTTTTATTTCTGCTTATTTAAGATCTGTATGCAGGACTTTTAGAGGTGGCCTTGTTGATGAGAAAGAAGCTGTTAGGTGTCTGGAGTTAGAAACAGCAGGTACTGACCACCTCTGGCCGCTACAGCAAAGCCTAGGCAGGCTAACAGCAGCAGCTCTCCCGCAGACACCATGATGACTCTCTGGGGACAAAAACACAAAACATGTTCAAGATTCTAAAGGTTAAATGTCATATCATAAACACAACAGCATTGTAGTTGTGTATAATATATGACATTGACCAATATTTTCTCCTTTAACAAGTAGAGCTAATGTCATTTTACTGTATCAGTGACACTGCAATATGAAGGTCAGACAATACAAAGCCTTACACATACAAAATAACATACACAGTAAAATGGTGGTTGTAGAGCCCCCCAGTCGACATGAGATGTGGTATAGTGTCTTTGTTATAAACCCCGTTGTATGTATTCTAACTCGAGCCAGACATGATCTTTGTTAAATGAGATTTGTGACATCTTCAACAACGCAATACGAACATATACAAGACCTTTAAAAACACATGCCACACTCAAAGGTAGCGCCAGTTCTGTGTAAAACTTTTTAGACTTCTTCTCAGGAACCAGACATGGCGTAACGCCAAGGAAAGCTTGGCAGTTGTTCATTTCACCTCCTCTGTAAACACTTTTGCTAGAATAGGTAGCGAAGTATATCACTATTACCTTGACAATTACTGGCTAACATACCGTAACAGGCATGTTAACGTGTGGATAACAACGTACCGTTAGTCCTCATAGTGTTGCGTATTTATTTAGGCTAGCATTTAGCCCATTGCCACCCCTGCTAACGCCATATTGTTTCCGCTATCAAAAGCTGCGTAGTAGAACTTACCCAACTGGCTTCGATGTTGGTGCGTGCAATCTCCGTTAGATCAAGGCCATATTTATCTATCGATACAACCTTATAATGGTCAAAAGAAGTATTGGAGTGGTCATTTGTGTGTCGCCCAGTGGTTCTGTTGAAGGTCCACCCACTTCCCGTCAAGGATAGTCATGTCACAGCAATGTTGCCCAAAACCTCCACGAGCACACAGCATAGGGATGGACCAACGGCTGGTCTGTTGAGCGCGTGCCCTGCCGTTGACAGTTTAGAGATCTGCGAAAATGCTCAGGAAACATCTTCTGTTTGCTGATTGGTCAGATAAGCTGTCTGTCAAACACTTGTGACAAATGGGAGGTTACCGGTTTGCCAGTCTGCTCCCGCCCTCAAGTTGTTTTCCTGTATGTCCCTGCCCCTAGTCCCAAGGATCATCGACTTTTTTTTAACAACAACACCTAGAGGTGGAAAAGTACTCAGATGTTGTGCTTGAGTAAAAGTAGAAGTACTCAGATCCTGTGCTTGAGTAAAAGTAGAAGTACTCAGATCCTGTGCTTGAGTAAAAGTAGAAGAACCAGTGTAGGAACACTCTGTTACACGTGCAATCAAAATGTTACTCAAGTAAAAGTACAAAAGTATCTACAACTGTATATCAAACAGACTGAAAAATACATAATGAAGAATCACCACCCAAACACTGTGAAAGCAAGTTATTGCATAAGACAGAAAATGCCTTATAAGCACCGTACGCCAACCTTCTGTAGAGGGTCATTCACCTCGCCTTTTGGGAACGTCCACTGCTGTCTTCTGTAGACGTGGGGCGCTTTCTGGGTTGTTGAGGGGTCCAAACTGTTGGCTTGACCACTTCTAATGTTTCACTGGATTCATTCATGTCATTCAGCCTAATATTTCAGCCTCTTTGTCGTTGATTAAATGTTTGACTCTCTTATTTGAACATGCAGTGACACATATGCTATCACTGACCGTGGTCCTTTTTCTTAAAACCTGAGATTGCTCAGTCACTTTTTATTGTTAATGTTTAATTTATCTTGTGTTATGTTTTTTGTATATATTTTTAGAGATGGTACATTTATTTTAAAGGAAACTGGAAGTGCTTGGCTTGCTGCTCTTTTATTATCTACAATAACAAGTGCTAAAAATACACCTGCTATGCTGCAATTTCTTTAAATGGGGAAATATAGTTCATGTATCTGTTCTGGGATTTGTATCAGCAACTATCCAACGGGTTCTTCCTCCCCCCCACGCTACACCCTTTTACCAAGTCTCATGCGAATCAGGGTTTCTATAATTCCCAGGAAGACAGAGAAACAATGCAAAGACCTTCAGTGCAACCGATGACGTGTTAGTGTGTGTGGATCATAGTTTGACAACCTTTGCCTTCTCTCCCATCAGTAAAAGTTCTCCAGTTGTTTGTCATTTCCATTCACCTGCTCCCCTCTGACTACTAAACAGTTCTACTTCCCCCAGTTCACTGCCAGATTGTCTTTGTGCCATGCGTCTTCTCTTTCCTGTATTAAATACTGCAGCCTGCCAGTACGTGACTTCTGCTCAAGCTTTGGACTTTGGCATGTTTTCGCCCTGGACTACGAGTTAGCTTAGCCCTTTACCTTGTTTGCTGGCTTTGGTTTTTGTATCTGTGCTCCTTTCTCTTCTGTAAGTAGAGCCTGTTTTCCTTTTGGGTTTTTTTTTGTACTTGAACTTTGAACACTGGAGTATAACCTTCTTTCAGAGCGGATAGCAAACCAGAAGTTTTACATGTAAAGTATGACATTTCAATGACTTCAAAGTGCAACATGTGCAAGATGATTCATAACATACTGAAACTTAGCATTTCAGGAATTCACTCATTGTTGTACAAGATATAAAACCTTTATTCAGTTAGATGTCAGTATTGCAGCTCCCAACTCTTTATTCAACTCAGCGTTTAACACGTAAAACCAGTCTCACACACAGGTCCTCTACTTTGTAGTGTTCTGGAAATAACTCTAATGTTAACTTTTTAAATGCCTAAAACTGCCTAACAATGACCTAAATAACAAACTAAAATGTGTGTTTTTTTTAACATAATACAAATTGTGTTGCCCTGAAATCGGTACGGTAGGTCAGATGAGAGTTGTTTTAAACATATCTTTGACATTTCTGTATCACACTTTATCAACCAATAGAAAGACAAAAAATATGTGCACATCAGAAACTGTTGGGTGAAGGAGAAACGTCCTTTGTGTGCAGCAGCATGGACCTTGTTTTGATCATTTCTCTTAAAGGATGACAATATAAACGTGAGCTCTGGATCTTTAGCAGAACTAACAACCGTGGCTCTTGATGTTGTTGTTTCTATGACTTCCTCGTGCACACAATAACTTGATCCGGATCCTTCCTGCAACAGTTTCTAATGCACACTAAATAGCTCTTAGTTTGCACTTGATAGGGGCTCCGTAGATCCACTTCTGAACCAATCCTCACATCCGATGAGCGCTGGGAGCTCTGAGGAGGGCTCTATAGATTGTTGAGCTCCAGAAGGGTTTGGTCCAACACCTGGTGCATGTCCAGGTTCTCCTCTTTGGCCTGGGCCAGTTTCTCTGGAGGAGTGGAACAAAGGCACAGGTGAGTTTGGACCTGGAGACGCGTCCTATAGACCAACACAGAGTTTCTGCACCATATAAGGGTTTGCAGAGAGACCATAAGCTCAATCTGCTGGAGAATCTAATCAGGAGATCCACAACACTTTTTCTACAAAACTCTAATCATTTTCTTATTATTTCCCAGGAAGTCATTTAGCGTTTGGTACACTGGGGTTGCATGCAATGATAATTTCGCAGTATTAATAATATAACAATTGATCATTTAACAAATACGTCTGCTGTAAAAATACAATCATAATTGTTAAATAAAAAGTTGCATAAAGCTTAGTCTTTCAGTAATGATCCAAAACTCAATAAGGGACATCAAACGAAGAAAAGCAGTCATAAAACATTCATTGAAAGTGGAGTCACTTACCAAAATGGGCAAAAGGTAAAATAGAGACCATCAATTTGAGAGTTTATTAAGTCCATGTTGACTTGATCTGTTTTACCAACTGTAGTATGTGCTCAGTGTTGGTGTACTGCCTGGCTTATTGAAAGGTTTTCCTATAAATAAAATCATTTTCGATCCTTAAATCCTCTTTTTTTTTAGGTCGCATTGTTCTGTTGTTCTTAAATAATAGAGTAAAAAACATCCGATTGATATTTAGGTTCTCTTTATTTATTTACACTGCATTTGCTATTGCGGTAATCCAAAAGTAAAGAATCAGGATTCATTCCTTTTTGGATTGTGATACTTAGATTAAGTTAGTGATTACATTTATTTACAGGTACTATTTAAATAACCCTCCCAATCCTGTGTGGATGGTTTGATCTGACGTTGAAGGGGACTGTACCTGAAGACAAGTGATTGAATAACTTTATAAAAACACCCCATCGTCTCCCTGATGGTTTTGTTAGCAGGTCGTGTAGACGGATCGTTATTACACTCATACTGTTTTACAATCAGCTAGAACTCAGGTAACTTCAGGTAAAGGGTATTTCTTTAATTTAGAAACTCAGTGAGTGAATTCTAGAAGTGATGTGTTCTACATATGCATGAAAATGTGTCAAATACTATGATGATTAAATACATCATTAGGCAGTGATACGATGCAGTTGTTTAGGATTCATACGTTGCTTAGAAATGTTAAAGAGGAACCTATTCTGTTCATTTTTAGTTTCATATTTGCATGTAGTGCCTCTGCTGGGACAAGTCTCCCTGCTTTAATGTTCAGAAAGCTCTTTATATTTCTCATACTGCCTGTGCTGCAGCACCTCCTTTCACCCTCTGTCTGAAACCAGAGCCCAGTCTGCTCTGATTGGTTAGCTGGCCGGCTCTGTTGTGATTGATCAACAGCCTAGAGATGTCCCGCCCCTTAGTCTATCACGTAGAACATGTCGGAGCGCTAACCAGTAGAAGCACGAGTATAAGATAGTGATGTCACTATGTTACAGAAGTAAACAAAGGAGTCCAATGGAGGGAACACAGGGATTTGAGCCTCTGCAGACCATTTACATGCACTAAAGCCCATATAACACACTACAGGAAAGAGAAAAACTCCAAAAAGCCAAATAAGGAACCTTCACATATAAGAAGTAAACAAAGGAGAAAGAAGACCAGACTGGAAGGAGACAGAAAAGTCAAGAGAGCTTTAATAGATTTATTACAGAGGGGGGGGGGACATGGATATTGAATAAAGAGAGGACATTAACTCAGCAGAGACTGGGTGAGCGATAACTTAACTCTCTGTACATAGACTAGTGCGGTGCAACACTGAAAGGAGGGGGGGTGGATTTGGCACATTGCATTTTCTAGAATCTTCTAGACCGTGATACCACTGTGGAATGGAACAAGACAACAGCAAGCAGGCGGAGAAGAGTTCAGACAGGAAGTGAGAGCAGAGAGGAAGTGAGAGCCGCTACAGTGTAGTCATGTCGTTCAGGGCCAGGTCCAGCTCCTCGCTGAGAGCCTTGCCCTTCAGCTTCTGAGCATACACTTCATCTGGAGGAGGAGGAGGAGGAGGAGGAGGACACACACACACACACGCACACAAGGACGAGGACGAGGGGGCGGAGCAGACAGATGCACAGAACAGAAACAGAATGAGGTGAAGGGAAAGGAAACAGAAAAATAAACGAAATTAATGAAAACTGGTAAATAAATAAATAACTGAATGAGAGGTATGAGGAGGTATTTCACATGTGCTAAAGTGGAGTTGAATGAGGTACTTATCCAGTGGACCTCATGCAGTTTTGTTTTTCAGAGAGCTAAAACAAACGCCCCGCTGAAACAATCAAGTTAGTCTGAGTTATTGCGCAACTTTGGTTAGCTCTTTGGTGAAACCACACATTTATAAATGACTACAATACCCCGTTTTTTATTCCACATTCTGATTTGATCTTATTTCACTTGCATAAAGTCCACTTATTCATGCATTATGCTTGCACCATTGTGTCCCTTGCACCATTCATTTGCATTATTTATTTTTAGGTCTTAAGTATATTGCATTCTAATTATCTTTAAATTGTGGGACAATACAGCAGTGTGGTGGCTTTGGTGAGAGGCCAGACAACCGCTTCACTTCCCCATCCATAAAATGTCTGTCAAACTGCGGTAACACGGGGACAAGGTTCTAAATATAGCGATTCATTTAATCTGCTATTGCATTTTTTTTATGTGGACCTGAAATACATTAACCGATACACAGCAGAACACGGCTTTGCTTCTGCTTCTCCAAACTGGGGACATGCCGACTATACATTGATTGTGATTAAGAACTTCCTGTAACCCCACTCCGAAACATCCCACCCATCTGTTTAATATCAGCTGAAGCTCACTGAGTAAATGTATGATGTTCCCCCAGATCTCTACAGACTGGATTTCAATGCACACAAACCTCACAGGTCACTCAGTGATGTTAATGAATTACTCTGAGACACACCAGAGACAACTGCATCCCCATGCCCAACCCTTCTAGATCAGATATCAAATTGTTAATGAGATTATAAATTAATTCAAGTAACCCTCTGAAAGCTATGATGGATGTGACACCTTGTGGAAACCACACATGTGCACAGCGTGTGCTTTTTCTATATCTCTGACATAGATGTCTGAAGAAAATCTGATATTTAGCTAATGTCCGCCACTGGAAGTAAACGTTGAACAGTTCAATATTTTGCATTTTGCACAGCTTCTAGTTTGTAAGTGAACTATGCATAGCTAATTCATGAAATAAACAAACTTTTATATCTAAGACTTGAAGTACATTATGCTCAAATACCAACTTTTACTCAAGTAACATTTTCAAAGCAGCTTTTACTTGAAAAATACTAATTTTACAATGTGTAAGTGTACTGAATACTTCGTCCAGCACTGCCTAAACCGCAGGGGGCAGAGCTCTCTCCAAGCTTGAGGCCTGTATTTGTTTCTTCATGATGTTTTATTTTGTTCCTGACAAAATATGAAAATATTAACCAGACTAAAACAGCAGGGCCTGTTGCCTTTGACTTCAGGATCTGGATAAATGAGATCTTGGACGTTGGAGACCCCGCCACTGACTGCATTTCTATGTTGTCAAGCTTAAATGTAAAACATACTTTCCTCCTCTGTTAGGCTGAGAGGGTTAAGATGAAGTTAGAAGGGATAACTGCTGCATATTTACAACTTGAGAATGAGTCGATTCTCATGTTGCACAACCAGGCAAATGCATTGATTTCGACAGAGGTGATTCAGTCCTTCCAATCACAAAACTGCACAACACAGCAAACCCAGTCATCAGTTCACGTCCACAGCAGAAGTGGAGTTACTGAAGCTGTCTGAAACACTCTCATGGTTCAGTGCAGCCATGAGGGTGTTGTCAGAGGCACAGAGCTCAGGTGAGGGTTATATATACCTTCCAAATCGTCGATGGTTTTCTCCAGCTTGGCCACAGACCTCTCGGCAAACTCTGCACGGGTCTCCGCCTGCGACACACAGCAGCACAATGTGATCCCGTGCACACACTCAGATAATATCTCCACACTTCATTCAGTCTACAGTGAGTCATGATGAACAGAAACAGTCATACAAATCTCACCTCTTTCAGTTTGTCAGTAAGAACTTTGATTTCTTCTTCATATTTGTCCTCCTTTTGTGAGTACTAAAATCCAAACATAAAAGGGGTTAGCAAAGCGGCGCTGAAATGCATTTTAACTCCAGTGATTATTACCAAAATGAGACCACAGATGAACAATACACTCCTTCAATATGTCATTCTGAGATATGAGAGGCACAAAAGGTACAACACTTTTTATCTAACTTAAAGTATTTTAAATAAAACTATGTGTGTGGTAAAGGGACAGTGTTTGTGTGTGTTTGCGTGAGAGTTAGCTTCATTAGCTGGGCTCTGATTGGCTGAACGGCCCTCGGCTGCTACCGTACCTTCTCAGCCTGGGCTTCCAGAGACTTCAAGTTGTTGGTGACATTTTTCAACTCTTCCTCAAGGTCACCTGATTTACTGAGCAGGGTAAAGGAGAGGGGGGAAGCGAGAGCAGAAGAAGAAGAAGAAGAAGTGAAAGGTAGGAAAAGCAGGAGAGCTCAGACCCTGTTTGAAGGACCGCTCCGATATTTGTCAGTCTGACTCGTGGCAGGCATGGTTGGGCGGATTACAGTCAATATTAAGATATAGAATAATCACAAATGAACAAAAGAAGTCTGTTGTTATTCTATATTTTTGCATAAGTCCCATGTGCAGACCCAAACCAACAACTTTCTGAATGCTTCCTCCATCTGTGACTTTTGGTTCCTACTGAAATCTGAAATCTGTAAACGGCTCACATCAGTCAAAAAGAGGAACTACTTCCAGCACCAGATTTATCCACTTGTTCTCCTACTGAGTAGTTGAGCAGCAGGGTGTGCGTCTGATCAAATCAAACGCAAAGCACAGTGTGTTTTCGCTGTGATAAAGGCACTTGTCAGCCAGAGCAACAGATGTTTCTGCTACTCATTATGACATAATTTCCTGTACAGTCACTGTTCCTCTGCCTTCTGTGACTCATTGCAACACTTCTTCTTTTATAAGCCTTTCTGAAAAATGTAAATGGAATGAAAGTGTTCTTGAGATTCACTTCATATAAATCAGCAACTACAACAATACCTGCTGTAAAGGACGAGGAGTTTGCAAACACTTTAGTTTACCTCCATTTTTTAAGAATAGAGTGGTGCAGGAATGAGATGAGTCCGAAAACCCTGGAACGAGGTAGCATTTGACCACTTCAGGTTCCTTGTCTTTGAGTTTTTAGAACGTGATCTTGCCTGAAATAAGATCTGGGTTAACACAAGCTGAAGAGATGTACACGTTTTGTTCCGGACATAAAAAATACACCCCACTAAAACCCAGTAAACACCCCACTCACATAGAAACAGCGATAGCTAACAAGTGTCGAAATGAGACTACTAAACGTCATCATGACGAACATTAGCCGCCTTTAGCTTAGCAGTGGTGATGTAGCCTGATGTAGTGCATTTACAGCCTAGCGTTAGCTTTCTACCTCTGGTGTTTGCATTTATACTTCAAACATCTTTAGTAGCAGTCAGCCTAAATAAGTCATACTGCACCCCTCTATGACTGAACATAGTCACAGTCTGTTGGGGAACATGGGATTGCAACACCCTTGGTTTGATTGTTGGTTTTGGTCTTTGCATGACACCAATATAGAATATCACCAGCCTTATCCTTTAAATACATTTTGGAGGACATGCTTGAGTGCAGGCGAGACGGAAACACAGAGAAGGATGGGGAGGGGGGGGCTGCAGGTCAGAGGAGCAGAAGGCTGCAGGTCAGGGAGAGACCTCAGTGGAGTTTGTACAGAAAGTACCTCTTCCTCTCCGCACATCATGGACTTCATATTCTGGTCCATTAGTCTGAGCTCCTCCTCCAGCTCCCTCACTCGCCTGACGGGTTAGTCCAGGAGGTCGGGGGTGAGAGTTGGACAGTGGGCGGGGCAGCCATAAAACAACAACAAACAATAACCCATACAGGCAGTGGTGGTGCATCGGACATGCATTACATAAAACACACACCCCTTAGTGGATTCATTATGGCCTGCAGCTCGTAATACACACACCGCTACAGGGTGCTACAGTACAGGGTGCTATGGTACAGGGTGCTACGACGCAGGGTGCTACGCTACAGGGTGCTATGGTACATGGTGCTGCGCTACAGGGTGCTATGGTACAGGGTGCTACGACGCAGGGTGCTACGCTACAGGGTGCTACGACGCAGGGTGCTACGCTACAGGGTGCTATGGTACAGGGTGCTGCGCTACAGGGTGCTATGGTACAGGGTGCTATGGTACAGGGTGCTATGGTACAGGGTGCTATGGTACAGGGTGCTGCGCTACAGGGTGCTATGGTACAGGGTGCTGCGCTGCAGGGTGCTATGGTACAGGGTGCTGCGCTACAGGGTGCTATGATACAGGGTGCTGCGCTGCAGGGTGCTATGGTACAGGGTGCTATGGTACAGGGTGCTATGGTACAGGGTGCTATGGTACAGGGTGCTGCGCTACAGGGTGCTATGGTACAGGGTGCTATGGTACAGGGTGCTGCGCTACAGGGTGCTATGGTACAGGGTGCTGCGCTACAGGAATACTATTGCAAAATGAATAATCATAGACGATCAATAGAAAATAAATCACCTATAGGAATAACTGTTTAATCGTTTAGGTAATTATAAAGTAAAATGCCAAACGCAAATTCATGTTTATAGAAGGCTTTCTGGTTTTCTGTTAATTATTTTTAACATAATGGAACGAGTCAAACAACCATGTGAACTTGTGATTGGCATTTTCAAAAAAGTTTACACTTTATAACCCAAATGATTAATCAATTAATCAAAACACAATTAGTAGATAAAACATCATTAATTCAAGTCCATGCATCTCTTACACTTTCAATACAAACATCAGAGGACTACATTAGTGTTACGTGAGAAATTCATCAATAACAAGGGAATATATTACACCACACGCTGCCATAGCAGTGATCACATGACCTCTACTATGGCCTCATGAATAATGCACGGTGGCTCTTGTGTGACGGTGTTGACTTACGCCTCAGCCACCTCAGCACGCTCCTCTGAGCGCTCCAGATCCCCCTCCAGGATCACCAGCTTACGGGCAACCTGCAGCATTAAGCACACACACTCAGTACACACTAAGCACACAATCAGAACACACTAAGCACACAATCAGAACACACTCAGTACACACTCAGTATACACTCAGCAAACACTCGGCTGACTTAGCACACAATGAGAACACACTCAGCACACACTCAGCACCAGGCACGTTTCCCTTTTTCAATGTACTTTTACAAATCAATAACATTGTCGAACATAAAACAACACAATAAAAATAAACCTGTGTCTAATCCATCTTACCTAAAGCATATGTGTTTCTTTAAGAGTTGTGTGCCTTAGTATTATAGGATATGTGGATTATATTAAACTATTTCTTTGGCACATAGTAGTAGTTTCTGTGCCTGATGCCTTTTTATAGAAGGTGCTAAGAAAAATATGGAGGCGGGAGAGGAAGTGCATCTTTGTCGGCAGTATTGAGGAGGACTAGGTAAAGACCGGGCTGGTTAAAAAAACCCAGACACATGTTTATTTAAAAGTAACAAAAATCACCAGCTTGCTCCATGTATTAATTTAGGCCCCTGCCCCTCTAACATCCCCTGCACGTGCCTGCTCAACACACACTCCGCACACGCTCAACGGACTACTCCAAAGTCATGTAGCAATCATCTTCTCTTTGTTTATAAACTCACTCTTAGCATTTATCATCCCGAGCACTGATACTCTGTCCAGATCTTTACTCCATACAGCGCTGAATGCTCTTTATACTCAAGGTACTATATTCAATCTAGTCAAGTTCCTCCACCAAATGTTAACAGGTGTTATCCATCAGAGCGGAGCGTTTTGCATATTTGCGTCTGTTTTTTGCACTATCTTTACATAGAAATGTGATTTGAGTCCCTAGCTTTGCTACATCAGAGTGTGGGTTATTAATGTGGGATCATGTAAAGTCCCCCACCTCTTCATATTTGCGGTCGGCCTCCTCAGCGATGTGTTTGGCCTCCTTCAGTTGCATCTCCTGGATCTCCATTTTCTCCTCGTCTTTTGATGCTCTGTTCTCTATGACCTTCATGCCTCTGGAGGGACAAGAGTGAGCAGTCAGTCAGAAGCAAATGTGAGATTATATTCAGTATGCTGCCCTCTCTACGGGCAGTGTCCGTCAGGTACAGACGGGATGCTGTACACTGTGAAGCTCCCCGGATACAAAAAGTGTTATTTGTGGTATTGAGCTAAATAAAAACAATTTGAACTTGAATATTGAAATACAACCAGCTCCATATTGTTGTGTGTCACTTATATTTAAAAATGCAAGGGCCTTAATTACAGTTTTCTATTATATTACATAACAAAATTCCCTTCTTTGAATGACTATATAGGGACCACAGAGCTGGTATATAGTGGACCAGCTGGTGATCCAGACATGCCACTGTCTATAAAAATATCAAAATGATCAGCATGTTTCCATTTAACCCCTCGTATGTTGGTTTTTTGCATATGTTTATGCAGTTGTTAAACCTGAATATCACACTTTACCAAGAGAGAGTCTTTGTAATTCCAGTAAAAACAGACGTCTGATTAACCCTGATGAGCAGAGTGGGCACAGGGAGTAATCAATGGGCCGCCCCTCTGAGTAAAAGCTGAAATGCTAACGTGGCAAAGTGTTCAGCTGTCTGTGTGGGGACTTTGTGGTAGGTTGATAAATGCTAATTTTCTAAAATATTCACCACTGAAGAAAAATGTAGCACCAGCATTTGAATCTCACATTGATGCCCAGCTTTCCAAGACTCCGGGGAATTCCCCCTTATTAATTGAGGCGCCCCCTCGCAGTTCAACCCCGCAGCTGACTGAAATACAAACTGACTTATTCAATCATTCCTAACTCATGAAACTGGTCACCTCTCGCTTTCGTCTGCTGCCTTCTCCGCCTCCTCCAGCTTCTGCAGAGCCGTTGCCAGTCTCTCCTGAGCTCTGTCCAACTCCTCCTCCACCAGCTGGATACGCCTGTTTAGAGAAGCCACCTCTGCCTCAGCCTGCACACACACACACACACACACACACACACACACACACACACACACACACACACACACACACACACACACACACACACACACACACACAGAAAGACAATTAACGATCTATATTGAACTCTTGCATCCTAAAGCGTAAACATAGCCAGCTTCTAGAGCTCATTTCAGATTTAGAAATCTTAGTCTTCACATGCGAGTCAGTCCAGGTACAGATAACATAAGCTATGTTTTACCTGAAGCTGAGATAGACACGCAAAACTGAGACACTACTGATCGTGACTTATAATAGTTGGTTTTGTAAAGTAAAATAATCTATACAAAGTTAAAAATAAAGAAACAAAAAAGCAAAACTTGTAAAAACAACCGATAAATAACAAAAATTGGGTGTATTGAATAATTTAACATCTTCAGAGAAACATATTTGTCAGTAATTGATAGCTTTACGTATGCTAATATTAATTGGAACTGCTACATCCGGGTTAAACATGACGTAATGACGTTTAGCCAGGTGACCTTTAGCGTATAAATGCAATTAGCCCCTTTCTACATGTAGCATATTAGCCTCCAGGTAGTTGGTAGATTTAAGAGGTGGTATCACGATATTGCGTTCAACTTCAGAGTGACTACAGGTGGAGGTGAGTTGTTGGGCTCCATAACTTCCGGTGTTACCCTCTCTCTGCCCCCCCTCTCCATGTCCGCCTCGCGCTGCAGCATCTCGGCCTGCTCCTCCGCCTCGAACGCTATCTGCTGCAGACCCTGGATCTTCCTCCGCACCGCGTCCATAGAGGCGAAGGTGGCCATGATGTTTCTGAACACCACTAACTATCTACCTGCTTCTTCCCACAGGCGTCACTGCGTTTCCTTGGCAACGCGACGGGTTTTCCGGTTACAATTTCAAAATAAAGCGATTATAGAGAAGATGTATTTCAAAGTTTTGATCCTGAATTTTTTTTAAACTCAATGACGTATTCAAAATATAAATAAGTATTTGCAAAGTTGTTTCAGGTTGAATATCATTTTTTAATCAGTTTAGTGATTTTTTTTTCTTCGCATTTTACTTCTGTTTATATTTTGATATTTGTTATTCTATTTTTCAGTTGCAGATGTTATGCTTTTAGATTCTGATATTTTTATTCAATTATTTCGAGTATCTTTTTTCACTTTCAGATCGTTTTTTTTTTCACTTTCATGCGTTGTACTCCACTTTATGTATCGGTACTTTTGACTCTAAATATGGTAAAATAAAAAAGTTTATCATGGAGAACTTTTTTAAAAACCGTTTCAAGAATAAAGCATTTAGAGCAAGAGAAGAACAATATTGAGCAAGAAAACAGACGGTTGATGTCTCCTTACTGCATACACCATGTCTCACAGATTGAGAGAGAATCACTTGGGTAAAACGTTATCACCCTTGCGCCAAAAAATATAAATAATATCATTCGTATTATACAGTAACTGAATTTGCAAATAATTTGTCCTCTCAAGTGAAAATGTAGTGATCTGATGTGACTGAATATTCCCCCTAGCTTCGTTCTAGCTTTTATGGTAAAGTATGTCTACACATGTGAGGTCATGTACACCAATGCAGCCTATATAAATACACCCAATATACTGTATAAGAGCACAACGTCTATGTGAGTGAGTGGATGTTGTTCAGCAGTGTTGGGCTGTGGATATAAACTGATCTTGTGTCTGGTAGTTTTAGCCCACAGTGCAGCTGTGCTCTGCAGCGCCTCCCAGAGGGGAGAAGCTGACACAGCTGGTGTCTCTCCTAACTCATCTTCCTGTTTATCAGGTAAATGGTTGAGAAGAAAGCCTGATTTGAAGACAATGGTAACAGCCACTCCAGTCTATGAACTTTGTTTTTAGAAAACAGTTCATGGGTTTTATAAAATCCTGCATCAACTGGTCTGAGGCTTCGACGTGTATAGCTTTAAAGATCATGAAAGTTCATTTGATATTGTTAGGCTGGACAATCCCTCAGGCCCTAAATGTTCTCGGACTTCATCACTAACTACTTTCCCATCATGCCTGCTGCTGGGTTCTCAGTGTGTAAACGTGATGTCCTGAGGCATGAGTTGGAGTGAACAGCAGACTCCTGTAAGCAGCCGCAGCATAAACAAGTCTTGCATTGCTTCGATTCTTTTTCCATCTTTGGTCACATCACAGTAACCTCCTCTCTCTCTCTGCATCGCTCTGCACTTTAACTGGTCATAAATGCTGGGACTCGTACTTAATGGACAGTTATGTCATTACTATGCAGAATTATTGGCCCTGGTCGTTGGAGTATTTTCTGAATATAAACTTAGAGGTACTTCCAGTCAGGGTGGACATTTTATTGGGGTCAGCCCCAGATCCCAGGTATGCGGCGTAAATGGTTTGTTAACTTGCAGTGTTTATTTAGGGCTCTTATCCAGGATTATTTAATGCAGAATGACGAGGCAGTTGATTAAGTTTGAGAGCATTTTTCTTACTTGAACAATGTTTTATACACTCCAACATTAGAAGCCTTTGCAAATAATGAAAAATGAGGCGTCAGCGGTTAAGAATTTTACATTCTTTTTAGTAAGAAATTCCCTCTTTGTATTTCCCTGAACAATGTTACAGTAAGTACAGTAAATACAGATTACCAGATTGGCCAGATTACCTCCAGATTAGCTATTAATATTAAAGAGAACAACAGAAAAAGTTCAGAGAGGATAAACTTTTGTCCTGAACGAATCTGGGGGTATATATATATTAAAAACAAGTTGTTATTTTACTAACCTCTGTTTCCTACATTACCATATTTTGTGTAAATATTGTCTTGTTTTTTCTTTTGTTGAAATAGTTTTAGCTTTTTTAATTGTTCTATTTTTTTATTTACATTTTTGGTAACGTATTCTGCCTTCTGTGTCTCTGTATGCACCACTTAAACCAAAGCAAATTCCTCTTCCTCTTAATCTTACCAACCTGTGTTTTTTGTTTTTGCTCTGTGTTGGTCCCCAATGTCCCTGTTTGTGAGAATGTTTAGTGTAGTGTAGTATACTCATAGCAGTGGTATAATAAGTATATATATCTCTCTTTCTCCAGAATGAGTGTCAGTGCAGCAGCAGCTTCTGCAGGCTGATGCCGAGCGAGGACTCCAGAAACCAAATCCTCTCCACTAAGCTCCTCAGATCTGTTAGAATAGATGGCATTCGCCCGGAGGTGCTGACAGGCTTTATGATATGTTGGTTGAATCTGATACTCCCCATGACAGAGTTAATACAGCCTGTGCTGCTGCTGTCAGCGGCGAGCAGCTCTGTGTCAGAGCTGATGATGATGCTGTGGAGATTTAGCACGACCATCTTTAAGTCGTGCTCCTGAAGGTCAACATTAAACAGGTTCTGATTACCGGACGTGAGATGTGGGGGTTTGACGGACAGTGACAAACTGCACTGTGCATATTTTAAAACACAGGAGGAGCTAAGACTTAGCACTGAGGGTTTGTAGCTCATTATGACTGATGGGCTAAATTTACAACGGGGTAGTAACTCAAGGGAAGCAGCTACTTTTCTGCAGCGCCCGAAGGAAACAGGTTGATATATGAAACACTGACAGCTCATGAAGTCAACAACACGGCACCTGTGCTGCTGTGTGTGTGTGTGTGGGGGGGGGGGGGGGGGGCTTGGATGTGACCGGGCTGAGTACAATAGGTTAATGTGGTCTTAATATAGTCAGTTAAGTAATGTGACCCGAGGCATCAGCTCCCTTCACTCACATCTGTTGCCTTCTTCTCCGCCTGCTCCAGCTTCTCCTGGGCATCCTTCAGCGACTCTGAGTATTTGTCCAGCTCATCCTCCACTCCTTTCAGCTTCTTCTGCAGACCCAGCAGCTCCTCCTCCAGCTACACACACACACACACACACACACACACACACACACACACACACACACACACACACACACACACACACACACACACACACACACACACACACACACACACACAGAACCAGAACATGTCAGATGATGGTTGGAAAGCTTGTTTTACACATGAAACCATTAAGGATGTTGAATTTATTTAGAACAAGAATCTTCTGCAGCATGGACCAGGTGGGAAATATTCTCCATCCATCCTTTTCAGTCTTTACGGGAAAAAAAGTAAATAAATAAAAGGATGCAACAGGTCCAGAGATAGTCTGTTTTTTCCATACATTTTCTACCTTAAACAAATAAACCTTCTAGTTCATCCAAATATTTTTGCTTTTGAAAATGACTTTGTGTGTTAGCATTTATTTTCTCCGGACTAAATGATTGTATTCTATATTTACAGATCCCATAGAATCATCCCTAATGCTTTTGTCAAACCTGCTGACCTTTCCTTTAACACAGAGAAATGGTCATCACACAAAGCAAGGCGATGATGTCATTGTTTCCTAAACACTTCTACTACTTTGTCTTTAACAATCTGCACTTTTAGAAGACCTTTGTGATTTAGTGACCTTTTTGCGAGTGGATCAGCGGCCAAGGTAAGAAGAAAGGATTTAAAAATATCCATACACCTTTGAACAAGGCCTTGAAATGGCAGTGAACCGCAGGCATGTCACGTATGACTGGAGTCCAAATCTGTCCGCCACTAAATCATATACAGTGACTTGTATAATGATGGGAAACCTAATACCAATCACTCACAAGAGTAATACATTCTACCAGGTTCATGACTCTGAATTGTTAGGATTAGGGACTCTCTTATGATAGTTTAGAGGCACATTTTTATATTGATGACCTAATCCAACAAGCAGGTTGCTCCTTTCTTTATGAGCCCCATCCATTTCGGACCCAAGGCCTTTTGTTACCCAGTGACTCATACGCAAAGAGTGTTTCCATTTGCAACAACAGCTTGGAGAACTATAAAAAGCCAATTGTAAATGACAGTGAAGTGGGCCGAGCACAATGTCCCCGGGAACAAATGTCCTCTCCGGATCACTTCTCCTCCGGCCTGCAGCCATGTAAGGCCTCTCAGTCACAAATAGACCGGGACGATCCTGATCCCACAGTCGACATTGTGGCAACTCCCAAACCCGACAGCCTTGACTGTCTTTCTGAGAGGAGCAACAATTCAAAGAAGGTGGGGGTCTTTAGAGGGGCCACGGAAATAGACATGCCAGTATTTAATGCTGCTCGGCAGGGAGGAGTGATTGTGCCGTGAGCTGGGATCCCCCGGGAACACGGGCTATGTGGACAGTTGCACGGTGGAATGATTGTCATCTATTCTTTTATAAGCCTGTAAATGACACTGTGGAGCAGCACATAAAATAATATCACTGTGTGGTTTAGCTTCAACTATAGGCTCTGATTCATCTATCCATTGGAAATCCTAAATGCATTGATGTCCACATATGACATTCTTTCCACACACTGCTCATATGTTCCCTGACATGTCCCCCATCACCACAGCCAGTCAGTGAGGCTGCTGGGCCGTGAGAGGATTAACTGCTGTGTGACCTCAGTCGGTGCTGTGGATTTGAAAGCAAGTTCTTGACCCTCTATCCCATCTCACAGTTTTTCTCTGAAGCAATATGCCACCTAATGAGTCCCAAGATTTTAGAACCATTTTAATTATATTTAACTGCTATTAGACCAATGGGAAATTAATTAAGACAGTATCTTACAGCTGTGCAGTGATGTGGAGACAGCCCTATGTTGGGAAATGAAACTTACAGTTGATTAAGGGTTGAGTAAATAAAGTGAATCAATTAAGAAAAAAACGAGTTTTATGCAGGTGCACATTTACTCTTAGAAGATTTAACGATCCCATGATTTTTATATCTAACGCCTCTCGACATAAAGCTGATATTATATGAAGAATGACTAAATTCAATTTCTTACTTACAACTTTTTTAAATGTAATTATTCATATAAATGATCATTTCTCTATATTCTGAGTAATATCAGACTGTTGGGCTTTTTGATTTGTTATGGATCTGAGAGCTAAAGAACACACACTTGATTAATGACACCAAATATGTGAGACATGGTGTATGCAGTAAGGAGACATCAACCGTCTGTTTTCTTGCTCAATATTGTTCTTCTCTTGCTCTAAATGCTTTATTCTTGAAACGGTTTTTAAAAAAGTTCTCCATGATAAACTTTTTTATTTTACCATATTTAGAATCAAAAGTACCGATACATAAAGTGATAAGCAGACTGCCTGTGCTTTGATATAGGTGCATTATGGTCTGTACTGTGGGTAGAGGAAGTCAGCTGTGTGTCTCTACCTGTTTGCATTTGTCCTCTGCTCCCTTCTTGTCCCCCTCAGCCTGCTCTGCCCGGTCTATCGCGTTCTCCTTATCCAGCTTCAGCATCTGCATCTTCTTCTTGATGGCCTCCATGGTTCCTCAGGTCGTGTCTCACAGCAGCGGGAGAATGGGTTAGTAAGTCCGGACAGAGGCAGAGACAGACAGAGACAGTAGGGTCTGCGGCACAGGGACGGAGGTGGACAGGAGCGCGCGTGCGGCTTGTGTGAGCAGCTCGAGAAGAGTTGAGGATGGAATACCAGCTGCACGAGCCCCACACTTTTCCCCCACTGAGCATCCGCACGAGGACTCTGTCCATATTTAGGCAGCGAGAGTTGTCTGGCGTGTGTGTGTGTGTGTGTGTGTGTGTGTGTGTGTGTGTGTGTGTGTGTGTGTGTGTGTGTGTGTGTGTGTGTGTGTGTGTGTGTGTGTGTGTGTGTGTGTGTAAATCACAGGCAGGTGCGTCAGCTCTCCACCTGAGACAGAACTCATAACCAACTCATGGATGTTTACATTTTCTTCATACTCGGGAAATATTCAGACTTCCTTCAGCATAGGTGATTATATCAGATCAAAGAATCTAAATGACTGTATTTATTTACTGCTACTTGTACTGTACTTGAATATATATATATTTATTTTATTGTACTTTAAGCTTCTACTCCATTACATTTATCTGACTCTTGTAGTTACCAGTTCATTTTCAGATGAATAATCTGAAATAATCATGCAAAATACGATTGATAATTATGCTGATTTACGACTGAGTTGAAAGAAAATTGTTTTTAAAATATATATATGTTAAAAGTTAGAGTCCTGCATTCAAAATATTATATTAATATTAATATTATTGTCACTAAAATATACTTAAAGTACCAATAGCAAAAGTACTTGTTATGGTGTAATTTGCATTATTATATACTGCTACTGGATATCTCTTATATGTCAATATGTTTATTTATTACTTGATTAATATTTAGTATCAGCTAATAATCTCAATAACTAAAGGATATATAGGAGTAAAACATACAATTGGCTTGTAAAATGAAGTGGAGTAGAAATAGTACAAGTACAGGTAAAGTAGGCCTACTTGAGTACATGTACTTTATTTTATTCCACCACTGGACATAACTCACATACCATTTATTTCTGCCCTTGGTTTTGTACACTATGAGAACCCAGGATCTCCACAGGACTCTTCTGTGGCCGGTGGTTTGTTTTAGAAAAATGGCAACGTTATGCTAAGCTAAAGGTGGCGAATGTTCGGTGTGTTTACGTTTAGTAGTCTCGTTTAATCGTGTGTTAGCACGGGCTATAAAGGAACTACAGCACGGTCACATGACTTCAGGTCACCACCGCTAAGCTAAAGGCGGCTAACGTTGGGCTATAAAGGAACTACAGCACGGTCACATGACTTCAGGTCACCACCGCTAAGCTAAAGGCGGCTAACGTTGGGCTATAAAGGAACTACAGCACGGTCACATGACTTCACATCACCACCGCTAAGCTAAAGGTGGCTAACGTTGGGCTATAAAGGAACTACAGCACGGTCACATGACATCACGTCACCACCGCTAAGCTAAAGGTGGCTAACGTTGGGCTATAAAGGAACTACAGCACGGTCACATGACTTCACATCACCACCGCTAAGCTAAAGGTGGCTAACGTTGGGCTATAAAGGAACTACAGCACGGTCACATGACATCACGTCACCACCGCTAAGCTAAAGGCGGCTAACGTTGGGCTATAAAGGAACTACAGCATGGTCACATGACATCATGTCACCACCGCTAAGCTAAAGGCGGCTAATGTTGGGCTATAAAGGAACTACAGCACGGTCACATGACTTCAGGTCACCACCGCTAAGCTAAAGGTGGCTAATGTTGGGCTATAAAGCAACTACAGCACGGTCACATGACTTCACATCACCACCACTAAGCTAAAGGTGGCTAATGTTGGGCTATAAAGGAACTACAGCATGGTCACATGACATCATGTCACCACCGCTAAGCTAAAGGCGGCTAACGTTGGGCTATAAAGGAACTACAGCACGGTCACATGACATCACGTCACCACCGCTAAGCTAAAGGGGCTAATGTTGGGCTATAAAGGAACTACAGCACGGTCACATGACTTCAGGTCACCACCGCTAAGCTAAAGGTGGCTAACGTTGGGCTATAAAGGAACTACAGCACGGTCACATGACTTCAGGTCACCACCGTTAATAAATTACTCAACCTATCACATCAAACATAATTTATATTCTGTCCTTAAATTATATTAAAATGCAGTCTAACCCAATCTTTTTACTTAACTCATATAAGAAGCTCAGTTTCAATTCCCAACCTTAACCACGTGTTTTAAACTACTTAATAGGGGCCCAGCAACCTATTTTTGCCCATTGGACCTACAGGGGGGTTAATCCAGCCATGCCTTCCTAAACCTTAAGAATGAGTTGCAGCTGATATTACACACACCAGTCTGTGAGCCTGATATGATGTGTGATTCTATCATAAAATGATGCTGGTTATGGACACTTACATTAAAACACATCAACTTTTTTCTTATATATTCATAAAACAGACAGGGAAGGGTGAGGGCAGTGAGAAATGTCAAGAAATGGACGTCAACAGTGTCACTGAAAACTGGCTTTATTGAATATAAATCTGTTACAGTGCCAATGAGGTGGTGATGCTGCAATTGAAGGCAAAATGTGAGCAAAAGAACAAAAAGACAGATGATTACAGTCACTATAAGGAATGCTGAGTAACGTCAGAGAACATAAAGACTTTGTACACACGTGGTGTAAGGGTGGATTTAATTGAGGGTCTGATAAATTATTAAATGAAGTGCATCTAGGGGGTATGTGGTTGGTGTCTGTTGATGGCACCTGACCATTTGTATAAAAGCACTTTGTAAGCACAGCGAGCTTAACGTCCTGCTAATGAGACATAAATCACACTAGCACCCATGATTGTACTGTGCAGGAATTCTCTGGAAAGACTAAAGCACTGCGTCAGGCACTCATATTGGCACAGATAACACAAACACCGAGCAAATTCAGTCAGTGTGATGTCCAAGGTATCAAAGTTAAATATATGGCTTCATAATCTTTACACAAACAAATATTCTAATCTAAGGCCTAAATACTATAGCTGAGGAAATACTGACTATCATGGCGCCTTGTCGGAAGATTCCTTTATAATACATTTCATAGCTCCATCTTTAGAAAAATAAGGTTTCCCACTCGGATTTGTTCCACTGAGGTATTTTATCCAAATCTAAACTTTAAAAACTACCTTTTTATTTCATTTTCCTTAATACAGTATGACAAGTAACATACAGTACTGAACATAATCACCGGTAAGGAGACACTGTGCCTCTCTTACCTCATAACATGCTCACACACACAACACAAACATCAGCATAGAAAATGTGCATAGAGTATGCATAATTTGCATAGAAAACCTTAACCGTGCTCTCCTCCGTCTCTCTGATACGTGACAGCAGGCAGGGAAGCAGAATTTATTGGCAGGATTTTGTTAAGCCACACAGCATGTACAAAAAAAAATATATATGGAAAAGTACGTGATCATATATAATCAAAAAGCACCTTAATAAGGACTGAAGGCGTATATCTTTCTGTCTTATCAAAATGTATAATCATTGGCATCAGTTCACTTTTGACTTTAAGAATTAAATACAGAACCGGATTGAAAGGAACCCTCTGTGGGGTTCAGTGATGCTGTCCTGTAGTCTCCCTACATGTCGCTTGGGAAGGACCCGAGCGCTCCACTCATCACTGCTGCGTCACCGACCCCCCCCCCCCCCCCTCCCTCTGTCTCACTGCTCCTGGCCGTCCTCCCGCAGCTCTGAGGGGAGGAACTTGTACTGCTGCTGTCTGATCATGGCCAGCTTCTTCCTGGCCTCATCCAGCTCCCTTTCTTTCCGCAGCATCTCCTCCTGAGCCGCGATGATCTGCAACGGCACACAGCCAATCAGAGGGCAGGATATAACCAGAGCAATCCATAAACCCCCACCTCCCCCCCGGACATAACTGAGACAGAACTCATACAAAACCAGTGGTGAACTGCAGTACATTTACTTAATTGGGAAGGTATTTTAGGCTTCTACTCAACTAGATAATTGGGGTTAGGGTCCTCACACACACTCTTTTGACATTATTTCTACCGTAAGTGTTGATTAAGTGATGGCAGAAATACTTAAAGACCCTAAGTGACTTCAGATAGGGTCCAAGAATAGCAAGCTGCACAAATGTGGGAGCAAATCATTTCTATATTGTTCATATATTGGCTGTTATGTTTATTTGTATATATAATGTGTGTTTCTGCTGCTTTCGTTCTGAATGTTTTATTTCTGTAAAGCACTTTGAATTGCCTTGTGTTGAAAGCTGCCTTACATTTAATGGACAGTTGTAGAGACCAGTTCATGTTCCTAAAAACTATGAATGATGTATAAAATATGACGTGTTAGATGCGGGAGAAGTAAGAGACAATACTAAACTGTGTAAAGACTGCATTCAAAATCTTAACTAGACATTTAAAAAGTACTGGCATGAAAATATAGAATAAGTTATGCATGATACTCCATCTCATCTCAGCTGGTTTTAAAACGTTGTACACTGCTCATGGATATCTTAACTTATAATTTACATTTGCATTTGTTTATTTGTTTGCAGATTTAAAAGGGGTGAAGAGGAAATGAAAGATAGCAGGAAAGAAAAATACAAAACAACTAAATGTTTTTGATGATATGTGGAAAACAGGATGTCATATAAGACGGTGTAATATGCAAACCAAAATATGTATGAAATGTATATATTTGGGTGTCTGTGTCTGTGCTCCTCACCTGAGCGATGCCCCCCACCATCTTGCTCTTCACCACCACAGCCTGGTCGTCCTGAGCGTCAAACGCTGCTTTCTGCGCCGCCTTCACCAGGTTATCAGAGGCTCTCTTCACAGCGTTTCCAGCAGCCTGAAGGCACAAAAACAGACATTTAAATGTGTGTTTTACAGAAGTTTGTGGAAGCTTTAGTCATCTTATGTTTGTTTTTTCCTTTATTGCATTTCTGGTAAGTCGCTTTGGTTCAAAGTGTCAGCTCAATGAGATGTAATGTTGTCAAACTGAAAGGAATACAGAGAACTTAAAGCATGCTAAACAGATGTCTCATATATGTAACCATGGACCATGAACTTGTCTTTGAGGGAATGTGGAAGCAGACCCATCAGCTGTGCTCCCTGGGAACAGCAACTCCAGGAAAGGGAATGAAAAGTTCCAGCCGCGCTCGGAGAGAGAAAACCATAACAGTTTTTTTTTTCCAGCTGAGTGCCTGAGAATAACTGTAAAAGGCAACGAAAGGCAGACTCCTCTCAAAGGCCTCTAAGGGAGAGGAGTTTTCTCCTTTTGCGGCTCCGTGGCCTGAAATCAGACACTGGGCTGGCAGTCACACACACATTAGAGAATCCTCCTCTGGTGGTTTATCTTTGGCTGGAATGTTAATGTTACTGTCTGGCCCTGACATACGGCATAACACTGCCTTCATCAGAGCACTGTACACTTAACTGGGACTGTCACAGCGTTGGCCCTGGGAGGTTCGGGGAGGGGGCTGATGTTCTAAAAATGCACAGCAAATCGCTTTCTAAAGAGCAATTTAACACCTTGTTTTGACTGGGAAATACACAAGAAATCCACTCAAAATCCTCCCATCACAGCTCTGAGAATGATCCCCTGGTTTGTTTACCTTTCAGACGTTCACTGGTTTAAATCAATACAGCCGTCTGCATCAGTGACCTATGAGCTCACATTTCACTCACACTTAGCTGCAACCCAACTACGGCAAGCCGGATGGACACCGTCATATTTCATGCATGTTTAACTCGGTGTCGACAAGCCAATGGCTGAATGGCTCGGTGATGACGTCCTTTTTTTTTTTGTAAAGGGAGAACCACAATTGAGTATCGCAAGGGCTCCCTCGACTTTTTTAAACCAGTGGGGTATTTACTGACATATTATACCCCTATATCAGGCATCTAAGCAAACACACGGTTATACAACTCTTAAAATGTGAAAGAGGAAGCGCCAAAATGCTGACAATTCTCCAGGTTTTAGGACTAATTTCTGATAAACTGCTACTTAAACTCTCAGTTATGTGACAAGGCCATCTGGATCACCATCTGTAAATCCATCAGAATTGATTGTAATCGCTCCCAGTTTGTCTGCTAAATGATCCTGCCTTTTTGGAGCTGGTACCAACTAAACCAGAACCAGTGGATTTCCTGGACCACCTGCTGCTTTCTTCAGATGCTCAAATGCTCCACCGAGAGACGGTACGTTACTCGGCACTCAGGAATAATTACAAGCCTTAAAAAACACCAGGGCACAGAGTGCAGAGAGCAAGTGCTGCCGGGGTAATCATAGATCAGGGCTAATGTTTCCCGTTCTGGGTGGACTGGTGGATTGTTTCCAGAGCTCCTGTAGACATAAATGTATGGGAATTACTGCGATGGCAGCTGCAGGCCCAGAAGAGCAGGAGATAAGCCACTGCTGATTGGATCGGAGAATATGAGATGGCCTGGGCAGGCTGATGTGCTCTCTAGCCACACATACACACACACACACACACACACCCACAGCCTTAAAGACAGTATTTTTTGGGTGGATGGGGTGACAGGAAATACTTGTTGTTTCTGTTATGTCTTGGGAAACTCTGCATCAGTTACACAGAAAGGTCAGACCCCCGCGCCCCCCCCGTGCTACATTATTTCATCAGGGAATCACAGCTTTCAGTGCAGCTCAAAAAGAAGGGCAGCCACTAATATAACAGGCGAGTCTCCAGCATGGGAAACAGTATTATTTATTGTGTGTAGGAGATAATAATGCAGGTGCTGTAAAAATACTAGAATCAAGAGTATAGTATAAGGAGGTTTCTGTTGAAATGCTTAAAGCCCCCATTTACTCTTTACTTCTGAATTTATAAAGTACTTAGTTATTACATCTCTAAATTAAATGTAGTAAAGTGAAATTTGAATTGTAGAGGAATAACAGTATGAAGGGGCTCAGAGAGAAGTACCTCAAACTTGTACTTTAGTAAATGTACTTTGATCTTTTCCAACACTGCACTTATAAACGGCAGGTGACTTTTACTAGACAAAACAGATTGCATTATGGGAAATGTAGGCTCTAGTGTTTTTGGATCTTATGATCAGGATATCTCAGCCTCAGTGTTTTATTCCGTCTCAGTCCAACTTTATGGAAAGGCAATAACTTCAGGAGTAGCCCTTTAAAAATACTGAAGCGCAGCTAAAAGGTACCTGTCCTAAAAATAGAGCGGACTAATCCCGATGCAGCAGCTGTACGGATCACGCAGCTCACCTGTAATCCCAAACACTCACACTCCAGCCTATTAAAAGACTAACTACCGCAGCTGTTGCAGGAGGACTAGGGCTGTGATAGGACCATTGTTCCCACAGCAGGTACCGTGGGTCTGAATCAAAGGTGCAGATGGGGGTCAAACATCTCACTACGCATTTCACAGCATCAGGTTTCAGTCTGACGGAGCAGGATTGTGTTCAGCTTCTAAAACAATCTGAAAGGACTGTGTTTGTGCCAATACAGCTTATTTGAATTTGAGAGGAAGAGTAGCTTTTGTTCAAAATGTATAATATCTTCCAAATGATTATGTATATATACAGTAGAAGCTTTGGCAATACTCTGTCATTGTGTACATGCCAATAAAGGTATTTGAATTTGAGACATTTCTGTGGGTGTAAATACTGCTGTGCTGATGAAGCAGGATGACAGCTCTAAATCTATCCAATCAATGAGTGGCTCGTCAGTCCATGTGACTTTGAGTTAACTCCTGCTGGTGCATTTGAAATAAGTCAGGGTGGAAACAAAGCACACAAGAACTACAAGGCACCGGTGGGTCCTTTGTTTCATGGTGAGAAACAAATGGACTGAACTACAGGTGTGACAGTGACCGCAGACACTCAGAGTCCCGGCACCTACTTCCAAAGTGCATGGAGAAAGTCAGAAGAGCAACGGGTTCAGCTTGTGGCCCGTATGTTGACCCTGATGAAGGCCGGACTGGTCAGAAAGTAAGTGTTGTTGCAGTTTGAACCTCTAGGGGTGACTGAGTGTAGTTTCCTCCTTGAAAGTCATTCCTAACGTATGTCAAGTTACTAAACTAAAAGAGTAGAAAACATCACTCCAGTTCTCAGAGCTCTGCCCTGGCTTCCACTAACTCAAAGAATAGTCTTCAAAATGTTACTATTACCTTAACGAACGTCCTGAACATCTGAGGTCTTCTCCAAACCTAAGATGCTTTAAACCTTTCTCTTTAATGCCGCTTTCCAGAGAACATTTCACTAGGTTTTATTATTTTACTTCTTGCAGCATCATCTGTATTTCCAATGTACATTTTTAACTACCTCCTCTCGGTTTATGGATTGTCTGTTTTGTTTTATTATTTTTTCCATTGGGTGTTAATGCTTATCTAAAGCACTTTAAAGTGTGCTAAATAGTCATATCTTTGTTCCATTACACAGATCCAGCACTGATCACATGCCCCCTAGTGTTCATACCTATTTTAAATGTGTGAATGATTTCACTTTTGATTATATAGATTTAGGTTTATTCATTTCCTTTCCATAAATGAACTCATTCAATGGTTGTACATCCTTGTTCCTATAAACCTTTTGCTGTAAAGACATGAACACGCAGGGCTCACCTGCAGCCTCTTCATGGTCTGGGAGTCCTGGTCGGCCTTCACTTTGCAGGCCACCAGCAGCTGGGCGGTGGAGGCCGACACCTGCTTGGCGGACGAGACGAGCTTCTCCTCGCTGGCGTGGCCCTGCACCGCCGAGTTGGCGGCCTCGCACAGGTTGTTGGTGGCTGCTGCGACCATCCGAGCCTGAGGAGGCAAAGGCACGACGGTGAGGTGGTTTTAAATACTCTGAGACATTCTTAAATGAACCTCAAGAGGGAGACTTACGGCAGAAATCAGACCCTGAGACCACTGGCCATCATCCACAGCGTTGGCTTGGATCGCTCCAACCTGAAACACAGAACATTGGATCAGCATCTTCATCAAATTAATATTACTCCTCTTACTGTCTGTCATCGTTCCTCTGTGTTTCCTTTCCCCGCTGTGTTTACTCTGATAGCTTCTTGGTGCCCTTTGTGTTCATGGGAGGATAAGGCTGGTGCTATTCTATATTTTTGTTAACAAACCCCTTAAAAGAGACCAAAATAACTCAATTTTTTATGGTCTGCTCACACCAAGAGGAGAATGACAACGTACGTCCTCTTGAAGTCTAAATTCATTAAAAAAGATCTCAATATTTTACAGCTTTGCTCTGTAGTTTAGAAAACATAGAAACAGGCAGAGGGGAATGTACTGTAGGACACAGGCTTCTGGTTTTCTGGGAGGAGAATGACATGTATGGGCAAATTAAACTTCTAGTTGGTTTATTCCTGAAGTAGAAGCAATTAAATCATGGTGGGAAGGATAAACAAGGCTAAAAAATGGGATGAAGTTAAGGTATGTCTACCTAGCTGTAGGTATTATAAAACCAGTACAATGAGTGAACACCTCCCGTTGGTTGGATAAATTACATTCTTATGCACGGCTTCACTTTATGGCACAAGGACTATCTCTTCCTGTATTGTTTACTGTGCATTTCCCCCTTTTACTACTCCAATATGGTGAATTGTCTCCCAACAGAGCTCTTAAACTGTGAGTTAATAGATCCTTCCTTTGCTGGTTTGTTTCCTATCTATGCGGCCACTGGTTTATAGATCTCCAAGGGACAGTCCTACATGAACGCACACACTTTGGTTGTCCGGCTCTTGTACATGGAGCCAAATCCTTCTCATTTGGAAGGCAGCAACAGGGTTTCAATTACAAGCAGTGTTTAAGAGAGAAGAGACGTGTGCTTGAAGAATAGACCGGCAGGTGTAATCATGTTTTTGTTTTTTTGTTTGGGGTTAATCATTGGTCTGTGGGGGGGGGGGGGTTCACTGTGCATATTTCCTGCAGGATTCTGAATACTCATCCTCGTACCTTCCCCTGAGCCACCAGCTCCCTCTGCGCCGCTGAAGCCGCTTTAACCAGAGCGCTGGTGGCAGCTGCGATGGACTTAGCCGCCTCCAGAATCTGCTCCTCAAAGTTCAGGCTCTCGTCTGCTTCCTGTTTACAAGAGAGTCCATAAACACACAGGTTACACACACAGGGTTGAGAGAACATGAATTCGGCCGGCTAGGTGAGTGGGACAGCCATTATTCACGGTGTGAGGGGCTGAGAGCTCACACACACACCCTGTAGTGTGTATGACCCTGTGCTGAGGTTAACAGGCTCAGTGTGGCTGCTGTAAAAAGCCCTCTGACCTTGGGTTTGGTGCGGGGTCTCAGCTGCTCCAGTTTCTTGGCAGCTGCTTCAATCGCGGCTGCCGCTCCCAACAGCTCGTTCTCTGCGATGACGGTGGGATCCTCGGGGTCCACCCACTCAGTGCCTGCAACACACACACACACACACACAATTTGAGCCTAAAATCAACCTGACCCAGATTTTCTATTAGCTGAATATTGTATAATGCTAATTATAATATGGCTGTCAGTCTCAGAATGCATTTTAATAGAAACTTTCGCAGTAAAGTATTTTATATCGCATATTCTGTCTTTTTTATGTTCTGTTGCAGATATTTAGATCATCCAGGTTTACATTTTTCCTTTTTTGTAATGAGCAAGTTGAGCTGGATCCTTTGCATGTATAACGATATTATTATTTTGATATTTTAGTATGTATTAAGTGCATTGCAGGCAGTTATTACGCTCCATATATCTGTGAAGAACTCCCAAAAATATGCAGGTAAATATGCAACTCTCCCAAGGCTGCAGACTTTGATTTTATTATAAATCAAGTGACTTCCTATACTACCCTGCAGTGTTATGAGCCATTTCTTTAATTGTATTTTCTACCTGTATTATTCTATTTTAGCTTGTTTTAATATGTACTCTTTTTTATTTAATATATCTAAATGTAATTTTAAAACGTGTTTCTTTTTAATGTTTTTTTAAAAGACTTAAAATTGTTGAAATGTGCTTCATAAATAACCTTGAGTGACGAAGTACTTCACAACTAACACACACAAATGCATCATTTTCCACTGATCATGAAAGAGCATTATCCTGAATAACTTATCCTATTAATAGCAAACAATAATTAAACACTGTTTATTTATATTAGGTGCAATATGTTTGCACTGATTTGGGGGCAAGGCGTTGTCTAACTGTCCTCCCGCCAGTGTTTCACAAACAAACAGTGTGTGTTGCCATGATATGATGACACCAGAGGATGAAAGTCCCAATTGCAAATCTCTGAGGAGGGAACTCTGCACTGTCATTATTCAGGGTCAATGGGGTTGAGTTACAATGACCACTTTCCATGTTGGATGGTGTCCAGGAAATACCAAGACGTCTTTCTTTTCTACTCCATTCTGGATGTAGTTAGGCATAGCTACAGGTTTTTAGGTAGCTGCGGTTATAAAACCCTCTGCAGCATGTTTGTGGTTCAGTTATTTATGACTTTAGTTGCTGTTAAAGTGAATGAAAGGTGAAGCCTTGATGAATTGGACAAGAGATTTGAAAGGATTAAGCTAAGTGCGTTTGAGGCTGATTTTGGATCAGATAAAATGCTGTTGAAACCAGATCCTGCTCCATCATCTCCCATGTGCCTAATGAAGCCATGAACCCACAGCAGAGCTTCATGAATCGGTGAGGAGGACTTTCCCTCCATTTGACACATGGTGGATTCATAGAATAGCCTTTCAGGTTCAATGTACTTGACTCTGTAGAGGGGCGAGTCCCATGCAGTGTGAAACTGAAGCACTCTGAGGGGACTCTGTACTAATCCTACTGAAAATCACTGCCAGGGTTCAAAATAAGACCTGATGCTGGGCTATTCAACACTCAAATCTTAAAAGGCAGTGTGAATTACTGCCTGCCTTTTCTGATACCCAGTAAGATGTACACCTCACATAATTGGCTGACTTTGCACATTCATCTTAGTTCCTAGTTCTATTTATAACATTTTCGAAAGAGCTATATATTTTCTAGTGTCAGTAAACGGTCTATAATGTATTCATCTTTATTCTTTCCATACAGTAGCGCAGTGATGTGTCATTTAACGAGAAAAGGGGGTTAGCATTTTACCACTTCCTGTTCACTCGTCTCGAAGCCAAAGGTGTTTTGTTCGTGTTTTTGGTGAGATGCATGTTCTGCTACAAGAAATACACCAGTAAACACCCCACTGGTTAATGTATGCAGCTTCTGTGTCATAAAACCAGCGGTTGCCATTTAATGACTTAATGAGACGACTGAACTTCATCACGCCGAGCATTAGCCACCTTTAGCTTAGCGATGATGTAGCTCTTCTGTAGGCTAACGTTAGCTTTTTACTTCTGCTGATTGCATTCATGTTTCAACATTCATAAAGGAGATTATCCAGGTCATCAAACCCTGTGTTTGCTCTGATCTTATTTTCTGCAACATACTGAAATCCAATATACAAATCCCGTTGATTTTAGTAGCCCTGGTGATGCTAACTTCCGGGTTAGCCTACAATGTGTGATGCGTTATCAATGCACCACTTGATGATGCTAAGTTAAAGGCGGCTATAGTGCATATATTTTATACCAGCTCTAAAGTGCATTTCATTTCTACACTACTTTGTATAATGTTTACACCCTCTAACGTCCACAAAGCTTGTTGCCTGTGTGTCTTGCAGGTCTTTGGAGGAGGGTGGAGCTGAGGAGGCCAATCAGCCGAACTGGGGCCACCTGGCCAGTGCCCCACTACCTACTGAAGCCCAGCTGCCCAGAGTCACTCACAGTCCCTCTCCCTGACTCTCCCCTGGTTTCCCGTCCCCTAAGTACTTTATTACAAGAAAGGGAAATCTCATTCTAATATATTTGATATTGTTCATTAGAGTTATTCCTATAAAGATCTAGCTACATGCAATGCCATTCAGGTGGATTAATCAGAACATGGTTGGATGTAAATTGAGACAGGAAACGACACCCTGAGGAGTTTCCTGTTGTTGAGGGGGTCAAAGGTTAAACTACCTTTCATGGCCTCTGCAGCCTGGATGAGCTCAGTGACAGACCCTGCCACCCGCTTGGAGTAGCTGGCCAGCTGCTGCTTCAGGTCATAAGAGGGCTTCTGGATGATCTGTGGGAGAGGGGGGAAACATGAATTATGCATTCACATTCTGCATTATTTATGCATCATATTAACACTTACTGGATTAGCTAAAGTTAGGGTACACAACCCATAACTTTCCTTTCAGATCCTTGATGGTACAAAAAAGGACAAACCCAAAACCAGAGGGGATTACCGTCTAGTAAAAGCATCCTTTGTAATACTTTACCTACAGAACTAAGGATAGATAACGAGTCTTAACACCTCTTTAAATCTGTAAACACTGGACTGTCACATATGCTATCATGCTCCGCTGTCACAAGGACAGACACAGGAAACATTCCTGCCTTCTGCAAAAACTCCTCAACTCTGGCTGGCAGAGTTTCTCTCTTAGCTGGACGTATAACTTCCCACTGTACCTTTATCATTTATATTTATGGTAATGCCTTACGTATTTGAGTGGAAATGGAGTATTTTAAGACAATACTACTCTACTTTAACTTCAGGCTTTCTTCCTGTACTGTTGCTCAGTGTGTCCTCAGACTGTCCTAGGTAGACATGCGGGCCTCAGGTTGGAGTGGTGTGTGTGACAGGTGCAAGGCATTAACAGGGCTCAGGCCAGACCCAGCTCAAGTTTATTCAGATGTGTTGTCATGAGAGGATAGAGGCCAGGACGTAAGTGCACAAGAACGCATGCAGCGGGCCAAACACACACGTCTGCACACCAACAGTGACACACACACACACACACACAATGTGCAGAGAGAACACCATGACACAAGCTCCTACAGGGAAACAGCGTTAGATAGTGGGAGAGGTTTTGTGTTTAATACAAACAACGTAATCAGCAGCGTGTTTAAACTTTATTTCCTGCAGAGGTCAAGATGTCATTCCGTTCCAGCCATCAGAGGGCAGAACAGAGTATTCAAATCCCATTGGCCTGCTCCTCTTCTACTTCGATTAGCATTGCTTTACACTCATGAACAGAGATTATACTTTAATAATTAAATGAAAACAAACATCTACCAATGCATTTTAACCATGCAGGTTGTTAAGCCATTTAAATGTAGATGTTTTAATCCCTCACTTAGTTAGTTTGTGTGTGAAGTCATACAATTCTTAGTGATTCAACTTTTTGTAGAGCCTTTTGCTCTCAACTCCGAGAAGGAGACTCCTGAAATGTTATGGGCTTTTTTATTGATCATTTTTCATTGATCTGGAATATTTTGTATACTATTTGTGATATGTCTTTCTACTGTAGATATTTTAATATTTTAAAATGAGCTTTTTATTGTGTTATTTTATTACGTCTATAATTCTCCATTTTTTTCACCATCCCAAAATGCCACAGTGACTCTAAGTACATTTATCTATTATTTAAAAATGAAAAAACCTTTGATTTGTGGAAGGTATTTAACATTTATACGCAGATTGTTTCCTCAAATAATAGAGATTTAGTACAACACCATGCACAACACATTGCATTGGGAGTAGAATATCTCTTAACCTAGCATTCAGACACACAACACATTCAAGTGATCTGATATTTAGTCTACCACATGATGGGAACAGATGGACCATCGGCATACCGATTGTCAAGTGGAGTCTAACATCCGTCTGGTGTCTCCGGATGCACACACACATGCATCCACGCATCTGTTAGCGTGCTGCTGATGCTACTCTGTGGTATTAAGTATTCAGTAAAGCACTCCACCAATGCCTCGCCACTCTTGTGCAGGTCATTCCCGCAGCGTACTCACCGGCTTGCACCCACATCAGTGAGCCACAAGTTTAAAAGGAGCATTGACAGAGAGGAAAAAGGAAAAAGGGAAAGAAAAGAGGTCTTTAAACACATGACAGCTGCTGGTATCACACACAGGAAGCAGAGGTTTGTATGCATGCAGCCACCATGCTGTTGCTGGAAAATGTCCCAAGATGGACAAATGAGATCTTAGATAAAGCATGTTTTAAGATAGAGTTATGACAATAGCGCAACAACCTGTGGAGTCAGAAACACTCCACAGAATCAGAAGAAACTGACACAGCTCTGGATGGTTTTTATTTGACCTACCATAGAGATGTCCCTTTTGTCATTGCTTTTCAAAGGAATGATGAACAAAGCTCACAGTAAGTGGAGTTAATGGGACTGAGAGGTGCTGAGGATCCAGTCAATGTACTTTATATTCTGTGTGTGCTATTTTGAAACCTAATGACCTGACTAACAATCACTTTCTGACTCAAAACTGGCACAATAATGTTTAAATGACATAAGGAACTACACATGATTTGCACGAGCTTGAAGCAAATTCTACTTATTCTGTGTCTATAGAGAGAGACTTTCCTAAACACTTCCTACACATGATTTTATAACGAACAGAGCTGCAGGAATCGTGCATGTATGTTAAAACTTCTCCAAATGGTGTACTTTTTACTCATCAACTCGGGCCCTGGGAATGAGTGAGGGAAGGAGAACATGTAATAGTGAAAGGGAGGCGGGACTACCTCCTTCAGACTCCTGTCCAAGTCATGAAATGCTTTTAGGAACAGTGCAGTGTGTGTGTAAAGATGTCTTACCACCAGCACATGCTCCAGCAGCCCAAGATATCCAGAAGCACACTCGTTGCCATAGCGCAGAGCTCTCATCTGGACGTCCTTGCTGACCTCTGGGTGGTACGCAGCTTGCTGAGGGAGCAGACAGAGACAGTGGGACATGTCAAAATGCTATGCTTCTAAAAAGAGGTTAGATAAAGTATATATATCTCTCTAATCTCTACCTTGCAGGAGTGCAGCATGTCGGCGATGGCCCTCCTGCTGAGGTTGGCCGTGGCGATGATGTCTTCCTGGCGACAAGAGTTCCCAGCAGCCACCGCCTTTGCTGTCGCCATGGTGATTCCTTTGGTCGTGCGAATGAACTCCTCCGGTGTGGTGGTCTTCGGAGGAGGCTCAGAGCTGCTGAACACCTGAGTGGAGAATAAAAATCCTCTTTAATGGGAGAAGAAGCTTTCAGATGAGACTACAGCCTCTTCTACTGGTGGGGGGAACCTGGAAATGATTTAGCATTTTACCACTTCTGGTACCAGTCACTGTGTTCAACAAAAGCTGAGAGATGTTTAGGTTTTCTTCTACAACATTTAAAAGCAGTAAATACCTATGTTTGAAGCTTATGTGTCTTAAAAACTGCTGCTAACAGGTGATTAAATGAGTCACCATGCCGAACATTATTCGCCTTTAGCTTAGTGGTGGGGATTAAAGGATCATAACAGTGTTGTTTATATGTGGAGATTATCCTGCTGAACGCAACAGATAAGTATCATACATGTGAGGGAACAACTTCTGATTCAGTCTACAAAACTACGTGTCATCACTCACAGCCAGCTCCTGCTTGATGTGTTCAATGGTAGCCTCCAGAGCTCGGGTCCCTTTGGTTGCTTCATCCTCCACCGCCTTCACCGTCTTCAGGAGGGACGTTACGTTGGTCACCATCACCTGCAGAAAGACAAGTCACAGTAGGGCTGTAGTTAAGAAATGCATCTGGGAAAGTGTCGATATGCTCCAATCAAAGTACAGCGAGCCCGTAGAGGATCCTCATGAGACTTCAGGATGCGTGTCTCACCTTGGCGGAGTTCTTCAGCTGCAGCATGCTGGGGTCGTCGTGAGGTTTGCCTGCAGCGGCCTTGGTGGTGCTGATGAGGTTACCCAGAGCCTTAGCCACGTCTTTCACTGCGTTGATCAGGACCACCTGCAGAGAGAAGACCCGTTAGAAGACACACTAAGAAGCAGGTGTGTCCGAGTAAACCAAAGATAACCTCCACTAAAGCTCCTTAAAGATTAAAGGTGTTTGATATACGGTTAAAAACTGAAATTGTGACTTGAGTCGTACCTGTGTCTCTGGGTCTTCAGATCCCAGGCTGGCAGCTCCCAGTTTGACCACATCAGCCAGTTTGGTGATGGTGCACACGGAGGACTGGGCAGCTTGCGCCAGTCTCTCCTGACTGGCTCCGGCTCCAGACACCAGCAGCTTGGTGTCCTCCACCAGGGCCTTGGCTGTCTTCAGGATGTATTCTCTGCACACAGGAAGTAAGATCTATCACTGAGGAGCTTTGATGGTACACACATGTTCATAACAAGCAGGAAATACTCCAACTTCACAACGTAAATCAGTTTGAGCTGGAGGAAAACACAGCGTTGTTGATACAGTATCCAGGGGTCAGTACCTGTGGTCGGCGAAGGTCTCTGCGTTCTCTCTGTTCAGGGTTCCCGCGGTGGCGAACATGATGGTGGTGTCGAGGTCTGCGATGATCCCCGACACAGCGCTGGCGGCTGTGATGCAGGCCTGCGTGCCGCGGTTACCCGCCTGCAGGGACGCCAACACATGGGACACCTGCAAGCAAGAAGAGCAAGAGGAAGTTGGACTCAATCTGCATATCTAGCGTATCTTAAAATGTAAAGGAAGTCCTGTGATTGGTTTGAGGGTCTGACCTTCTCGGACACTTTGCGGGCGCTTTCGATCAGCTCCTTCTTGGTGAACGAGTCGCTGGGGCTGCACTGCAGAGCTCCAGCTTTGGTCACCAGTCCTGTGCAGCTGAAGCCCAGCTCCCCCACCTGCTTCTTGATGTGGGAACCGATCTGAGGAGACACAAAGGGACGAATCAGAATGACGACAGGAAGACGTTCTGCTCTGAGTCTACCCCACATCAGACTCCCTGACTTCAGACTTGTTTCGAAGGCTGACAAGACAAAGCTAAAGTCTAAACACCATCACCACTCTGAGATCAAATCTGTGTCTAAATACAATTACATAGGAGTTATAATTGCCCATTCTCTTTCTTTTAAGCCTTTCATTCAACAAATGGCAAATAAAGTCAGGATAAAAACAGGTTTCTACTTTAGAAACACGTCTTCAGGATAGAAGAGACTTCAACATTTATGCCTCTGCTAAACTGTAGTGATTATATGAATGCATCTTCTAATGCCTACACTCTTTGGATACCGTCTACTACGTGGCACTGAGATTCATTACTAATTAAAACTCCGCTCAATCGCTCCTTGTACGCTCAGGTTGGATGTTCTGCCCTGACCATTAGCATGTCGTTATTTACTATAGGCTTGGTGTTCTTCCACCTCATCTGCAGATGTTTTATTCTGTCTGAGAAGTACTGGAAGTCCTTGGCTTGACTTTTTTTTTATAACAACCGTCCCAAAAGTCTATCCTGATCTTGGGTAAAGTTTAGTTAGCTGCTCCATTTGCTTAGAGGAAGCTGCAACATGAGCTGGTCTCTCGAAACAGATCCAAAGCAACTCTGTCTGAAGATGCTTTTTAGTATGCTGTTCTCTTTGGTACCATGACAGGTTCTCTGTTCTTGTTTTTAATTCCTGTTCTGTAACTGTGAAGCTTCCTATCTTGCTACGATGTTGTTGTAGAAGAGTACCAACAAGACTTATCCTATTTTAATAAACCTTAAATACAGAAACGAGGTACGTGTTTGTATTTACTTCATCATTCTCTGCGGTCACGGCTGCATATTTGGCCTCATCTGCAAGATTTCCAAACTCATTGGTCAGCTGGTTGGCCAATCCTCCCAGGTCGTCAGGGTTGTTGTTAGACTTGGTCACCTGAGGAGAGAAGAGGAAGCACCGTAGTTCAATCACAACATATTTCACCGGGTAGGTTCTAAAAAAGACAAGTCCTGCAGTCAACATGTGGATGTGTCCTTGGGCAAGATACTGAACCCTGAGTTGCTCCCGATGGACAACTGTGAATGAGTGTGTGTGAGTGTGTGTGTGAGTGTGTGTGTGTGAGTGTGTCTGAGTGTTAGCTTCCCTAGAGCAAGTGGTGCTGCTCTGCATGAATGAGGTGTGAAAGGGTGAATGACTCGTAGTATTTGAAGTGTTTGAGGGTCGAAGTGACCTGATAGAGCTCTATATAAGTACAGTCCACTTTCAGAACCACGACGATTCCTCACCATCTCCTGCACGGTGACGGCGATGGCCTTGGCCGTCTTCACCATGGTGGTCTGGTAATCCACGAAGGTGCCTTCAGGCTCCATGTCCGGGGAGTCTTGCATTTTGTTGATGGAGTCATTGATGGAGTCCACCATGCCGCCCACAGCCCCCGCTGCACTGGCGGCCTCGGCCAGCGTGGCCCCCAGGTCATCGACTGCCTCCTTCATCATCTGCACCGACTCCTCCAGGGCCTCCTGCATGTGCGCCGCCTGCAGGAACAGAAACGCACGTATGACTGACAGATGCTAAAACATCCCAGCAGACATTAAAAGAACTCCAACACACTCTCACACCGTCTCTGTTCATCGCTACCTCTTTAAAATTCTGATATATTATACACATTTCATTTATTTTACGGTCACAAACTTTTTATGTATAATATTTTAAAGAATATTTTGTTAGAATTTTTCTTCATGAGCTGCTTTTTTAGGTCATTTTTGTTACTGGTTTTGTTTGCACCATTATACACCACTGTAAATGACCTGTATTTGTAATCCTACCTGGCAACCAACCTGATTCTGATTCTAGACAAATGGTTTTAATGTTTCCATTGCAAGAACCAACGGGTCTGCATGGCGGATATTTAAATGCTTTATTTATCCACCATGTTCTTTTTGGAACGAACACCACAGGAGTAAAAGAGATCTGTTGTTGTGCATCTTATTATTAGACGCTCTTTCTTTCTGTTGCTTTCCATAAAAACATGTTTTATTTAACCGTCACAGCCTCTGTATCGTTGGAGCTGTACATTGCCTTCTATTATTTAATAGATCATCATTTATTTACTTGCTGTTTTGTTTATAATGAATATCTTATTATTATTAAGGTGAGTTAGATTTGTTTCTATGCTTTTATTTTGAAGGCATGTTTGGGTGTAATTGCATATATTGGAGACGGGGGGGTGGTGGGAGCAGAGCACCATTAGGCACACCAGTCGGAGAGATTCAAGCTAGCAGGAGAGCCATAGGAAAGGCTCAAGAAAAGGAATGATTGGAAACTGTGTGCTTTGTTGATACTGGATAATACAAATAACGCACAAACGGGGACCTTTGCTTAAAGTGGTCTTTAGTATTTCGTCATGGAGGTAGAGATTGAGTCGTCTGAAAAACATTAAGCATTAATCCTTAAAATCCGATTGATTGATTGATTGATTGATTGATTGATTGATTGATTGATTGAATCTAATCCTTGATGAAGTCTCTTGTTCACAGGTCTAAAGATGGTCCTTTGTTCCACTTTTCTGACGTCTCTCTTAAACTGTTTCTACATTTGTATTTAAATTGTGAATATCCCTCCAAAATGTTCCTCTCATGAGAACACAGATCTTCCACAAAATAAATTATCTGCATCCTTAAATATTTATTGTTTTTGCAAAAAATCCAATTAGATTTTTGGCTACTTGCTTCGTTTGCTCAATAATTGATATATAATAGAGGATATTTTCCCACAATTGTAATAATTATACACAATTTTGAAGACTTGCTGGCATCTGAAAGGGCTATTAAGGTGAACTACAACACGATGCATTAGATAATTATTAGATGATTGCATGCTACTTTGCATATTCTAGGTCATGCTGCCATGTTTGTGCAGCAGCTTCCTGTCTGTCGGTCCCTGCAGTACCTTGGGGTTTCCTCCGGCCTCCTTGGCGGTGTAAAGCATCTGCAAGGCGGACTCGGTCAGAGTCTTGGTCTGGTCCAATACAGCCATCTGCTGCTGGCTGCTGACGATCTTAGAGGCTGTGCCGATGGAGGCCATGATCAGGGGCTCAAAGTAGCTGGACATCTGAGACACCTGAAGGCAACACAAGGACAAGATCATAACAGAATCCTGATGCAAAGGAACATGGCTTCGACGCAGTGGTGGAAAGTAACAAAGCACATTTACTCAAGTACAATTTTGAGGTGCTATTTTATACTTCTACTCCCCTACATTTTTGGGAGTCCTTTTACAATTTAGTATTGCTACTCTTACTTAAAATCTGAATGCTTCTTCCACCACTGCTTTATCACGTTTAATGCATGTCAGTGCAGCCAGTCGGTGTTCATCACATGTGTCTCACCTTGTGTCCCAGCTGGGAGGCCTCAGAGCGAGCGGCAACGGCCACAGGATCGATCAGGTTGCTGATCTCATGGACAGAGGCAGCCATCTGCTCATGGAGCGCCTGCAACACATACATTACACACACACATAATGCTCATCAGTCGGCTTTTTAATCCCTTCTCTATGGTAGTCATTACAGTTTTGGTTGATGTCAGGCACACTGCACTAAGTTTCCCCTTTCCTTATATTTTGTGTACATTTTCTTTCCGACATGTATATTTTCTACCTTTCTTTAATGCTATTTTATTTCTATTGAGATGTTTACATTTTAATTGTTTATTTCTAGTCTGTACTGACTGTAATTTGACTGAGTACAACGCCTTGTCTTTTTATGCTGCTGCAACTAAAACATCCCGAATTGGGATCAATAAAGTACTCCATCCATCCATGTGTGTGTGTGTGTGTGTGTGTGTGTGTCTGTGTCTGTGTGTGTCTGTGTGTGTGTGTGTACCTCCATAGAGATGTCCTCTCGGGGGGTGAGCTGCTGGCTGATGGCGGCCAGAGAGGCCTGGTCCACCTCTCGGATGCAGCCGTTCAGAACCTCGATAGCGTCGTCACACTCCCTCTGCCCAGGAGCCTTCTCTCTGCACAACACATACACACACACACACACACACATAGAGAGAGTGTAAGCCAGTAATAAAGCACAGATGCATGCTGGGACTCGGAGTGGTGGCTTACCTCATGTTGGTGATGAGCTTCTTGATGGAGTCCGACACCGTCCTGGAGTGTCCTGCCAGCACCGACCACTTGGGGGGGTCTTTGGGGTTGACGGCCAGAGAGCGGGCCGTCTGGATGAGGCCGGTGGAGCTCTCCAGCATCGTCTTCGCTGCCACAACGATGGGCTCCATGGCGGCATGACCCTGAGGAACAAGGGTGGAAATCAGGTGGAAAATTCCATCAAATCAAATCTTTATTTATAGAGAAGTTTTCTTACACAAAGATGCTTCGAGATATAAAAGATAAACAAAACCCTTTTCCCAGGTAATAAACAGATAGATTAGTAATTAATAAGAACACTTTATAACTACACAAGATGAATAAAACAAGAGTCAAAGAATAAAATCAGAATAAACACAACTGAATTAAATGCCAAATGAAAAGGCTTTTAAAAGTATGAATGTTAAATCTTTCCTTAATGAACACTAGTCTTAGCTGTATCCCATTTTCTTATGCATGCCTTGTAACCATATATGTTTATTAAAAAGCAAATAAATAAAGTTTAAAAAGAGACGTACCTCGGGGCTGATCTGAGCGGGAATGCTGGCGAACTCCGGGTTGGAGGCGAAGGCGGTCAGGTTGTCCACGGCTTCTATGAGCGGGCCGGTGGCAGCCTTACACTTCTCTCTGTTCTCCTGGTTAAACGCTCCGTCCAAAGCCTGCGCGGGGGGAGGGGGTAGAGATTGTAACATGCTGATTGTAATATGTTTGGACAGGTGCATGGAGATGCCATGACTGCACACAGCGTTTGCTTTCCATTTAATTGATGACACATTTTAAAAGGACTCAAACCTTGATGGACTTGACGAGGTTGGCGGTGGTGTTTGCCACCTCTTTGGCCGACTGCACAAACTGCCTCTTGGCGACGGGGTTGGGGGTCTTGGAGGAGGCCAGGCGGCAGGCGTTGCACAGGGCCGAGGTGTGTTTGGCTACGATGGTGGCTGCAGAGAGCACCTGGGCGGAGAGACGTTCATGTCATTAGTTTACTGTGCAGTGTCAGAGACCTTCATAAGGTATGGTAAGACATGAAGGGTGATAAAGTGGCGTTCTGTGTACCTGTGACTGGGTGCAGGAGGGGTCCACTAGGTTCTGGCAGGCCATCTGAATGGACTGATTGGCCCGGGCGAACTGAGCAGGATCCACCAGACCCTTCTGACCGGCTGAGCTGTTGGGGTCAGATACTCCCACCAGGTACGCAGCCTAGGGACATCAACACATGGTGCTTAGTGATAATGAAAATAGAAATGCTCTCGTCCTCGTCCTCCTCCTCCTCGAGTCTCTACGAGGTTTACCTGAGCAGCTGCTTCCGTCAGGCCGCACAGAGCCTTGGAGCCCCCGCTGACTGAATCCCCAAACTCCGGCAGGTTGGAGTTCTTGGCATTGTGGGAAATACCAGCCATGGACTCACCGAGGACCTGTCAACAGGAAACCAGAGAACAGACACCATTAGACGGGGATAAGTGACGCACAAACATGACGAGGGATTACAATAAATCACTTGTTGTTGATGAATAACTGATATTGTGTTTGTGGCACGGGACTCACTTCGTCATCATCAACCGTGCAACTATCTTATTAATACTGTGCACAATTTGACTTTCACTTCTGCTTTTGTGTAAAACATCACACGTTTTTCAATTTATTTGGATCTTTTATTCACGCCACACTGAAATGGAGCAATGAAACCAACCTTAGAGTTCTCCATGACGCTGTCGATGCAGTCAAAGTAGGACAGATCGTTGACGGCCTCTGTCGGGTTCTCCAGCATCCCCCGGACAGACTGCACACACACACACACACACACACACACACACACACAAAAATTAACAATGCACCTGCAAGCTTCAGCTGAATGTCACATGACCACATTTTAGCTGGATAAAGTCCTTTTTGTTTTTTAAATGCTTTATTCGGGCCGATGTAGAGCTCAGTGGGTAGAGCTGTTGATCCCCAGGAGGAGGACCAGGGTTTGAATCTCCACATCTCATAGCTAACTCTAATAAATCCAATCCGAACAGAGCAGAGTGCATCCTGTCTCATGAGGCTTAATCTGCAAAAAGCGATGCAACCAGTGTCTTCTTTTTCCTGAGCACTTTGAGTTTAAAATATTTCAGCTTTTCAGAAAAACACCTGTGATGTCACTGAGGAAATTGGAAGAGAAGCTTGTGTTGGACCATGTTTTCTGAGGGAAACCATATTAACAAAGACCATAAAGTCTGTTTTTGTTGGAGCAGATCTGTCAGGTGAACATTGGATGTTGCTGCTTGTCAATGTGTGACTTTTATCACCCTCATTTTTGGGTATACGGCGGCGGTCAGAGTGCTGAAGCTCATAAGTGAAAGAGAAAGCATCTTCTGGTTGGTTGTAACAATATAAAAGCACCTACAGATAACTGAAACCAAGGGGGCGAGGCTAGTCTGTGATATGCATGTGGAAACAGGCTCTAACACTCCGCTATTAAAGCTCACACAGTCGCTTCTATAGATGTCACACAGGTACAGGACTGAGGGGTTTCTGTTGTTACCTCCAGCTCTCTGAGAGCGTTGTCACACTCCTTCTGACCCGGGGCCTGCTGCGTGCACATGGTGATGAGCTGGTTGATGCTGTCTGTCACTGCCCTGCGGACACAGAGGCCAGGAGATGTGAGACAGACAGCAGGGAGAAACATGGCCGACAGACAGAGAGACAGAGAGGCGTGTGTGTGTGTTACCGAGCGGCGGCTGCCAGCTGGTTCTTCAGGTTAGGGGAGCTGGGGTCAGTGGACAGGGCCTTGGCTGACAGCAGCAGCTTGCTGGAGGACATGGAGATGGTCTTCAGGTTGGACACCACCTGGGTCTGGTCCTCCTTAGACTGCAGGAGGAAAGGATAGAGAGCAATCAGACAACAGCCTCCTGAAATTAAACTAACACTTACCCTCATAATGACAAGTTCCCAGGGAAGGGACATTTACTCTACTATGTTCTACTTAAAGCTACTTTATACTTCATTAAGGACGCCAATGTACTGTGTTTCCATGTCATCTCATTAAAAACCAAACACAGTGAATTTAAAGAGGAAGTGAACATCAGGAAGTCTCCTCATGGTAAAACACTTTAAGCCCGTTTCCCCTCCGGCCACTGCCAGTATCACTTCCTGTAAGTATTCCCGCATTCTACAGACCTGGGATGTTCCCGCCATGTCGACACCGGCATCCAGGAAGTTGCTGAAGTCCTGTCCGAACTTGCTGGTGGCCCGGGCCAGGTCCTGGGTGGTCCCTCTGGAGGCCTGCACCACCTCGTTGGCTGACTGGTTCAGACCGGCCGCCACCTCGTTGAGCTGACCCTGCACCTCCTGGAAGCTTCTGCCGCTGGACGGGAACTATACAGAGAGAGATAGGAGAACCATGAGAGCTGCAAGAGGATGCTATACGGTAGCTAGCATCTGGGAAACACAGCTGTTACACATCAGTGGTGCAATGTGTATTTACTCACAGAATCAGACAGGAGAGCCTTGCTGGCCTCGCCCACACAGCGGATGGCGTTGTCCACATCCCTCTGGCCGGGAAGGCAGTTCACACTCCTGTTCAGGGCCTGAGACACTGCCTTAGCCACCTACACACACACAAACACACACACACATTTTAGATAAACATTTTATAACTCTGGGAAGTGGGTCAGCTGCTTGCTTTCTTACACCCTTTAAAATCAAAAGCTTTACAGGAATACAAGATCTCCACACACTCTCCCTGTCCCTCACTGACCTGGGCGAGTCGCTGCTGACTCTCTGGGTCTCCGGGCTTGGCGATGGCCCTCTTGGTCTCTTCGATCAGATTGGCTGATTTGTCCATGACGTCGCCGGCGCAGTCCAGCATGGCGTTGCGTGCCGCCGGGTCGTTGGTGGTGGCAGCGACGGCTCTGGCCCCTGAGGCCAACGACTTCAGAGCCTGGGCCACATCTCTGGCCGCCATGCCTGGGTCCAACAGGAAGAAGCACGTTAATAAACAAAGACATGTGCGGTGGACATGATGCATTGTGAAGTGTGTGTCTTGTTGACCCACCGGTGTAGTTCTCGTTGCCCTGCGTGGCCTCGCTCAGCAGCTGGGCCATGGCTGAGCTCACTGCCTTGGTGCTGGTCCCCAGATCCTGAGAGGACTTCTCCAGCTGAGACATGGAGAGGACACACACTGTCAGCCATACTGTTCATACTGTCAGTGTGTGTGAATGAGTGTGTGTGTGTGTTTGTTGTACCGTCTCTCCTGGCAGGGGTTTCAGTTTGCCGGCCTCAGCTGAAGCCTTGGCCTCCTGGAGTTCCTTCTCCAGACCCCTCACCATGGACAGAGCGTTATCTATCTCCAAAGGACCGCACGCCTCCTGAGCCTGCATGCACACACACACACATTTATTGTAGAACTTATATCAACTCACATAAGAATTTAGTGAATTTTGGGGGACTAAAGATGTGCTGTACCTTCTGTGAGGTGGTCCGGAGCTCCGCCAGAGCACTGGCCAGGTTCTTAGCACACTGGCTGAGCTGCATGCCTGAAGCCTGGTCCCCGATGGTGGGGACTGTGGCCTTCGAGGCTGTCACCATCTTAGCACCAGGCTGGTGGAGAGGGAGACACAAGTTATTAGCATGGGGTTTCAAAAGAAGAGTGGTGGAGGGACCAAAGACCCGATCGCATAACCCAAACAACCATAGCAGAGTTCAGTCGAACACATCTGTGTGTGGCCATACTGTATAACTGTACCAACATTACAGGACAGTTCTTCTTAATGGGAGAAAGCTAGCAGTGTTTCCCGTGTTCACTGAGTGAAATCAGCTGGTTGTGTGTCAGTCACCTGCAGGAAGTTCTGGCTGGCACTGATGAGAGCCAGCTGAGCGCTCGGGCTGTCAGGCTGGGACTGGCTGCCCCGGACCCCCTGAACCAGCTGAGGGATCTGCTCTGCCACCACCTGATGACACACACACATAGACCAAACACACATTACATTACACTTAGTTCACAGAGAAAAATGTACAGAGAGAAAATGGAGGGGACCCAGTAGAGGGCCCTGAGGGACTCCAGTGGTCAGTTGACGCATTTTGGAGCCAAAAACAGCAACCGAAAGGAAGAGGTCAGAATGATATATTATCATTATATTGAGCTACAGTGTAGTACATACAATTTAAGACTATTAGACCTCAAAACTGTTTAACTTATCAGTGGTGGACTTAAAAGGATGAGGGAAAAAGGCAGATATCGAGAGAACTGAAAAAAAGTTTTTAAATGAAGAAAACTAGCTGACACTTTTTGGAATATCTATCCCCTCGAGTCTGTAAACCTGATGTGTGCAGAGGTGAGAGGGGTGTTACCTTGCAGCTCTGGACCAGCTGCTGCTGTGCCGCCTGGTTCCTGCTGGAGGAGGCAGCGTGCTGGGCGGCAGCGATGGTCTGAGTGGCCGCTGCTGCTGCCTGTTTGGCTGCGTTCTGACAGGAAAAATGAAACAGATGTAAGCTTCATGAAATCCCTGCTTCTATATGCACTATAACAAAAAAGTGGTGGCCTTTAAAATAACCATTTATAAAGGGAAGAATAAGTAATGCTTCCCATTGAACGGTCTCATTCAGCTGTTAATGGTTAATGGGAATGAGCTTCATGTTCAGCAAGTCATTGAGGACTAAGAAAAGCATGTCTTTGTCTTCTGTTTTACCTCTAGCTTGTTGACCAGCCGTTTCTTGATAGCGTTCTGAGCGGCAGCATTGGTGGCCATGCGGAGACCTTCAGCGGCCTCTCGAAGCTTCTGCTGCTGCTCCTCACTGTCGGGGTTCGCTGCTGCACCCTGGGGAGGAACAGGTCATAACAGATTATAATAAACAGACTCATTGAAATGAAGAGGTCTGTTCATCGTTTTAAACCCAGACAGACCTTCGCAGCCTCCACCATCTTGGCGGTGGCATCAGCCAGCAGCTTGGCGGCTGACAGCAGCTTGCGTGAGTTCTCCAGGTCGGACTCTCCCTCTGCGTCCATCTTGATGGCGTTGACCAGATCGGAGGTGGCCTGGGCGAGGATACGGGCCTGACGCACCATCTCACCTGGAGGGGGGAAGAGGGAAGACATGTTTTATCAAAGAGAAATGATCTAATCCATCAGGTAAATGTACATTGGCTCTCTGCACCTACCAGCGTCTCCCATGGAGCTGAAGATGTTCTCTGTGACATCCAGGATGCGGTCGGTGGCTTCTCCGTGGCGTCCGATAGGATGCCCCCCGCTGGCGTACTGCTTGATGTGCTGCAGCAGCTCGTTGAGGGCCTGGGTGACGCCGGTGGCAGCCACGCCCACCTGTTTCAGGAGCCCCTCGTCCTGGGTGGCCCCCTGAGATGCCTCCACGCAGCCCTCCACTGACTTGGCTACCAGCTTCCCCGCCTCGATCAGCTGCTCCTGGCACACTGGGGAGCTGATGGTGGGAGCCACCACCTAGAAGAGGGAAGACATGGTGTATGAGTGAGGACAGAAGTAACTATATAATTAAGTAAGCAAGTAAGCAAGTAAGTAAGTAAGCAAGTAACTAAGTAATAAAATCAATAACAACCAAATAGATAAACATGATATGCCCACTGACCCTGGTGCAGGCCACCAGCTGTGAGGTGGACAGGGCACACTGCGTGGCTGCAGCGATGACCCGGTTCTGCTGGGCCGAGTCCTCCGTCTTCTGAGCCACGTTCTTAGCCTTCAGCACCAGAGCTGCGGCCGCGTTAGCCACAGCCTTAGCCAACTGCATCAGCATGTCCTGCCGACAGCAAACACACAGCGGTTAGCATCGCCCGGCGTCATCACTCACAGGGGGAGGAGCGACGGATTATAGCGAGGAATTACATCGATAATTAATGAAGTCATTCACATTGTTAATTGAAATCTGAAATGATTAGAAGTTCTAGTGATATGGCTAAATTAAAACAAGTTATTATCCCATTGTTTAGTCCAACTACACCCACAAAGCCTCAAGTGTTGTCCCAGCTTGCTGCTCCTTTTTCAGACTCGACTGCAACCCCCGTTAGACATCTTCTAAAATGTGTAAATTAATGTGTAAAAGCATCTGTTCAAATGTCAGGCTCTCCTCTTCTTGCCTCTCTTCCCTTCCTTTATCTATTTCATCTCTTGTTTATTCATAACTTCATTATGTGAAAGTATTACTTATGTTTGATGCATACTTTCCGTATCCACTGTGGATACTAAAGGGATGGAGAGATACCGGCATCCCTGAACAGAAACTACAATCAGAACGGTGTCATTGATTAGTGATATGAGCCATAAGGATGATTGAAAGATCAATTAAAGATAATTGCCGTCTATAATTACTCATTACGGAGTTTGCTTACACATTGGACTTGAATTGAAATGTGATTGACAGATGAGGAGGATTTCTCTACTTTGATGACTAAGAGATTGTCTTGATTGGCCTTTGAGAATAACACACTCTTCTTTAGGACACTTTTGTTACCATCATTTGACAATAAGAGGGGACCCTCGTCGTGGCACCCCTGAAAGATCCTCTACCTAGAAACTGTCAAATGTACACATGAAACAGAGCAGCAACACGGGACACAGTTTGGTGAAACAACCAAACATGATCTCATTATTTCGGGGTTCACCTGAGATAGATTACACTTGAATGAAGTGTTCTCAAAGATCTGAAATAGCTAAACCTTCCCCCTTTACCAGGAGAAATGATTATAGGATTGGAAGCTGTCTTTCTAATGGTTCAAGGTTCAAGGGTTTTTAATGTCAGTGACACTGTTATGACAATGAAGACCTCAGACCCCGAGCTCCTCCAACAATGCAGCATATTATAAAAGGACATAAAAGAATAAAGACAATAAAATAAAACTAAATGAAACTACTTTTCAAACTATGAATTACAGTAACATAGTGCAGGTATTTTGTTGGACCAGTCTAGAAGCAGTGCAGATAAATAAGTACTGGCTCCTTTAAATACAAATCTTATCACCAAAATAACTAAATGACACACTGAATGCAGTGCTGTCCATACAGATAGTATTTGTAGAGCAACACAGAAAGAATAAGGCATGAATAAATGTCTACATGTGCTTTCAAATGTGCTGTAATGGAAATTGTTTATTTGAATACCATCAACCTGCAGAATCAAATTAGACTACATGGCAACATCTGGCCAGATGGACCCAAGTGCTGAGTATGAATAATTTGTATTGTCCCATAAATACAACAACAACAACAACAACAACAACAACAACAACAAAGATGGACACACCTGGAACTGAGGGTCAGTGTCCGTCTCTCCGATGTGGGACAGCAGCTCTCCGCTGGCCTGGCCCACGTTTCCTGCAGCCTGCAGCAGGATCTGACGAGGCTGCAACAAAAACAAGTTATAGACACAAACAACAACAACAACAACACATGTCTACCCTGTGCCTTTCTGGAATTTCCGACTATTCTTCAAAATGATCACTTTTTTGCTAAAATATCTGACTGTTTTTCAATTTTCTGAATTTCATTCTAAATGTCGACTTTTAAAAATGTCAGATTATTTTTTCCCAATTATACTTGTCCACCCTGTATCTGGAGGTATGTGTGTGTGTGTGTGTGTGTGTGTGTGTGTGTGTGTGTGTGTGTACCTCGGTGTTGGCCGGCTGGGCGGTCTTCAGCATGTCGGACACGGCGCAGGCCAGGTTCTTGGCGGCGCCGAGCAGCTGCTGCCCGTTGGCTCCTTCGTCCTCCATCAGCGCCGCCAGCAGCTTCACTCCCTTCGACATCTCCGTCAGGTTGGAGGAGATGGTGGTGACCGCGCAGCCCACCGCCGTGTAGTCCGTCTCTGCTGGGTCGCCTGAGGACAGGAGGAGTAACCAGCGTCAGCGCACTTGCATAAGAAGCAGCCTGCACCAATGCTTTCAACTCAATGAAACGATGAATAAACTAAAGGCAAGTTTGAATCCATACAGCATTCTGTGGCTCATCTGAGGGTCTGGATCAGCCATTTAAGCACCTTTAATGCTTCTGAATACACCTGATGAGTGTGGAGTCAACTCTCCTCCTGATATTTCCACTGATCTGTGTCATAAATGTATTTCCTGTATGATTCCAGTCATTTTTTATTTAGTAATTCAGTCAAAGCTTTGCGGAAAATAAACAGACTTCTATGCCTGCTACCTTCTGATTGAAACTGGATGGATCGTTTTTTACCACATCTGCCTCACTGAGGGGGGGGATGTGTGACCCCGGATAATTGACCCCTCGCTCTCCCAGAATGAGAGCTAGCAAGTGGAACTGCACCCACCTATAGAACGTGAATCACAGTCACCTGTAGGCCTATATGTGCGTTGTATAGTATAGTCTAATCAATGGGTTAGTCATTGTAAAGCCCCCCAAATGAATGGTGAATTTAAGGCTGGTTCTGGCTCTACTTAGTAGCTCCCTAACCTTTGACCTCACCACAGGTCACTGGTGTGAACGGGCCATTTCCTGACTGCCCTGGAAAAAGTATTTTCTAAAATCCAGGCAAGAAGGAAACCAAGAAGGCGTGGATTGATCATGGGAATTAAAAACAAGTAATCCAGACAAACTATCCCATGTGGATAATGGTAAACATTTAATCCGTGTGGGGCGTGGAGCTGAGCCGTGTTTACCTGCAGTCAGGTTCACCATGGAGGCTGTGCCGGCTGTGATGGCGTCCACCTGGGAGTGGATCTCATGTTTGGACTCATCCATTTTGTTCTTGCGCCAGGCTTGGGATGCCTTGAAGAGGGAACAGAAAACCTCTGGTCACAAAGATCACAGAGAAATCCCACGGTTTTAATATTAGCAAAAAGGAAGTGAAATCTCACAGCGTCCGTTCCCAGGGGGGGCAGGGTGTCGAAGTCGTCCAGAGAGGCCTGGGCAGCCTGCACCGCCTGCATGCTGCAGTTGATGGTTCCTGTCAGAGCCTGCTGGGCTGAAGTCTGCGGACACACACACAACAATGTAAGCGTCTGTCTCTCAGTACTTCTTGACTTCCTGTCGGTGGCAATTTTCTTTGTCGTACCAGAGGAGGCATGTGTCCTCGGTGCATCTGTCCGCTGGTGATGTGCTGCTTGGCCTGAGGCATGGAGCCCATCTGGAAGCTCTCTGGACCCCCGGCTCCGGAGCGCATGATGGCAGGCAGCGCCACGGAGCCCGTCTCCACCTTCCCCACCCTGTTGAACTGCTGCTGCATCACCGTGGACCTGGGGATCGTACACAGAGGATGAGAGGAGGACGTAGAATGCTGGATTCAGCCTTCAGTCATGCTGTTTAACCTCCACACACACACACACACACACACACACATACACACAGACACACGCTTACTTTTTGGGTGACACGGAGTCTTCCAGCATGGTGGACTCTTCATCTCCCTCCAGGCCAAAGTGGTCTTTGCTCTTTTTCTGTGGAGAGACAGCAGTGGATGATACAGAAATGGCTTTACTAAGAACAATGTTTCCCTCTGATGGGAAAACTGAACAGGGGCGTCCATGATATAGCAAAGTCCCTAATGCTGGTCCCGAAATAACGCTGACTGTTACCTTTTTGAGGATGATGTCGATGTAGCCGGCAATAAGCTGAGCGATCTGCTCCCCCTCAGTGGTCTGCACAGAGTAATACCCATCCTGGTAGTCCCCGAAGTCCTGAAGGCAGAAAAACACGGTCAGATTAACCCAAAAACCCGTCTTCCATCAACAACAACACCCCTGCTTTGCCTCTAGCAACCTTTGTGGATCTTTTAAATCACTGTCAGTGCGTAGAGACTCACTACAGCGGCTCAAATCCATCCTGTCGTTCTTTCTCACTACACGGATGACACCTTGCTTCTGTTCACTCTGACATGCTCTCTCACGACTCACCAGGGTGAAGCTCTTGGGCGAAGCGGCCCAGCGCTTGATGTTGGTCAGGTTCCACTCCTGGATCACCTCCTTGGTCTTCTCGTCGACCCTCATCACACACTCCTTGGTGATGCCCAGCAGGCGAGGCACCAGTTTGTTCTTGCCCTTCATTTTCTCCTGCAGGATAAGGAAACAGTCAGCATGTCACTACTGGAGATACACCAGGTGTGTCGTCTTACCATCTCATTGGTCCTGATTTGAAACTTGTGTATTATTCACTTGTGGTTTTAGGAGCTAGTGATCATGTTTGGGTGGCACTTCCGACTATTTCTTCAAAATAATCAGTTTTTTCCTAAAAATTCTAACCTTTTGTCTCCCAAATTTGATTCTTCAAAATGATGTCTTTTTTATTATATTTCTGACTTTGAAAAATGTCAGATTTTTAATTATCATTTTTTCCTTAAAATTCTGATTTCTTTTAAAATTTGGGATAAAAATTCACTCTTTTGGTCTTTTGATTTTCTTTTCAAACTTCCTTTTCCCCCCCAAATTCCGACTTTTAAAAATGTTTGAATATTTTTCTAAAATTATTACTTTTTCCCCAAAAATCTACTTTGAAAGTTTTTTAAATAATCATCTTCTTTTTTTTCCTCAACACGTATTTTTATCCCACCTTGACCAGGAAGAAGGACACTCCGTAGGTTTTCAGAGATCTGGCCAGCTTCACGTAGCTGACTTTGGCCTCGATCTCCGTCATGTTCTGACTGTTTTTGTGAGCCTGCAGAGACGAGAGGAACAATCAGAGGACGAGAACAAACCCGAATATAAATCACCGTTCTTAGACGTAGGGAATCTCCTGACTTAGATTTCCTCTCTGCTCACTGCTGATGTTTTAAAACTCAATGCTGCTTTAATCAAGCGCCAAATGAACATTACAACAACTACATATAACCTGGTCACTATAGCTCGTATTGAGAAAGAATCAGAGGAAGAAGCAGGTGGGACGGTCTTACCTGGAAGATCCTTTTCTCTCCTTTGTTCTTGATGTACTCTTTGGGAAGGAACTCCTTTAAACTGCGGGGTAAAAAGTTAAAAAACTCAGGACAATTTAAAGGAAAACCAGTGGATGATTTAAAAAGTAAAACGGTGAATATGTGAGGAGGGAGGCGGCGCTCACTCTAAGAATCCAGGCTTGTGTTTGGTCTCGTTGTGGTCTCCGAACTGAATCTGACACTGATAGCCCGCAAACTCACAGGCCTTATCGAAGGAGACCGGATGAGAGCCGTTCAGGATGTCATCACGGGCCTGTCCACGCACACACACACACACACACACACATACACACAACGTTATGCACATCAAAGAGAGCGACTGCCTGAGGGATTTCCAGGGTCTGTGAGCAGTGAGTGTACCTGTACGTAGAGCAGGTTGAGCTGGACCGGGTCTCTGGAGTCCACGTTCTGATCCGAGTAGAAGAACTTCCTCCTCAGCAGCAGCATCTCCGTCTCCTCCACTCCCTGCTCCCTCAACGTCCGGCCGTGGTCCAACCAGTTCACTGAGGAGACACGTCAATAGGTGAGCTCACTGGGAGAAGGCTTTATCTCACAGTTGGCTGACCAGCAGTGAGCTAACGACGCTAAATGTGCTTCTGGTGTTCGTCGTACACTCGTCGTCTGTGTGGAGCTTCTGCTTCAGCTTCTCCATCTTCTTGTCGTCTCTCAGCAGAGTCTTGTCTCTCTTCAGCGTGCCTGTGGTCTCCTCCTTCTTCTCCTCACCGATGTCTCGCACCAGTGAGTACTCATCGTAGTTTGTGATACCTGGAACACCAAACACAGCATTTAATATCAGCAGGGAGACATTATATCTGAAAGTAAGACATGGGAGAGAGTCGTCCGGCTGCTGGGGGGGTTAGGAGCTGACCTATCCTGGCGCAGATGGTCATGAGCATGTCACTGACGATCTTGGAGTCGTCCACCATGACGGTCTTCACGGTGCCGTCCAGCATGCGGATCTTCAGGGGTCTCTGCTTCTTCTTGTACTCCAGAGTGTCCTGCAGACAGAGGTTACGAGCAGGGTTACTAGAGGCGATGCATGCATGCTTGGGGAGTAATCAGGATGCAAAAAAGAAGTATGTTTAAATGTTGGTTAGTCTAAGGGGCCTATTTTAATGGTGGTACAGCAAATGAAGCTAACACATACTAGCCTAATAAATGCTAATCTGTTTAAAACTGCTCCAGCCAGTAGATTTATTATATTTTGTGTTGGTCATCAGCTGCTTTACTCCTGCAGACATCATAGTTAATGCATCTGGAGCTTCTGGTTCAATGACAGACAGTAACTGAGATGGTGTCTTTAATGCATTCTTGTTTCTAGGCGTCCCTGTGTGTCGAGTCGGAACATCCTGGGATCAGCTGGAGCACAGACTCTTGACTTCTTGCACAGTCTGCTTTGTGCAGAGTGCGTGAAGAAGAAGAAGAACAGTGACTCACCCCATTCCTCAACATGTAGTAGTCCAGGGCCTTCCCCGCCTCCAGCCAGATGCCTTTCTTTGGGTCTTCATCGGACAGAAACAGCCCATAGTCATTGGCTGCAGTGAGGAAACAGAAATACTCAATGAGTCACTGGAACTGTGGTTCTTGGCAAACCACTAAAGCCACTATTGAGCTATTATGGTCTTATGTGCTTGTGTTGGATGTAACCTTTCAAATATGTGCACTTGCTCAAACCGTGCAGCCTGTTGCTGTTCCAAGTCTTCAACTTTTAGCTTTCTTATTTTCTATTGGTTAAATAAACGGTTAAGCTGTGCCTTGTAAACTTTCTCGTAGAGAGACATTTTAGTTGTCTTTTTCCTTGTGATATGCCGCTGTTGTGCATCCACGCTACAGTTCTTTGCAACAGGGAGAAGCTAATCGTGCTAAAGCTGGCTAGCATGGTGGTAGGAACAACTGCTATCCCTACTGAAATCTGGAGAAGGACACAAAAAGGAGGAGAGCTGGGTCCAGATGTATGGAAAAACCTAGATATAAGCTGTGTCTACTCACTCTCATCATCATAGGCAACATAACATCACTGGCTAAACCAAAAGGGACGAGCTAATGGCGTTAGCAAGGAATGAGACGGAATATCTGGAGTGTAGTTTGTTGTTCTTTACGGAAACATGGCTGCACCAGTGACAACAACGTTTGCTTTGATGGGATTAACTTTGAGCCTGAGTCTTCAGAGGGTCTCTGCTTTGGAGGACGTCCTGCCTCGTTCCTGTGCCTCAGACGCTGTATCCCAGTGGCTTAAAGGACTTTTATTGCAGAGGTTTACTTCAACTTGTAATGTTTATCTATAAATATATTACTTATTATTCTATTATGGTGCAACTGTCAGGAAACCTTATTTCCCCCTGGGTTTAATAAAGTATTTTGATTATCTTTCCATGTTTACTAGGTCAGTGGGACACAAACATATCAAGTAACACTTCAAAATGTGACCACTTGTCCAGTGAAGGTAAGACCTGGGTGATTTCATAAGCTGCAGAGTACAAACCAGCTGTTTTTAGGCAGAGACACTTGCTTAAATTTCCCCTCTGTGGGACCAATAAAGGGATTCTGATTCACCTCGTTGTCTGTCTTCAGGTAAAATGACATGAACATGTGACCCAGAGAGCTGCTGCTGAAATAGCTTGTGTAATAAAGACATAACTCTGCACGCACGGCAGCTGATATATCTGTTGAAGGAGGGCTATTCTCAGCTTGCAGCGGCATTTTTAACTGCAGCTCTTCTGCGAAGCCTGTAATCATGCAGACAAAAGGTAGCTAGGCCACAATTCATCTGCCTTTAGAGTCTGTACACAACCCCTCCTGCATTCCTCTGCATGCACAAACAGTCCTTGTGTACTCCTAACGTACTCGCACCGTGTCGCATTGCATTTTAGTGTCTTTGAATCTCTTTTTTATGCTGCTCGGAAACCTCCAGACTATCATGTGTGCTTATTGACGATAACCTGTGGCGCTAGGAGATGCAAATCGGGTTCAGGCCTTCTAATCTTATTCCGTAAAAAGGGTTTCATACATCTCATTAAAAGGAAGAAGTCTGTCTGTGTGTTTATATTTATGTCCTTCAAGTTCTCAGCAGCCGTTCATCTGATGGCCTTCACATTAGGTGCATTGCTGAGGACCAGGAAGTTCAGTATTGACTCTTATCAATGAGCAGTTCTCAAGAAAACTGCAACAGCAATGCAGGAGGTTAAGCAATCAGACTAAGAGGTACAGCCTTAGCACAAAGGAAACTCAATGAGAGCAAACCTCCTTAATCTAATGCAACGATCTGTAAAACAAGCAACACGGTGGCTTAAGTGCTGAAGGTTGCTTTGCTGGACTGGAAGGTGGGTGAAGGGGCAGTGAGGACGTATATTTGTAGGCAGACCCTGAAGTTAAACTTGCAAGGGCTTCCTTGACACTGAAACTTTGTTATTGTACTACATTTTCTGCAAAAATGAGCTGTGATGCATTAAAAAAGAGGCTATACTTTGCTTTTTGGGGTTTCCCTTCCCTGTAGTCTGGGATTTTGTGCATGTAAATGGTCTGCAGAGGCATTTCTAGATGAGTGAACAGGGATCGCTAAAAGGCTGACACATTATGGGCTTGATGACTCATCCCTGCACCACTCTATAGAGGATTTGTTTAAATATGGAGACATCGGTGCACATTCTCAGATAGTTCCATCAGAAAGACCCCAGTGAACTCACGCTGGCCGAGCTGTGCCTCAGGAACTCGCTCCCTGATGATGCGGCAGGCGTCGTACACCATGGTGGAGGGCTCAAACTGCATGGTCTTCACCACGTTCCCCACACCGATCTTTAGGGACAGGGCCACCATGATTGCTGCTCTGCACCTCCACCCAACTCACACCTGCAGGAAACACACACATGTGGAGGGTCAAGACAATTTATCGTGCACAAACCTCCATATACTTATTTTTATACAAAGCTTTTTTTTATCTGCACAGCTTTTCACTTTTCGTAACAAAACTGCACATATTTTATCTTATTATTCAGAATTTATGTCATATTATATATTGTACGTCATTTTTTGGAACCTCTTTATTTCATTTGAATATTTTTCTATATGTTTTTGATTATTTTTCTACAATAGTTTACATTTTTGGTTGTTTTTCTTTCAATTGATCTCCTTTAACTGTGTTTTATGCACCAAATACACCAAGGCAAATGTATTGTACGTTTAAACCTTGGATATAGACCTGTTTCTGTTTAAATGTGCCATACAACTTCAATAGGAGATGTTTCAAACTAAAAAATACAGTATAACCTATATTTGTGTCTGCTTGGATTTGTATATATGATTCAGCCCATAATCCCCCCCGCTGTGACGTCAGAGGCTCACAGTTCCCTCGCACAGATTCCCGAACAGCGCCTCTCATCAGCCACGTTCATCTCTCTGCAGATACCGGCGCTATATCCAGAGCTGACTGCGTGTGAGGCGGGGGCCAAAGCCACAGCCACCTTAAACTGTGATAAAATGCAGCTATCTACTTACACCCCCCCCCCTCCCACACAGGTGCCCCCCACTATGACGCTCTAAGAGGGACAGAAATGTGCTGCTGGTGACCTCAGAGCAGAGACACACAGTCTGACCGGAGCGTCTATAAATATAAATACACACCAAAGTTTCCTCAAAACACAAACGTACTTCATAAAATATACTTAGACCTTCTTTATTAGGGTGGACTGAAACAAAACAGAACAACTTACTCTGTATATTTTATATAATATACGCAGATAAATCACTAGATATATTGTATTTTCTGTGTGCTCTTTTACGTCTATTTAAACCCACTTTTTAGAATTGCTTTGTTTTATAAGAGTTTTGGTTCATTTCTGTGTTTGTATTTAAATGTGTTCTGTTTTTATATAAAGCCATTTCTAACCCTGCTTGAAGATGCTTTATAAACAGTTTCTTATGTTTTATTATTGCTGATATTTTTTATAGTTTTTGTACTTTTTATATGATTTTTAACTCGTGCAATTTCATTATTTGATTTCTTTCCCTGTTTTTACTGGTTTTATTCTTTTATGTCCTAAATATATTCATAATGCATTGCTGGAGGAGCCTGGGACTTCAGGTTTCATTGCTATATCTACACTGTAGCTGTTCACATGAAAATAAAGCCTTGACAAATATCGAAGCTGCTGTAACAAAACACTTTCTTAATTTGGGATGAATGAGAATACTTAATCTAATTAACAGGAGAATTACTGACAAAATAAATACTTTATAAAAAATTAAATAATAACAAAACAGAGAACATTTAAAATAAACACACAACAGCTAGAGACCACTCCTCAAATTGCAGCATAAAAACAACACAGTACATCTAATCCAAAAAAAACCCCAACCCACTTTAAATCTAACACTGCGGTGTGTCACTGGGATTGAAATGAGAGACCATGAGTCTGATGAACAGATGACCCCCTCACATTACACCTATTTTATTCATTCATGAGTAATAAGACTGGGGGGGGGGGGGGGGGGGGCAGGAAATATGTATCAAGCGTCTGGTAACAGAGTCAGAGGCTCTGCTTTGTATTTTGGGAATGGGACTTCAAATGGGGCTCTGATGGCAACTGGTTCAACCCAGGGTTTGGATATAGGTCTAAGATGTCTGAGGTGCAAAGAAGGGCCCAGGAAGCAGGGGTCACAGGTGGGGTCAACACCAGCATCAACTCCCAGTGCTTTGAAGGATTTCAACAGTGAGACAAAGCCAAAAGGGAGGTCAAGAAAGAGCAGTTGACATAAAAAAAAAGAGGAACAAGTTATTTTTACACGATAACAAGAAACCAGAAGCCTGAAATAAAATCAGACAGGAAACACCGCACGCTTACAGCAGATATTCACTGTCAAAAACATGTTGCTGTAGAGGTCATACAAATACTGCATAGAGATGAATACATTAGGAAGTATGTCTGCTTCAAGATGGAGTAGAATTTATCTGGATTTCTAAAAAGGACTTTGTAAAGACTATTTACTTCGGATGTTGCATGACTGATAAATAGTTATTTCCAGAAGTGAGAAGTAACTAAGTACATTTACTCAAGTACTGTACTTAAGTATAGTTTTGAGGTACTTTACGTGAGTATTTCCATTTAACGCTATTTTGTACTTTTACTCCACTACATTTATGTAATCCCTTTAGTTGCTAGGCAGATTAGGATGAATGATGGTAAATATGATCTCTCTTAAATCAGACTTTAGTTCACCTGCAGTAAATCCAGCAGCTACCCTGCAGTATACAAAGCCATTCAAACTAGCTGCACCTTTACCAGCTCTGAGAACACTTTAATGATCAATCATTATAAAACATATCAGAGATATTATTCTGAAATGGACCAATCAGACAATGACTACTTTTACTGTCGCTACTTTAAGTACATTTAGAGGAGAGTACTTTCTACTTTCACTGGAGGAACATTTAGAATACTTTTACTGTGACAGAGTATTCCTACACTCTGGTACTTCTACTTTACTCAAGCACAAGATCTGAGTACTTCTACTTTACTCAAGTACTGGATCTGAGTACTTCTACTTTACTCAAGTACAAGATCTGAGTACTTCTACTTTTACTCAAGTACAGGATCTGAGTACTTCTACTTTTACTCAAGTACAAGACCTGAGTACTTCTACTTTACTCAAGCACAAGACCTGAGTACTTCTACTTTTACTCAAGTACAGGATCTGAGTAGTTCTACTTTACTCAAGTACAAGACCTGAGTACTTCTACTTTACTCAAGTACAAGATCTGAGTACTTCTACTTTTACTCAAGTACAGGATCTGAGTACTTCTACTTTACTCAAGTACAAGACCTGAGTACTTCTCCCAATGACCCGTTGGCTGCAGTGACAGCATGTCTTTCGGGGAATGGATGTCACAACACAGACCCCCCCCCCCCCCCTCAACACACATCCTGCCAAAACTGTATCACTATCAGTTCCTCCTCCATGTTCTGCTCCCTGCTTGATGACAGGAGGATGTAGCAGGGGGGGACAGATTTCAGAATGAATGCTGGGTAATGTAGTTTCATACACCAAGAGACAATATCATCGGTAATGTGACTCATTTGAAAAATCCCCTTACTGAAATGCAAAGATAACACTTCTTACGATAAGCAAGATTTAAAACAATGTCTAGTTTCATAAATAAAATGGATATATTGCACAGCCATAACTCACATTTAAAACGTACCTTAATGATGGCAATACGATTAAAGATGCAGCTGAGAGTTAGGACTGGATTCATGGATGAAGGCTACTCACTTTAGCTGTTTTAATATCCAGTAGTGCATTTAAAGTAGAAAGCAGCTGAGTGGAGTTGTTACCTGATGTAAAGCGGTGTTCAGTGACAGCCCTCCTGCCCGTCAGATGCTGAGCTCTGGCTTTATCGTTTCCTCTGGCTAAAGAAAGGGAAACAGACAATCATTTACTGACATGACACAAGCTCTTACATTTTCAATCTCAACACAATAATCCGACCCTCCAGAGTCTTGCAAACATTATAATTACTTCATATGATTCAGTAGACACTTTTATCTAAAGCAGGGGAGTCAAACATGTGTAGAAAATTGAAGGAAAAACTGCAATTTTCACAACTTTTATGTATTTTGTAAGTTTAAATTCTATATATTTACAAGGCAGGGGGATCAGTAACCTTCTGTCTTACTAGTTCCCACTTTATTTTGTGTAGTGGTGTTTCAGGATTACTACACACACATGGAAATGAGTGTAAAACAATTCAATTTGTTAAAAAGTAGTTGTTTTTTGCACTAAAACAACAGGAACAATTTGGAGTCGTGGTTATTTAAAGGTTATTATGCTATAATTGTACTGGTCCGGCCCACTTGAGATCCAATTAGGCTGTATTCAATACACATGGAGTCATTTGGGGTTAGGTATCTTTCTCAAGGACAGGTTGACTGCAGGGGTTGGGGATCGAACCACTCGCCCCCTGATCGGTGGACGCCGATCTATCCTCTGAGCCACAGTCGCCCCCATGCCTTAGCACTGACTCTTGGTACAATTATCCATTAGAATCTGTTCAGAAATTCAAATAAAGTTCAGGAAAACCTTTCATTTATCCTTAAATTTGCCAGAAAATATAACATTTCAGAGCCTCTGTTCCACGTCAGGCTCTGTCAGCTCTTGCAAATATTTGAACGGGGCCAGCAGCATGTGTGAACACATGTCAGGCCTCTGGCTGCAACATGCCGATACACAGCAGTGCTTGGAGTTGATTCTGTGCAGTAACAGTCAGGGGGCTTCATCTCCACCCACACACACACACACACACACACACACACACACACACACACACACACACACACACACACACACACACACACACACACACACACACACACACACACACACACACACACACACACACACACACACACACACACACACACACACACACACACACACACACACACACACACACACACACACACACACACACACACACACACACACACACACACACACACACACACACACACACACACACACACACACACACACACACACACACACACACACACACACACACACACACACACACACACACACACACACACACACACACACACACACACTTTCCTCGCTCTGCTGAGACATGGTTCTTGTGAGATCTTACTCACATGAACCAAGGTCACTTCCTGTTGCAAAAAAGCCTTTCGATGCCATAAAAGGGCTGTAAACTGCAGCAATGATTCAGCTGGGGGCAGTGTATCCTGTCAGCTGTGGATGTAAGGAGAGTTTGTTTGGCTTCAGGGAAGATACGTGGCGACTCATATAAAGCTTAATAAGGGCTGTGTGTCACGTGGGTTGCCTTCTGTGCAACAACTTGAACAATGCACACATTTCAGCCGGAAAACACTTCAGTTTGATTAGCATTAAGTCTGAGTGCCAAGACAAACGCTGAGGAAGGACTGCTCCCCCACTCCACCCCGACTGAGAGAGGAAGTGCTGTGTCACAACAGCAATTACTAAGAAATGAGGAAGAGCCCACCGCAGCCGATCGCAATCAGTACGGCCGGGGAAAACCTGGAGGACTTCAGTCAGGCAGAGTTTCAAGGAAAAGCTCCACACAATGCTCCAATACGTGTCAATAAGTAGTGTTTGTTTTCCCAGTACCACCCCCTGTCCTGTGTGGCTTTTTATAGGAAATACCGTACACATTTGCCCCATGAAACATCTGTTCAATGCACACTTTTGCAACTGTGTACACTTTATTATAATTCCTCTAATCTAAGTAGCACCAAGGACTGTGTGAGTGTGTGTCTGCACCGCAACGAAAAAGACAAATTGTGGTGATGATGAACTCTCTGCGTGCAGCGACTCGTCCTGAGCAGCATCAGCTGCTGGTTCAGCCGTACAGAGAGAGGGCGGCCAGTGGGAAAAGCCCCAGATCTATGACGACTCAGTACACATCGCACACTAACAAGATCTGTGTGAAAGATAACTGTATTTGTGCACGTAACCATAAATACGCATCAGCATTGGAAAACACCCACTTAACACCCAGAGAGGGATTCCCCTTCTTTTTACCTTGCCCATTTATAACCGGGCCTTCATATTCACTTAGGTTTTCAAACACACTTTGGCCCACGTCGTTGTAGCTGAAGAAGAACAGGTGAGCTTGCAGCACAGAAAAGCTGTCAGGTAGGCGGACAGAGGCCAATGTCTGTGGCTTAATAGCATGCAAACATTGATGCATCATGTTGGGTCAATGCAAAGTGAAAATGTATGTGCAGTAGGTTGCAGTTCCTCAGTTGTGAAGACATTTCAAATCGTGTGCAAAGTGCGCGCTGCTCAAACTGTTTGAAAACACTGTCGCATGATTTCTTTTCCGCAGCATGCATTGGACTTTCTAATTCTCCAGAACGCCATGTGTCTCAGGAGAGTTGCATGGTCTCATCTATGTTCAACGATCAAAGCGAGAAAAGCATGATGTCCGTTCACTTCACTCTCAAACTTTGGAGCAACTAGCTGGTTCTTAAGTTACGTTAACTTAAAGCACTGTTTAGTTATTTGTATTTCCAGGGTGAACAGGACTTCGATATATACTGTAAACTAAAGGTCGCCCCGTACGTGAGAATCTGACAGCAACATGCCAGCCGATAATACCACCTGTGTGACGCTTTCAACTTCCGCTAACAGTGTGTGCGATATGAGTCACATGGGGTCACGACCTTGATGTCTGCCCACACACCCACCCACACACACACACAGTTTGCATACAGATGGTAGACAGCAACACAGACTGTGACTCACTCTATGCAATATAAACGTTTCCTACTGTTATCTGGCTGTTGCACTTATCTGTTTCCACCTTGAATGCGCACTGATTCGATTCATATTTAGATTTTTATGTGCATGCTTTTTTACTTCATAGTGTTTTATTTGTGTCTCTATTAGGGCTGAACGATTTTAAGAAAAAATTGAAATTGCGATTTTTCTGGCAGAGATTGCGATTTCGATTTCTCCACGATTTTTTTTATTTAAACAAGTTTCAGTGTAACAACAAAGTGGAGCAAAAAAAGAAGTCTTACCTTAAAAGTAGTGCAAAATGGCTCAAAGGAGCTAGCTTATGAACCTCAACATCAGCAGCAGTTACAGATATTCAACCCGTGTATTCAGAAACCTGTGCTTCTTCTTCAAATAAAGTGGCAAGAGGAAGTGAAATGTAAAGGTAGTAAAACTAAATAATAATAATAATTAAAAAAATACATTTTCCTCATCAACAAAAGATGTCCAACTGGTTACATTATTTAACATCTAGTCTGTAAACAAAAGATAAGTAAAAAAGAGTGAACACCTTTTTTAATGGAACAAAGACATGTCAGGGTAAGGTGCAGAAGAACAACAACAAAAATCAATAAATCTTCCCCTTCATCCCTTCAGAGATTTTTGGCCAAGAAAACCAACATGTCAACCTTTGCTGGCTTCAGACTTGCACGCTGACATGTGACAATATTGCCACTGGCACTGAACAGTCTCTCTGATGGTGCACTCATTGCTGGTATGCAAAGGTACTTACGAGCCAACTTGCTAAGCCATGGGAAGTTGACATTGTGCACTCTCCACCAGGCCAGTGGATCTTGCTCTCCATCAATGGTAGGAGTTATGAGGTAGTTGTCCAGTTCTGCTTTAATGGTATCCTCCAACTGCACAGTAGAGGAAGCAGGGACCGCCTTGGTCTTGAAAAAGCTGCCCAGTGACCGCTTTCGCTTTGTAGAGGTGGATGGTGGTTCTTCTTCTGCACTCAGGGGCATGGGATGGGTTGTGACACAAGCCCTCTGCTCCTGCAACACACAGTAATAAGAGGCATCAATGTTTTGCTATCAGTTGTGATTAAGACCAACGAGGCATTTTGTCTAAAAGTTTAAAATGTCAGTAGAGTATAGTTCAAAAATAAAAAACACAAATACAACTTTGTTTTATTTTGAAACAACAAAGAAAAAGGAAAGCTTACCTTTTGTGCCACCTGTTCCATTTCCATCTTCACTCTGTCTTTGATGTATGGGACATTCTCTTCACTTATGTAGCTCTTCTTGAATCTTGGATCAAGGAAGGATGTGATGTCCAAGAGCTCCTGTGTCACTGGGTCGCTGTATTTCTCTTCAATGTAGTGGAGAGCTCTTGATTTGATCTCCTTGGTGAGATTCGTGTCCTGGTCAGTTTCAGCAAGCGTTGCTGTTCTGAGGAGATGGAGCACTGGCTTCAGGTATGACACGCTTACGTAGTCCTCACCTGAGAGGGCGTCTGTGAACTCCTGAAGAGGACCGAGGTCATTGTTTACAGATTCAAGGACATCTGTGTCTTGCCAAGTGAGGACCAGGTGCCGCGTCTTCCTGTCTTCAGACAGAACCTGGCACAGTGCCTTGCTCTGCTCCAACACCCTCCCAATCATTTTCTGCCGGGAGCCCCATCGTGTCGGACATTCAGTGACCAGTGACTGTTGAGGTAGGTTCAAGTCTTGCTGTGCCTGTTTTAGTGCCGCCTTCTTCTTCCAGCTGTGAGTGAAGACCGCAACCAGCTGCTTGCAAAGTCCTGTGGCCCGTTTGATTCTTTGCTCATCTTTGACAGCATTTTCTGGGGGAAAACATTACATGTATTACAGTATGAAAAGCCATAAGGATAGCTCATAACACAATATTCATAACATACCATTGATTACATCTGTTGTCATGTATTTAGTTCAATGACGTTTTTTTAGCAGCAGACTTCAGGTGGTACTACCACAGTAAGTTATTGCCCATAAATTAATTTGTAATTGGTAATTAATGCACAAGCAATTAATATGCTTCTTAGATATTCCACTAAAAACCAAAAAATCATTTAATCCGTATAGTGGCATCAGCTGATGTTGCACCAGCCTGACATGTGCTACTACTAAAACACGTTAGCTGTTTATTGTACCAAAAACACGTTAGCTGTTTATTGTACCAAAAACACGTTAGCTGTTTATTGTACCAAAAACACGTTAGCTGTTTATTGTACCAAAAACACGTTAGCTGTTTATTGTACCAAAAACACGTTAGCTGTTTATTGTACCAAAAACACGCTAGCTGTTTATTGTACCAAAAACACGCTAGCTGTTTATTGTACCAAAAACACGCTAGCTGTTTATTGTACCAAAAACACGTTTCCCCCTCGCACCGAAACACACATTACATGGCCTCACTAATCCCTAATCCTTAAAACGTGCACACACATACAAAGTTTACCGATGAAAGGGTTCATTTTTCTCCCTAGGATAAACAGTATGTTAAAGTAGCATTGCGCTAACAGTTGGTCAGCTAACGACAGCTTGACAACAAACTTCTCGGCGCTTCGTCCCCAGATAATACGAACTCTCACACTTGTAGTAACCTTGTAAACATACACACTCGCACAAACATACATTCTTGTACTTACCAATTGCAAGATGCAGCCTGTGTCCGAAGCACTGCAGTCTGGTCCATTGGTTAAGTCCCATTGCTTTGACCATATTTGAAGCGTTGTCTGTTATTATGCACGTCTGGGCCTCTTCTTTTAGACCCCAGTTGGCCAAGCACTCCTTCAACCCCATGGCAATATTCTCCCCGGTATGGTCAGTGGGGAAGTATGCTTGAAATTGAATGACAAGCTACACACTGACTTGGGTGGCGAACACGTGATCTGGTCACGCGCAGCCTGCAGCTTTCTGATCGGTAGCTGACACAGAGCCTTGGGCATTCATGTGAAATTATTGACGAAATTATTATTATTAATATACACCAAGCAAAAACCGCAGCTTTGACGATCCCAAAATCGTGTTGTCTGAGATCGCGATTTTCGGTCCAAAACGATAGATCGTTCAGCCCTAGTCTCTATAGAAGTAAATGTACCGTGGGACGAATAACGGACTTCTGATGATGAACAGTGCTCTTGTTTGGATAAACACCACACTTGGGTGGATACCTTATTTAATGTGACCAATGAGCTGTGTATTAATAATCCCTGATGCAAACACAAGCAGGTGTTACTAAAAACCTCAAAATTGGGTGCATTCAATTTCGGTTCTCCAGCGCCAGTGGTTATTTGTGTTATTGACCCACAGTAAGATGACCTACATTTCTTAAAAAACAGAACTGTCCTTCAAATGAAACCTTATAAGCGCACATGCTTTTTTTGCTGTATGAAAAGTCAAAATGTGTTCAGTAAGAGAAGTCTGCATGTAGATTATCAGTCAAATATAGTCCGGTGGTTAGCTGCATCACCAGGGCTTGCAGAGTTTAGTAAGCCGACTTCCCTTCCTGTCAGATCACGCCAGACTTCCAGTGTACAGTGACAGCAGGCCACGGTCATCCTGTCCTGTCAGCAGGCAGATACTCTATCTCACGTCCGTCAGTCCAGACTCGTGTCGGGGGAACTGTCCAGAGGAAAACTACAATACCTTCTTATCTTAATAAGGCAGAACGAAAAGTGTTTCTTGCACACTGCTCAACTGGGCTGATAAGTAGAGCGTGTGGTAAAGTCGATCCTCTGCCCAAAAGTCTGTACACTGCCCTACAGTACAGTAGAGTCCATGTGTCCCAACAGACCAAGCAATATGTGGATATTCTCACTGGCGTTAGTAAAATGTGGGGAAATAATCATCAAATCTGTTTATAATGAAACTATTTAAAGAGCCCCTTTTGTTGTCCCTTTCCTGTAGTGTGCTAATAGGTTTTTAGTGCATGTAAATGGTCTGCAAAGGCTAAAATCCCTGTGTTTCATCCAGGGGGAGTTGCTCTTCCACACAGTCCTGCCTGAAACGCCTCCATTGGACTCGACACATCTCAAGGCGGTCGACCAATCACAACAGAGCCGAGCAGCTAACCAATCAGAGGACACAGAAGACTTGAACGCTTTCAGGTTATTAATCGTATTTATCCACCAGACATTGGTGATGAATGGGGTTATCTATGATAGATGATCTGAAGTGTGTAGTTCATAAACATTTAGAGACACCAGTGTTTCATTAGACTCATTATAAGCAGCGTCTCCTGGATATGATTGGTCTGAAATTAGGTAATAAGTTGCAGAGTTTTGCATCCAATATTTCTGTCATGAAGAATATTAGATGTGTTGAATTCACATTGTTAGCCATGACACTGACAGTCAATGGTAAAACTATTTGACTCCTTGGTCTTCAGGAAGAGTTAAGGGGATCCATTATTTGTAAGCACACACACCCTCAGAGCTCTACTGCGATCGACAGGTAAACGTCACTTTTTAAATCAACTGTCCAAATAAGCGTTAGTCTCCTCATCTGTATTCTATCAGCTTTATTTAATCCTCATTTCACCACTGATTGTAACTCCACAATAAAGGCAGAAATACATGTAAAAAACGTTCATTTTGATCATAATTAAACTGCACTGATGTGAATCCTGACTCAGGCTTCTATCTTCTGGACAGATTGCATCCTGGCTTTGGTTAAATGGTCCGCACACCACCTTCCCAAAGTCATGAGTGCCCTCTAATCACAACAACATAATATTAACACCACTGTCCGGCGGCCGTGGCAGGGGATGTAAATTAGTGTCGGAGTGTGCCGTGAGCAAACATTGTGGTGGTTCAGCACATCGGAGCAGTATTTAACACGAGTCTGGGACCTGAACTTTATCCACCTCAGAGTGTCCATAGTGTAACAGCATATTTCACACACACCGAGGCATCCCAGGACATCCCTAGCACTGCATGGAGCGACCAGAAGTGAAAGGACTTTGCTCGATAAGTAAAACCACAATACCATATAAGTAATCTTAAAATCCTGCATTTCTGGATTCCTCGTCTATCAAAAAGGCTAATAGCGTCTGTTCCACTCCCTTCACTAAAAGTACACAATTGTTGTCTGCATGGCGGTGTAGCAGAAGTAAAACAAGATGTGGTGCACAACAGCTGACCACGAGTTCACTCAGACTACGGTCTCGGTTCCCAGCTGCACTCAGACATCCTGTGTGATGGAGGCGTCACAGCACACCCTGCACTATCACCATCACAACACAACAAGTGGTAGGCCTACTTTTCATATGTGCACTGCTCCGTCTGCAGGCCTGATAACTATGAAGACTGTTAAATAGGGTAGTGCAAGAAATGAGTCCTAAATCCTGTACGTTTGTTTTTATCTTTACCATTTCCTTTGTCTCGAATTCAATGTCGGCCTTTACAGTGTTTGAGGATAGATGCCTGAAAAAGCACCTGCGGTTGACACAAGCTCAAGAGATTTTGTTCTTCCATAAAATACATCAGTATCTTACTTGTGAATATCCAAAGCTTCCATTTGTCCTAAAAACAGTGTCTAAATGAGACCTCTAAAACGTCAATACGTCACGTTAGCCACCTTTAGCTTAGCGGTGGTGATGCCACTATGATGGTGTTTGTTTATAGCCCAACGTTAGCTATTTACTTCTTGCCTTTGCTCCAAAAATCATAAAAAACAATACCCCATTGAGACTGTATAAGGCTTTTACGTGACCTAAAAAAAGGTGGTTGCTAACCCCGGGCTAAATGAGACCACTAAGCGTCATAAGGCAACGTTAGCCGCATTTAGCTTAGCGGTGGTGATGCCACAATGATGGTGTCACATATTAAACGCACCACCTCTACCTCTCATTCACTGACGCTGCAAGAAGATTTGTATAATAGAATATCATAGGTGGAAGCGTCATGACAACATCAACAGATGGCGACGGAGACGTCATGAGAAGCAGAACATGCCATGGACCGTGGGGCGTGGGGGAGGACCACAGATGTGTTTCCCTTGTGGACTTACTGTGCTGCTATGTTAATGAATATTGTTATACTTTACAGAGAAGGTTCTTGGTGTATTTAAGACCAACTCTTGGTCCTCAAACAAAGAACATTCCTAACAGTGTCAAAATGTGGAGATTATCCTGCTGAACAAAACAAGTGTTAGCCACAGATCTTATAGAGGTAATATTCTAAAATGCAACGGAAAATCCCCATCATTTTTTTGAGGAATGAGCCTTTGCGATGCTAACTTCCAGGTCGACTGACAAACCCACGCTATCGCTGAACTTCTGTATGAAAAGATAGCTTTATCAATACCTCTACTTGTGAAGTCAGCTTCCACTTTCCACTCTTCTGCCAAAGGACGTCTTTCCACATCTGTGTCAAAGCTGAGCAGACACAGTTACAGCCCCTGAAATAGCTAGAGACTCCAGTAGTGTATAAGTCCTTATGACAGGGCTTACTACCTGGCACACCTTAATCCATCACACTCATCCGTTACATGCAGCTGTGTTTACCTGCTGACAAAGAGTCAACAACATGAGCCCACTCCTTATTAATCCCCCAGTATTCATGTCAAACTCAGAGGTGTAAAACATGCTGTATTCATACAGACTGCACTAGATATCATGGGGGATATATGTGTCTGCTATTCTGTCAGCTTAAACTTTGTCAAAGTGGGTGAGGGAGGCCAACAATCCTCTACAGATATTTCAAATACCACAATAAGATATGTAGTAACCACTACTCCAGATCTCTCTACAGCTCTGCACATATCCCGCTTATTCATTAAGTGACTTTTGAGCAATCAAATCAAATCTAAAGCATCCAACTGCTTCTTAAAATAAACTCTTTACACAAGCTAAAGACTGGGTTTAACCGCTGACATCTTGTTACCACCTGTATATATATCTGCTGAGAGGGAGAGCGCATCTCTTCTGTCCAACCATCCGACTTGTGATCCCAAAACAACATGTGGTATCTTTGGGTTACTCAACCCACTGTGTTGGGCCTATTTTAGAAAGGAGAGGGCTGTCCGCTTCTGAAAGAACGCCACCATATTTTCAAAAGCTCAGTCTAGCAATGTATCTGTAACAGTAAATCAAGCCTTTCTACTTTGAAAGGAGAACAATTCAGAGGCTTTTTTTATAGTTCCTACAGCTCAGCCCGAGCCGGGGATTGATTTATGGATCACGTGGTCCGTGGTGGGTGGTAAGGAAACACATCCCGGCAATGACGCTTTGTTTGGTGATCACCAGCTGAACACATCCTGTCCAAGCTGCTTTAACGTCGGTTGCACTTGTGTGAGTATCTTTGTGTCGGGTGCATCAATAACAAGAGTTCTGCATCCCAACATTCCCAGCTCCCCCATCCAGATTCACGGGGATCCTTGTCTTTGTTACCCTGACAGCCTATGTGGTAAACGGGGTCTGAAGGTAGACAGGAAGCATTTCTGACATCAATTAATGCCAACTTCAGAGCACATATATCAATATCGTCTCCCTTGTTTTATTCTTTTGATACATGATATGTTATTGCCAAAAGAAACAAGAGATCAGATATTAATAGTAGCGTCAGTATCATCTTATATTCTGCAACAGCTTTGTGTCATCCTTGCACAACTGTATATAGAGTAGCTTCGATTCAGTCTAACCTTATTAAAGCCTGTATTTTACCAACAGGTAACGAATCATGTGTGCTGATCAGGTGTAGAGATTACCCCTCGATGATTTAGTGGTATGGTCGCAAAAAATAGCCACAGTGACGAGTAACGGTCGCACGTAATGACTTGCTTCTTGCTGATGCAACACAGTGAGACACTGCCCTTCTGCTTACTGTCCTTTTCGTTGACAGGAATAAAGGGTGTTGGGTTTGTATCCAGAGAAGCATAACTGTAGTAAACATGAGCGAACATTTACAGACCTCAGCTTGCTCTACGCCCTAAACCTATATTGCATTGTTTCAGAGAAAGCCTCAAAGCCAAAGCATCACTCATTGGTTGAGAGGGATGCTGCCTCCCATTGGAGAAGATATCCTATGTATTAAGACACAGCGTGTGTTTGAGACTGTTTCGAGGCCCTCCATTGATTATGTAAAGGATCTGAATTCATCTAGTGTTGAGGAGGATGAGTAGAAGCTGTGTGTCTTTTCTTTGATGCATAATGTGCTCAAATGTTGTATTGTATTAGGATCAAGCATGTTTTGTATTGTTTAAAACATCCAAATGGTATAGAATAGTGTGTACATGTCTGTCTCATGGGCTAACACTCATCTTTAGCTACGAATCAACACATAGGTGTCATGCATCTGGCCCCCGGTCATTCTGTTTCCCCTGAAATGAGGTACTGGTACATATTTAGCCGGGGCAACATGAGCAGCAGACTGTATCGCTGCGCTGCTGTCTCCAGCCCTGCAGAGGAATTCAACTGTGCATTCCTCTGGAATACCAGCATCAGAGCACAGAGACAGGGAGAAAAGAGGAGGAGAAGAAAGAAGAGAGGCTTTATTCAGCCTTATGTCACTGGCAGCCAGCACAAGAACTAAATGCAGCCAATCCCTACGGAGAACAGGAATGTGAGGACGGAGAAACTCTGTGGCAAAAGGGAAGATAACATCTCATCTACAATTTGGGAACTCGGAGGAAGTCAAGTAAAAAAACAAGGGAATGCTAGGAATACAGCACACTGCAATTTCCTGTTTTTATTTGCATTGATTTGAATGTGGAAATTGGAAAACCCTGACACGCAGTTGGTTATTGTGCCGTACATGTTATTCCTTTATCTCTTAACAAGGTACCATTATTGTGCAAATGGCTTTATTGTTGACCACCTCAGTGTCTAACATATATCTGTCCTAATACTGTGTTACCTTTAAGCCTAGGAAACAATGAAATTACATTGGAAATAATAAATAAATGGCATGTCACGGAGCCCAGACTAGACAAAGACTGCAGGAACTGGACCTCCATAGTAGCATGAAGCTAATGCACACATTTCAGGTGGATAACATCTCCTGCTGCGACGTTAAGCGGTCAACTCATTTAAGTCGTTAAATATCATAAAGACTTGGCTTCTCTTGCCTCCCCAATGGGAAACCAGTGCCCACTGACTGGAACCCAGCTACACTGTGGCCTTATTGTGCGCAAACAAGCAGCTGCTGGCTCTGTATCAAAGCCCAACACAGAGGTGCAGTGATGAAGTGTTTTCCAATGGCGACCTGGAAGTGAGCATCACAAAGGCTCCCAAAACCCCCCAAAAAAAGGGATTTTTCCATTGGATTTGGGAATGCTGCATAAAATAAGGTCCGTGGCAAACATGATACGTGAGCAGGATAATCTCCACATATTAAACACCACTTTTATAACAGTTGAAGCCAGACGTAGAAAGCTAACGTTTCGCTATAAACTTTATGACACCACCGCTAAGCTAAAGGCGGCTAACGTTCGGCGTAATGACGTTTCTCATTTAGCCACCTTTTAAGGTCTCAGACAGTCACTAATGGGGTATTGACTCACATGTTTTATGCTCTAGAACCAAATGTAAAACATCTTGCACGCTTGTATCAACAACAGATTTTAATTTAGGCATCTAACCAACAACACGTTTGAGATGAGGACGCCTAAATTGCTACAATGCTGACTCATTTCCAGGTTTCAGGATTCCTGCACCACTCTAACATATATTAAATGCCTGTTTTTCCCCACAACCAGTTACTGAGTGAACAAATAAAATGCTCCTCAGCATGTCAGTGGAGCTGAGAGGTCAAACTTATTTACACAGGTTCACAGGAACTGCAGATATAATCTCAAACTAAAGCCGGAGAAGTAGCAGGGAGTCTTCCTCTGTGAGTAAAATAATCAGGTCAAACATCACAAACATCTCGCATCTCATTTCCCCCTGAACAACCTCCCTATCCGTGGAGACTTCTCACCGCTCTGACTGAACCCCACAGGCATCTGACACACACTTGGGAATTGGCTGGAGTCTAAAACAAATCATTTCTGGTGCCGGAGGAGTGGCAGCACACATGTTGTCTTGACCAAATATGGCTGAGTGAAAACACTACTGTCAGGTCTCTGCAGCTCTCAGGAATGAAAAGCAGGTTTTCCTTAACTGGTGTGCGAGTGGGCCGGGACACAACGCGCTGACACCTTTCCAACAGAGCTCTTACTCTAAAGCCTGGATATGTGAGGCTGGAGGTGGATTAGCAGTCTGGTAAATTATACCATTCAGCCTCACAGGGCATCGGAAAGACACGGTAAATGAGCGTGGCTGTTAGGAGTCCCAGGAAAAGCTCAGATTTGACTACAAGGACATGTCCTGACTGTCCAGCAGGACTACATGAGACGGGTTGCAACATGTTTGTTGATGAAATGTGCTTTTAATTAAGTAGGGTGTGCTAAAGGAAAGACCACTGAGGTCATAAAAGGGTTTATCCTGTTTGGAGGAGGAACAGCCGTCTGTGCAATGGATGGACGGAATAGAGATGATGTGATGCATGACATATCTATGTTCTACTCTGACAGCGCATGCTTTCTGTGTATCAGTTTAAACCCTTAACAAGGTTCTACGCCGGTGTCGAGTTTCTTTTCATTAGCGACAGAGAAACTGCTGACAACAGTTAACCCCTTCTGCTCAAGATAGCTATAGCGACTTCAGGAAATAAACCGAGTGGCTGAGAGCTGAGGCCGGGCCGGGTCTGACACGCTATCAACATATCAACATATCAACACACACACACACACACACACACACACACACACACACACACACACACACACACACACACACACACACACACACACACACACACACACACACACACACACACACACACACACACACACACACACACACACACACACACACACACACACACACACACACACACACACACACACACACACACACACACACACACACACACACACACACACACACACACACAATATAAACCAGTACAAAAACTACCATTAAAACAAAATGCATCAACGGTGTAAGTTTCATGGCTCCTAAAATACGATCCTAAGAAAGGAGAAGCCCAATAAAAAGACCATATATTAAAGACTTCCCTCCACTTTTGCCAACTTACAACCTCAACGCTCCGACCTGCCACTCTGATTAATTACTGTCATAAAATGAGCTCAATCAATGTCACTCAAGCTGAATCCGTTCCAGCTTGTTCTCCCGGTCAACTTGGTCCAAGTACAAGATGACCTGTTGTTTAATAAAGTGCCTCTTATTCTCTATTTCCTTTATTTAACCTATGAACCCAACGCTCAGTCTTTAAACCAACTCCTTCATAACACAAATGTTGAAGAGAGAATAGCTCCGAATGAAAACAGTGCAACCTGGGACAAACTGGGTACCGGAGAGGCACGAAATACAATTCAGGAAGTCACTAGGACTACATGCGTGCAACTGCAGCGCCTTGTTGTATGCCCCTCTACAGAGAAACGTGTAGAGGGAGGATCGCTCCACCTCTGAATGAAGTCATCCTCTGGTAATGTGCATCAAAATATTGGGACAGACCAATATTCTCCACCCATCCCAGCATGCAACACAGGAAGTGACCGACGGAGCAGGGACACCGAGACCAACAGCACAACCTTCTATGAATAATAATAACAATGACCAAAAGTTCGTCTTTCCTTGAAAATTAGTTCCTTGCATTCGATCATTTTCCGGAAATATTTGCCGTTTCTTGAGCTCGCATTCATTTATTTTTGGCTATTTTTTACCTTCTGTGGATGAGTCTTAAAACCTGCCGCAGTGAAGGAAAATAATACAGAATTTATCACAAATTCTTAAAGACGTTTTTCATCCAGGTTTCCATTTCCATTCCATTCCATTTGTACTTCTACTTCTGTCCGACAAACAGTAAAACTATAATAACTTGTTTATCCATAACGTCCAATCTTCTTTATTATTGAAACACATGAAGAGTCGGATCAACCACAGATTATCACATGCGCACTGTAATTCAGAACTCATATTATTTTTAGCACATTAGAGAAGTAGTTTAGGGAAACAATGTCTAAAAACTATGCAATAACACACAGATCCTCTTTTTGAGGGACTTTTACTCCGCTACATGTATGTAATCCCTTTAGTTGCTGGGCAGATTAGGATGAATGATGGTAAATATAATCTCCCTTAAATCAGACTTCAGTTCACCTGCAGTAAATCCAGCAGCTACCCTGCAGTATACAAAGCCATTCAAACTAGCTGCACCTTTACCAGCTCTGAGAACACTTTAATGATCAATCATTATAAAACATATCAGAGATATTATTCTGAAATGGACCAATCAGACAATGACTACTTTTACTGTCGCTACTTTAAGTACATTTAGAGGAGAGTACTTTCTACTTTCACTGGAGGAACATTTAGAATACTTTTACTGTGACAGAGTATTCCTACACTCTGGTACTTCTACTTTACTCAGTACAAGACCTGAGTACTTCTACTTTACTCAAGAACAAGATCTGAGTACTTCTACTTTACTCAAGTACAAGACCTGAGTACTTCTACTTTACTCAAGTACAAGATCTGAGTACTTCTACTTTACTCAAGAACAAGACCTGAGTACTTCTACTTTACTCAAGTACAAGACCTGAGTACTTCTACTTTACTCAAGTACAAGATCTGAGTACTTCTACTTTACTCAAGAACAAGACCTGAGTACTTCTACTTTACTCAAGTACAAGACCTGAGTACTTCTACTTTACTCAAGTACAAGATCTGAGTACTTCTACTTTACTCAAGTACAAGATCTGAGTACTTCTACTTTACCCAAGTACAAGATCTGAGTACTTCTACTTTACTCAAGTACAAGATCTGAGTACTTCTACTTTACTCAAGTACGAGGTCTGAGTACTTCTTCCAGCTCTGCATTTAGACTCCTGGTGTTGGTTTCGGTCCACAATTACAATAGAATTTGTGGACATGTGTGATTGTGTTGCATGGAGGCAGTCCTATCATGTGCCAACATGCAGCACGCCCTGCAACACTGAGGAAACACTGCCATTAGGCCCCAGAATCTCCCACAGCGGACTCATGGTAGCTTTTGGCATGTTTTCAACTACTAGCCTGCCTTATAGCCTGCTACTGACACACGTTTACTGCTCAGAGTAAACACGTCTCTATACAAATTCCTCCACTCTGTCGCACACCACAACACATTGGTGTAAGAATTTACACCCTGAGGCCACATTTTCTCTGCTGCTCTTCTGCTGAGCAACACGCCCAGCTCTGTGAGAGCAGCAATACGAAAAAAAAAGTGACAGAAGGTCACATTAGAGCTGGTTGACACCATGAGGGTTATGGAGCTGCTGTAGGTCAGAAAGGGAGCAGTGTGGAGGTGGTCTCGAGACCATTACCTCTTTAACATAGGGAACTTTGACAGAGGGAGCACATTTCTGAATGTTGAAGGAACCCAGAGGTGGGAATTAACTAGGTACATGTCCTCAATGTTGCACTACTTTGTACTTTTACTCCACTGCACTTATTCTGTACCTTGTGTTTCAAGTTGTGCAATATAAATCAACCCTTAAATCAGACTTCAGTTCACCTGCAGTAAATCCAGCAGCTACCCTGCAGTATACAAAGCCATTAAAACTAGCAGCACCTTTACCAGCTCTGAGAACACTTTAATGATCAATCATTATAATCAGAACATGTCAGATACATAATGAGGAAATCTCCAAAAATGAAAACGTTTGCTTTTGGTAGGTTTGACTGCAGGACTTTTACTTGTATTAGTTCACTTCTACTTTTACTCAAGATCTGAGCACTTCTCCACCTCTCAAGAAAGCTCTCTCAGAGAAAATGCCAGACGGAAACGTGAACACAACACTGCATGTTTCTGATGATGGCCCACAGGACATTCATGTGTGGGGGGAAACGCATATTTCTCCCTCTGTGTGTGAGTGTGTGTGGCGCTTGATAATGGACAGCGTGTCGTATCCTAACTAACTGTTCACACACACATAGCGGTCTGAAGCACGTCTCTACATGAGCAGGCCTGAGTCTGAGCACTTTTAGGAAGTTTTCTCACTCGACTCTTTGGTGACGTCAAGGACTTCTTGCTACAATGGTGGAAACTTTTCACAAAGTTAGAAAGTCTGACCTGAGCGCGTGAGTCCACTCCCACCGGCGGCCCCTCGGACTTTGAAAAGGAAGAATTGTTGAAGTTGTTTCGGTTATTCCTGATAGGTTTTTTTTTTTTCAACAAGGGGAAAAGCCAGACAGCGACTTCTTCTCAGTTCCCCTCCCTATCCGCTCTCTGCAAGGCTGCTGCTTAAACTCCACCCTGCAGCGGGGCGGTGTCGCTCTGCTGTGGAGACTCAGCGTACTGCTGAGGTACTCAGATCTGTACTCGAGTAGAAGTATGAGTTGGAATACTCTGCTACAAGTACACGTCCAGAGACCAGAGGGGAAAGAAGTACTCAGATCTTGTACTTGAGTAAAAGTAGAAGTACTCAGATCTTGTACTTGAGTAAAGTAGAAGTACTCAGATCTTGTACTTGAGTAAAGTAGAAGTACTCAGATCTTGTACTTGAGTAAAGTAGAAGTACTAAGATCTTGTGCTTGAGTAAAAGTAGAAGTACTCAGATATTGTACTTGAGTAAAAGTAGAAGTACTCAGGTCTTGTACTTGAGTAAAAGTAGAAGTACTCAGATCTTGTACTTGAGTAAAGTAGAAGTACTCAGATATTGAGTAAAAGTAGAAGTACTCAAGTCTTGTACTTTAGTAAAAGTAGAAGTACTCAGATATTGAGTAAAAGTAGAAGTACTCAGGTCTTGTACTTTAGTAAAAGTAGAAGTACTCAGATCTTGTGCTTGAGTAAAGTAGAAGTACTCAGATATTGTGCTTTGGTAAAAGTAGAAGTACTCAGATCTTGTACTTGAGTAAAGTAGAAGTACTCAGATCTTGTACTTGAGTAAAGTAGAAGTACTCAGATCTTGTACTTGAGTAAAGTAGAAGTACTCAGGTCTTGTACTTGAGTAAAGTAGAAGTACTCAGGTCTTGTACTTGAGTAAAGTAGAAGTACCAGAGTGTAGGAATACTCTGTCACAGTGAAAGTATTCTAAATGTTCCTCCAGTGAAAGTAGAAAGTACTCTCCTCTAAATGTACTTAAAGTAGTGACAGTAAAAGTAGTCATTGTCTGATTGGTCCATTTCAGAATAATATCTCTGATATGTTTTATAATGATTGATCATTAAAGTGTTCTCAGAGCTGGTAAAGGTGCAGCTAGTTTGAATGGCTTTGTATACTGCAGGGTAGCTGCTGGATTTACTGCAGGTGAACTACAGTCTGATTTAAGGGTGATTATATTTACCATCATTCATCCTAATCTGCCTAGCAACTAAAGGGATTAAATACATGTAGTGGAGTAAAAGTACAAAGTAACAGACAATTGAAACCTAAAAATTGTACTTAAGTACAGTACTTTAATAAATGTAGTAAGTTACTTTATATCACTGTTGGAAGCGGAGTTTGTCCAGTCAGCCCCTTACATAAGGCAAAAATAAAATACTGAGTGCTGGGCATTTTCTATAAGCAGGTTTAGCTGCATATGCTCTATTACATCATGCTTACAAAGCAGGTATTACATGGCCCCACCCCTTTAAAAATGTGCCATTTCATCTGTACAAAAATCATATCATCACTTTTTTTTATAAGCTTTGCTGTGAAATGAGTCTACTTCTTCTCTTGAAAATGCACCACATTGCATTACCACCAAATGTCCTCTAGAGGATGCAATTGGGCACACAAAGAGGACTCATGAACACACAGGATTAACTTTAAGGACATGTTCATCCCAGAAATCACCCCGTGAAATGTGTGCAGTATATTCTAAGTCGTATGGCCCCATATACTATAGCTTAATAAAGACAAAATTATATTTAGAATTTCCTGAAAATGCTTTTTTTCCCTGTAAGTTACTGGCTCCCCCACTAAACTACTGTAATATAAAGCCACATATATGCACCTGACTGGGGCCAATACAGAGTAAAGAGGCAGATGGGGGTGAAAAGCACATATTCTTTATTATTTACATATTAACTGTTCTTTAAGTTCTTTCAATAGATCATAAGAAAGGCACATAAACATAAGTGTTCATTACCTTAATTCAAAAACTGAGGGAATTATGAACAGAAAACAGGAGTGGTCACCCAGGAATTAAGGTGTTTGTGCACAAAAAAATAATTTGCACAATTTAGTAAATGTGTTGTATAATTTAATACCATTATTAAGAGCATTAAATACTGGGGAAGAACTGTCACATATTTCACCCCGATCCATATTGTGTGTGACACCGGAAGTTAGGTTACCTGCTTATAAAACGTGTAAAAGAAAGCCCCTGATTCATGTATTTCAGGCGAATTAGGGCTTCTGAAGAGAAAGCATTCAGAGGCAACTACAAAACAATATTGGTTTTGCAGTGCAGCGGATGGATATGGAATAAAGTATTAATGTTATTTTCAACAAGTCCACTTGGTGAATGTTGCTGGTTTGTTTTCGGGGAAGCGGTACATACTCCCAAGGCTTCACCTAGTAGACAGAGCTGAGGGTGAAATCCTCCCTTCTGCTCAGATAGCGTTCCCATTATCTTCGGTTTCATGCTGTCAGAAACACAACCTGCTAACGTTATCTCCCTACGCTAATGCTACTAACGTAAACAATGAATAGAAGACTAACGTTACCCTGCTAGAAACGCAGCATTTCACATCTAAATGATCAAGTACTCTCATAATGGTGGTTAGCTAACGTTAGCTACGAAGCTAGGTTACTTGGGACAATCCTTTCAACTTGCTTGCTGTCAGGTTAGCGTTAGCTTACGACAGCTAACTTCGCTATGTGAACTCAGTAAGCCAGGAAAGTGGCGATAAAGGAACTCCCTGCAACTCTCAGGTTGGTGGACATTTTGAGTGTATAGTTTTAAATGTTGCTTTATTCACTAGCAGTACTACATACTGTTTATTGCTTTGTTTGAGGTGTTACCAGTGGTAGCCAATTTGCTATTTAATGTTTAGTTTTGTTACTTAGCTAACGTTTGCTACCAAAGTTGCTAACTAGCCAGGTAGTTTATTCAGACTAAATGCACAAACAGATGGGCTTCAGTTGTTCATTAGAGTAACCTGACATCAGCAGTTTACTATGCCATTGAATTATCAGACACTAAAACATCAAATCGTTGTGTCTGCTTTGATCCAGCATCTTGCTAACGTCCATATCTGGTTTTTGAATCATTAAAAATGGGATCAATGAATAGTCATACAGCCATGCTAATGTAATGTAACATATCATAAATGCTCGTTTGTTTAACTTGCTGTGAAAATAGTGTAACATATTCCAGCTAATGTTTGGCTCGATGGATTATGTAAATGATTCATGCATACTCGTTTTCTCTAACTGACCACCAATTATGCCTGGTTCAATGTTCATTTTTACATCATAAAGCTGGTTGTATGCTTCCTGTTAAAGGCTCAGTTGTCTCTCAAGGTAGTAGCAGATATTTCCATTAAATAATGTTAACGAATATTGATATTGATTAACTTGCAAGACATCCATTCACTGAAATAGTTCATTCAATTTGTAACTCTTTGCATCTAAATGATATATTTTATATAATGAGATGTCAGACAAACTACACATAGTTTAATCTCTTTCAGAATTGATTAAATTGCAATTTAGTGAAGCTGTCATACATTTGGTACAGCCCTTTAAAGTCAAGATGTATGTTTCTTTTTACACGATCAGCTCAGATATCATGTCGTTATCCCCAAAGTTATCCTAAAAACATGATTCAGATTTCTACTCTGTGGCTTCTTGCATTAGTTGTGTCATCCTGTGAATGAATGATGGTCAGACTGTGCGTTGTTGTTGCAGGTGTTGCAGGTCGCTCTCATGTGCCCATGGAGAAGGCAGCCTTTGAGGGGTGGCTGGAGTCAGTCTCCGTCGCTTTCCTTACTCTGAACGACCAGCAGCGCAACCAGTCTCTGGACCACCTCATTTCTCTCAGTGGTGCAGTCCAGCTCCGTCACCTGTCCAATGGACTGGAGACCCTGCTGAAGCGCGACTTCCTGCGCCTCCTTCCCCTGGAGCTGGCCTTCTACCTGATACACTGGCTGGACCCTGAGACTCTGCTGACCTGCTGCCTGGTCTGCAAGCAGTGGAATAAGGTAAAATATTTATATCTTTTTAGCGATAAAACATGTTCCATATATTCAAAGTCTTTAAATGTGTTGTGTGTCTGCTTGTAGCTGATCAACTCGTGCACAGAGGTGTGGCAGGGTGTGTGTCGGAAGCTGGGCTGGAGGATCGATGAGTCCATTCAGGACGCCCCACACTGGAAGGCGGTGTACCTGAAGGCTAAGCTCCGCATGGTACAGCTGCAGGATCAGGAAGCCTTCGAGACATCCTCCCTGATTGGACACAGCGCTCGAGTATACGCCCTCTACTATAAGGACGGCCTCCTCTGCACAGGTACGCTGTTCTGACTGCTGGATACCTTACCTTATACCAACAGCCATTACCTGTGCAATAACCAGGCCAGTTTGTATGAAGAATTTAGCAGATTCGGGTTACCAGGCCTCAGAATATAAAGTCCTGGAGCATCGTTCCAGAGTGCTCCATTGCCGTTATAAGGCTTTTTTAAATTTGTCGGACATCTACACATTTTATTTTGGTGAAAATCCGGGCTAACAGAAACCCTGTGTGGCACAATATCACAGCTGTCCTCTTGTTCTTCAGGTTCTGACGACCTCTCTGCCAAACTATGGGATGTGCGCACTGGGCAGTGCATTTACGGAATCCAGACGCACACCTGCGCCACGGTGAAATTCGATGAACAGAAGCTGGTGACCGGGTCCTTCGACAACACCATCGCCAGCTGGGAGTGGAGCACAGGAGCCAAAATCCAGCAGTTCAGGGGCCACACAGGAGCAGGTAGCTCATACTGTTCAGCCAATACTGTTTCTGTTCTTGGCCATTTAATATGATGAGACAGAGATAGCCCAACTGCTTTTAAATAGCATGTATCAATAGAGTGGTGCAGAATGAGTCAGCATTTTACCACAAAGATCCCTTATCCCTAGATCATTCTGAAAGTGGTTTTAGCTCGAGGTCTGTGAGATTTTCACGTTGTGCTCATTTCTGTACGAGGAAAATCCCTCATTTGAAATGATGACCTTCTGATAAATACTCGTTGTGTGTGCTCAGTGTTCAGCGTGGACTACAACGACGAGCTGGACGTGCTGGTGAGCGGCTCTGCAGACTTCACAGTGAAGGTGTGGGCCCTGTCTGCAGGGGCCTGCCTCAACACCCTCACCGGACACACCGAGTGGGTCACCAAGGTCAGGCTCCATACATCTCACTCATACGTCATTTAATATTTTCACATATTTCGCCTTTAATAAGTATTGTGCTTCCTGCAATTTGGATATTGAACCGGTCCTTATTGCCATTTTCATACAATTTCTATTAATGGTGCAGCCCTATGAAGTTGAAGTGTTTTGAAACATGAATCTCGTGTGTGTGTGTCCCTCCCCATCAGGTGATTCTGCAGAAAAGTGAAGTGGAGTCTGTGGTGCACAGTCCTGGGGATTACATCCTCCTGAGTGTGGATAAGTATGAAATTAAGGTACGGCTCCTTTCTTCTAGACCTTTCTGTACTTCACTCTTTAGACGTGCATCAGATGCTGTGAACCCTGTCCCCCTGCAGGTGTGGCCTTTAGGCAGAGAGATCAACTGTAAGTGTCTGAAGACCCTGTCGGTGTCGGAGGACCGCAGTATCAGCCTGCAGCCCCGCCTGCAGTTCGACGGACGCTACATCGTCTGCAGCTCGGACATCGGAGTCTATCAGTGGGACTTTGCCAGTTTTGAGATTCTCAGGTGAGGTGGTAAACATCTCTGTGATCATTAGGGTACTACACCTGCTCTGTAGCTGCTGTAGGGTGATGTGTAAACAGCGCGTTCCTGTGTGTAAGTTTACCTATGTGTCAGCTGACGAGGGGAAGTCCTTCAGTTATATTTCAACCAGAACAATCCATTAATATGTTTGACCAAACTAATTTAACATGCACGTTCTGTCATGTCCTCTACCATGGCCTGTCATGCACTAATGAGTGCGGCGGGTCAAGTGTTGCGTGGAGGGTTTGTTGTGCTATCTGTCTCCCCAGCCTCTCACTCCCGCCTTTGTTCGTGTCCTCAGGGTGATAAAGACGCAGGACCCGGCCAACCTTTCCCTGCTCAGCTTCGGCGAGGTGTTCTCGCTCCTTTTCGACAACCACTTCCTGTACGTGATGGACCTGAGGACGGAGGCCATCTCGGGCCGCTGGCCTCTCCCCGCCTACAGGAAGTCCAAACGAGGGTCCAGCTTCCTGCCCGGCGTCACCTCCTGGCTCAACGGCCTGGACGGGGACAATGACTCTGGACTGGTGTTCGCCACCAGCATGCCCGACCATAGCATTCACTTAGTCCTGTGGAAGGAGAACGGATAGAGGGGACGGGACGCCGGGACATCAATCTACAGACTGCTAGGACCAGAGCGTGTGCTCTGATATACGAACCTACAACATGCATGGACCAAAGCATTTAGTTTTTATCTGTTTCTTCCTCTACACACACACACATTCACACATGGAACACGGAGGAAGGGGATGAAACTGGATCTGCTCCTGATCTCCTCCTCTTCTGCAATCTTGGACGAAGAACTTAAAAAGAAAAAGCCGAGATAAATCAGTAACGATAAAAACAATGGTAACAAAAATCCCCAAATAAACAACACATTTATTCTAATGTAAAACGTTTTAATTGTTTGTGGCAGATTTGCTCTTTGATCAGTCGGCAGTGTGCGGGGGGGAATAATGGGAAGCTGACTTTGATCCATGGTCTGGACTTTTTTAATCAGGATGAGACACATGTTCGATACCCTAACAGTGCGTCCTTTAAAGAACAGCAGGCTTGCCTTAAACACAGCGACTGTAAATAAAGGGGAACACTTCCTTTGTCTTCAGATTCTGAGGTAAATATCATCACGGAGCCGAGGACGCTGCGTGTTAGGTGCTGTGGTACATCGTCGTGTACCGTGTGAAATATTGTGAGCTCCACTGAATCTGCTTTTTCTTAAAGGACTGGTTGTAATGTCGGCTTGAGAAATGTGACGTGCCTTTTTCAGTTCATTTGATGTTACAAAGTAGAAATGACTGCGTTGTAAATCTTTTAAGTAGATTTTTTCACCTTTACTGTGCTCCAACAGTCTGAGATGTCTGTAATTTTATAGTTATCTACCTGACACGACTCTTGCTCAGTGAGTTGCTTTTATGAATCATCGGCTGTGTAAAACATCAGGTTTATTTTTCTAAAGCTGGGGGACTTGGCGAGCATTCGGTTCTGTGCAAAAAAAGACGATTTTCGACGTGGAGGAGTGGATTTTCCTGGCAGGACAAAAGGGTCTGTGAGCACGCCTCGTCCTGTGCATCGAAATCATGTCACCATTCCTTTCTTTTCTGCTTCTGCAAAACTGAAACTCTGGCCACGAGTTGATGTCTTCCTTTGGACCGGGCAGGCCACAGATCAACACGGATTGACTCGACCACCGAACCTCAGAACTGTTCCCTGAACACAGACCTGTTCCTCACAGACGTAGGCCTACAGACTCTTCGTGGGGTTAGGTTTTTCAAATCTAATTAAAACACCACCAATATTATATTCTCCTCTGTTTTCTGACCATTGCACCACATCATATACTCAATTATAAACCATTCCTGCAGTGCTTCTCTCCCCGTCACGTGCAACAGCTCGATGTCAGGAGGGAGTAACGTCTCTGAAGATGTGTGCACCGGAGTCTCTGATTCCGTAAGTACTCTGGGTGAATACATTGGTATGTTTTTAGGTGTTTGTTTATTTCTACACTTATATATGCCTTGTGGATTTTCTCTAACGCTTCCATTTAATGGATACGGTTCAATTAAATAAAAGCTGGCTTTAGAAAAAGGTGACGCCAGCAGTCAAGAAAATGGTTGTAGTTTAGGGTAATCCCAAACGATGTGTGAGAAGTCTCTGATTAATGTGGGCTAGACTTCTGGTCATAATTACATATTAGAGGGAGTTTAAAAGGATCTCATTCTTAACATCCATGCAAATTCCATTCCAATTTGGACTTTTGAGGCTTCCAATTCCCACTTATCGCTCACGTCTAACGTACTATCTGTTAAATCAAATCAAGTTTTATTGTACAAACAAGTTATCATTTCTTCTTGTATGAATTTGGTTCTCCACCACATCAATCCAGTATTGTTCAAAATGGGTCTGTGGTCCTTTCATTATGTCCCATTCCTTGTGTGTCGTCATGTAATGTCTTATTTGAAAATATCTGGACAGGTCAGTGGATGCAGTACCATAACTGGCCTGAAGGTGGGAGAAGCCCTGAAGGTTTCTCCATCAGATAATTGATTTGTGATCAGGCCTCCTCCTGACACGCTCTCAGGGCTTGGAAGTCTGGCGCTGACTTCCCTTAAAGCCTCCCAGCTGTTCTCCGGACACCTGTGGGTAAAGTCCTGACATGCATATTTTACTCCCTATAGAATTTAAGTCTTATTTACTTTCCCACTTCGGAAACAGAAGCCCACACCTTTGGATGCGTTCATCCTAAAATTGTACACCAAACCTCAGTCATAATTTGAGGAAAAAGCCAAACCTACTTGAGGTCTAGACTGGACAGATGTGAAGATATGAACCAAACATAAGCTCCGACCCCAACATGTTCAACCGTTTCTTTAATGATACATATTTACTGAAGTCGAAGCCTTCAAATAGCATGTGAAATAAAAAACGTTGAATAAAGTGTACAGCAACAGCAAAGTGACATGAAAGCAACATGTTCGTTTACACTCATCGTAAAAGTAATGCAGTAATATCCATCGATGCAGTACAGCTCGTTCTCCTGCAGGAATAAAATAGTACAATACTTAATACTAATAAAAACCCAGAACACAGGCTCAGTAATTCACAGGTGATGACTGCACAGTGTGCACGTTATGCTCTATTTACCAGGAGAGGAACGCCTGATGCAAATGATATTCTACTTTCACAATAAGAGGGAATGTGCTGTGGTGGGAAGGTTTCTCCCCAGCAGACACTGGTTTCTTTTTGGAGTTACGCAATTCCATTTTTTCTGCAGTTATCCTTCCTTACACACTCAGATAAATCAAAATACGCGACGCAGCCGTCTGCTAATTGATTTCCCTACTCCTGAATGGGAAAGCTAAATGATATGACTTGTATTAAATGTTGTTTTTTTTTAAATCACAGCTGTGGTTCCTCTTAATAAGTAAGAGCTTTCATTCCTCGGCAGACACACGACATCTGGACTAGTCGAAGAAATGTTAAAAATAGTCCGCATTTTTTTGTGTTTTTTTAAGTCAAGGACAATACATGAATGAAAAACAACATCCAAATTATGAAATTCTTCACAACATGATTACACTTGACAAGTACTGTAATTGTTTCGTTACTGTTTCTCAATCTTCTGTTTGCCACTTTATGCAATATCTTAAATAAATGACTGACAGTTTCTGTGGTTTACAACGGGGAAACATTAGAGATGTGGCATGAATTAGTTCTGCTCCGTTGAAATGTTTCTTACTCTTGAAGGACAATTCAGGTTGATCACAACTGGAATCTTTGGGATCTATCTGGAACGCTTTTAAGTCAGAATGACCCCCTTAAATGTTGGTAAATTCCTTGTTTTACAGGGAAAAAAAGGGGGCTTTATTCTGCTGATTTTCAGGGTCATATCAGTATTCTGTGTTTCTACTTTGTCTTCCATGCTCTAATGTTCAAAAAGCTCTTTATGTTTCTCATACTGCCTGTGCTGCAGCACCTCTTTTCACCCTCTGTCTGAAACCAGAGTCCAGTCTGCTCTGATTGGTTGGCTGGCCGGCTCTGTTGTGATTGGTCCATCTGCTTAGAGATGTCCCGCCCCTTTTGTCTATCACTTACAATGTGTTGGAGCGACTAGCCAAGTCCAAACTTCCTCAAAACAAAGCCAAATCCAAGTTGTGATGAATAATTATCCTTTAAAGTCAAAGTCCCTCATTTCTTCATTTTGAGAGTCAAACTAAGTGTCAGATTGGCGAATCAGATATAATAATGTTTCCCTTTTATGTCCAACTGTCCAAAAATAAACTCCTTAGAAATAAAAACTGTATTTACACCCCTTGTTTGTTGACAGTGTTGCACTTCATTGCTTTTTTTATTCCCTCCAGCCGCTGCTTTGGCGCAGAAACAGCCGGCGGCCTTCTCTGTTTGGCTTCTGATTGTAATTATCACCTCTCAGATTTGTTCTGTAGAAAATGAGAATCGTTGTTATTTGTAAACCTTGTTGGAAGTGTCTGCAAACACCGGGAGGAGGACTACCAGCTGAGGTAGCGAGGGGTGAGCGGACTTCATGCTTCCCTTGTGTTTATTTACAACTAATTTGATGGTTTTGGAGCATGTTCAGTCCAGCTGGATGTCACAGGAGACTCATCTCATTTTCTCCGTTGGTTCACAAGTTGGGAGTCTTTTCCCGGTACGATGAAATGCAGAAACAAATTTAACCACGGGATTAAAAGTGGTAAGGGTTCAAACCTTCACGCTCCATGTAGAGGCTGTATCGCACTGGTCTTCAAATCCTAACACTGTGTCATTCCCCCAAACAGAAACCCAACATGGGCCAAAAATCCTGTTCACATGTTTTAAGCAGCATCACAAAATCTTCCATTAACCGATTTTTTTTTCTCCACAGTTCACATTTAATCGAGTCCTGGTGAGGAAAGAAAAAGCAGGTGTGTTGGCGTCACTCATCCAGAATAAAGAGCTTCTTCATCCCGCTCCCACCGGGCTCCACGTCTGAGCCTCTGCTTCCCGAACCCTTGAGTTTGGCACATTAACGTCCCGCTGGTTGGAGTCCGCTCTCATTCAAATGACATGAGGTTTGCTGGTATCTGTGGGAGGAAGAGGACTAATATTAAGCAACAAGAAGAAGAAGAAGAATTGGAAAACAACAACAACATTTCTACTTTGTTTTATTTCATGTTCCTGATGATTCAATCCAAAGCAACTTACAGTAAGTGCTATTAACCATGAGCAGACTAGCTCAGACCGGCAAGAGTGCTACTACCGGAAATAAGAATACAAAAATCCATCAGGAAATCAAGTCGGGGGGGCATCAGACTGGGGGCAAAATGTGCATCAGAAAACTCCACTTTCCAATTTGGAAGTATAAGCCTCTTCTGAATAACAACAGAAAACAGGCTTACAGATTCAGCAGACACAGAGACATGATCGAAGTGTATTCACTCTCCTTTTAGCTCTGATTTGATTGGTTTTGGTTCAGCCTGCTGTCAGTAGGGACGGGTACGGAAACCCAAGGGTCTATTTGTAATCACTTTTGAAATCCATCGTATTGACGTTACCAATTATTTTTCTTGGTACTTTTTAAAAACCCATGAAGCGACGTCGGACAACAGCAAAGCACAAAAGGAATATTGCTGAGATAGTGAAATAGGATGACTGACACCTTTATATTTCAGGCCTTACCCTTGGATTATTCTTATCTTAATTGCAAGAATTTGCTAAAGAAGTACGACGTAATTTGCCGTCTGCACTGCAACTGTCGCCTTGTGAAGGTCCAATAAGACACATACGTTGAGCTTGAGTCTTTGAAATGATGAGTATATCAAACACTATGGCACCACTTTACAATAAGACTTATAAAGGATTCATAAAGGGTTTATAATTAGGTTATTAATTAGGATGTAAACACTGTATTAATCATTAAGAACCCATTTATAAACCAGTTCTAACAGTTTCCATACAGCAACACAGGCTCACTATTTGGCAACATGACTAAGCCTTATATTGGCTACCTAGCTTCCTTCCTCTTCTTCATCAGCCAGCATCCTCGGTATTTGTTGTTCACTGAGTTGATTCCCCCCCCCTCATCCATCTTGATGTTTCTTGGCATCTCTTAAGCTAAGTATCCAATATAAGGCTTAGCAGTACAGATACATGTGGGCTCACTATTTGGCAAGCAACCGGTCTCACAACCCTGTTTATCTCTCGTCTTATGAAAACCTCAGCTTGTAATTATGTGTGTGTGTGTGTGTGTGTGTGTGTGTGTGTGTTCTACCTGAGGTCTGCTGCTCCGACACGCCTCCTCCAGGTTTTTGTGCCAGATGATGGCTGAGAACCTCGATCCGGTCTGGAACTTGTAAACATTTCCTGTGAGGAGACACGAGTGGCTCTCTGTGAGTTTAAAACGATGGACACAGGAAGGAGCAGGAGCTTTACGGAGGGGGGGGGGGTTACCTTTGTCAGGGTCGTTCAGCTGGAAGATGTTGGGTCTGGCCGGGTTGTCTGGCAGCACCACCATCCATCCCGTCACACACACCTTCTTACAGGGGCTGGACTTATACTGGGGCAAAGACAGGAGAGGAGAGGAGTCAAAACGACACGCACTGAACTGGAGTTAATGGGGAGAGGTTAATGGGGAGGGGTTAATGGGGAGGGGTTAATGGGGAGGGGTTAATGGGGAGGAGTTAATGATGAAGAGGAACCTCTACATCTATACATGTGGTTATTAACGATGTATAGCAAGCCAAAAGACTACAGCACTAGTGGAAATGTGCAGTTCCCATCATGAAGTCTGAACAGTTTTCAGTTATTTAAGCTGCACACTCACATGCTTTCTCTCAGAGGCCCTCAGAGCTTTGGCCCCGTAGAAGGTCAGAGTTGATCCAGACAGAATGATCCAGAATCTGGTCCACGAGGACAGCTGCAACAAAGGAAGTGTATCATTGTGAGGCATGTGCACGTGGTCCACCGTATAGTCTCAGGTACTAAGACCAATTGAGGTTCTCCATAAAGAAGTCTTTACAACACCATCACTGCAACATACTGTCCAAATACAAACTGTTTTGAAACTCTGGTTCTGCTTTCAAAAGTTTGATTGGTATTTAGGGTTATTTACAGTGCTACCATTGAGGAGCTTTTTTCAGCTCCAATGTGCAGAGTTGCAGAAACTCTAGATCTGCACTAAACGCACACATGTTATCTAAAATCTGACATAAATCATCTCTTCTCTTTTCTGAGATTAATGTTTGCATGGTCCTTGTTCAAATCAATACAAACGAGAGGAAACCAGGAGCGTAAACCTCAGTGACATAAGATGCACCTTGGGTTTGCGTCCCTCCTTCAGCAGGGTTTTCCTCCGCAGCGGTCCCTCAACGGTCACATTGTCCTCCTCACTGCAGCCGTAGCAGGAGTTGGCAGCAGAGGAGCTGACGGTGTGGGGAAGGAGAAGAAGAAGAAGGAGGAGGAGGAGGAGGAGGAGGAGGAGGAGGAGGAGGAGGAGGAGGAGAAGAAGAAGAAGAAGCAACATAAGAAGCAGCGGAGACAGATTCCTGTTTCTGTAGCATCAAATGGAAGGATCCAGGAAGTCTTGGTACAGATAACCATGGAAGAAAAAGGAGGAGCAGGTTCCTTCGTACATATAGTCAATCTAAAACATTTGTATCGACTCCAGTCTGAGTTATAGATTAGTTACCGCCTACCCACAACTGAGATAGGACTAAAGATAACCTGCAGAGGGCGCTACATTTCATCGTACCATAAGGCATGGTAACAATAAGTCATCTACATTAAGTTCAAATGTATTTATTGCTTAAAACAAAGCTTCACATTTCATTTCTTGGTGAAAGGACAACTTAGAGAGCACTAGTTCCTCATGTACCCTCAGCTGGTAAGGAGTCTGACTCTTATCGTGCCATAAAGATGAGTTTATCCTCATTTAAAAGGAGGAATTGAACCCTCCCTCTCCCTCTCACTGTACCTGTAAACATAGCTGCGGCTCCGGGGGGAGTTGCGGAGAGGGACCCTCCAGTTGGGGCCCAGTGTGGCGTACATGCGGCCCCTGTTGGACACATCGTCACAGACTATTATCAGAACTACTTAGTGTCAAACAACCAAACAAATCATGCACATCACTGAGATACAAGCCAGATCAGACTGTCCAATCACAGCTGGACTTTGAACAATAGATAAATGAAACGTGTATTCGATGTTCTTAGTGGGAGATACAGTCTCAGTTCCTTAATAGATGTTAGTCAAAGCTTTGATACCATATGAATATACTACACAAACACACAGAGGTACACTTCTCGATGAATAAAGTGAGAGGAAGCGATTGGTTTGTTCTTGATGTGTTATCTAAAGGGTTAAATTAACCACTTGATGCTTTAATGTCATTTAAAAGATGGATTAAAGTTCATGTATGGGATGTTTTGCTCTCACCTCTCCATTCCAGGGGACAGCTCCTCCCCAAAAGAGCTTTCACTGCTGCCTGTTATTAACAAACACACGGGACAAGTTTCATCTTTAGGTCTCGTGTTTGTGAGATAAACACAAGAGGCATTTGTGTAACTGTGTGAGAGTGAGGAAGCTGTGATGCATATGATAACCGCAGTGAGTATCTGCGTACCCATGGACAGGCCGTTGGACACAGACGTGCTGTGGGGGTCGTTCCTGGCCGGGCTGTTAGACTCCAGGAAGCTGTCGTCCAGCAGGTGGCGGGCTTTCTCGATGGGGAACGTGGCGCTCCTGCTCTCTGACATGCCGTACTGACACATCATGCTGTGGGGACACACACACACACACACACACACAGACACAGACACACACACACACACACACACACAGACACAGACACACACACACACACACACACACACACACACACACACACACACACACACACACACACACACACACACACACACACACACACACACACACACACATCTTGTTTTCCTTTCACTTTTTCAGATTTATTCCATTAGTTCCACTCCATGGTGAGTACTGGGGCAATGAAATGCAGTTTGCATCTCACCAGAAGTGCTAAAAAGTATATAAATATGACGGATATAAACACCTTGGGTATTTACAGCACGAACAGAATCAATAGTTACTGTATAAACACTGTAGAGGTAGAGGAGATGCTCTTTGTTTTACTGAAGTATCTTGTACTCCTGGAAATGTTGTATAGGTATAGTATATACTGTCATTTTTGATGCATTTTTCACCTTTTTTATGTATTTTTCTGCAGTTCTGTGTGAATAAGTAACTATTTCTAAGCATAAAATTGTTTAAATGTACCTTTAATTCAAATAAAAATACATGTTTTAAAGCACAGAGAGTTGGTGTTCTGTCCCTTTCCCGTATTAAACACTTCAACACGAGGTGAGATAGGTGTCGTATGAATGCCGTCCCGCTTTTAACTCACTTGTTCCCCAGGCTGTGGCTCTTCCTGTGGTGAGAGGGAGGAGGGGTGGGGATCCGAAGCCCCACGGAGGTGTCGGGGCAGGTGGGCCGCCGGCTGTACCTCATAGAGGTCGACACGTCAGACAGACCTGAAACACACAGACAAATCACACTGACGAGACTGTGTGTGTGTGTGTGTGTGTGTGTGTGTGTGTGTGTGGCATGCAAGGAACATTTTAGACTTGACAGGTGATAATTGTCATAAATTATATCACGTTTTTTTTACGAGCCTCATGTAGACTAGGAAGAGCTGCACTAAGAAAAGCTCAGACCCTGTAGTGGGTGGACACACACACACACACACACACACACACACACACACACACACACACACACACACACACACACACACACACACACACACACACACACACACACACACACACACACACACACACACACACACACACACACACACACACACACACACACACACACACACACACACACACACACACACACACACACACACACACACACACACACACACACACACACACACAGCTGCATATGATTGTGTCTGCTGGCTACGTTTCTGGGGAAACTGATAATGCGCTAAGGAATGTTCTCTGTTTAGAATCTTTTCCAACAAACAAGAGGAAAAAGTTTACTCCTCTGCAATTTTGGGTAATCACGACACATATGGGGTGAAGTGGGATTACAGGAACCCACGAAAATGTGTTCCCCTGCCTCAAAAAAATCGCCTTAAATCAGTATCGGCTCGTTAAAAGACTCACGCTGCTTTACGGTGGCTAAAGCTGGCACTCTGCACACTCTGCAGAAATCTAAACTGGACATGTCCCTGTTACTGGAACCAGGAGGCGGGAAGTACATTGACTCAGGTACTGCATTTAAGTAAGTATTTCCATTTAGAGCTACTTTATACTTCTACTCCAGTTCATTTAAAAAGGGAAATACTGTCATTTTGCTCCACTGATAAGCATCTTAATTTGTCTTCCACCTCTGCTGATTTCTCCCGTATCCAACAACTGAGACCGCTGTTATCAGAGAGGAGAGGGATCCTCAGTGCACACTTCTGTAGCATCCTAAACTCTGATCACAATGTCCGATATCAGTCCATACTCACACCTGACACTCATCCAAACCAGCCTCTTCAGTATCTGTATTATTAACTGGACTTTGATCAAGCCCTGGATAAGATTTACAGTTCCTCAGGGCTAGAAAGCTTCACTGGACACCCCCCTCCACCCAGCTAAGATGATGAAATATTGCTGCTGTGAGCCTGGGTTTAGCTGCGGTCAGCTGCGATCGTTTATGGTTTTCTCCTCTCACATGTCGGGGGAATGTGGATTCAATTCAACAGCCTGAGAGTTTGTTTTTCACTCTGGTGTTGTGTCTGTGTTGTTTCTGCTTGTGTTACATGTTTAGGCCGCTTGTTACCTGGCCTTTAGGTAAGCCTTCTGTCTGCTACAGTTTATCTCTAAAACTTATGCAACATGTGTAATCAATCTTAATAGTCACCTGGTATTTAACAACCGCAGAGTTTTTCCTCAGTGTGTGTCTTACCTGCCAGGTCTTCTTTAGAAGAAGCGATGCGAGGGGAGCTGTTGCCAGGTTCGATCTTTAGAGACAGCCTGCAACACAAAGACGGTCATCACACTCACTGCCTTGATATCAACTCCAGCTGTTTGAATACTGATGCAGAAAGTAGTCTGAATCATGTCAGTGTTCGAGCCAGCATTTTGATTTTATAAAAAAGGCCACCTCGTGGTGACGTCTGTAGTCCAAAAAGTATAAAGGACTAGAATCCCAGCGGTGCCAGACCTCCTGGATACGTTTCAGTTATACTATCCTTTAAGTCAGGGGTGTCCAAACTACGGCCCGGGGGCCATTTTGAATCGGCCCTCTGCAAATTCTGAAAGTATAATGGAATATGGCCCACAAATTAAACTTCTGCTTGTCTTATATTGTACTTCTCAAATATACATGTTCAAATATATTAATGAGCCCAATTCAAATAAATTCAGTCATTTAGAATTTAAAACATTTTCTAACTAATCTTAGTTAACAATAACTTATTTTGAAATGTAACCTTCATATTTACTCTTATTATCAGCAATCTGAGGCTTCTGTTTTAAGGAATGAGCTGCCAACAAAATAAATGAAGCCTAAAGAGAGACGGGAGGTAGGCTGTTCTTTCCTTAAAGCATTCTTCACCTACATTTGATTTGTTTTGCTAACTTATAACTTAACTTATGAGGCAATATTCACCTCTATAAGTGGGCCAGCTCTCCGTATATTTTTCTGTATGTGGCCCTCTGTGAAAAAAGTTTGGACACCCCTGCTTTGAGTACAAAGAAAGAAAGAAAGGAAGGAAGGAAGGAAGGAAGGAAGGAAGGAAGGAAGGAAGGAAGGAAGGAAGGAAGGAAGGAAGGAAGGAAGGAAGGAAGGAAGGAAGGAAGGAAGGAAGGAAGGAAGGAAGGAAGGAAGGAAGGAAGTAGAGTTTTGCTTCTTTGATTTGTGTGATTATTGTAAAGGCCTGTTATCTTTGATATCTGTTTTGAAAAGGTTGTTATTTTATTTTGAGCAAACATCAGCAATATCCCCCCCACCTGAGGCCAAAAACAAGTCAACACAAATGAGAGTAAAACAAACAGGCCCTTCACACTCTTGCACCTCCATATCTCTCTGAACTCCTTCACACCTACACTCCCTCTCGTGCTCACCGATCCTCCTCTGCCTTCCAACTCACCGTACCTTCTGCCCGCTTGACCACCATGGAGTCAAGAGGACTTCAGCCTCGGCCCCCCCGTCTCTGGAACTCTCTCCCACAAGACACCCGCAATATGGACTCACTCTCCACCTCCAAATCCTGCCGGAAAACCCACCTTTTTAAACCGGCCTATTCTATGTCATAATTCCTCTAAACTGATCGTTGTTTTTACGTCTGGAATTACTGTTTGACCTTCTCTGTGGCTGGTTTTTAATTATACTCTGTAAGGTGTCCTTGAGAGCTTTGAAAGGCGCCCGTAAATACAAATAAATAATCAATACAAGGAAAGGAAAACGCGTCTAGTGGCTTGAAATAAAAAGAGTGAAGGAAGCCACGACAGTCAGTGTATCTGAAGATTTCACAAAGCCCATTACAGACCGTTTTACTGTTGTCGTACACAAGGACTGGTTATAGTGGGACAGAGAGACTACCGAAACCAAAGCAGTTAATACATGCTAAAATGTGTCTGAAACATATCAGCTTTTTCCTCACTTCTCTACGTAATGTACGTGCCTTTTATGACAAAAAAGGATGAAGAACATTTGAGGAAGAGTCAAAAGTCAGCACCAGAAAGCACTAGAAACACAAGACTGAGTCAGGTTGTGTGAATAAAACTAGCGAGTACTGATTTGTGTGAGGGTTTATTTCAGGTGCTATTTATTCTACATTTAATTTGAGAGAGGAGGGATGTCTTATTTCTCATCTCCAAGATTTTGTAATCATGCTTCAAGTCGGCCAACAGAAACCACTTATCCACTTTCATCCAAATGAAAGTCTCTTAATTCCGACTCACTAATAAACCCGACCAGCAGACTGCGTGTCCCACCTGATTCTACATGCTGCTAAAAGATGCTACTAAGAAAAAATATATACCCTGAAGCGATATCCCACCCTGAACGTTCTAAATCAAAACTGTCACTCAGATGTAATTTGAGCGGAGGGATCTGAGACACTGACTGAAAAAAGTCACCGGTTCCGGATGGATGACCCCCTGTGGAGAAGCTCAAGATGCCTCCTGTGCATTGACCCCCCCGTCAATTCCACGCCCACCTCCACGTGCTGCAGGAAAGCTTGTGTGTGTCTAGTCAACGTATAATTTGTAGGTGATGTCTTGGTGATCTGGAACTTACTTGAAGTTGTCGTCCTCCACAAACTTCTGGAGCTCCTCGATGTAGCGGACTGACAGCAGGTACTTCTGGACGTGAGGCAGAGTCACCAAGTAATCTGAAGGAGCAAAGGTGAGGAGAACTGCGGATAAAACACTCAATCTGAGCAGGGTGGGGTATGTCATTTGCAAAGGAATCACACATTATATGAAAATAGGAAAATGTGAATGCACAAACACTGACTCGGTGATGATGGACAGACATGTACAACTACAAGTGGAATGTAGTGAATACAAATGTAATGAAGGGAAAAGTGAAATAAGGACCGTGTTATGTGACATTTAGTGGTTTTGAACCGAATGTTTTAACCAGATTTGAGTCATCGGACATCTTGAAACAGGCTGAGTAAACACAGTCCTTAGCTTGTAGCCCATATGGCCAGTGTTAACTCAGATTTGTAACAAGAAACTGCACTATTGTGTGTTTTTATCCAGCCTAAAACACTGTCTGCTTGTTTTGGAGAGGAGGAGACCTCTGCTGATAACGATTGGGATATGGAGCGACTCCAATGCTGCTCATTCAGTGCTTTTACCAGCTCTATTCATCGGGCCTTCAACAGAAGAAGCACCCATTGAAAAAGGTATAGTTTTAATAGTTTTGATGTACGGGAAAAGTAACGTGCACGTGTTACTGGCATGACTGCGCTACAAGGTGTGTGTGAGTTGAATCAAAAAGCCTATTTTAAATCTGAAATGCATGATCTTTTTTTTTAAATATGGGACTACTGGATCTCCTGTTCATCACAATCTGTTAGTTAGGTCTCAGGATGACAACTGAGGAAGTTCCTGCTGCAGAAGTAGGACGTGCGAGACTACTGATGGTTCAGTAGTATGTACAAAACGCTGCATTAAATAACTGAAACATGATGACATGGGAAAGAAGTCGTTGTGATCCTTACTCGCAGACTTCCAGTATCCTAACAGTAGTAAAAGACAGGTTGTGTATCCCCATCACACTGCAGTCTCCAGTGCAAACAGATTCTTACCATAGTTGCAGGACATCTGCAGGTCGGAGATGACTCTCAGGAGGTTGTTCATCTGATTGGTCCGCTGCTCCGTCTCGATGATGCTGTCTGACGCAGGATAGGCCGAGTCGATGTAGATCATGTCCAACAGGTAGATCCCTGCAGGAGACAAGACGGGCAAATCCTTCAGAATCCCAGTCCTGACACCAGCTTTGCTTTTGCTCACTTATGCAATGATGTTGTAATGACGAGAGAAATGAATCACATGCAAACACACCCATTCGTTATAATGACAGAACATCTGGATTTGGGAGACGTTACGCACAAACTGACCGACTTTGTTATTGTTACACACTGCGGCGTTCATGATCAGTAACGTAAGACTTAACAGAGAAAGCTTGTTCGTCATACAGGTAGATATTTGTATAATAGCGTACATCCAAGCCATGTCTATTTAAACCACGTGTGTGTGAAAAGTAATCCATGTTGAAGGGATTGCATGTCTGATTTCTGGCAACTAATCCCAGAACAGGAGGGGAAACAACATCAAGTGTATCGTGTTGCAATATAAACCTGGAAAACATCACTTTAGCCTCACACTTTCCTATAATTTGTCCTAATTACTGTGTATAAACAGTTACTAAATACCAGACTGGAAACTCACTCTGAGCCTCACTGGGGTGAACCAGACTATAAACACAGTATGGGATGTTGCACACCAATCTCCAACATATTATCGTTAAAACCCCCCCAAAAACCGCACAGATTTGCAAACAAATTACCAAATTACATTATCTAAATAGTGAATCTGAATCCCATAACTACAGCCCAAACCTCCGACTAATCGGATCAGGGACCTGTTGCATGTCAAACCCTTCTCGGTCTTCCCTCGCATGTCTTGACTGATTCTCTACCGTAATGTGTCACTTATCCAAAGGTTTCTGCACTAGGGGTTACGAAGACATCTTCATTTAGAGTACATGTTTCATTTGGCAGGTTTTCCAGGGATACAGCTGTACTCCAGTCCAGAGGGTTCTGTTCGTAGACAGCTCCTTAGTTGAGCTGGCAGGCAACACAAGCTGAGCAGTGATCTAACAAATCAACAGTTTGCTGGCTAACAGCTTTCCATACACTCACACCAAAACGAGGATGAATCATATTGCTCATGTTCAAGCGAGACAAAAGGCTTCTCAGACTCGCACTCAACCACACAGACTATTCTGAATTGAACGCTACAGCGGCTGGGTGTGCCTTTCTGCATGATCCTGTGCGTTTAAATTAAGCATAACGCTAGCTTCATTATCACAGAGAGTCCAGAGTGGTTAGTGGTTATGTGTTGAAGAAGGGTGCATTTACATGAATGGGTTTGAAAGCATGTTTGTGTGATCGCCTTACCTCCCTTAAGGTCTTTTGTTTGTGTAGTTGGAGTTTTGTGAGGAATCCTAAGCTCTACGCCCTACACTGAAATCATATATGGTTTACACTTAAGGAAGCCATCATTGCCTTGAAATGTGTGGTTGTGTTATATTTCATTCTGAATTACAGACACATCATTACTGACTGATGCATAATCTTTTTTAGCTGAAGTTTCGATGGTGGTAGACGATTCAACTAGAGAGCCGGGCTCCTTCTGATGCAGTTCATCAGATAATTACGTTACATTTAGCTGACGCTTTTATGCCAAGTGACTGACAAAAAGTGCAATAAACCACAACGATTCAAAGTGAAGACACCAAGAGAAGTGCTGACGTACTAACTTCAAACCACCAAGACCATTGGAGGTGCACAACTTGAACTCTTAAGCCATTCAAATGTAATGGCAAAACTACAAGACACTCAACAGATAATCAATGGAGTCAGTTAGTTTCTCTGTGGGAATCTCTGACTGTGTGTGTTCAGTTGGATAAGTAGAGAGCAGATGTGGAAGCCCTACAGACCCATATCTCCCAAACAAGGACTACGTTATTGCAACTGTAAATCATGTTTGGTCCAAAACACCACGCAGCTGTCCCCAAGACATGATGCTAAAGTGTGTAAGAATGTACAGTGGGAGCACAAGTTACCACGGCCTCTCCTGGCTTATGGAAACTAGGAAACACACACACCTACATGGCTCCATTTAACATTTACCAAGATTTCACTGTGCACAAGGCTACCCTAACCTGAGGCTAATTTAACTGAACATTTAACAGGAGGTTAGAGATGTAGGAATCCCAAGTGGGCAGCATGTCTTGGCTTCAGATCACTGAGCTTCTCCGGTGAAATACCCATTACCTCAGTTCTTCCATTAGGCAGTACATGTCTCATGTGGTGGTAACCATGCACTAGAGAGTAATCGTAAAAATATCCACTCCTGCGTCGTTATGATTGAAGTGGAGGACTGGCAGGGTTTAAGTCTACACAAATACAGACTGCATGATAATCAATATCAGTGGATGTGGAATAAACAAAATAAAGGTGTAAATAGCCGTCTGTTTATAATGCCTTTAAGTTGGGATTACCAACAGGTCAACGTGGTTCCCAATGTTGCAGCCATGTGTTGTGAATGGGCCTTTTGTGAAAGCCTAGTTTAAACAACTTAACTTCAGTTTTTTTAATATCCCGTTCCTCTGCGCAGCCAACGTTTACCGCAAATATCACGTTTGGTAGACCAATGATTCATGGGCAGCTTTAATCATTTGCTGAAGAGCCCTCCTGTCCTGGCCTGTGCATTAACTATGCCAGGTTTCCAGTCAGCAGCTTTCCATTGAGATAAACAAGATATTTTTATATAAAACAATTTGGCAAGGATACTCACTTTTATAAGTGTCCTTAAGTATTTCAGCTGGGATTTGTTTTATAGTCAACAATCAGCTCTTTAGTTTTCCTAACATTCAGCAATAAGGCCTTCTCTGAGCACCTCTCTGGAAGATTGTCCATCCCCTCTCAATGACGGTAGTGTCACCCGCAAACTTTGCAGGAGTTCTCTTCATGTTGAGAGCTGCAGTCATGGGTGCATGACGTAAACAGGAAGGGTCCGAGTACAGAGCCCTGAGGGACTCCGGTGTTCAACACTTTAGTGGAAGAATCTCATTAAAACTGTTCACACTTTCCACTGATGAAGTCCCAGGAAGAACACCAAGTATGCTCAACAGAGGGACATCTGCAGAGGCATTAAGCCAGGGGTGTCCAAACGTTTCTCACCGAGGGCCACATATAGAAAGAAAATACACGGAGAGCTGGCCCACTTATAGAGGTGGATATCGCCTCTTAAGTTAAGTTATAAGTTAGCAAAACAAATCAAATGTAGGTGAAGAATGCTTTAAGGAAAACACAGCCTACATCCCGTCTGTCTTTAGGGTTTCATTTATTGTGTTGGCAGCTCATTCCTTAAAACAGAAGCCTTCATAGTAAATGTGAAGGTTACATTTCATTTTATATCAAATAAGATTTGTTAGAAAATGTTTTAAATTCTCAATGACTGAATTTATTAGAAAATTGGGCTCATTAATATATCTGAACATGTATATTTGAGAAGTACAAAATAAGACAAGCAGACGTTTAATTTGTGGGCCATATTCCATTAAACTTGGATGGCCTGCGGGCCGCATTTGGACCCCCCTGCAATAAGCCTTGAGATTTAAGATGCAATGGATTGAAGATGTTGAGACTTCTTGATCTGGGTTTTAAGATGAAGAAATGAGTTGTCAACTTTAGATGTATTGTTATTGATCACACGTTTGTAGGCCAGCCCGTAACAATGAACACTGAAGCTCATGTAACCAGACAATAAATGTTGTTTAATACCAGAACATACTTCATCACCCCATGTACTAAATATCTACTGTCGTAAAACATTACGGCTAACAGGCCTTGTTCATTCCACATGCACGTGTTTGAGTTGGACTCCCTTCAGACGGCAGTTTTCCAATCATTTTCAGCTCATTGCATCCCAGTCTGACGGTATCCCATAATTACGTTCTCACTATGATCCTGCTGTTTATGACTTTCTTCTTTTTGGAATGGGAAGAAAAAGGCTACTGATGTGTTCCCAAAGCAGCCTTAAAACTAAACCCACCCATGCTTTGTATTCTGAACCAGAAACAAAGGCAGGAACAGACACGGTTCGAGGGAGACAATTTCCACTTGTGGTGATTACTAGACTTTTTATTTGATTGCCTGGACATGTTTAGTGGATACGTCAGGATGGGGTATAATGGGGAAAGAAATAGCGTTTTAATACGGCTTTGGAAAAGACCAGGTGGGGATGCTTTGGGAATGTGCGATCATAAAATTCACAGGACTCCAATAAACCGAGGAGCATACCCACAGTGCACCTGTGAAAGCTGTTTCTAGAATGCAAAATAAAGGGTCAAGATAAACGTGATTGGTATATTTCGGAGGATTTTCCAAACTCTAAATGTTTGGGATAACAGAATCATTTTATCTTTTGAAAGTTGATCTTTAAATTTGAACATTAACTATTGCCATTGCCACATTTTTCTAGAAAGCTGCATGCATGTGTGTTACTGTGCATGTGTGTGTGTTTGTTTGAGTCTAAGCCTGTGTGTGTGCATGAAGGCTATGTGGCGCATCTTAAAACTAAATGAAAATTAATTTGGCTGCACTCTCAATCTTTCCAACCTGCGATCCAACAGAGCACATTACATCAGCCCTTTTAAAAAGTGATGCGTCGTGGAAATGAGTGATCTTTAATTGTAGGTTCTGCAACTAAATCGTTCTGTGTTATACCCTCTGATGACTACTAGCACATGCAGCATCTACACCCTCTCCACTGAGACCCGGGCAAAGTGATGAGGAGCTGTCCTTGTGTTCATGATAACAGATGCCTCGTGTCTCTTACCCGAATAAAGTCATGCGTCTTGCATCTTAAGAACTATAGTGTAGGAGCACATGCCAGAAGTAACGATTGCAATGGCTTATTATTGGACAGCATCAACTATAATGGTGTGTTGACTCATCACACGCTGTCCCTGACAAAGCCATTTCCTACATGCTATTCCCCACTTGCTTTCCTGGCCTCCACGCAGCCTGGACAGCAGTCTTCAACGGTGCTGCATGCGAGGATGAAGGACACCTTAATTGCCTGGCTCCAATCTGCATGCAGAGCTCACAACGTGGACTGTAGCGATAATTTTAGCTTGCTCTGGAATTATGCGTAAGAGCTAGGGTTCATCCCAACACATGCTGTCGGCTAATAATTAGCATGCACTCCCCTCCTACGTGACTCCCCCATCTTCCTCCCCTTAACAGATCTCGTTGTACGCAGTGACATTAAAGCCATTCTATTCTTACTAAACATATTAGAAGCCTCTGCACGATCACAGTGTCTGCTCCATCCATAAAAGCTATTGCACTTGCACCTCTAGAACGTTTTTGATACTCTCTCCACCATAAATTCCTACTCAACAAGCTACAGTCCATAGGTCTGAATGAAATAGCCATGTCATGTTATTCATTTACAAAGCCTGCCTGCTTCCGAACACTCTCACACTGGTTCTCTCGTTGAGATCTAGTAACCGCAGTAATCAATGCACCTTTTAAAAAGGGGCTCTACTCTGCTCACTGGGACATGTCTCCATGCTTTAATGTTCAAAAAGCTCTTTATTTTTCTCATACTGCCTGTGCTACGTTACCTCTTTTCACCCTCTGTCTGAAACCAGGGCCCAGTCTGCTCTGATTGGTTAGCTGGCTGTAATAACAACTACTAAAAGGGTCCCTTTAAATGGAATAAACTGCACTGAACTTCTCCCAACATACAACATGTCCGTGATGTGCAGGTGAGGGTTTTTTATGACCAAAATCAATCATCCAGCCAGACAACTTTATTCAAGTGTCTGGAATTTATGCTGGAGACGCCCCTGAGTGTAGCAGGTGAAAAAACAGAGCGAGCCTTCATCATTAACGATCGAACACAAAGTTTACAAGACGTGCCAACATGTAAAACTGTACAGGCTCAACTGATGAGATGGAAACCATTGTGGAAATATTGGGTAGCACCTCAGGCAGGGTTTGACTTCATTTCAAAACATTTAAGCTGCCCAGAAATGATTGAAGGAATAAAACGAGAGCAAAATAACTGTAATTGTAAAAACAAAGACGTAAAAAAGAGCGCCAATTAAAACATGCTTTCACACACCGACGTAGACAACATGTTGCTTGAAACGGCTAATCTTTCCTTAATCTTTCCACTGCCTGTTGCACTCCCCTCCATGTGGCACCCTGACTCCACTGAGATATATTGGCTGTCCATGATATCAGCTGTTCTGGCAGCTCCGGCTTAATTATCACATCTGCATATCACGAGACACCAAGTGTATTGCAAATATTTACGGATGATGTCATCCCAACAGAAACGAGCGCGGTGTGTAATGCGTCTCAGCTGGGCTCCGTCTGCAGAGCTTGACTTCCTCTCTGACGCTCAAGAGTCAGATCACCAACTCTGACTTTCATTACATGCATTATGTCAACAGATTTCACATATCACCTCATAATACCTCGGGACTGTGAGAAACAGCATTTCGATCTTTCTTTCTGTACACACACATTGAAAGATTGACAATAAAGTTGACTTTGACTTGACTTTGACTCGGTTAACATGACCGAAAGAACAAGATCGCAGATACAAGCGGCTCAAATGGGTTTTCTCCGGAGGGTGGCTGGCCTCTCCCGTAAGGATAAGGTGAGAAATTCAGCCAGTGGAACCGCTGCTCCTTCCCGTAGAGAGGTAAGGATGCCACCTGGGCTTCCTTACTGGGGAGGTGTTCCAGGCACGTCCAGCTAGGAGGAGACCGAAGGGCAGACTGAGGAACAGGTGGAGGGATTAGATACTGCTCGGCCAAAAGAAAGCCTGCCTCTGGGGGGCAGCGCTATGATCTGAGGTTGCTGCAGTTGGTCTGGTCTAGGTTCAGCAATGTGCCCTAAGAATGAGGTCAGCTGACTCCCTGAATATACTGAAGGACCAGGTTATTCCATCCATGGATTTCTTCTTCCCTGATGGGAAGGATGCCAGGATCCATCGGGCTCAAATTGCGAAAGAGTGGTTCAGGGAGCATGAGACATCATTTTCACACATGGATTGGCCCCCACAGAGTCCAGACCTGAACCCCATTGAGAGTCTTTGGGGTGTGCTGGAGAAGACTTTGCGCAGTGCTCCAAATCTCCCGTCATCAAGACAAGATCTTGGTGAAAATAATGCAAGACAGAAATAAATGTTGTGACATTGAAGAAGCTCGTGGAAACGATGCCACAGCGAATGCGTTGCGTAATCAAAGCTAAAGTGTATGGGGCTCTCTGCGGGAGCTGCTACCTCCACCACCCGACTCGGATAAGTGGTAGAAGATGGATGGATTAGGTTAGTTGAAAGCAACAATAGTAGATTCAACTTCATATCATTGCTTTCAACTAATCCAGTTATGTGAAATCTGTTGATCCATTTACTTAAAGTTCCGTGTGTCCATCAAACCCTTACACATTAAGACAGTCACTCAGTAAACAAAACAGCTGCTTCACACAAGAGGAGGATCCTTTAACTAAAACAGGCAAACGTTTACCCCTTTTCCACATAAATTAGCTTGGTTTGAGTTCCTTTGTAGGGTTAGCTTTGGTTTGGAGGTTAGACAAGATCCCATTTGCTTTTCCACTAAGTAGAGACTGAAAGTCGCCACATCGTCGCCGTTTAAGTCGCTGCCTTTCCAAGCAACGCCACGACTCATTTTCCTCACAATGACAACAACGACAGACCGGGGCGAAGCTGAGCTCATGTTGCTTTTCGACGTACAAAGCCAGATTAAATTCAGATAACTTTAGACTCTCCGTGAGTCGATGTTGCTCACTTTAATACTGAGTTTGATGCTTGCTGGGTAGTGAGTTAATTGCCATTTTGTCCCAAGTTTTAAGGCCGGAATCTGGCGCCTTTGCAGTGGAAACCCGATAAAAGTGTTTAAGAATCGGGATCCAGCTCCATGGAAAAGCAGTGTTGAAATTCTTTGGTGCCTCCTTCGATTATTTGTCAGTTTGAAGCCTAGTTTATGCTTCATACAGCAAGCTGCTTCCTGTGCTTTTTTTAACCCTTCAGATGTATTGCTCTTTATTCCTGAACATATTTGTGGATGACATTGTCCTTTTGACATTCCACACTGATTTGAATCAAATCTCTCTGATTGGAAAGTCTGGTGAGTGTCTTTCAGTCGTGGCATTTCTCCTCGTACTAATTCCGAGCAAATGTGAAATGCATCACTTCCTGAAGACTCCCGAAACGCCATCCAAGCACCATCTGTTTAGGAGAGTAATGCATTGCTCCAGCGGTCAAAGACAGTCACGTCTCTGTCCCGGAGTGTGTTCTGTTTTCCTGACTACCTGCTGCCTGTGGGCCACGACGAGGCCCGGCTGTGTGCATAAACAGAAGAGGAGACGCAGGCTGGGACATGTCCTCCTTCATAAAGGAAGCAGAGGATGCAGGGACTGCATGACGTGCAGATTTCCTCAGAATCTCTACACACCTTCCCCTCCTATTCAACCGCTCTTGTTTGTAATCCATGGACAAAAACACAAACATAAAATCCCGTGCAATTTTAAACAATTAAGTCACTGAGTATTTGGTGAAAGGGTTTGTCAGGTGTTACGCAACCAGCGTTAGTTTCCGTGGCAACATAACAAACGCTATGCCGACTCCACCTCTGCTTTTGGCAACGTGTGTGAAGAGACGGTGCCTCGCTCTCTCTCTGATAAACATCTCCGCGTGCAGAGATCAAAGACATGGGAGACAACAGGGAATAAGAGTGTGTGTGTGTGTGTGTGTGTATGTGTTTACCTGTGTGTGTGTGTGTGTGTGTGTGTGTGTGTGTGTTTGTGTGTGTGTGTACGAGCGTCTGAGTGTGTGTGTTGTATGGTTGTGTCTGTGTGTGCGTTTGTGTGTGTGTGTACGAGCGTCTGAGTGTGTGTGTTGTATGGTTGTGTCTGTGTGTGTGTTTGTGTGTGTGTGTGTTTACCTGTGTGTGTGTGTGTTTACCTGTGTGTGTGTGTGTGTGTGTGTGTGTGTGTACGAGCGTCTGAGTGTGTGTGTTGTATGGTTGTGTCTGTGTGTGTGTTTGTGTGTGTGTGTGTGTTTACCTGTGTGTGTGTGTGTGTGTGTGTGTGTGTGTTTACCTGTGTGTGTGTGTGTTGTGTGTGTGTGTGTGTGTACGAGCGCCTGAGTGTGTGTGTTGCATGGTTGTGTGCGTGACAGTGTGTTTGTGAGTCAGTTAGCCTCTGTGTGAGTTTTTGTATAGCTTATATACCTGTCAGTGTGTTTGTTGGTATACTGTAGGTGTGTGTGCGTAGTTATATGCGTTTGCACATGAGTGTTGCTTTGCTCGTGTGAGTGTGTGTGTGTCTGACAGTGTGCATCTCTTTGTGTCGATGTATGTGTCAGGGTGTATGTATGTGTGTGTGTGTACCCATCAGTGTATATGTGTGTGTGTGTAGATTTTTTGCCCGGCGACCCTGTTGGTACTGTGCAGCACTCAATTACAAACGTTGCAGGTGTGTAGCTGAGTGAGAACAAAGTGAAATGAAGTGTAAAGAGAGGTGTGGTCCAAGCAGCGGGGGCGAGGGATCACACACACACACACACACACACACACACACACACACACACACACACAAGCAATTGTAAAAGGATGGAAAGATTGGATTGCTGGAAAACTGCGAGGCTTCGAGGACATCAAAGCATGACGGGGATAAACACAATACCCTGTTCTGTTTTAAAGGAGCAAACATAGATGTTGACAGCTGGTCTCCTAGCAACACCAGAAAGGCCCGTTTCTTTTTCACAGACAAAAACATTCTTTATTTATTTATATGATTTAATCCAGAGGGAAAATCAGGCACAATTAGATCAAAATCGACATGCTCCAAAACCCTGACCTAACTGCAACACACACACCACAGACCGAGGAGTCATGGGCTTGCCGGGAAAGAAGTGGAAAAAAGTACGACTGAGAGACGCGGGGGGGGGGGGCTGCAGGGGACAAGGGTTTAATGTGGGGGGGCTTCTCAGTCTCCAAGCGGGAGGAGAAAAGGGGCGTGGCCGTGGCTCCCTGCTGAATAACTCATGGCAGGATGACAGAGGGAGGTCCAGTCTCTCTCTCTCTCTCTCTCTCTTTTTTTTAAAAGTGAGTAAACAGGCGTGAGCTCTGATGACTCATCACATGACCACAGTGCCGATGAATGAAGTCGCAGCGGGAAAAAGCTCTGGCTGCTCGTTGATTGGACACTTGGGCTCCTGTGTACAGAGACATCAGGGCTTAACATTTTCCATGTGAAGATAGGGATACTGACAGCAGGCCAAGGGGAATAATGGGAAAAAGTTCCACTGACTGAACAACCGGAGAAACGCAGAGGACATGAGGAATGACTGACTGCTGAGGAATTGGGAGTTACAGAAAGGCAGGGGGTTGAAGGAAACAGAGACAAGTGCAGGTGAGTGGAGAAGTTATCCTTAAGAGTATCACAGCTTGTTTTTATCTTCTCTTAATCCATCTTTAAATGCATGTATTGTGTTTAAACCAGGAGTCTTATTGCTCGGAAACATTCGAGATGTCTTGCATGTCATGAAGACTGCCTGACAGATTTCAAATTGCTCTAAAGTTCTGCCTGAGGAGCGATGTAGGAAGATAAACGTACAGTCACCTCCTCTCATCAATGACTCTTTGAGCTTTGTCACCGTTCGAGTGTAGATCAGTAACTTGGAACCATTGTAATGAGCCATTCGATTGTGCATGTGTGTCGTCTTGGGTGTACAGGAGACAAACAAAACATGAACCTACATGTCTGGAAATGCTCCATAGCTCGACTTGAGGTCAAAATCTCCACAGGGAACCTTTAATATTCCTTTAGGTGGACTTTAATCAACACATACTCCAAAGCTTCTAGTCTAGTTGCAGCTCTTAGATTCCTCTTAGAGTCTAGAATCGGAGAGTTCCCCAAAGTGTTATGATAGAAATGTATAACACGGGTCCCCAGCTTATAGAAACGTCATTAGCATAACTTGCGTTCATTAGCATTACAGCCTATATGGACAATAGTTATAAAATGGCTTGGACAACTTGGGAGTGTTTTAGGGGAGTAATTGAGGATGCTGGATCCATTTCTGACATTTTCAGTATCAGAAATTGCAGTTTTTAATCATAAAATGCCAATATTTGTACTGATTTTGATGCATTTTTGGCTCAAAATTGCTCAAATCGTCACACAAGCTTTAATGCTTTTCATTTTTAATTAATGCATGTTATGCTAAATGCCCAACATATGCAAGTTAGCATCCAGCAGCTTCTATGTGCTAACCCGTACTATACATTTCTAACATAAAACTTTGGAGTACTCAACATTTCTGGGTTTTCCGGGACTATTCTGGGATATATAATACACGGTAAAGTGATGTGCAGACTGACAGAGTATCAGATCGTAATTAATGTAAAAGTATCAGATATTTTACTTTTTGCATAATCACTTTTCAATTACACACCAATATAGAAGTAAAGCACATTTGACCACAAGTGCTGCACGCCTCAACTTCAGTTAATGCGTTACCCCACCTAACCCCCACCTTCTTCTTCTTGTTTTAACCTCTGCTTTGTTTTTAACCCAAGTATGAATTAATAAATGATCTGTCTGCATAGTTTTGATAGGGCAATATGTAAAGCGTCTTTGAGTTCCATAAAAAGCGCTATGTAAATGTGATTTATACCAGTCATCATATCAAGGTTTACACTAAAACCCTACGCTCGTAATCAAAATCCCTCTTGCTTGTACGCTGTGTAAACTCAGGATTGTGTTGATCTGTGTAAATATCAACTTTCTTTACATTTAGACGACAGATTTAATGTAAAAATATCCTACTTCTGGTTTTTGAGAGCTGTAATCGGCCCTTCATAGTGTCTATTTGACAGATAGTCTTCAGATATACATCTTCCACTGTTAATATGAATATATATTACTATTGAGTTCTGTTTTATTTTATATTCTGAGATGTTTAAGACATTAATATAAATTCATCTTCACATAATGCCTTATTTACATGCTGCTGTGACGAAAAGAAATCCCAAATTATAATCAGTGGAGTCTTATCTTAAATCGTGCACATATGCAAAGACTAACACTGAGCCATGTCAGAAACACTGATGGTGTGTACGGGTGTGACGGATCAAAGAGTGAAGCGTTTCAGCTACATGAAGCATCACGTTGAGGCAGAACAGTCAGAGGCTCATGAAGCGACGCCTCCGGAGACCGATGATGAACTGCCATAATCTCAGCAGCTACTCCTTTAAGTCGGCCAAAGCAAATGTGCAGAGTGAGGATAGCCTGGTGTGTCCCCCCCTCCCCCCCCTGTGGTTTAAAGAGCCTGAGCGTCCAGACGCATAGACGAGCTGGAAGCACCGGCAACTGTTCCTGCAGGGTGTGTGTGTGTGTGTGTGTGTGTGAGAGTGAGAGTGAGTGCCAGAATAAGACACAGGGGCAAAGACAGGGAGGGATAAAGCATGCGTGACAAACTCATTTATCACTGTTGTTGCTGCTGATTGACTGTGAGGTCGTACTCAGAGCTCAGTTTGTCCTGACACCTTTTACAAGTCAAACTGACAGATGGTGATCGGGGTCTGGACGCTCTTTATGGGCCGGCTGCTGCAGCTCCCACTGACCTCAGATCCAACAGATGCCCTGGCACACTGCGGACCTGGAGAGACCTCACTATCATCCAGAGGTTAAGGAGTACTCAGATCTGGTGCACGAGTAAAAGTAGAAGTACTCAGATCTTGTACTTGAGTAAAAGTAGAAGTACTCAGATCTTCTACTTGAGTAAAAGTAGAAGTACTCAGATCTTGTACTTGAGTAAAGTAGAAGTACTCAGATCTTGTACTTGAGTAAAAGTATTAGTACTCAGATCTTCTACTTGAGTAAAAGTAGAAGTACTCAGATCTTGTACTTTAGTAAAAGTAGAAGTACTCAGATCTTGTACTTTAGTAAAAATAGAAGTACTCAGATCTTGTTCTTGAGTAAAGTAGAAGTACTCAGATCTTGTACTTGAGTAAAGTAGAAGTACTCAGGTCTTGTACTTGAGTAAAAGTAGAAGTACTCAGATCTTGTACTTGAGTAAAGTAGAAGTACTCAGATCTTGTACTTGAGTAAAGTAGAAGTACTCAGGTCTTGTACTTGAGTAAAGTACAAGTACCAGAGTGTAGGAATACTCTGTCACAGTGAAAGTATTCTAAATGTTCCTCCAGTGAAAGTAGAAAGTACTCTCCTCTAAATGTACTTAAAGTAGCGACAGTAAAAGTAGTCATTGTCTGATTGGTCCATTTCAGAATAATATCTCTGATATGTTTTATAATGATTGATCATTAAAGTGTTCTCAGAGCTGGTAAAGGTGCAGCTAGTTTGAATGGCTTTGTATACTGCAGGGTAGCTGCTGGATTTACTGCAGGTGAACTACAGTCTGATTTAAGGGAGATTATATTTACCATCATTCATCCTAATCTGCCTAGCAACTAAAGGGATTAAATACATGGAGTGGAGTAAAAGTACACCGTAGTATAAAATGTAAATACTCAAGTAAAGTACAAGTACCTTAAGATTGAACTTAAGTCGATTGTGTTACTTTACACCTCTGCTATCATCCCTACATGGATTTAAAATCCAGCCTTTAGCAGTATAAACACACTTTTAACGCTGGATCTGAAGTGTCATGTGCGGTTTCTCAGGGCCCGGTGGATGTCTTGATGTCATGTTCCGTACAAAGCAAGACATGAAAGAAAGCGTGACACGACGCAGAACCTCTCATCGCCTGAGCTGTTGCAGATGTGTCGTTTCACACATAAATGCTCGAATCCAAACTTGGCTTGAGCACTTGTGACATCGTGTTGGGATGATACGTCGGAGCTGCGCTATGCAGACTTTGGATGTGCGGTCAAGTTGTTTATCGGGTAATTGGCTTCATGGACTTGTAGGAAATTCAGTTGGAAGAACCTGGGGTGAGGAGTTGGACGGTGTAATGTAACTGTTGATTAAAGTGGACGTCACTTATTACAAATAAATACATTTCCGTATGTTCACACTCAGAAAATCGAGAAACATTTCACTTGTTGGACGCCTTTATCCAAAGCGACATACACTCAATGCTGGGGCAATCCCCACTCTCCCACTGCGCCACAGCCTCCCTTACATCCTTCAGAGCTGATTTATTCCCGTGCATGGATTGAATTCAGTTACAAAGCAGCCTCACTACAATCTAGGCTCACTTCAGAAGACTGACCCTCAAAACCAGGGGTGTCCAAACTATGGCCCGGGGTCAAGCTGAGGAACTGTTGTCCATTTCTAATCGGCCCTCAGCAAATTCTGAAAGCATAATGGGATATGTCCCAGACATGAAACTTATTGTACTTCTTGAATACATACACAAACAAATATTACACAGATGTCATTTGTTTTCAAGTTATTTTTTGGGGGCTTTTTGCCTTTAATCAGATAGGAGAGTGACAGGAAAATGGGAGAGAGAGTCGGGGTGGGATCCGGAAAGGACCACGGGTCGGGAATCGAACCCGGGTCGCCGGCGTACGGTGCAGATGGCCATAAGCCCCATTTTTTAAATCAATTCAGTCAATCAAATGTTCTAACCAATCTTAGTTGATAAAAAAAAAGCCCAATAACTTATTTGCATAGCAAGCCTGAAATATAGCCTTCCCTTTTCCCTTATCATAAGCAAACTGAGGCGTCTGTTTGAAGGAATGAGCTGCCACCACTTCATATAAATGAAACCCTACGGACAGCTGTGATGTAGGCTTTTGTTTTGTTTATCAAGAATAATTTAGCTGTATTTGCTAACTTAACTAATGAGGCAACTTACCTCTCCTCTAGTGAGGGGCCCAGACCTTTGTATGTTTTTCTGTGTGGCCCTCAGTGAAAAAAGTTTGGACACTCTATCCGTTTGAATCTTAGCCTCTGAGACACTCATTGGATATGAAATACATGGGATTTAAGGTTTTTCAAAAGGTGTTCCTATTGGTCAAATGGTGAATCTGCAGTGGCATTAATAGTTTTTACTGTATGCAAAACATTTCCTATTTTGCAAAATGTCTGATCCAACTATTTGACAATACAGGAGCATGCATAATTTGCGATGCTTTCTTTCTCAATGATGTGAAATCATTCAGCTCTGAAGTGTATGCCAATCTTCATGAGTTTCCAAGCATCCTAAAAAGGACTGGAAAATGTGCTGCGAAACTAATGATTGCAGCATTATCGACTTAAAATAGTGACAATTAGTGAAGCAAATTGTGTGATATTAACCAAGTGACTGTATGGAAACAATAAAGTTATTCCAGGGCCGATACTGATACGATCATTATAAGCCAATCACGGCTCTGATATTGTAATCATGCCCAATATAACAGTCGATTTTCCCATGAACTGAATGTTTTTCTTTAGCTAATCCAGTGGGAGATGACATTTACTCTTCCCACTCTGTTCCAGAAATCATCTTGGCTCGGTGCAGCAGGACTGTGCTATGATTCTCCCTGTGGGGGTTTTGCTGGGGCTCCTGTTGCTCTCCGGACCCAAGTCCTCTCTCCAGGGAGGCACTCAGGAAATGGAGAGCAGCGATGAGATCCTGGAGAGAGAGTTTATCCACGCTCAAAAGCGGCAGAAACGTGCCGTCTTTGACCACAGCCTTTCCCAAACGGACAAATGTTCCTACACTTTTATCGTCCCCCAGCAGAAAAGCACCGGGGCCATCTGTGTGAACTCCAAGGAGCCCGAGGCTTTGCTGGAGAACCGGGTCAATAAGCAGGAGCTGGAGCTGCTCAACTCTGAGCTTCAGAAGCACCGACGACAGATCGAAGCTCTGCAGCAGCTGGTGCAGGTGGACGGTGGGGTGGTGAATGAAGTCAAACTCCTGCGCAAGGAGAGCCGCAACATGAACTCCAGAGTGACGCAGCTCTACATGCAGCTGCTGCACGAGATTATCCGCAAACGAGACAACGCCCTGGAGGCATCGCAGCTGGAGACCCGGGTGCTCAACCACACCAACCAGATGGGACAGCTCACCATGCGCTACAGCGACCTGGAGCACAAGTACCAGCACCTGTCGGCCCTCGCCAACAACCAGAGCGCTCTCCTGCTGCAGCTGGAGAAGCACTGCAAGCGTGGGGGACACTCGTACGGTGTGGTGCAGGACCGGATCCGCCCGGTCTACCCACAGCCTCCTGTGGTCCCGCAGCCCCCTCTGCACATGCCTGAGCTCTCTGCTGGAGGATACAGACCCTACCACCCACAGACCACCTACACCCGCCATACCATCAACCGCATGACTAACGAGATTCAGAGTGACCAGAACACCAAAGCGATACCGCCGCCACTACCCACAATGCCAAGTGCTGCCTACAGCTTTACAAGTGAGCCCGCTGGTAAGTAGATCACACAAATAAAGCTCATCACAAATCACAAAATTAAAACAAAATACGAGAAGTTCACTTCAGGTCAAACGTTAGAATTTTTTGCACAACAAAATATAACAATTCCAGGGAAAAAAGGAGGTTAAAGGTATAAGTAAAAGAAAATACAATCAAATAAATAATGATCCCTTTCAGAAAAATAAAAGACAAAATGTATAAATAAAATAAATTAAAATCTATAAATGAAATAAATAAAACAACAATACAAATAATGAAATTAATGATAGGAATAACACAAATATTAAAAAGACCAGAGTTGTCACGAACAAAAATATATAAAATAAATATAAATAACCTGATCTACAGACACTCAATCTAAGCCCCATCTCTAAATGACAACGTGTCCTTGAGAAAATTCTTAATTCAAAGGCTCTTCCAACAATGAAACATAAATACATATAAAAACAGCAATAAACAAATAAAACCCAATAAAATAGTGCAAGAAACCGAATAAGAGAATGCTGCAAGACTAATGTGCAAGTAATGCAGAAGAAGTCAACTATAAACTAAAATATAATCAAATGAGCTCGAAATAAGAGCGTGAAATTGAACGCTGTACAGTGAAATACAATTCTGCTTATTGAAATGAAAGATAAATATGTGAGAAGATATAAAACCCCAGATTGAACTCCAATAATGTGCATGTGATTGTTGCTGATAAGCAGCTGTGTGGTAGCCTCTGTCCCCAGTATATGAGTGTGTGTGTGTGTTGTAAAACAGTTTGATTGGTTTCTAAGGCTATAAAATGAGCCGTATAAACGCCGTCCACTTATCATTTTCCTGCAGTGATAAAGCTCCATGACAACATGCTTACAGAAAATTACAGATGCCTTTCTGACGGAAGACTGCAGCTGCAAGTGATTTACAAGATCCCATAATGATGCTAATGACACAACCCACTTGGAGTCTGAGCACACCAAAAACAATTTCCATCTTCTTTGACACGTTTTTAAAAAGATCTGCACTGGAAAAGTCTGTTTTATGTCTGGCACTGTCCCGAAAGTTTTGGTAGCAGATTTAATGCAATCATCACATCTGACTTCAGTCCCTCAGCAGGACTCGCAGGATGGGCTTTATTGACAAGTTACTCGTGTTTTTGGATTGTCCCTCTCTGTTTAAAGGAGACAATATTCACCTCAGAAGCCAAAGAGTGTTGGCTTACTGCAGCATACGGTACAGCCCCATGAAACCAGTAACCACTGTTCATAACGAAATGAGGTTTAATACGAGTATCGTACCAAGCAACACAGTGCAGTATTGATCCCAGTGTGGTTCACTGGTGCCAGCATCACAGACACTGGAAAGAAATGGTAACATTTGGCATCAATAACACATGGTCAGCAGTGACGTTAATTTTCCAGTTGCACGAACATGTTCTATTTCATTTAGCCGTGTCTCTTCTCTCACAGGTTGTTTGAATTATAATAATGATGACAATAGCATGCTAGTCAAATGAATTCCAGTCCAGTACATCAACATGCAGGATATTTAGTCAGCGTATTGTCTGTCCAGCAGGTCCCTTCAAAGACTGCCTAGAAGCGCTGAACAGCGGGTACACAAACAGCGGCATGTACCTCCTGAAACCAGACAAGACCAATCGACTGATGCAGGTTTCATGCGACCAGAGACGGGACCCTGGTGGCTGGACGATCATTCAGAGGCGTCAGGACGGCTCTGTGAACTTCTTTAGAAACTGGGAGACGTACAAGGTACAACAATCATCTTAGGACCAAAGGTTCTGCACAAGACTAAGAGCCTACAGCCATGCTAGCAGCCATGTGAGGCTGCATGTGAAGACGCATGTGAGGATGCATGTGAGGATGCATGTGAGGATGCGTGTGAGGATGCGTGTGAGGATGCGTGTGAGGATGCATGTGAGGATGCATGTGAGGATGCATGTGAGGATGCGTGTGAGGATGCGTGTGAGGATGCGTGTGAGGATGCGTGTGAGGATGCGTGTGAGGCTGCATTGTGAGGATGCATGTGAGGATGCGTGTGAGGATGCGTGTGAGGATGCATGTGAGGATGCATGTGAGGATGCGTGTGAGGCTGCATTGTGAGGATGCATGTGAGGATGCGTGTGAGGATGCGTGTGAGGCTGCATGTGAGGCTACGTGTAAGGATGCATGTGAGGTGCATGTGAGGATGCGTGTGAGGATGCATGTGAGGCTATGTGTAAGGATGCATGTGAGGATGCGTGTGAGGCTACGTGTAAGGATGCATGTGAGGATGCATGTGAGGATACATGTGAGGATGTGTGTGAGGATGTGTGTGAGGATGCATGTGAGGCTGCATGTGAGGATGCATGTGAGGATGCGTGTGAGGCTACGTGTAAGGCTGCATGTGAGGATGCATGTGAGGATGCATGTGAGGCTGCATGTGAGGATGCGTGTGAGGATACATGTGAGGCTACGTGTAAGGATTCATGTGAGGCTGCATGTGAGGCTAGGTGTGAGGATGCGTGTGAGGATGCATGTGAGGCTACGTCTGAGGATGCATGTGAGGATGCATCTGAGGATGCATGTGAGGATGCATCTGAGGCTATGTGTGAGGATGCGTGTGAGGATGCATGTGAGGCTACGTGTGAGGATGCGTGTGAGGATGCATGTGAGGCTATGTGTGAGAGGATGCATGTGAGGATGCGTGTGAGGCTACGTGTGAGGATGCATGTGAGGATGCATCTGAGGCTATGTGTGAGGATGCGTGTGAGGATGCATGTGAGGCTACGTGTGAGGATGCATGTGAGGCTATGTGTGAGGCTACGTGTGAGGATGCATGTGAGTATGCATGTGAGTATGCATGTGAGGATGCATGTGAGGATGCATGTGAGGATGCGTGTGAGGCTACGTGTGAGGCTACGTGTGAGGATGCATGTGAGGATGGGTGCTGGCTACGTGGTTGAGCTAATGTCAGCGTGCTAACTTGCACATAAAGACAATACTAACATCCAGATGTGCAGTGTTCACCATCTTAGTGTAGCGTGTTAGCATGCTTAATGGCTAATTAGCTCAAAACCGTATTAGAATAGCTTGGGTTGATGGTAATGACGTTGAATTCCAAAGGTTATAAACCAATGTATTTGACCAAAGTAAATAAAAAGTTGACCTCATGCTTGGGCTTGATGAAACGTAATGGGATTCCCAAAGTCTTACAATTCAGGGCAACATTGAGTGTCTGAATTCTTCCAAAAGTTGATATAAATTCATTGGGTTTAACAGCCGAAACATCAGAGGATCACGATGATTCATCCCCTGAGAAACCAAACCCAAAACATGATTATCTGCACAAAGTAAAGTGCCCAATCCATCATGTGGTTTCTGAGATACTTCAGTGAAACGATGACATCATGGTATGGAAACAGTAGGGGGATCACCAACGTCAGTAGGATTTAAAACAATGAAAACCACTACAATTTATACAATCCATCAAAATGTCGTTCAATCCACACCTCAGTCTGGATCATTCCTTGTGGAAGATGTGAGTAATCCATACACAAACTCAACTAAATCAACTATACAAGCTGAAATGAATAAATCATGCTCTCATAATAGCAGACAAGGACACAACCTCGCTGTGTTTCCAAAGCAGCTCCTCTGAAACCCGCCATTACATAAATAGTGGTGAAACATTTAACTGACAAAGATCAACTTCGTCTGGTTGAAAATCCCAAAATGGACAATTTTCTCATCACTTTTCGAGCCAAAAACCCCAGAGGAGCACTTCCAAGATGTCCACCAACCCCCCCGCCATGAATGAGTCAACAAGGCTCTTTAGGCCAATTGCACGCTCACATTTGGCACGGACGACGAATCCCTCCTGATTGAACCCATGTGTGATGTAAGTGAAAGCAGTGATTCAGACACAGGGATACATCAACTCTCCCTCTTACATCATGACCAGGCTTTTAACGAACATGGACATCCAACATAAATTAATTAAAATAAGGGAACTGCTTCGGCATTTCCTATTAAATCATGTGTTAGTATCTGTACTTTTACTTGAGTGAAGGACGTGCGTAATTTGTTCCATCTCTGGTTAAAAATCGTTGGCTTACACAAAGCTAATTCAACGTGTGTCTCTTGTGACAGCAAGGGTTCGGAAACATCGATGGGGAGTACTGGTTGGGTCTGGAGAACATTTACTGGCTGACTGACCAGGCCACATACAAGCTGCTGGTGACGCTGGAGGATTGGAGCGGACGCAAGACCTTCGCCGAGTACGCCAGCTTCGCGTCGAGTCCGAGGCCGACTCCTATCGGCTGCGGGTGGGCCGGTACCAAGGCAACGCTGGAGACTCCCTCACCTGGCACAATGGCAAGCAGTTCACCACACTGGACAAGGACAATGACGCCTACACAGGTGAGGGGAAGGAAGTCCTGGAGGAGGAAATCATGTGCTTTTTCTTGACGAAGTTCCGATATCTGCTTGAATGCATCGCTCAGTCTCCAAAATATTTCGTGCCACATACTTTACGTACAGTATATGTCACACAATGGCAAGATGATGCACCTCTGCCCTTTATTATACCGCTCTTTTGAGGGTGTTAGCTGCCACCATAGGTCCTAGAATAGGTCTCCTGCAGAGGAAAATAGGGTATACTAAAATATAAGACGAACAAAAGTCTTCCTTTGCTCTTTCCTTTAAAGAAAGAAAGTACAGACAGAATGATCAGGAGAGATCTGCGTAAAATTCTATGCACAAAGAAGCTTAGTGACCTCTTCATATTCTTCCAAAAGTTAAAAGATGTACACAATGTTCCTCTGGTAGACCATGCATTGGACAATTCCTTTTCCACCTTTCTCTAAAACACTAAATCTGATAAAGTCTTACTTAAGGTAAAGGCGAGTAGGGCCAGTAAAAAATAAAGCACATGCTCTCCACCGTCAAATCCATTTTACAGCAAACATGTTTTAGTCCTTTAAAGAGAGAAAGTCCAGACAGAATGATTGTGAGGTAAACTCTATGCACAGAGAAGCTTCTTCATATTCTTGCAAAAGTGCATAAGATTGCTGTATTTTAAATTGAGGATGTACAAAATGTTAATCACTGGACTATTCCTTTCCACCTTTCTCTGAAACACTGAATCAAATCGTGTCTTACTTAAGGAGAAGGTGCTACAGGTGTAAGGGTTAACCCTGTAAGGCCCCCGGCTGTAATAGTACAACATCCTTTTAAGCTATCCTAAAAAGACTACATTGAAATATTCAAAAGGTCCTTTTGTTCAGCCTCACATTGCTGTTGGGTAGTAAACGTGTTTATAGGTCCCGCCGGCTGGCCATAAACTCAGACAACTTCCAAATCTCAAAACCAAGAAATATCTCTTTGTTTTATTGGATTTGGATTTGTCAGATTTGAGTAAATCCTTCCAATATTAGTTTTTGTGATATTACAATGTGTAGAACATGTGCATATTTAGTTATTGTGGAATACAACACGATTTTACAGGGTTTTAACTGTCAAGTAAAAAACAAGGCACATGCCTCACAACTGCGACAAATACACAAAGCCACGGTAAAAGTTTACACAGAAAACTTTGCAGGTGAGCGTTGCTGTAATGCTGTCCAGAATTTGTAGAGGCAATGACACCTTCCACATGGGAAAGAAGGACATTTCCAGATGCAGAGACGCCACATAAACCTGCAAACGAGATGGAGTTTGCGTGAGCTTTACTGTTGCATCCCAACCCTAACCTGTAGAAAACCAGATCCTAGATCATCTCTTGGTCTGATTTGCTTCCTTGTGTCTCCAGGTAACTGTGCCCACTACCAGAAAGGAGGATGGTGGTACAACGCCTGCGCTCACTCCAACATGAACGGCGTGTGGTACCGGGGGGGGCATTACCGCAGCCGCTACCAGGACGGGGTCTATTGGGCCGAGTTCAGAGGAGGGGCTTATTCTCTGAAGAAGGTGACCATGATGATACGACCCAATGCAAACAACGTCCACTAACACACACTTTCTTTAATTTGAGTTTGGGCTCTCTAAAAGCAGAAATTGCACACAGGAGGAACTCACACGTGGCTGGAGTATCTTGGCTTGAGTTTACAATAGGAATCAAAATAATGCATGTAATAGTAACAAAGGAATGTATATCCAGAGATCAAACTTGGTGAAACACTGGTATTACAGAGTACTATTGGTGGCCATTATGTTATGTATGTATAATATTTAGGGATCAACTCTACAGGAAATAGATCTGGTTATTTATTTTCCCCAAAAATGATGTCGATCATTTCCTTTCTTTCTTTATTTCATCTCATTTGGGTTCGAACAAATGTTAATAAAACAATGGATCTTCTGACCACTTAATGTCAAAGTGATCAGGTTCTAAATTACAAGGAAATACCAGGAGAGTTAAAAAGGTCGGATCACCACTGTGTCAGTGTGCAGATATAGTATGCATCAGGTATTCTGTGTGTGTGTGTGTGTGTATATATAGTGCTTCATTAAGATTATTTTTATAGTCTGTATGTTACCAATCTTGCAATAAAATATGCAAAACTCTGCTTGTGTTTCAGTGATTTAATCCCAGTTTCATTTCATACCTCATACCACCAGCATAAATCAATGAGGTACAAAACAAAAAGCGTAGTCTGCTTACACCAGTATTAAATGCTGGTTTTAGTTTTAGTATTTTTAGTTGTTATTCATGTTGTCGTTGCTTCCTTCTCTATTTTTCCATCAAGCCACTAGACGCCTTTAAACAGACATTTCTAACGCGGTTTTCCTTTCCTCTCTATACTTGTTTTTACTCTCATCGTTTCTCAATTGCTTGGCCTCAGATGGTGGTGATATTGCGCAATGGGTTTGCTCAAAATAAAATAAAAACGTTCTCACACAGACACCACAGAAAACAGGCCTTTACAATAGTCACAAACAAATCAAACAAAAGAGACGAAATTAAAATAAACAACTTAGGCGGTCCTTTCTCTCTATTTATAGGCTTTATATAACTTAGAAACTTAAACGGCTAACAAACTGTGCCTCGACAGCGTCTTTCCCACCATCTCTGTCACTTCAGAGGGTGGCACCGTGGGAATTGCAGTCCTTTGTACTGTTTGGACTACACTGGCACATGTCTCCCTTTGAAAATGTGTTATGAAACACAACAGGCGCGTCGTTAGACCAAGGCATTCGAGGCTATAGCCCCGGATCTCTTGGGAATAGCCCCAGATCTCTGTGCCTTTAAAAAATATAGGCCTACATATATATATAAAATATATACAATTATATGTAGTCCTAAGTGTTTCAAGGCACAGAGATCTGGGGCTATTCTGATGAAAATCGCCCCAGAGGTTTTTATGAGGTTCCAATGGAACACCACGGCCAGCAGCCACGATTGCAGCATTGTTACTGACTGACCTGGCTTTCCTTTTGGAGTCCGAATCATTTCTTGCAAATTCAACATCAGTGTTACTCGTCGTCAGTCAGGACAGGAGCAGGGATAGCTTGCTTGCACAGATTCAGCAGTCCTGCCGTGAATTGTGAATTCAACCTCTACGCGGTCACCTTGACACAGGTAGGCGCATCATGTGTTCCGCTGACTGTGGTAAATCAATCAGAATTGTGGTCGAGTGTGGTCTGGGTGTGAGGTCTCTGTTAAATGACTATTTTTTCCCCCTTAAAGCCCTACGTAGGCTTAATGCAGATAGACGTTGTATTGAAGCTAAGAAATGACATAGGGAACGTTCTAGGCCTAGGTCTAGTGAGGGAAAATTAGCTTTAGTTGTTATTAAAATATGACTATGAGGACCCCCACCATTGGCCTTCCTTTCGTTCTCAAACTACGTTGAAATTGCATCTTTAATAGCCCAATTTTCAAAATGTTGTGGGGGAAAAACCCCCGTGGAAATAAAGACTCTATCTGCTGGGCTAAAGCCCCGGATGTTTTGCACTCCTAGCGACGCCCCTGAAAGACAACATACAACAATGGAGACCCCGGACTGTGGAGCAACTGAAGTCGTACATCAAGCAAGAATGGGAAAGAAGTCCACCTTCAAAGCTTCAAGAATTAGGGTCCTCAGTTCCCAAACGCTTATTGAGTGTTGTTTAAAAGGAAAGGGGATGTAGCACAGAGAGAAACATGCCCCCGGCAAGCTTGTTTGGAATGTGTTGCAGGCATCAACTTCCAAGTGAGTGAATATTCATCAAAAAAAACATTACATAATCTTATCTTTTTTTTCCCCAATTTGGGATAAATAAAGTACATCTTATCCTACCTTAGTGTATTCAATTAAACATGGAATCAGAGCTTGGAGACCCAGCCTTCAGAGTGTTTAAACTCAGCCTGTGTTGTAATAATATGGCGGTAAAGATGGAGGACTTACCAAGGTACGGGATGCAGGGCACCATCTTCAGGGAGCGGATGTATTCCCTCATGCAGGTGTAGTTCTCCTCCTTGGATGTCAGATAGTTGAGCTTCTCAAATGTACCCTTGTCTTTCCGACTGATCAACTACAACAGAGGGGAAGACATAGGGATGTGTGATTACATTTCTCAGTCAGAGCTTGAGAGGGAACTATGGAAATACTGCATCGGGATTTCTTAATGAACTAAATGAGTCAAACTTTTTTAGGGAATTTCAGCTGCTTCCAGTCTGTCCCACAGTCTGATGCTAATAAAACAAATGCCATGCTACATATAAAGCAACATCAACACTCATACATAAAAATAAATGTTAAGACCCGTATAAAATGAAGCATATTGGCTTCACACACTGTTTTGAAAGAGGGGAATGCTGGCTCCGATTTTCTAACTCAACCAGTGCATGGTGGGAAGTCTTACCGCCCAGGTTTTGCTGAGTCTGAAGATGGGAGCACTCTGCAGAGCGGACACCACCGACACCAGAGAGTGGAGGTTGTTCAACTCCAACAGTTTCTGGGAACAAAGATGGATATTTTATGATCAACCTGCTCTTCATTAGAAAGTGTAACCAGTATCCAGTGAAAGAAAGTCTAATATTGAGGTGTGTAGTCATAAACCATTGGCTGCATCAGATCTGTGTGTGTTATACAAACTGGGTCACACTGAGCAGAGCCAGAAAGTGTGTGTGTGTGTGTAAGTTCATGTGGAGGACACACTGTAAAGGTACTGTTCAGAGGGATTCAACTGAGCATCATCGGCCTCGACTGTGAGAGTGATTCCTCTGAGAGAGCAGGACTGCAGTCCCGGGAGAATCTTATATAGCATAGTAGAGATTAAAAAAAGGAGTCTGGAACTTGTTCGTTATAAACAGATAGCACAGTCTTGGTTCCTCAGTCGGGATCCTGGAGATCGGGACTTCAAAATAAACCTCGAAGCATCAAACTCTCCCTCTCCAGTGCACTTTATCAGCATGTGAACACCCAGATTGCTAATCTATTTAAGATTCAAATGTTGGTGAGGAAATCCATGTTCATGTTCTGGCTGAAACAAGACCTCCCTCTCATCTCCGCCACATGCGAAATACAGGAGTACTCAAGGTTTACCAATGACCTACGAGAAGGAGAATCTTTAAAAAAGGCCCCTGGGTTAAAACGCTGCCCAAAGCCTAGGGACCTTTGATGCATCCATCCCTCTTTCATGTCAGTTAATCTCTCCACAAAGGCATACTAATAACAACTCTAAACCATAATTATATACCCACTCACTAACTACACCTGCTTGTACAGCTGGCCGGTCATTCAAAAAAACAGACAACCGTTTACCGGATGAACCTGACCTGCATGGGAGGAAGCATGCACATCCACTCCACACACACTTTGGAGCCTCATAGCTTAGAGGTGAAGGAGCTAACACTTCCTCTGATGCCTAAATGCACTACCTAAAACACTACCCAAAAGCATAAGGGTGACATTAGTACCTGTTGTGCACACTAACAGGAACTATGTGTGTGGATACATCATCTTCCTCTGTGCCCTAGAGCTCCATTGTTGTTAACACTCATAATAACTGATTCTCACTTATGCGTGATCCTGCATTTCCTCCTGTTGTGAAATCAGCAGATTTCTGAAGAAAATGCTCAGAATAAAACTGAAACCATATATTTGTGAGGTGTCAGACAGTATTGAAAGACTCCATTCTTTTCTCAGATAGACATCAGTCCACTACATCTTAACCCAATATAGAAAGCAATGCCTTGAAAATTGTAAGTTACATTTGACTCACCTTTGCTATTTTGACGAAATGGCTCAGTATTTCTGCTCGGATTTTCAGCGTCTGTGCAGTTAGGATTTCTCTCACCAGCCAGAAGCTCACCTGTAAAACATACAGCATATAAAACATACAAATACACACACACGAGTCCAGGTGATACAGAACAGATCTGCACCTAAAGAGAGCTGTGGACCTATCTTGACACTCAATCCCATGTATGTCTCACGCTGGATTTAAGCAGCATGATCTCATTAATGGTACTGGTTATCAGAACTTTAAGAAATCCTTTAAACTATGGCAAACATGGAACATTTTCAAGCTTTTTATAGCTGTTAAAATCATTATTGGAAGCCAGAATGATCAAGCAGAACTCAGAGGTTTTTATAAAGACTAACGCTACATGATAACAGACTTTGTTACATAACCAGCGCCAAACATGGAGCTACTTTTATACATAAGTTCAGTTCTATATGACTCGGGCTGACTGAGCTAAAAAGCTGATTGAGCCCAACAGCAATAGCATATAATGATGAGCTTTTTTAGGATATGATCAGTCCACTTAACGCACTGTAGCCTATGGTTTCCATTTTCTCCTAAAATGTAGAAGTGAGTAGAGTAAATTGGCTCGCTGGTGCAGCTTTAATTTGCATATAAGACCATAATACGTTGTACTCAATCTTTCACAAATTAAAATGATTTCACTAAAAGCATGGAGGTGAACAAGAAGTTAAATATGTGCTTAAGAAATGCTGTAACGTACCTGGTTGAACCGGCGTGTGAAGGCCACAACGTTGGGAGCCATGCGGTGCTTTTCTTTCCCATTCCATCCGCAGCCAGCCAGCTCCTGACAACCAGAACATTTAGGAACACATTTAAGGAATCTGTGGCAAAATCTGCTCCGTTAAAACATTATAGTGATTACAGCTAGATTAGGTAAGCTAATTTAAATCAGAAAGATAGCATGTGTAGTTTATTTTTAAAGTTCATCATAGTCCACATAAAGTTACTGGAAAGGAAAGAAGAGGAAAGAGCTAACGTGCTAACAATGACAGTGAGGAAGAGCTAACATGCTAACAATGACAAGGAGGAAAGAGCTAACATGCTAACAATGACAAGGAGGAAAGAGCTAACATGCTAACAATGACAAGGAGGAAAGAGCTAACATGCTAACAATGACAATGAGTAAGAGCTAACATGCTAACAATGACAATGAGTAAGAGCTAACATGCTAACAATGACAATGAGTAAGAGCTAACATGCTAACAATGACCAAACAGATGGAACTAATAGATAGACAGGTCAAACTCTTAAGGGGACAGCACAGACCTTTAGGCCTGACCCTGATCTTCTCTGTGACACATAAACAGCTGATCACTCAGAACTCCTGCCTTTGCTAATGGGATATATATGACTCAGTGCACAGCAGTAACCAACCACTTCACAACACAGGTGATTCTCACCTCTGGATGTATGGCTTTGAAGACTGGAGCATCCATCAAGGTGATCTGGCTCTGGTAGAACAAGAAAGACACACATGTTATCCCTCAAAATGCAGATATTAAGAAACACTGAGAAATGATGATAATGGGAGAATACATACATAACTCCTTAGGATCAAAGATGAAGATGATTAGGAAGCTATATTGGCCTAGCACAGATGTATAGGTATTTTTTTTTTACAGTATATGACCTAGAATGATGATTACGTAACATTGACTATGACCTGTTGGTCTTTTAAGGCTTCATTTTTAGATTAAGGGAACTTATTGTGAATCAATATTCACCTCCCTCTCCATAAAGTTAATACAAATAGATAAACTAAATTGATTAAGTTGAATATTTGAATGTGTATTTACCCATAAACTAATCAGAAAATGTAAGGAAACGTGTGTTTGGTAGAGTATTTCTTTGCTGTATCAATGCTTCTTGGCAATAAATGTTAATACTGTTGGAAAGCCGGTTTATTTCCCTTTAAACGGTGCAACATTTGGGAGAAAAATGTGCCAAATCTCCTGCTTTGTACTTGTGTTTTTTTCCCCCTTACTTTTTGTGCAATGTTTAATTGACGTACGTAACAGACATTGTTTCAAGACCAGTTAAAAACTCCATGTTGCATCTTTAACACGTGAAAGCTTTGCAGGGGGAGGAGTGTGATGCTACGCTTCATGAAAACAGAGAGACATTTGGATGGCACTCACAGCAAACTCCCCCGGCGTCACCTTGAGCACATCGAACACGACTGCATCGTAGCTCTTGGCGTAGTCCACACAAGGTCCATCCAGAGAGTCAGAGCTGCTGCTGGCCTGCAACACACGGAAACCATAGTAACTGGTTCCTATCCAACCAGCTGTTATCATGAAAGTGGGTCTTAATATCTTGAGAAATGCATGCGTCTGTTTATAAGAAGGTGGATCCAGGTGAACATTTACGAGGTACGACCATGATCGGTAACAGGTGTGTGTTACCTCTGAGGTGACGGAGTGGATGCTGGTGCCATCTGAGAGCCCGTTCCTGCGATACATGCTCACAGAGGGACGGCTGGGGGTCACAGGTCAGGGCGACAGAGGGCGGGCAGGGGATACACATAACCTCTCAGCCATGCCTGCAGATGAAGAAACACATTCAAGTCGTTTATGTTTACCTGTCCTTTTTAAAGCAGAAAGAGCTCATCAATTCAAAAAACAACATCAAGTTTATTGTGATTTAAGAAAGCATCGCTGTGCAGGGAGGAAGTAGAGACCGGAGTACAGGTGCAAATTAAATAAATACCACCATATATGCTAAGTCAAAAGCATATGATGTGTATTTGTACATTCACAATCTGTTATGACTTATACCTTTAGGAAGATTGATATGTTGTCTTTAGGCAAACTGTTTTAGTCCAAAGCAACTGCCATCAGTGATTCCAGTTCATCACTTAAAATATAAATGACTTTCAAAGTTGTAAACAAACAAACAAACAAACAAACCTGATGGTATTTATATGTTTATTTGCGTTCTGTATAATTGGAAGTGTGATTAAAGTAATGTCGCAATTAACCGCCCAGAATCTATTTGACGATAGCTAAATCGGTACACACACACACACACACACACACACACACACACACACACACACACACACACACACACACACACACACACACACACACACACACACACACACACACACACACACACACACACACACACACACACACACACACACACACACACACACACACACACACACACACACACACACACACACACACACACACACACACAGATGTTGAGTGTGCTGTTGATGGACACAATGTCCCACAATGCAATTCTGAAAGCAAATGGCACAAACTGTTTAAAGTAAACATTGTGGATTTGGGAAAAGCCCATGTAGTGTGTCCCAAATATTTCAAATGCTTGATTTTTGAGAAATAGTTATTTTTGATAGACTTGACTCTAACCCATAATGCAGGAGGAAACGCAAGAGCTGCTGAGTGTTGCAAAAATAAGGTAAATTATTAATCAATGGTGATGAAAAAACTACAACTTCATAAAAACTATTTGAATGGGTTTGCACGACACTGTCATAACCATGACCTGAAATTTGTGTGGACATTTAGAGTCTTTAAGCATGTTATTGTCATTGGATAAATCAAATCAAAAACATACAACACTGACATTGCTTGATTTGCTTTGTTATAACAAGTTGATGTCCTAAACACGTCATGGCAGGATTAATAATCACAGTTAATTAAAATGCTTTTATTTTAACCGTCATGTGTGGTTAGTTCTGACATAATCTGTATGAATGTGTCGTGAACTTTTAGAAAGTAAAGCGGTAGAATTTGGACTTTATTTTGGAGAATGTAGGAGCTTCATTGTTTGATTCAGTAAGTGCAAACTACTGCTGCTCACTGTAGTTAGCAGCGACCGAAGCCAATAGCGCTAAATGTCTATTCTGTTCCTCTGCCACGATGAGACACGGTCGGAGGCGCTGTCTGAGATCAAAGGAGTCCCACAGGGAAGTACCTCCTGTACCGAGGGGGTTTTATCGTCAGGTTTGGCTTCTAGTCAGCATTCAAAAAAGTCCTGACAGATTTATAATGGTCCAACCATGGATAACAGTGTCATGTAATGCTAACACAAATAACTCAATTGTTTCCTTGTGTTGTCAAGTTGTCACAAAGACAACCACAGCTTATGTTATCTTGCATCGACGCATCCTAATATTATATTTGATACAGCACTAGGGGAGCAGTTTGGAGCTGATAAATGTCAGAATATATCAGATTAGGGTTGCAGATTTATCAGTATTTGTGTGTGTATTTTAAAAGGCTAAGAAACAAGAAACGTCACAGGTGTACAGAAGTGCATGCTGTCTTCCTATTGGCTGTCCAGAAAACAAAAACCAAGTCTCAAAGCCTGTGTTAGTTTTAAAAGGGGTGTATTTAAGAGAGACTAGCAGAGACAATTCAGAGCAGCTCAGGGGCCACAGTGACCGTTAGTGGGGGTGTCGTGATAAAGAAGGACCGTTGAGTTGCCAGTTTTCAATGTAAAAGCTTAGTTTCTAGTTATTTCCTGTGTGTTTAATATCACACACACACACACACACACACACACACACACACACACACACACACACACACACACACACACACACACACACACGTCTTTGTAATAGGAAGGATGCTGGTGAAATGACCTAGAAGTGTCAGCCACAATAAGCGCTGTTCAAATCCTATACACACTACGGAAAGGAGCTTCAATGCCTCCTTTACTGTCGCCTTGAGGATAGGATACAATGAATCATCCTCCATGAAAGGAAAAGAGATAAAAGGCGACCCACAATTCCATGCGGTCGCAACATACGAAGTGACGCACCGTTCGGACCTTCACAAAAATAACTACCGTTTTAAAATATAGTAAAAGTCCACATTTTAAAAAGGTGTTTACTGAGTTTGGTTGTGTTTCCAAAGCAGGTTAGCATGTTTAAAGGTGATATGCACATTATTAGACACAGCATAGTGGACTAACAAGTCATGCATGTGTAATTCCTACATACTGAGATCATCTTTAGCACATTTTGAGTGTGTTGTTTTAGGAATGTTAGCATGGAAAGTGTCTTTGAGGAAAGCACTTCATAAATACTTATATTTTATTTGAAAATTCAAACATTTTCATACAATAACTCTAATTGGGATTCATGTTGCAAGAGGGTGAAGAAGCACTCTCAATATGACAACCGTTCCGCTTCACTTTCCTTTTTTCTGTTCCTTGGTAATAAAGCCATATTTTTTTGCTGCGCTGCAGGTTTGTCCGCAAGTTGGGAAGCAGTGGTTTGTTCCACAAAGAGGAACGCATGGGACTCCAGTACGGGATCATTGAGGGTTGTGGGCAGAGCTCACAGCTGCAGAAGAGACTGCACGCGTAGTACGTTGACCCCTGAGGACTCATAAAGGAGGAGTTTGTCCCACCCTCACAGGATAATTAGATGTCAATCAAACCCAGTGTGTACAGAGTAATAGACATTCAAATGAACAGGAAAAACATGTACATCTTGTATTTATTAGAATAAACCCACATGTCTTGATGTAAACAATATAAAGTATGACCCACAGTGTGCCTGATATTCCTTTAATTTATGAGTGGGTAAAATGTCTACAGATGCTATAATATAGTTTATATTGTGTAAAGTCTTTGGTATTACAAGATTGCTCATAACATTATAGAAAACTGACCTTGGTTTCTTTAATGTTTGCTTGAGAGAAAGTGAAAGCATTATCCAGATTTGTTACAGGTAGGATTTGATGACGTAGGGATGCATTGTGACAGACATGAACAATAATAATGGGCTTTCTTTTGTTTATTATACAGTCCTTGTGATTGCAGACCAACAGCGGGACTGAAACTGTATAAATCCTAGAGCTACATGCCATTTTTTTTGACACTACAGGGGGTAATGAAGCGCTGGGGTGGGAGGGCCCAATAAAAGCTTGATCCGGCCCTGCACAGAACACAAACATGTTTAGACAGCCGAGATTCAAGCTGTCAGACACACACACACACACACATCTGAACAGCAAACGTAAACACAGCGGTCAGGTCCATGAATCATGTGTCCGAATAATATATGACACTGCGTTTAAAGCCCACATGCATCCCCCCGCCAGGCCTGCTGTGTGTGCGAGTGAGAGTGTGTGTGTGAGAGTGTGTGTCAGTGCTGCACAGAAACACTGAGAGCATGTTAACGCCTCTGCGGTGCTTACCTTTCCACCACAGTCCCTCGCTACTGTGCTGCTGCTGCTGCTGCTGCTTCACTAATAAACACGGGAATATGAGTCCACATTAAAACCAATTGAGCCGCTGTGGTTGAATGCACCCAGGCGGTGTTTTCCCAGCAGTGTCCAGGGGGGTTAGTCCTCCTTTAAGACGAACATGAAGCCAAGGTCGTAACGTTTGGTTCGCAGGGTCCACAAACCGTGCGGGATACATTAGACGAATTCATACAAACATGGCTGTGACAAATAGTCTCTAGTCGAAAAAAAAGAAGTGAAAATGAATAAATACCGACAGCAGGAAGTGACAGGTAGGCGCGCTTATCTTGACAGCCAGGTGTGTGGACTAATCAACCGCTGGGACACGCAGAGAGATCCCGCCTCCAAAAACAGCGAGCCAATCAGAGGGCGGCTCTAAGCTAGCGTCCTACAGACGCAGGTGCATCTATGACGCCTTCAGGAGCTTTCTGCAGGCTCGTACATCACGGGGTTTTTTGTGGTACGTTCTCAAAACACAGATTTAATTGATCATTAAAGGGAATATTAACTAAACGGAAACATTGACACTCACTATCCGAATGTGTATACTACATTAAAAATGCTCCTCTCTTTTCATCATGTGTATAAGTTAGATATCTGAACATATGTTCACGTTAGCCTTCACTGACTCTATAGAAACTGCAAGCAAAACTGTTAAATTAAAATGAGGGGGGGAATTAAGGAAGGAAAGACAAAAACACCATTTAATTTTCATTTTAAACCACACCGTTTTAATTATCAGTAGCATATACACTGAATTTGATGTATTTCATTTTTAAATATTGGGCAGCATAGCAGCAACTGATCATGAAAATAATTTTGTTGAAAGTGTTTTTCTCTTTAATAGTTAGCCTCCGGGGAATATCCCTTTAACAACCAATTAGTAAATTGGCTTTGTGATGCATTCAAGAACAGATAAATTACTGTACATTTTAAAACTCGGCTATAATTATTCTAAAAGCCTCTTTTCTAAAAGCCTCCTTTGTTTGGCTGACAATTCGAGTCCTATAACTGATGTTTTGCATCAAACACAGTTGAATACTCCTGATCTGTTATAGTTTTATGTATTGTTACCCAACATTTAACGCATCGACAAAACACTATAAATAAAAACAGGGATGATATTATCTGTATTGTGCTGTTTTGCATGTCTTCTGGTTTATGTTATATCTATCCAATTTGGAGAACAGATTGAGATTCGGCCTTAAGAAGGACCTCTTTTAGTTGTTTGAATATAAGCATATAGGTCAAATCTTTTTGGGTATTCCCAGTGCTTTACCGATCTCTCCTGCTGGCTCAGGTCTGCTCCAGTGCGCTCCCTGGTGGCCACAGTGGGTAATGAGGACAGTGTGAAGGACATCTCTTCTGCTCGTGTTGCTCAGAATCTGCATTTCATACCTGCACATTTCTCTAGCCAATAATGTAAATGAGTAGTGGGGAGTATTTGACGTTTAAAAAGATGCACTTTAAAGGCAAAATATGTGAATTTTGATGTAGATTTGAAGTTATAATGGAGAGTGGATCTGCAACTGTAGTATAATGAAAGCTTGGGATTGAGTTACAAGGAAACCTGCTAAACATTATTTAACAAAAACACAAGAAACACTACAATAGTTTATTTATACTGCGTGCAAATCATGTACAAAATAAATATTCAGAATGAGGTTTATTGTAGGTTTACACATACAAGGAATTTATAATGGTAAAAAACAATGTGAGGAAATCAGTTCTAAAAAAGATGCAAATAGTATAAGTATCATAAAGAATATAGAAAAAAGTAACGTCTGTAAGAAATATAAATATACATATATTATGCAACAAGAATATGACAAATTGTAATCAAGAATAAACAATAACAATGCAATTATTGGACCGTTTTGACAATGTAAGCAGCATTAGGTTCCTGTAGGACAACCAGCCTATCAGAGGTGGAAGAAGCACTTTTATTTAAGTGAAAGTACAAGTACTATGTTACAAGTAAAAGTCCTGCATTCAAAATTGTACTCAGGTAAAAGTACTAAATTATTAGCATCAAAATATACTTCAAGTACGAAAAGTAAAAGTATATATTTTCCAGTATGGCCAATATCAGATTGAAAAATATTACATTAATTAATATAACATCATACATTGTTTGATTTATATTCTGTAAAAGTAAAGGTATTAAGTAGCATAATGTGAAAGCACTCAAATGAAGTACAAGTACCTCAGAACTTTAGTTAGGGTACTGCAGTGCGCGTACATCCTATGCATTACGGTAGAGGCCTGTGAAAAGTGCCTTCAAAATAAAAGCGCGTACTTTTGAATACTTTCTCAAATTTAAAACTTAAGCATACATTTATGAACACATATCTGATCATAAAATTCATCTTTCCATTTCCACTGGGTGACTAATTTCAGTTGGTGTTGATAAAAGGCCATCACAGAAAGTCACTCCAAAAATAGCATGACATTCTGATGTATGATTTCAAAATAAAAGACCTCTGAAATCTCATATGTGAGCTATCGTCCATCTGTAAATACACTTCGTATATGAGCTATATTTTCAAAATAAAATATAGCTCATATACGCTATTTCAGATATTTCTGTGTCAGGTGTCAATCAATCAACAAAGTTTGGAAATGTATTTACTTACTTTGAATTATGTTTTGTTCTCAATCGCACTTCCAGGTGAATATAGTTTGATTCAACTCAGAGATTGCAAAAACATTTCCAAAACAAACTACTCTTTGTCCCACATGTGGCTTGTTTGCACCTGGTTACCTTAAGTACAGTTCTTGAGTAAAAGTAGTAAGTTACATTCCACTGATACTTGTGCACATCCGGGTTGTCGTTTACCTGCAGGAATGCACCAGATGGGCTGGATAAATTCCTGCGGCGGGCGGAGCTCCGTTCCTCTCAGAAGCAGCTCCCCGACCTTTGAGCCCGGCAGAGCGAGCTCACACAGCAGGGCTTTGGGAGCAGAATGGGCACAGACTTCACTCAGGACGCCCTGCTACATTTCCTCCAGTGCAACGGGGGCTCGGTGAAAAACACCGACCTGATTCTGCACTTCAAAGACTTCATTAGGGACAACCCGGACCAGAAACGAAACCGGGAGCTCTTCAAGAAGTTTGTGAACTCCGTGGCCACCGTGCGACAGGTGGAGGGAGTCTCTTATGTGGTCCTCAGGAAGAAATTCAAGGGATATGTTCCCGGCAACGGCGAAGGGGGCTCTTCGGAGAGACTTCCCGCTGCGAAGGGAACCGATACCTGCCCGGAAAACGGAGAGACGCCTCGGCAGAAACCAGAGCTCAGGGAGGTTACAACACCCGCCCCTCCGGGAGTCACCGCCGGGAAAACAAGCCTACCTGTGGCCGGGATCATGCCCTACAACAACAACACGGTGCAGAAGAATCTGAACGTGAGACAGCAGCAGGTGAGCAGCACACCTGACGTCTGCGGTAGACCAGCAGCAGTGAGTCAGACCCCCGCTGAGCCCCCGGCCCAACATCTGATTACCCAAGTGGGACAGCAAAGGGTGGGGTCTGGGCCCGGGGTCACACCTGTGGTCGCCTCGGTCAGACAAGAGACCCCTCATCTTCATCAGGAGCCTCCTCTTCATCACAATCAGGTGCCTCCTCTTCGTCAGACCCTTCCTCTTCATCAGGGGGCTCCTCTTCCTCAGACCCCTCCTCTTCATCAAGTGCCTCCTCTTCATCAGACCCCTCCTCTTCATCAGGAGCCTCCTCTTCATCACAATCAGGTGCCTCCTCTTCGTCAGACCCTTCCTCTTCATCAGAGGGCTCCTCTTCCTCAGACCCCTCTTCTTCATCAAGTGCCTCCTCTTCGTCAGACCCCTCCTCTTCATCAGGAGCCTCCTCTTCAGCAGTTGCCTTTAATTCATCACAATCGGACCCCTCCTCTTCCTCAGGTACCTCCTTTTTGTCAAGAACCCCCTCTTCGTCAGGAGCCTCCTCTTCATCGAACCCCTCCTCTTCCTCAGACCCCTCCTCTTCATCAAGTGCCTCCTCTTCGTCAGACCCCTCCTCTTCATCAGGAGCCTCCTCTTCAGCAGTTGCCTTTAATTCATCACAATCAGGAGCCTCTTCTTCATCAGGAGCCTCCTCTCCATCGGACCCCTCCTCTTCCTCAGGTACCTCCTTTTTGTCAAGAACCCCCTCTTCGTCAGGAGCCTCCTCTTCATCGACCCCCTCCTCTTCGTCAGGAGCCTCATCTTCATCGAACCCCTCCTCTTCATCGAACCCCCTCTTCATCAGAACCCTGCTCTTCATCAAGTGCCTCCTCTTCATCAGACACCTTTTCTTCATCAGGTACCTCCTCTTCATCAGAATCAGGTGCCTCCTCTTCGCCAAGGGCCTCCTCCTCAACAGACCCCTCCTCTTCATCAGACCCCTGTGCTGCTGCAGAGTGCCCCACGCCTTGCGAGACACCGGCCGAGCTATAAATCTGCCCTCTCTTATGATGAGGATGAGGAAGAGGAGGAGGTCCAGGTGAGGCGGGGGTCAGCAGTAGGAGCGTGGCCCTTGAGCTATCCTCTCGGAGGCTTGGGGAATGCCCTCTCCACCTCCTCGCCCTGCATCATAGATCAGCAGGCTTCTCCTCCTATATCCTCCTCCTCCTCTCCCTCTTATTCACCAGAAAGGAAGCTCCCCAAGATCTACGTCCAGGAAGCGGAGGAGGAGAGGTTGCAGGGAAGACGGGGGCCAGCGTCAGGGCCGACACCTGGGTCTGTTTCGGGCGAGGTGTCCTCCACCAGACGCAGCCTCCCTTTAGAGGCAGAGCGCTACACGCCGTCGTCTGACCGAGCGACAGAGCTGGTGCCTCGCCGTGACGGGCCCCGATACGGTAAGCCTGCAGCGTTCCGACAGGGGCCCCATCAGAGCAGAGGTCAGGGGCTCTCCTCCAGCCACAGCAGCCTCTTCTCCCCCTCCTCTGACCCGGACTTCTCCAGAGGATCCGGGTGGAACAGCAGCTGTGATGAGCTACAAGCTAAAGCAGGTAGGACAGAATTCATCTAATTCCTGCAACAGGGAAATGTACATTACAGCAGAGGTATAGTGCGGATAAAGCTCAGAGGATAGATTTGCATATTAAAACATCTAAATAACTCAGTATGAGTAAAAACCAGATAGCAGATAAGTACACCATGGTAAAAGAGGAGCAGTGTATTCTTTGACTATCATAAGAAGAGGTAGCTGGTGCTGTTTACAGACTGTAAATAAACTGAAAGGCAATAAAGCCTGAATTGCAAAAGGTAGATTGCACATGCAGGTACAACAGATCTTTATTTCCCTTATGGCCGTTACCTCTCTTAAATAACCAAACTCATTCAACTAACAAGTGATGTGTGTGCATCAAAACCAAGCGACAACGTCCGGGTTTGAGTAGTGAGCGAGTGCTTTGAATCTGCTTTCTAACAGCCAGCAGATATACGATGAAGTTTGGGCTTTAAAATGATCACAGACCAACGGGAGGTCGTGGTGACTGCTACTTCCAGTCTGATGCGTCTTCTTCCTCTGTGCCAATATTGTTCCATTGTTGTCCAAAAAAACACAGCATTGAGCCACACTGTTTGCCTCACTGAGATGTGCTTTCTGTACCCTTTAAAACACACACTGTAGTTCATTTTCAACCAGTCTCACAATCACAAAAGCACCCGATGAGAATGAGTTCCTGACACACGCACAATCTAACAAAGCATCGGTTCAAAAACTACATGACCCAGCTTTTGAATCCAAGCATTTCAAATATTTTCAGTGCTCAATTTCTTTTAAAATGACTGAAAAGTTGGTTACGTAAAAGCTTCCATTGACTCGCTTGCAGAACATCTCCCATAGGACATCATTTATGTGCATGTGTTTTTAAATCTGCCGTGTAAACAGGTGCGGCTAGGGGCGGGTCTCAAATCCAGGAAGTCATCCAGAGAACCCAAGGGAGTCATTTAGAGTCGGTGACGCAACACGCCGACAGTAAAACAACGGGGCCTCGTCATCCTACCGGCCATCTCCATGACAACCAGGAGCCAACGGGTTATTTGTCACCGTTCTATCACTCAACCGACCATCTCCATGACGACCAAGTGGTGCCCTGGCATCTTTCCACAGGTCAGAGCTGGAGTCTGTAGGACTGAGTTTATGAGTGTACATTAACACAGGGATTTTAGCCTTTGCAGACCATTGACATGCACTGAAACCTCTATAAAGGAAAGGGGAAATCCTAAAAAGCACAACGCGTTTTAAGTAAAGGATCTGAATACTTCCTCCCCTCTGCCCGCAGGTGATCTCTGCGACGACCGAGAAGACGCAGAGTCGAGCGAGGGCTCCACCTCCTCGCAGCCGCGGCGGGGTGCCGCTCGGCGAATCAGCAGCCGGCTGAGGAGCAGGATGTGCCGCAGCCTCGGAGCCGACCTGGACCAGTTGCTCCAGGAGGACGCGCGGGCGGGAGGGGGGAGCGAGGCGGCCCGGCTGAACCGCCTCCACCTGATCTCATCGTCACTCAGCCTGCGCTACGACCTGTCCAACTCCTCCCTGTCTTCCTGCTCCACTCCCCCCAGCTGCCACAGCTTCGCAGACCTGGGGGAGGTCAAAGGAGGGAGAAGGAGCTCCCCCGGCGCCCCCTCCTCTTCCACCGCGGAACAGGAAGGGCCCAATCGAAAAGTGAGTCTCTGACATCTGCAATGTAGGGTAGGGTAAGATGTCAATTCAATATTTAACAACCCTTTATTAAGTGTATGTCTGCCTCTGTCCTCAGCCATTGGTTCCTCTGGAGCCCAAGGAGCACGTCTGGCTGGTGAAGGGGGCGGCGGGGGCCTGGCCCGACATCTACACACTCTTCAGAGAGGACTCGTCCCTGCTCAACAGGCAGGACTTCATCTCCGGCTTCACTGTGCTGCACTGGATCGCTAAGCACGGCGACCACCGAGTCCTCAACACCTTATGGTACGATGCTAGCTGTTAGCTCAGTCCGGGTCCCTCTGATGGTTCTCTGATGCGTGATGTTTATTGTGCCAGCAGTCTTAAAGACACTGTTTGCAGCCTGACGGTTGCCTGGTACCATGAACAGTTATTTCCAGGACACAAAATCTCACAGTTGGTCAAAATATCATCAAATATGAGAGAGATATGCAAGTGGAGTGAACTTAAGGGGCAGTGGAGTCAATAAAAAGAAGCAGATGCTATCAGAAGTTCATAGTTTTCCTACTTACTTAATTGTGGGAAACTGACACAAATTGACATCAGAACTTGAACTTCCTACCCAAACACATCGGTCGTTCTTCATTCAAAGCTCAATTTAAATCAAGACTTTTCAGAACGGCTTTTAATCTGTAGTTATTGTTGTGTTTATATATTTTAAGTGTGTTGTTTCCATGAATTTAATCAGGTAAAGTGTCTTAAGGACCATGAAATGTATGATCATTATTAAAATGCACTTGAGGAATATCTGTTAAATCAGAAAAAGTGAAATTTAGAAATACTTTCTGCAATGAGAAACTGATCTGCTCTCTGGGTTTCAGGTACGGAGTTCAGAAGGCCGGTCTGACCTTCGACGTGAATGCCAGGTCGACATGCGGCCACACGCCCCTCCATATCGCTGCCATGCACGGCCACAAGAACATCATGCGGCTGCTGGTGACCAAGTTCGGCGCCGACGTGAAGCTGAGGGACACGGCGGGGAAGAAGCCCTGGCAGTACCTGAGCCGCACCACGGCCCCGGACGTCTTCCAGCTGCTGGGAGCTCCGGCCCGGGCTGCAGGGGGGGAAGGAGGAGGAGTCGGGACGGAAGACCCCAGCGGGAAGCAGCGCCAGACCCAACCCCGCCGCCGCCGGCATCACCTCTCCTTCGCCTCCTCCTCCTCCGAGAGGCCGCTGACCGGGACGGGCACCACCAGGGTCAAGAGGTCGTCGTCCATAGCTGCGTTCCTAAAACACAAATCACTGCAGACCTTCTACCGAAACCAGTCTGACTCCTCCGTCTAAGAACTGATGAACTGGGATTTGGATTGGTTTACTGACTTTTGCTGTGTTGCAATGTTGAGTACCCCAAAGTTTTATATTAGAAATGAGTGGGAAGGGTCCCCAGCACATAGAAACTGCTGGATGCTAACATGCACATGTTGGGCAATTTGCACAATTAGCACAAGTTGCATTAATTAGCATATTCAGACAATAGCTACACAATTGATTGGCTGATTTGGACCATCTTGGTGTGGTTTTGGAGGTTATTGAGGATGTTGAATCTATTTGTAACATTGAGATTCAGAAATCGTAGTTTTGAGTACCTTAAACTTTAAAAATGGTCCCAAAATTCATCAAAATCAGTCCACGGGGAGAACAAATATGGCCACTTTCTGCCATTTTGGTCCTGAATACTTCAGAAATGTATTCAGCATCCTCAATAACCTTCAGAACCACTCCAAAATTGTCAAAACTATGGTCTGCATATGCTTATTAATGCAACTTCTGCTAATTGTGCTAATTGCCCAACATATGAAAGTTAGCATCCAGCAGTTTCTATGTGCTGGGGACCCGTACTGTACTTTTCTATCATAAAACTTTAGGGTAATCTACATTTCCAGGTTCACTATAGGTCTGTATGAGCTGACAACTAGACCATAGCTTCGGTTTGCATCTGTTGCTCCTCAACACTGTCAAAAGCCTCGTTTAGAAAAAGGAATTCTAATTACTGCAACAACAAGAAGCTCTCGTTTCTGCACCGGAGCGTTCAGTTTCACAGGATCTGAATGCCAAAGAAATGAGTGTTTGACAAAGAATGCTGGATCTGAGACGCGTGATGGATGGAGTGAGGTGTTGGCACATTCGCAGATCGGCAGTGGGGATCTGTTTTCAGTCGATGTGAGAAGACAAAAAAGAAACGGCCTTATGAGAAACTTGAGCTCCAGTTTCAGTCAAAGCTTAACTCAGACGGACAGCAACAGATTTGATTTCACTTATTTGCGAGATGTGTCTTACACTCCTTACCCAAACGATCCACCTGTGTTCAGATCTCCTTTTACACAGCCTTTAGTTTCAGTTTTTCTAGGAGAATGAACTTGCAGTGGGATTAACTTTAGGGAAGTAGTGGACAAAACATCATGAACACCTGCACAATAGAAACGAATCATACAACACACCATGACTTTGTTCTGGCACTGAAGCAGAAGTTAGGTGGCTAATTTGCAAAGATGATCACAACTAGGGTCTACTTTTGATAGTTTAGTCCATGACTTTGTAAGTAGTATCAACTGATCTGTAAAACCGGATTCAATTCACAATGAATCATGAAAAAGCAGTCTTTAAATCTTGTTTATGAGCAATGTGCTAATCAGGAAAAGAGTCATTCAGCTGGAAAAAAATGACCAATTACCTAAAGAAACCACATTGTAATGATTGGGTTTGTCCAGATTAAGCAATGAAGTTATGACATGTTAATTGCTCGTTAGTGGATGATGATGCTTTTGAACAAAGCTTAACCCTAGTTTCCTATTATGGATAAATCGTGCCAATATTCTCTAAAACGTCCACAAAAGTCACGATACTCCTTATAAATAAGTGAGTACAGTGTTGTAAATAATGACAGAAGTTATTACAAGCTACAAAGAGCTAAGCTGTAATATTTCTGAACCAATGGCTGGTGAGGGTGTGGTAAAGGGTTGCACTTCGTTCAGGATTTGATGTAAAAACACAGGTGTTGTTCTTTAGCACTAACCACTCACTTTGTATATGATTGCGCTCTTAAGTTTACTGCAGTATGCTACATGTATTTTGTAAAGTATTTTCACATCACAAAGTATTAAATGTTTAGAAGTTTGACGTGTTGTGTCTTTATACAGCTTTATATGACATCTTTTAAACCCTGTGTTCAGTTCTTCTGGGTGGGAAGGACTCGGATCTATCTCCTGACAATATTTCTAAGTGTGTGTGGTGCCCAAAAATAGACAAAAGGCAGTGAAAAGGTTAAGAATATAAATCTAAGGGATAATGTGCAGCAAGGTGTTACACGGCCACACACTAAACAAACTAACGACTCGACTCCCAATACTAATTGAAATTATTTGATTGACTCAAAAATGATCGTATTTCTCCCGCTAAAAAAAACCAAACTCCGTTCCACTGCGCACCAACGGCTAGAACTGCGACAACAACCACACCTTTACGGCAGCACTGTTCTTGGTCTTCTGTAACTGTTCAAGTCTGTTCACAGTTTCTGATCCACTAACAAGTCCTTAAATACTGCAGAGCCCATACCGTGTTCCTGATAGTGTTCACTTCCTGTCTGTCTTCTTCTGGGGATTTATCTGACGTCCATATTTTAATATATGTGCCTTTTCTCTTTCTTGATTCTCCTTAGCAACGGTCATTATGGTCCTTGACAGCGGCCTGTACTACTGTATTAACGTGTCACATGTTCTGAATTGACCAATCAGAATCGAGTATTCAACTAAGCGGCGAAATAAGCTTTAAATTAAAATAGCTGTTTCCGAAATCACTCACTCATTCACTACTCCCTATTCACTATATAGTGAATAGGGAGTGATTTCGGACACAGCCTATATGTATGAGAAGCATTACTGTTATTGATTGGAAAAATAACATTCTTTACTACCCTGTCTTTACCAGACTGTCATCTAATTGGACAACAAGAAAATTAGGTGATGAATTTCATAAGTTTGCTCTGTTTTAATCATCGAACTAACAGTGTTTTTTAAACCTCTAGTAAAAGTACAATATAAATGAATATATGGGTCCTGCTTTTATTCTCCTTTATTGTACATGGGCCTGATTGGGAGCCTTATTTTGGATTACGCATGATTCTAATTCCAAAATACAGAAAGGTGTTTGAATAGTGAGCTGACAGTTCAACTAACACCTCAGTCCCATGTGTATCCACCCAGCAGCTCTACCAAAAGATCTTGTTTAACAGCTCTCTCACATGTGTGTGTGTGTGTGTGTGTGTGTCTACAAGAAAACACACACATGCACACACACACAAACAGGCATGAGCGAACATGTCCCCCTGCCTGCAGTCGCTCTCCACAGATGGAAAATGTTTTCACCAGTTTTGAAAACATAAAGAGATTACTCTTGGTTTTGCAGAATCAGATTCAAGTTATGGAGGAATTTCACTACTATGAATGTACAGTGTGTGTGTGTGTGTGTTTGCTTGTAACAGAGAGAGACAGTTTTAGTTTGAACAAACACCCGTGTGCATTCTGCAACAGGCGGTCAGACCTGTTGTGTTTACAGAGTTATGTCATACAGTATATCTCATGGAACACCTCAGGCTGCCTGTGAACATTTGTGTGAAAAAAAGGACAAAGAGCGTTCTGAGTTTTCATACATCATGTCTTTTTATTTATTGGTTCATTCAGTGACCTGGAGCAGCCCCCAGCAGCCCCTGCAGCAGGAACAACAGAGCTTTTTGCAGGAATAAACTTATATTAAAACAGAACTTCAAGATGAAAACAGTGTTGTCTCAACTTCTTTCCACATTAAAATGCCACTTGTCTTCCTGTGAAGCTCAGACACCAACTCAAAAAACACATTTCTGTCTCGTAGCTTGATATTAAAATGCTTTTAAATAACTCAAGGTTGTTTTTGTTACATGGGAATATATAAACTAGGGGTTTAATTCCCACAGAAACCATGGATGGTCTTTTTATGAGGTCCCTTTATTTGTGTAAAGGTCCCGAAGCCTGGGTGTTTCCACGACAACTGAACGGGGGGTAATCAAGACCTCTCGTAGACGATGCATCTTCAATAGAAAGCCTTCTTTTTAGTTTGGGAGTAAATCAATCTGAGAAACGTTCATTCAGTCAAGCCGTCACAACAAGCTGAGAGGGTGGCGGGGGGGGTTCATCGGAGGGATGTTTATATTAGCATCTTATTAACAATTAAAATTGCACTTCACTCAAATCAACGTTTCTCTATCTGGGTGAGTAATGCAGATAATCGTCCGTACACGTGATTCAGACTAAGAGATGAAAACATGCAGAGGTAGGTAGGAGAGAGAAGATGATAGAATATAAATATATAAAATAAAACAAGAGTGGAAAAACAATAAAAGGTTGACTAACGATGACAACGAGACATGGAGGGAGGGGGGAAGAGGAGGAGTCAATTCTAGGTTTTTTTTAAGGTATCTTTTCTATTTATAATTTTTTTTTGTAATTTTGTAGTATTGCATTCAACAGATATACTTAATTAAATATTAGCAGCAGCTTGTTTTTTACGTTTTTTCATGTTTAAATTTTTTTTGGGCTCTGTTTTCCTGCTGGAGGGGACAATGGGAACTGTCCTCAGGTCATGCTAGGGGGGGGTGGGGGGTTTGCACCGAAACCACAACCATCTGAACCGCTGACATCTGTTTTATTTGTTACTACATCAATTTTTCAGTAAAGCAAAGGATGACCGTGATGAGCATCTTTCCCAGAGGAGCTGCCTTTATGTTGTTTTCTAAACAATGGGAACACTAATTGTTGTTGCCTATTGCTCAGGGAGTTGCCCATCACCTGTGTTTCCAAATCTCCTGCCTATTTGGTCAGAAATCTTTATTTATTTGAGATGATGACGTCAGGGTGGAGGTGGTTTTGGTTAAGAGCTTCCTGTTTGGTCTCTACGAGGCACTGACTGGCTGCAGGGGGGGGCAGGGGGAGGAGCTGCCTTCCTGTCGGGACAACAGGATGCTGCAGACACCCAGTCCTCCTCCAACTCCTACACCTGGTGTTAGCGCCCCCTCCTGGACAGTGGTGGTACCGTCTTCGTTGTAGAGGCGCTTGATGCCGTCGTAAAAGTCGTCTACCTCCATCTCCTCCACCTGAAACACACACAGAGGTATACTGTGACTCATAGGGATCGTTAGCTTTATTATCAGTAAGTAACCTAATTACTTTCATTAATTATAAAGCTGTTTGTATATTATTGTAGCCGGCTGTAATACAGTATGAAGATTGATGCATGTAACATGTTGGGCCTGTTAGCAACAGTGCTAGCAGGGATTAGCGGGGGATAATGTGCAGCGAGCCGGTCCTTAAAGAGGAAATCAAGACCCCGCCTAACACTTATAACATGACTACTTAAGGAACTCAATTATTTGAAATGACTTGTTGAAATCAAAGCGATTGCGTTGCTTTTATTGCGGAATATTCTTGTTCCCTTTTTCTCTTCCTTCGCAACGTCTGCTATCCAAAAACACAGCAGACCACTGTTTGTCAAAATAAACCAATCAGGATCTAAAGAAGACAAAATGGTCTAATTAATTGACTTAAAATATCAAGTCCTCTACATTTATACATGTGACATCCGTACCTTGCGTTTGGCAGATGCTTTGCAGCGCAGCGTGACCTTCTGCACCTTCTGGTGGTGACGATGGTGCAGGTGTTTGGGTGGAGAGAGTAGACCTGGCATGCTGCTGTTAGTGGAGGAGGTGGAGTCGGAGCTCCCCTCCTCCCCATCAGCAGGGGCCACCAGGACGTGGTCCCTGGAAGACTCAGTGATGATCCCTGGGAAGAAAAAAACGGTTACATAAATACCTGTGCAACACATTCTTCTTCCTGAGAAGACGCTGACTCAAGAGACAAGGCTTTTATTCCACACATGCAGCACACCCCGAACCCCTGTATGAGTAAAATCATACCCAGTGTGCAGCAGGAGGGTGTGGGGTCCGGGGCCGGAGGCTGCAGGGGTTGGTAGATGTAGACAGTGTTGGGAGGCAGGGAAGCTTTCAGTGTGGACAGACTACGAGCCACCAGCTCTCGACTCCGGATCAACTCAGAGCTGTCGATCTGAGAGCGGGAGGGAGGAGGAGACCATGTTAGCAAGGAGAGAAGACAGACATTTATCCTCTAGAGGTATAGAAATGTCAAACATACTGATGATGTCATTATTCTCCTCAGAGCATCGTTGTCCATGTGGTTTAGCTCTCCTAACATGATGCTCACCAGCTTGTAAAATTGTGACTTTCAATTCAGAGAATATCCAAGATTTTCTACGACATCGAGAGTCAGTGTGTACCTGTGCCTTCCTCAGCAGCTCGATGGTGAGAGCCAGCCAATCAGGGCAGCAGGTCTCCAGCTCCAGGGTGATGAGGGCCAGGGCCAGCATGGATCCTCTGAGCTACAGGAAAAACAGAAGGGACAAACGTGTTCAGTGTGTGGGCGCCTCAGACCGCGACTTCCCACCGTCTCCTAATCACTGGTAATAAGTGAAGTGAGAATGTGTGTGTACCTGTAAGAGCGTGTGGTCAGCCAGACAGTGGTACAGTCTCCGTGTGAGCAGGGAGAGGTGCTGAGAGGGATTCAGATCCAACATGGAGTCCAAAAACCCAGAGCGGCACGACAACACCGTCGCATGGAACTGTGGAGGGGAGGAAGAGGGGATCCAACTTTATTATCAAATCGAGTACATCAAGCGGGGGGGGAAGTTCAGTCTTGATAAACAAATAAATTAGGAACCGCGTTTGATTTCTGTGGCTCTTTTTTGTGTTTCCTCCTCTCTAGCTTCTACATTTCTGGTCTCTATATGCTTATAAAGTAAGTTAAACTTCCAGGTAGCGTGGGATTTTCGCTCATAGTAAAAAGGGCTTCCATCGAGGTGAAGTTGCCCTAGGTTAAATTTGTCCTGCCACTGATTCCTGACTTCACTGCCTGGAAAGTTCACTCCTCATTGTGTCTTAACACACGTTTAAAGCTGTACAGGAATGTGGTCAGTAAAGTTCATGACCTTCCCCTGTTTTGTTTAGATATTTCTAAAGTGAAAATGTTTGCATAATAGTAGGCCATTACAACAGACTTCTACAACAGAGTCTTTAATGTAATTACTCATGATAGTGATCCCAAGCTTAACATCTACTGATGGTTGAGTAAAACCTAAAAGGTAAAAGTTAGTTTTTTCCCCCAGCAGGTGTCACTAATGGCACTGATGAGGAGGTCTGAGAGCCCAGTCTGCTCTGATGGTTGGCTGGCTGGCTTCCGTTGTGATTGGTCAACTGCTTAGAGATCTCCCGCCCCTTAACCAGCTGTGTATAATGTGTTGGAGCCAATGCCAAAGCAGTGTGAGGGTTACATAATGATGTGACTATGTTACGAAAGTAAACAAACAAGTCCAATGGAGGCGTTTCGGGGGGGGGGGGGGGGGGGGGGGCACTCAGGGATTTTAGCCTTTGCAGACCATTTACATGCACAAAAACCTATATTAACACACGACAGGAACGGGAAAACCCCCAAAAGCAAAGAAGGGTCCCATTAAACAACAAAAGCCTACTGACTGAGGGTCATTACAGCTCTGGGCATATCTTAACAGAGAGGCAATGTGTGTGTGTGTGGGTGTGTGTGACAGACGTACGATGTGCAGGAAGTCCAGTGCTGTGGCGGTGTGCAGATCCCAGCTCAGTTTGTCCAGGACGATCCTCTCCATCCTCAGGATCTCTGACGGAGAACAGCCACAGCTGCTGGAGTCCGCCAGCTCTTTCAGAGTGGGCAGACGCTGAAACACACACACACACACTCGAGTGTTTCTTATCAAGTCCAGCTTCTGATAATCCTTGAACATTTTGTTCCTCAGATAGACACAATAACATCCTGTCCTTGGCAAGGGACGTTTGTCCTGACCCCTACCAAATACTGATGTCCCTGCGTGAGATAAACATTAGTGTTGTGTTGTTTAAAAGGGAATATGAGATTGTTTTCTTTAGATCATTTGAGGTCTGAGATCACGGCATGCTTATTTTATCAGTTGTCATTGTCTGCTGTTTGACATTTGAGAGAGATGACGGCAGTAGTTTATAGAATAAGAAAGGTTTATTGTATTTTGCTCAACCACATACAATTAAACCAGCTAAGATTTTGTAGTGGTCACTCTATGGTTTGTGTTGTGTGTGTGTCTGTGTGTGTGTGTGTGTATCGTGGAGCATGTGTTCACCTCGTCCTCCTCGCAGGTCTTAGCAGCCAGGAAGAAGCAGGCGATGGCGATGCAGCGCAGGTACTTCGGACGGGCCTGAAGACAGAACAATCCATCAGTGAGTCAATAACATGTTTAGAGTTACAGCTCACGAGTTTGTGAGCAGACATGATGTTTTTACGATGAACGATTATGTTGTTTAATGTTGATGTTCCATCTCTTTAACCTTTTATGATCCATAAAAATGAAATGAAAGGTCAACAATAAATGCCACATAGAAGGGTTATGCATCATCTGGAAACTGAAACTCTAAATATATTTGGAGAGCTAGCGTGTTTGAGATTATAAACTGAAGTATTTGATGCTCTTTAACCTCTCATTAGGCATTTACTCTATCTGTTGCTTTCCTACTTATACAATGTCTTTAGTATAAGGTCTATACATTTGTGTTCACAGTGGGAACCATTAAGAGACAGCTTTTCCAACTGACACAGGGAGCCAACCTTTGTTTCACTTCTGCAGTTACAGTAGCTACTTATGCCTGAGAAGTTCACATCTGTCATGTACTCTAAAGAACAGCTTCTGATTATCCTCTGACATTTTAGTCCTCATTTAAAAACAGGAACTTCCTGTCTCAGGTGAGCTGACAGGACATTCAGAGCTGACCCTTCCTGTTCCTGTGTAAACACTGACTGGCAATTGTAACAAAAGCATATTTGTACAGCTAGCTTTATGGAATACTTATACACAGTTGTAGAAAAATGAGTGCTGAAAGTAATGAAGGAATGAGTCGTAAAAACTGGAATGGGTTAGCATTCTTTTATATCTGTCGTTAACACAAGCAAAACCCCACTGGAAAATGTATCTTCAAAAACTGCAGCTGCTTTGAAGAGACTAAATGACACTACCTAACATGTTAAAGTAGTACTGGTGCTGTAGGCGTACCTTGATGGGAGCGAGGAAGCGGTCCAGTATGCTAACAGCTAACACCAGGGTCTCTGGGTACAGCTGCAGCCTGCTGTGGAGATCCGTCAACCATCGCACGGCCTCGTCCCGCTGGGCAGGGGAGACATCTGTATCCTGCGACTGAGCACACAGAAATCATTATGTGTTCCTCAGCGGGGAAATGTACCCCGTCACAACAGCAGGGGTACAGCGCAGTTACATATGAAATATTAAATAAAGAGGCATACACATCCATGGTACAAAATAAGCAGAAGCATTTCAAATATAAAGTGTATAAATCACTCAAGCAGTGGTATTGCGCAACAGTGACACAGTCTCTGTTGGAGGACATTAAATATAGCATCACATACACACTTGATTTATAGCTCAGACGACAAAGCCTGTCCTTATGTCTTATAAAAAGTGATTCAGAGACTTGTTATGAAGGCAAGGCATCGTCATAGTGACACAATGTCTAAATACTCTGCTTCTGTATATTATTTTTAATGCTAATGCCATGTATGAGAGCTCAATCAGAGATAATCTACAGTGTTGTGGGTGATATCTATCCATCCATCCATCTATCTATCTAATGTTCAACTAGACAAAAGAATGCTAGCTGATATTTAAACCAAGATAAAAATGGTTGATTTTGACAACGACACGGACATCAACAAATAATTAACGGAAAATAAACGTTTATCTTTTAAAAATAAAAGGAAAAAGGGGATCTGATTTAGCGGAATGGAAATCATTTCACAGGTGTCTGACATCTTGCGGGGGCTTTCCTGTAGACTGGGCGGGGCGGGCTGAGGGTGTGACGAAACAAAACATTTAGACATCATTTGAAGGTGTGTCTCTATACATGGAAACTGGGTGAGATGAGCCGAGTGTGTTGCTGGATCTGATGAAACGTTTGCGTCAGTCGTTGGCTGACACATTAACACAGACCTTTCATCAATCTCAGTAAAAAAAAAGAAGCTCTTTCCCCTCTGACAGTATCGAACATTTCTACGTAACACTTCCACTTCTGCAAACCGAACAGCTCTTCCACTTTTAACTCAGGTGTTCTCTATTTTTTTTAGATTGCCATATTATTTTTGGCTCCTTTTAATGTAGATGTATCTTTCAAGGACTCAGTTCTTCATTTTATAATAGGTTAATACACGTTTACTTAAATAAATTGTCTTACATTTAGCTCTCTTACTGTGTTTATGTGCGCACCTTTAAACCCCAAAGCAGATGTCTTGAATGTGTCAACTAGGCACAGAACTCATTGTTGAGTGACTCAGTGCTTTCCTGAATTACTGCTGATTCATGATATGTGTCTGATGCATCTGAGCTGGAACACCCTCCCTACTTGGAAAAAAAAACATCCATCCAAACGAGTCATTCCTGTATGTACAGTCATATAGGATAATTAGAAATCCTGATGATTACAAAGGTTTAAAGTAAATTGTAATGTGATCTGTATTGTACGACATACCTTTCGTATTATTTCAGCCCCTGTACATGATTTTGGTAAATCCTTATCTTGAGACGTGAAACAATTCTTTTCAATATATGATTTAAAACGTATTCATCATTAAGTTTGTAGCTATTTGAGGTCTTTTACCAAAAATGATGTGTCAAGATAAGCCCGCGTCAAGGCTTTTCTGCATATAATAATATTGAATTAGCTCTAAAATCTCAATGCGAGTCTTATTTATTTTGATGCCGTTTTGGGTAGATGACCCTAGCAAGCTCTGAACTGCCACTGTCATGATTTGAGCTTGTGCTTCCTCACCAAGGCATACACCAAACTACTATTAAAGTCAGTTATGGAGTGTTTAAGGTTGTTGTCTTCTAGGGAAACAATTATGAGACTGTTGCTTGAGTCAAACTCCCTCGAAGCACCTATTCTATTAGCCATTAGCTCCAGAATGTTTTTGTGGTTGAAATGTATTTTGTAATTTACTCGATGCATCCAGGGGTTTAGACACTCACCTGTGAGGAGGGCTTCTTCGGCACGTAGATCTTCCACATCTTGGCTTCCCTAGAGGCGGCCTTTTCCAGAAGAAAAGACAGCCTCTGGCGTCCCCAGGGTTCGAAGTTCTTCATTCTCTTCCCTGGTTAAGCCTACCTCCCCACTGGATACAGCTACCTGCACAGGTGACACATCAGAAGTACATAATCATACTCACTTGTTCATTAGTTCAGACAAACAACGCTTGAGGGATTGAGACATTTTCATAAACAATACTCACTGAAAGTTATTTGATCTATAGCAGTTTGGCCTCTAAAACCCAAGTGGTACCTATTTGCAGCCCCTCCTCAGTTGTATATGGTACTTATTGTTTAGACATTTTAGAGAACTCTGGATTTACAAATACTCAATAATTCCTGTCCTGTTTTTCACTCTTATTCTGTTGCTGCTTAAACCACTGAATTTCCCCACAGGGATTAATAAAAAGGTACATCTTATTTTATCTTAATTCACAAGAAACAAGCATATCGAGCAATATGGGGCAAGGCACAATGTATAATGCTTTGTTTATACTGTTGTTACAGCCCATTTAATGTTGGATTTTGATAAGCTTTTTGTGTGAGTGTGATAAAGTGCTTAATCTGGACTCCTGTCTGGTTAATGCAATTATTATGTATTCCCAATATATGTCCTATAACATACATCAATATATATAAATTGATACAGGGAGATGAAATTGCATACTTTTTACTGAGTTAAATGGAAATGTAAAAACATATCTCATTTTAAGGGCAAATTATGGAAAGTATCATAACACAAAGAAATTACTTTTGGGCAAATCCATTATTTGTCTGCTTTCCTTTGCAATAATGGAACAATCTGTGCATGTCAGCTAGCTGAAGACCCTCAGAAGAAACCTTGTCAGCATGTTTGTTTATTCAGGGCATTTTAGATATTAGGGACCATCCCTCAATTGGTTTAAATACAGTATATGGTTCAAGCAGTCCAAAATAAACCGCAGTACCGTTGCCCACAAACTGTGATAGCATAAAGCTAACGTTACATAACAGCAAACTGACCAATCTAGAGGGTAGCTTTGACCGTAGCTCATGCTAACTGTGACATTAAGGATTGAAACTAATTTTAAAATGAATTTAGCAGGAACTCCAACCCCCTCTGGAAGTTCCCTCTTTGTTTGGAAACCACCAGGCCTCCTGAAGCAGGTGCATTCCCAAGTGTTTACTTCCATTTCTGACCTGGATACGACTAGTCCCTGGAAAGGAGCCTAGCGTTCCTGAGGCGTCTCTAGCGTCTTGCTAGCTAACATGACGTCGGGCACAAATTCGTTTGTAATGTGTAAAAAAACCCATGATGGAAGACGTTTGGCTCTTCCCTCTAATGGTGTCATTTAAAGGAGTGCGTTCTTGGCGACAACAGTGCTAACTACACAACAGGAACATTTAAATGGCTGCTTCCCACCCAGCAAGTAGACGGAGCCCAAATCCTTACCTCCCCTGCGAAGCGGAGACAACCACAGTTGGATTTCATCCGGCCCTCTCAATCCCAGGATAAATATGGGGGTGAAATCGGGGACCCGTTCTTCGGTTTAATCATCCATGTTGGCGTTCATGTTGCTACGTGTTGGGGAAAAGGGGTTTATACAAAATATATAAAAATAAACGGAATAGACCGATGCGTCTACTTCCGAGGAGGGGACTGGGGGACGATAGGAGACATGAGGCTCCACCTACATGCAGAACAGAGGACAAAACAGGCCCTGTGGAATATTCCCATTATACTAAGGTATATTTCTATGGCTCAGGGCTGTCCAAATTACTATTGGAATGCTGTGGTGTAAGATGTTTTTCCCCCTTAAAGCATATTCAAGCAGCAAGCTTAATTGACCTACATTTGATTGATTTTGCTAACTTCTAAGGCAATTAGTGAGTGCCCAAAACCTCCTTTTGTTTTCCTGTATGTGGCCCTCAGTGAAAAAAGTTGGGACCCCCTCCTAAAGCTACTTCAATGGTAGTATACTGTATAGTGAGCCTATTGTACTTCACACAATCTTCATTGACATCATTTTTATCCTCCAAAAATAGTTTTTTTCAGGTTATTGTGTACACATACAATACAAAACCTTGTTTACAGCATATATTTAGAAATATGAATAGCTAAAAATAAGAAAAAAGCATAAAGGATAAGGGTCAGAAATGGTTCAAATGACAAATCCAATGTATGTTTAATTTTTTGATATATCACTTTCCGTTTCGATTAATCTCAAAGCAAAATACATTTGCAAACCCACTTTAAGCGTACATATACACACAAATATGGCAATCATAAGCCTGTAAATGATATAAGCTGTCATCAAAATACAGCATCTTTAAGTATAGTAGTACGTAAGCATTATTTTGAGGAGTGACCCTTATATTTACAGTCTATGGGTGAACACATATTTCTGTGTGTTACTGCGACACTGTTCTGTAAAATAAGCAAAATGTGAACTTTATAGAGAAATAACCTGGAAGTTTAATTATGATGTAATCCCCAAAAGCTATGATTTGTAAACCATACTTCAGTTTGCAAATGTGGGGTATTTCCTCAATAACGTACATGATGTACCTCTGAGGGCATGTCACAACAGGTCCACAGCCAGACTGGGGAGCGTTTTCAACATTCACAGCTGATATGTTGGTCATTTGTCATGAAGTTGGTTAAAGGCAATACAGCAAGAAGGCACTACGTAATACTAAGGTTGCGTCAGGTCCTCAGAAGTGTACCGCCGAGAGCCAATAACAATATCTTATTTTGGGCGGACTTTTTGAACGAACCAAAATGAAGCTCGCTGATTGGTTAAGGGAAACATCAGTCAAAGTAGGATCGTATCATGTAATAGGTTCTCTTTCGATTCCAGTGACAGGAATTGACTAATTTAATTTCATTATCTATGTGAATTACAATCTTTATGACGACAGTGGTACATTTTAAGTAAAACAATACCAAAACATGAGGTTTGTAGTAAAATGTTTTCTGGTAAACCAAAAAGAGGAGGACGTCTATTCTTAAACCCAGGCTTTTGATTGGTTTCTCCCGCGTGACGTCGGTTAGTGGGCGTGAGCTTTATGAACATCAACAAAAGACAGAACAAGAGAAAGGAAAAAGAGGAGACAAGACGAGAAGCACTAACGTTATACGTTACAGCGGAAGATAACAAATATGTGGATTTGACCTGCTATAACAGGTAGAGTAAACCATTCATATCTATTTAATTCGTATTCACAACAGAAAGACTACTCGAGATACATTTGCCTTCTGATTCTGCTATCAACTAACTGGAAGAGACGGAAAAAAAGCGGATTGAAGTGAACGGTAGACAATAGGAGCTCAATTTAGCTATCATCTTTAACATACCAGTGCTTGAAGTAGATTTGATGCTAAATGCATTTCGTATTGCCTTTTTATTTGGTACAATATTTGCACAATTTTGACAGTGTTCGTACAGAAGGGTAGTTTCTATGTACAGTCAATGTAAGGACATAGTAGCATCTGTAGTGAACGTTTCCTCTATCATTTCAGTATCTAAAATTAAACAACCCTCTTGCTTTATCCCTTTTCGCTTCCTCTCTCCTGCCAGATCTGTGTTTTCTTGTCTGTTGTTATTGGTATCCCTTGGATTCGCCTCCTGTCAAAGCAGAGCTCTTTAACACGATTACATTAACAAAGATAAACCCCCAGAAGCACACTTATCAGTTTAATACATTAACAATGCGCATTTCTCTGTAAAACATTTGGTTTTTGTTTGGTAATGGTGGTAAACACTGTATTTTGAAGACCTTTTAAGGTTTGAAACAGCAGCCCCTCCCCCGCTCCTTTGAGAGGATTTTAACCATTAGCTAGCTGCGGTTAGCTTCCTCGGCTATTATCCAGTAAACACGATTATAAAAAACTTTCCAGCCCCGTGAATTATGTTTTTGTGTGCTTTTGGTTGTTTAGTAACAGAAAAAACCTTGAAATAGCAGCTTTTCTGTCGGCCAGAGAACAGATAAGGCGTCTACCGTAGACTGTAACCTGACACCGAAGCCCAGCTGAGGGAAGTGGGCGGGGCTAAGAGCTGTGACCCGTTGGGGCTGAGAGCAAAACTAGGCCGAAGATCTGCACAGAAACCAGAACCGAGATCCTCATAAATAATAAAGCTGTGGATTAAAGATGTTATTATCACATTTGACCCAGGTACAACATAAGAACTACCTCGTTTATTTATTTCAATTTTTAAATGGCCATCAGAATCAGAAAGAGGAATTTAGATTAGATATATTGTAAGAAAACGACCCAAAAAAACCCACTGGATATTAAAATATAGATATATTTACATGAAACCAAATATGTCTATGTTGTTCTCTTTCATATTATATCAAAAATGTGTCTCATTAATTAAAATAACTATTATTTTAATCACAGATTTAACACAAACCTTCTGTATCCCAACAAAATGTGTTTTAATTGGAGAAGAAGAAGAAGCATATAATGTTGAGAGAAATACATGAACAACTTATTGATTTGTCTGAATTGCTCTTGATTAATTGCGGGGGTAAAGGCCTTCCTGCTGATATATGTGACCTCAATATTTTTTGAGGGGGGATTTTTAATGACTTATCAGATAATCATAAAACAACTAGCGAAACAAAAGTACTTCAAATTTACTTGAAAAATTGACAACAGAAACAGATTACAATTGCGACTTCCTCTCGGTTATGTTGAACCTGGATGCTTTCCAATTTTGCAGAAAATAAGAAACCACTTCCCGCAGTGCCAGCCAAGACATGGATGCATACAAGCTGATGAAGGAGCTGAGGGTGAACTATGAGCAGGAGGCTCATTATCTGCCTAAAGAGTCGGGGCTGAGACTCATTGAATCCACAACAGAGGTGAGCACATAGCAAAAGCATCAATATTGTACAATAGAGTCAGTAAACGGGACATATTCCGAAAAATGACCCACATTTGGAAGTCATTTTGATTGTAATGACCTTGTTGATGTGTTGTTCAGTCTATCGAAAGTAAAAAAAGCATGATACACGCCAGCCACCAGTCTGAGCTGCTCTGTGATCAGCAGTGCGTGGCTGATTTAAGCCGGTTATTGAACAGCATGTCTTTGTTTTCCAGGATGACAGTCGGATTTCGGCCAAGTGCAGAGATGCCAAAGTGGAGGATCTGTGGAGTCTGACCAGCTTCTTCGGTTACAGCACTCAGACATTCGTCCTGGCTGTTAACTTGTTGGACAGATTCCTTGCCATGATCAGGGTACGAGATGCTCACACCTGATAGGACCAGACATGCCCACTACAGCTTTAGAGTTTGTAAAAGCCTGGAACCTCTCCAGCATATGTAATAGTAAAAAGTTACAAAACAGGGCTGCACAATTGAGATAGTCTACAGACTTAAACCCTATTTGTTAAAATTGATTCTCTTAATAAAAACATATTTTTCACTGATGATTCAAAAAAGATGAATCCTTCCAGTAGCATGAATCATTTCCTAATTGCAATGTCAGTCAGTGCGTGTTCTTACTCACGTCTTCTCCCTTCAGATCCAGCCAAAGCACCTCTCCTGCGTGAGCGTCAGCTGCCTGCACATGGCGGCCAAAGTGACGGAGGAGGAGTGCAACCTGGCCCCCCCGGTGGAGCTCATCCGCATCGGACAGTGCCGGTTCACCGCGTCCGACCTCTGCCGCATGGAGAAGATCGTCGCCGAGAAGCTCAACTTCAAGTCCAACGCCATCACTGCCTTAACCTTCCTGGACATGTACCACCAGATTGCACTTTCACACTGCACAGACAGGTGAGACGCTCGCAGACAAGCACACAGGTGTATGAGTTAACTTAAAAATACAGGGGCTAAAATATATCAAAACAGCTGATGCCTACACGTGCAGAATAATCCAAATCCCATTTATCCAGAAGTAAGACCGCTCATTCTCATGCATTTCCACTTTTTAAAACACCTCTGCACACGCATGTTTTTAGTTTCTCTGTTTTATGTGTGGAAAGAATTGAGCATGTGATTGGATAAGTGAGACTTTGATTATATTGAGTTATGCAAGAGATTTAAGAGGATGGTTTGCTGTTGTTCAACACCAGTCACTCAAGACTTTTGCTTCGCTCACCGGGGAGGCATGCTAGAAAAGTTATCTTTAGGAGTATAGGGATCACGGGTGAGCAATTGGCATTTTAAATGATCATTTTAAGGGTGACATATTCATTTGAGAGTCATGTGACGCCCCTGTGGGTGTTTTCCAAATCATGAGGTTGTATTGGTGCCAGATACTTTCAGGGAAAATCTACTTGAAGAGGATAAAGTCAACATTTGGTTAACCTTTTCAGTAGTCAGCAGGTTTTTTTTCTGGAGTAAATGTGTGCAGCTCTTGTTGAGACACATTTCTGAAGAGTGTCAACATAAATACCAGAGTTCAGATCAGTCGTGTCACTTCAGGTCAGCCCGATGCTTCAGCTATCAGTGTGTAACTGAAGGGCACTGATAAGATTTGTTGTACACAATATCATAATCAGTTCAAGTCAGATTTACAGTTTTTGCATCGTCACAGGGTCTTAAAAACCTTCAGTCAATTCTGAAATTGCTCTTATTTTCAATTTAAAGGTATTGATTTTGAGTTATTAAGAGTTAATTTTGTCTGTCTGGGAATTGTCTCTGAACTGAAACCACCTCTAAACCCGACTGTGTGTGTGTGTGTGTGAACAGAAAGGAGATTCTCAGCCTGGAGAAACTGGAAGCTCAACTCAAAGCCTGTCTGTGCCGTATCTCCTTCTCCAAAGCAAAGGTAGGAATGCTCAGAGGGTCAAAGGGGACACAGCGTTAGTGTAGCTCAGCAGCCTAATGACACATACAGAAATGAGCTCTTTTTGTCATGCTGCAGTTCAAATGTTGTCACTCACGTCCTGTCTCTTCTGGTTTATCCGTGCAGCCGTCCGTCCTAGCCTTATCTCTCCTGAGGCAGGAGATCCACGCCGTTCAGTCGGAAGACATGCTGGAAATAGCCAGTCACATCCAGAGACACCTCAAGGTAAACATGCATGATTTTGTCTCAAACCACAGGGGGTAAAATCAGAGTAAATGATGTTGTAGTTGCCCCATTAACTGGGTGCGTCTGCTACATTTCCTGGACACTCTGACATACAGACAGACAGCTGTGTGTCTTGCAGGCTCATAGGGACACTTCTTGCTGAAGGCAATGGAAGTGAACACAATGCAGAATTGTACGTGATGTCGTCTGAATAGCAGCAGAAGTAGAGGGGGTGGCGGTGGGAGAGAGGTCCATTTATTCTCGGCCTGGCTCTTGTCCACAACTTTTCTTTCCTAGCTTTATGTAACTCGGTGTTAGTGTTGTGACGGCTCGACTCTTTAAAAGGGAAATGTTTTAAACGATTGCGTCCACAGGGGGAGTTTAACACTCTTTCCTGAATAGAAATGGATTTGTTTCTTCCTCCCTGCCACTTTTATGTTTGAATACAGGACCAGTACTTCATTGTTTATTCAAGGATTTAATGTTATTATAGAAGTGTTCCTTTTTAAAGTATGTTGTCCCTTGAAAAAGGAATGGAACGTGTATTTATAGGTTGTCTGAGACCCTGGTATGTCTGCCATAGTGATACTTTAGCTGAACACTTACACACTTTTGGGTTCAGGTGTTGCCTGAGCAGCTCGTCAGGTTTCAAACGTACATACAGACCTGTTTTAACATGGGTTCTCCTCGCATGATAACGGACACCAGGTTACCGTTTACAGGAACACACCGTTTAAGTACACCGATGTCAGTGAGCAGGGTGGAGGACCGAGCAGCTAAACTGACCCTCTGTGGTTTGGTTTCAGATTACCGACGTGGAGCTGCGGCTGTGGAGCGAGCGGGTGGCTCGGTGTCTGTCGGACTACTCGTCGCCTGAATGCAGCAAACCCAATCACAGGAAGCTGCAGTGGATCGTGTCGCGGCGGACCGCCCAGAACCTGCACAGCTTACGCACCGTGCCCGAGCTGCCTACCATCCCAGAGGGCCGCTGGGACGAGAGCGAGAGGTGAGAGCCACAAACACACCTAAGCAGAAACTAACACTTCCAGAGCCTCAAACACAACTTAGCATCTAATGTCAGAGCCTCAAACCCACCTGAATAAGAAACTAACATTTTTAAAGCCTCAAACACACCTGAACAAGCTTATTTTAGAGCCTCTAACACACCTGAACAAGCTTATTTTAGAGCCTCTAACACACCTGAACAAGCTTATTTTAGAGCCTCTAACACACCTGAGCGAGAAACTAACACGGATAGAGCCTCAAACACACCTTACCAAGGAAACTGACACTGACAGTCTTAAAAACACCGGAGTACGCTTCTTTTAGAGCCTCAACTACACCTGAACAAGATCCCAGAGCCCAACACTCCCCTCACAGAAACTGACACTAACAGCATCTTAAAAACACCTGAGTAAGATACTGTTAGAGCCTCAAGCACACCTTAGCATATAATGTCAGAGCCCAACACACACCTGAGGAGAAACTGACACTGAGAGCCTGAAACACACCTGAGCATGTTTCTTTTAGAGCCTCAAACACACCTGAGCGAGATCCCAGAGTCCAAAACTCCACTTACAGAGAAGCTGACACTAACTGCATATTGAACCCACCTGAGCGAGATACTTTGAGCACAAATCTAAAACAACCAAATTAAATGAGAGAATAAAATAGGTTGGGTTCATTTTCAGTTTCATTGTGATGCAGATGTCACCGGGACAACATGTGATGACAGCTCATCTTTATGCTGATAAAAAACAAACACTACAGAGGAATTCAAATAAACAAGACACACCTTGTTGGTCACACCAGACACACACCAGATGTTTGTACAGCCATGACACACACACAAACACTGCAGGAAGTATGTGTCCAAACATGTTTAGTAACCCAGTTAGTCCAGCAGAATTAAAAAGGGCAGTTTCTACTGGAGAAGCACTTCTGTCTCCTTCAAACAAACACTCTCCAAGAGTGCTTTTAAAGTTAGAGGGACATTTCCTACAGTGTATTGTGCAAGTGTGCTGCAGCAACACAAGTTTCTGATGTGTTGTAACCAGACACGCACACACACACGGACGTTTCCATGACGCCACAAGAGGCCTCGCCTTGAGTCAAATGGAATTTCTGTAGGGCTCAGAAAAAAAAAGAGGAACCTAAACATTCCCCAGCTGACTGATTACTAACACATACTCCTCGTCACATGGTTTAAAGCCTCGTTCCTCACGTTTCACTCGACGTCCAGAAGATAAACTGAGTCACATTTCTGCTGTGACCAGTCAGAACATCAGCTCAATGATGATAAAAAGCTCAGAGTTAAAGGAGGAAAATGTTTCTCCAAAAAACACCAAGACGGCAAAATGAGTTAATCCTTATTTCCTCTTGTATTTATTTTACAGTTTCATCCACATACAGTCCTTCCAACACCAGAGATTATGATCTGGCACATCTTTGTTCTACTTATTTAGCTGACTGATTTAAAAGCCAAGAGTTTTACAAAACAGGTAACAACATTCAAAAGTCTACAAGAAAAAATATTGGATCGTTTGACGACTTAAATTAAAATCCAAATTCTGAATGTTTTCTGTCGTTTTGAGAACTCCATTATGTGAATACTTGTTGGTCCCTATTATTCAGCATTCATGTTAACATATTTATGTCAAAAACAGTCTTTTATCTCCTTCAAACTGCACTTCACTGACTCTACGACTTGCGAATCATTCACTAAGACGAGGTCGACTTTGTGAAATTCAACGGTTGTTTTCCCCACATTTTAAACCTTAAACTGATCGTATCCTCAGTGTTTGATCCTCAGTGTTTGATCCTCTGTATGCTGACAGTATTTCCCTCTGTGTCTCCGCAGTGAGGACTCCTGTGAGGACCTGATGAGTTCAGGGGAGGAGTCCCTCAGCAGTTCTCTGGGCAGCGATGCCGAGGGTCCCTACTTCCCTCTGCACCTCCGCCGCCAACACCTCCACGCCTGACGACCCGCTGCCTCCCCCTGAAACCTTCAGATTCTTCACCTGTAGTCTTTTAATTTATTGTCAAAAAAGCTCCGGGGCTGCTGGTGGAGAATCGCACAACTACTGAGCAGTCCGGACTTCTTCCTGCTAGGTTTTTTTAGTTAGTCGTGTCGGTGCATGTTGAGATGCCACATTCCAGGAGCGATGTTTGATTAAAGTTTGGTCGACGCGGTGCAGCGTACGGCCTCTAAAAGTGCTGATAGAAACATCTCAACCTCAGGCGTCAGCTCAGACCCGAAGCTGTGGTCAAGATCATTTGCCAAAACATGTATTTATTTAATATAAGAGTTGTACAGAAGCTGAGAGCGGTGATTAAACGTTAGGTTATGAAGAGCTCTAACTGAAGGCACCGGTGACGCAACGGTTTCAGGGTTGAAAACTTATTTGTATTTCTTTAGAAGAATTACGTTGTTATGTTTTGACGCAAGACTGTTCGTATGCACGTCTGCTCTCACCTTCTGTAGGAAAGTTTCATTTGCACATTTTTTGAAATCTCATTTAGAGCGGTAAATGAGCAGACAGGAGATTTGTGTCTGGAGGGAATCTGATGCGAACATTGAAATTGTTCAGATAAACTGTGTGTGTGTGTGTGTGTGCGTGTGTTCAAGGATGTTTGCATGTATGACCCTGGTTTCTATTTAATTATTTTATAGGATGTAGGTTAGGAAAAAAAAGTGTGGTGTAAGCATTCTGAGAAAAAACGCTGTATGGAACAAAAAATAATACTGACTGTCGAAAAAACATGTAAAACTGTAAATGATGTAAAACAAAAAAATGTGTATAGTTCTTTGTAGATATTAAGTTATTTATTCTGTTTTGGTCAACTGTACTTAAAAAAAACTGAAATCTTATAAAAATATTATTTTTTGAATCTGTTGTCGGGCCTTTTCCTTCTGATTCCAGAAAATGTTGTTTAAATACGAGATTCAATTTATTTTGGATAAAATCTAAAGAAACCATGTTACTCAAAGGGAGGGGTGGGAGGAGTACTCAGACCTTGTACCTGAGTAAAAGTATAAGTATTCAAATCTTGTACTCAAGTAAAAGTAGAAGTACTCAGATCTTGTACTTGAGTAAAAGTAGAAGTACTCAGATCTTGTACTTGAGTAAAAGTAGAAGTACTCAGATCTTGTACTTGAGTAAAGTAGAAGTACTCAGATCTTGTACTCGAGTAAAAGTAGAAGTACTCAGATCTTGTACTTGAGTAAAAGTAGAAGTACTCAGATCTTGTACTTTAGTAAAGTAGAAGTACTCAGATCTTGTACCTGAGTAAAAGTAGAAGTACTCAGGTCTTGTACTTGAGTAAAAGTAGAAGTACTCAGATCTTGTACTTGAGTAAAAGTAGAAGGACTCAGATCTTGTACTTGAGTAAAAGTAGAAGTACTCAGATCTTGTACTTGAGTAAAAGTAGAAGTACTCAGATCTTGTTCTTGAGTAAAAGTAGAAGTACTCAGATCTTGTACTTGAGTAAAGTAGAAGTACTCAGATCTTGTACTCGAGTAAAAGTAGAAGTACTCAGATCTTGTACTCGAGTAAAAGTAGAAGGACTCAGATCTTGTACTTGAGTAAAAGTAGAAGTACTCAGATCTTGTTCTTGAGTAAAAGTAGAAGTACTCAGATCTTGTACTTGAGTAAAGTAGAAGTACTCAGATCTTGTACTTTAGTAAAAGTAGAAGTACTCAGATCTTGTACTCGAGTAAAAGTAGAAGTACTCAGATCTTGTACTCGAGTAAAAGTAGAAGGACTCAGATCTTGTACTTGAGTAAAAGTAGAAGTACTCAGATCTTGTACTTGAGTAAAAGTAGAAGTACTCAGATCTTGTACTTGAGTAAAGTAGAAGTACTCAGATCTTGTACTTGAGTAGAGTAGAAGTACTCAGATCTTGGACTTGAGTAAAAGTAGAAGTACTCAGATCTTGTACTTGAGTAAAAGTAGAAGTACTCAGATCTTGTACTTGAGTAAAGTAGAAGTACTCAGATCTTGTACTTGAGTAAAGTAGAAGTACTCAGGTCTTGTACTTGAGTAAAGTAGAAGTACTCAGATCTTGTACTTGAGTAGAGTAGAAGTAGTCAGATCTTGTACTTGAGTAAAGTAGAAGTACTCAGATCTTGTACTTGAGTAAAGTAGAAGTACTCAGGTCTTGTACTTGAGTAAAGTAGAAGTACCAGAGTGTAGGAATACTCTGTCACAGTGAAAGTATTCTAAATGTTCCTCCAGTGAAAGTAGAAAGTACTCTCCTCTAAATGTACTTAAAGTAGCGACAGTAAAAGTAGTCATTGTCTGATTGGTCCATTTCAGAATAATATCTCTGATATGTTTTATAATGATTGATCATTAAAGTGTTCTCAGAGCTGGTAAAGGTGCAGCTAGTTTGAATGGCTTTGTATACTGCAGGGTAGCTGCTGGATTTACTGCAGGTGAACTACAGTCTGATTTAAGGGAGATTATATTTACCATCATTCATCCTAATCTGCCTAGCAACTAATACTACTTATTTAAAGTCAGGCGTGGGAAAGACCCACAGTATTATGAACGTTTTCCTTGGTTTTTCAATAACAACCCAGATCTTTTCTACCAAATCCTTTCCGTTTTATTCAAAGCAGATGTAAAACGATTCCATACAGAAGTGCAAGTCGCACTTTCATTTACAAAGTAAAAAAATAAGGGAGGGAGGTCTGAGAAAGAAAAGATACATGTTGGATGACACACACACACACACACACACACACACACACACACACACACACACACACACACACACACACACACACACACACACACACACACACACACACACACACACACACACACACACACACACACACACACACACACACACACACACACACACACACACACACACACACACACACGTTTTTTTTAAAAAATTCCAACAAACACCCTTTTTTTCTCTCAACTCGTTTGACATTCATTGTGAAATGTTGCTCCTCAGCTTTAATTTAAAGACTTTTAAGACTTCCATATCCCTAAACGCCCGCCGGAGAGCAGCGACCTCCGGTTAGCTTCTTATCTCTTTCCTCCTGTTCCATATCAGCCGACCGTGTCATCCCATCTCTGTAACGAGGAGTGATAAGGAATGAAGTGAACCATCATCAGCTGTGTGAATGCCTAACGAACAGATAAAAAGGAATCCAGCAGCGTCACTTGACCTTCTTTACACACACACACACACACACACACACACTCACACGTCCATCATTAACCATAAGGCACAAAACAAAGGTAATGAGTTCCTACCAAACGTCTTCAGGGACAGAGCCATTGGTCCTCTTCCAGTCAGTCCATCCTTGATCAGATCCAATGCATGCTACCATAATAAATCCAGAGGAGAAACACTCGAGGCTCTCAACAACAGCTATTCCAAATGCTGGCGGACACCGATGAATCAGAATCCCATCCGAGGCTTCTTCTTCTTGGTCTGTGATGTCTGGGAAAGCCCCGGTCTCCCCTGGGAGCTTTGGGAGGGGGTCAGGGACCGGGAGGGGGTCAGGGACTGGGAGAAACCGGTCCTGACGCTCCTCAGAGAGGCGGACTGGGAGCTGTGGAGCTGGTAGGAGGACGAGGCCACAGGTGGAGGCTTGTGGTGCACCGTGCTGTCCTCTTCCAGGAAATAACCGCCGTGCTGCGAGGGCTCATCCTAGAGAAAGACCGGGGGAGAGTCAAGTAAGACAAGAGCTCAACCAAGTCTTAAATGACAGCAAGCTAGTTAGAGGCTTAATTCTCCCTACTCATTTGCTCTCTTACCATAATCAAAAATATTATATGGGCCCTAGTCTGCAGATTTTAGGTTCATATTAGTATTTTTTGCCTCTCTGGGACATGTCTCCATGCTTTAATGTTCAGAAAGCTCTTTATCTTTCTCATACTGCCTGTGCTGCAGCTCCTCTTTTCACCCTCTGTCTGAAACCAGAGCTCTGATTGGTTAACTGGCTGGCTCTGTTGTGATTGGTCAAGCATAATTCACAATTTTGAATTGATTTTTGATTGATCGGTTTTGCAACATTATTTTCATTATCATTGAAAGATATATTTAAACTGATCTTGGTCTGTAGAATAAGATGGATATGCAGCATCACAGTCCTTAATTCAGATGATATTTACACATTGTTTTTGTCTTAGAAATAAATCTTAAATCAACTTATGTTTTGCTAACTGCTGCAACCGCCACCAAGGCCTCTGTGTGGACCAGACAGAACCCCCCCCCTTACCTGCGGAGCGAACAGAGCGCTGAGGTAGTCTGTCTGGCGTTTGCTCTTCTTCAGACTCTTTGGGGTAGGGGGCGGGGCGCGAGTGCTGCTTGGGGTCTGGCTTGCTTGTTTATCCCTCTGAGGCGTGGGGGTCGGCGTGGGGGTCAGCGTGGGGACTGGAGCGTCTGTTTGAACGGATGAGGGTGTCGTAGCCCGTCGCGACCCATTCTCGATCGAGTCCTCCGCCTGGGACAGTGCCCCCCCGCTGTCGGACCACACCCCCTGGCTGGCGGTGGAGGACCAGCCGGACAGATTTGAAAAGTCGCTCAGGTCCGACTGGTAGCAGAGGGACGAGGTGAAGCTGCCGGACAGCACCGATTGCTGACTAGACGACCTCCTCGCCTCCTTCTCCCTCTTCCTCTTCCTCCTCAGAGCCTCCACCTTCTTCCCCCGGTTCAGCCCCAGGTTCTCCTCCCACCACGCCTGCCAGGCCCCCTCGCCCTGCCAGGACACCGTGAAGCGCTCGCTCGTCGGATCTTTCCATGTGTCGGTATCCACGGCGTTGGGCACTGCCACCACCTCCTGATCCCCGAGGGAGGCGGAGACGGCGCTGTGAACCAGCAGCGAGCGACTAGTCATGCACGCTCGGAGATCCCGCCTCAGGTTCTCCATGCGTTCCTTCTCTGCAGAGTCCTCTCCTCTCGCTTGAACGCCAGACAGGTGGAGGAGGTCTTCAGTCGGGACCTTGTAGGGCTGCCTGCGCTGTGGGCGGGGCTTATTCTCACGACTCTTTTGCATCAATTTCTGCAGCCACTGTTTCCACGTGACCACAACACCGTCACTGAGCTTCTGGACGCTGCTGCTGGGTTCCTCCATCCTGCTGGATTCCTCTGGGATCTCAGCTTTTTCTTCACTCACTGTCTCTGCACTCACACCCGCTGTATCCGATTCATTCCCATGATCCACGTTGACATTGTCGATGACCTGCAGCTGCATATGCAGACGCTTCATGTAACGAGTCTTACTCTGGGACTCGGACTCGCTAGAGGAAGAGTAAATCTCCAGTTCTGGTCGTTCCCTCTCCGGAGTTTCAGGCACGTAGCTCAGCACCTGATTAGGGCCGATGATGTCTTCGTCGCTCGATGTGGCCGATGTGAGATTGAGAGAATGCGGTGGTCGCTCGGCTACTTTTATCCCTGAAGGTGTGTTTCTTTCCGGAGCCTGTGGAGGGGTGTGTGGCTGCTCGGGCTCCAGGATCTGGTAGAAAATATCCCCTGCCTCCGTCAGCTGCAGGATACAGATACACTCCTCACCACCTCCTCCTCTCTTGTGGATACAAGTCAGACCTGAAGACAAAACAAAAAAAGTTCAGCCCGTGTGGTAAAAGACGAGTTAAGAAAAATGAATATATCCTGTTTTTCTTGGCATGATTTGACACATGAAGCCCCGGCATTTTGGTTATTTTTGACCAGTTCTTATTTTAATTGAAACTCTATTTGTATTTGAAATTTAGAAGAAATGTTGTCAGAAGTCTGAGGAGGAACTAAGATGTTAATTTCACTCAAAGTTAAAAAAGTTGAAAGTACAAAAACAGACATTTCTTTTGCAGAGGTGTAATTTTTTGGGGGCTGTTTTATGTTGACAGATATTCAGCAAAGGTGAAATAGACACAGTGTCCCTGTAACAGTGTTCGAACACCAGAGAGCACTGGTCAGTTTCATACACTGGTCTCGATTCTTCATGGGAAATTACCAGTCGTATGCTAGTTACTGAAATTCATAAGCACACAGAGCCAGAACTTAAATCTCACACACACCTGCCGCCGGTATAGACAGTCTGCTGGTGGCAAGCTCCAGGCGGTGGGGGATTTGGACAGGAAGGTGTCTCAGGCTGTCCCTGGGTCTGAGCAGTGCCTGAGGAGGACCCCGACTGGAACAGGCTTCTGCTCTCCCTCCTGAACACACACACACACACACACACGCATACATAAGTACAGAAGCGGACCTGGTCACTCAACACACTGTTTTGTAGATGAGTCAAAGCCTGCAGACCTGAGTACTGCAGCAGGGTGATTTCCTGCGAGCTGTGGGAGCCCAGCAGCACCTTGGCGGTCCTGGAGGGGTCGGAGCCCGGGACAGTGTGACAGAACATGGGCGGAGACTGCATCATGTGATCCCACTTGAGCACGGGCATGCAGGGGAAACGCTCGTCCATGATGTAGGCCGAGTACTAAGAGTCGAGTGAAGTCAGAGAAAGGAAACAAAAACAATTACATCAAATAACAAAGTGACATATTTAAATGCGAATTCTTTAAATATAAGCACCATAAATCAGTAGACATTTTCTTAACCTCCTGCCTGAATCCTAGTTTTCCTCCTGCAGAGTTTCACTCAAGACATGCAAACCCTGACATCTAGTGGTCAAAGTAAAGTACTGCACACTCATCATCTTCTAACAGGAAGTATTTGGTGTCTTCGGATGCTTCAGTATCATTATTATTATTATGTTAAACAAAGTTCTGTGTGCTTAAAGGCCTACTGAAGTGCAGCACTACACACCACGCAGTCTAATAGTACATATATTACTGAATAACATATATCATTGCAACCCATGTCATTCCGGTCGAATTAACGGAGTAATTAATCATTTAAAATTGCGCGGCAGGAAATCCCTGAAAACGTTCTTGTTGGAGACCCTTGGAGGCGGACGTCACAAGTGTAACCACAAGTTTGGCGTCCATTGTTGCCGGTGTGTTTCGTCGTGTTTTGCTTTGTCAATTCTAGGCTAAAATGACAAAAATCGCGAGTGGGAAGCCATGCATTGCGGCCTTCTGCAGCTAATATAAATATAATCCACAAGTGTCTAATCTATACACATTATCATAAGTGCTTTGTAGACCATGCATCGCAGTGATGCAGTCCTCATACTCTCTGACTTTGTACTATGAACTGTGAAATAGTAGGGCCGGGGCAGCTTGTTAATGGATCCCTTGTGTGCGGTGTGGCCACCTGTAATGTTACGTACATGTATCTAGATCTGACGTTTCATTAACATTATTATTACTATTTGTTAATAAATGGACTCCTTTCAGTTTCACAATGCCAATGGCACGATTGTCTACTGGTTGTGCAATATCATGGGTCCCAAAGGGTATAACAACTTAGCAATACGTATTTGATTGGTTTAAACAACGTTTCTACACACGATGCTGTTTGGGCGCTGTACGTCGCCCCGGGCAGGCTGCAGTGCTTAGGACTCTGGCGCTATATGACGCCCAGGGCTGGGAGGCAGTTTAGAATCTTAGCTACAGATGTCGCCCAAGGCAGTTGACGGGTTAAAGAAAACAATAACCATAACAGGCCAGGGTCAAAAGGAATACTAATTACCATTCTGTACTTTGTAGGCGATCTATATCGCGGTCTATCCCTCCACCGGCTCCGTTGTCCTCACCACTGTCACTGTCACTCCCAGCGTCTGACACGGCTGGATCAAACATATATGGTTGGACTCCCGGTGGCTCTGCCATGTCGATTTCTCCATCTGATGACGGCTCAGGGGCATCAGAGAGCTCACTGATGCTTTCATCGTGTTCAGCACCAACAGAAACAGACGAATTTTCCCTAAAATCCCTCTCACTAGTACTGCTAGCCATGGTTGCAACACCAGTACAGTTAAACTTGTGACGTCACGTGAAAGTCGTCTGCTACTTCCGGTACAGGCAGACTGTTTTGAGAAGGCCCGGCTGATAAAAATCGTTTTGTCTTGTCAATTATTCTGCTTGTACGTGCTCCCCAAAAATACAAGAATTTCACCAAACGATCAAGTAATATACATAGAACTGAACTGCTATCTCCATTTAAGTCTCTTACATAACGGTGTTATGTGTGTACCTGAGTGGTGATGAGGTGGTGGAAGGGGTGGACGTCTGCCAGGTATCTGGACAGGATGAGTCTCTCTCCGCTGCGACACTCTGAGGTGTTGCCGATACGAAACAGAGTGTGATTTGAGACGGGACTCATCTGAGGAGAGAGGAGAGAGTCAATAATGCCAAAACAAAACCCTCGGGGGGGGATATAGGTGTCTACCAATCAGGGAGTCAGCGGTTCAATCCCCAGTCCCTGCTACGCTAGTTTTACAATCCAATCTCAGGATGTTCCAGACTAGGGGATATATTAACTCCCATACACTCATCTCACCCGGATGTCACAGAGCTCCACCCCCGTCCTGTCCGCATACTGCATCACCCTGGGATGGGCGGAGAACTCGCACCATCGCCACGAAGACTTGGCGTTGAAGTACAGGTACTCCTCCTCCTTCCGGACCTTCTGCATCCTAACAAGCAAAGACCACTTTAAGTTCTGATTGGATTTGGAGACAAAAAATCAATTCTTTGATACAAAATCCGTCCTCACCTTTTGCCGACGGTCCACAGGTTCACTGCTCCGCTCTCACTCGCCACCAGAACTTCACCCAGAACATGAGGACTGACACAGCAGAGAGGCTTTTTTCAAACACCCAGTCCTAAGTTTGAACCTTTTCCACAGCTCTAGTCTCTGATTGGACGCCCTGGTTCCACTCACCTGACACTGATGCAGGTCCCGACCTCTTTAGTGTTGACCACTTCCATCAGCTGAGGCTTGTTTCCCTCACTGAACCTCCAAACTCCACACAGGTGATCCGAGCGCACTGCCACACAACCTGCACACAACGGCACGGTCAGATATCCACACCCCGCTCCCGATGGGGTCTCTAAATGCTGTCTGCTTCTTACAGTCATTGATCAGCGAGGCGGCGCTGATCTGTCTGACGGGGCCCTGCAGCTGGAAGGTCGAAAGCTCACAGCTGCTGGCGTCCAAACAGGAGGGGGTCCCTCTGTGCTGCTGCAGCTCCACCCGGTGGAAGTCTGAGGTGTTGAGTTAAGGACCAGAGGCCGCAGAAACACAATGCAGCAACAATATTTTGACTACCGTCTGGGTTTTAAACCGAATTGTATTCTTTGGGTTAGGAAGGTTTGCTAATGGAGTGAAAGGACCCGCATTGACCTATGTAGCCGCCATGATACCATCTGCCTTCTCTTGCTCTAAGAAAAGGAGCTTCAATGCTTCCTTTGTTTCCTCCTTTAGAATAGGACACAATGGATCATCCTATATGAAAGGAAGGAGATAAAGCAGACCCACAATTCTTTGCAGCTGCAGCCTTTACAGAAGCAACCGATTGCAGATCATGCAAGTGCAAACCAAAAGTGAACTATGAATGCATTGCAACAATCAGAATAATTCGGATAAATGTCAATTAATATGAGTGGACAGGAGGGCGAGCGACCATTTCTTTTCACTTTCCTTATTTATTTCAATTCTAAACCTTGGTAACGCAGTAACAAATGTGTACATAGATTCACTTTTGATATTCCATCTGTGAAAAATTGTAGTTTCCCACGCACATCCTCTGGTGCATCATAATTACGTTGCCTAGTTTGGGGTTCCTTCACCCCACGCATTTCCCTGACGTTAAGGAAAAGTGTTGGACTATTCGACAGCAGCCCTGGTCTCAACGTTTGAGTATGTTCTCTGCAGGATACTGAGGAAGTCCAGCCCCTGGTTCCCGGGGTAGAGGAGGCAGCCGCGCTGAGGGTCGCTGCCGCTCTGTGAGAAAGGGATGAAGGCCAGAGCGCCCCCTGTGGCTGCTTCACAGAACAGCATGCGTTCCCTCTGTTCCTCCAGCTCCTCGTACAGCAGGGAGCCCAGCAGTTCGGGGGGCACGGCGGGCAGCACGTCCGACAGCAGGGTGCCGTACCTGTCCAGCACCGTGGAGTCAAAGGAGAACGGACACCTGGACAGAAGATGGACCAATGAAACAGCCGCCACACCGCCACAGATACTCACTGATCAGGCGGCTCCTCTCACCTTTTGAGCTTCACCTTTTTGATGATGTTTTCCATTTTCGTCATGTAGACGGAGTCGCTGCGAGATTTCTGCATGACAGAAAAATCAAAACATATATATTTATAACATCCTACAAATCAAGATCAGCTGTTCATTTGCTTTAGCGGACCCTGAAACCCTAACCAGAGTGAGCAGGTAGGATATCAACTGTCATAGTCTAGAGCCAGTATGGGCGAATGGTCTGGGAAACATTACACGACATCGACAATCATTTACAAATAAATACAAAAAGAAAAACTAATCTAGGCAACATTGGATCCTTCTTTAAAAATAACAAATCAGCTGTGAATCTGAGTTTAGTCTCCTGACTGTTATTGGCGCTATTGTCAGGGAAGCGAGGTCAGAAACGGCGCTTTTTAGCTGATTTGATTCGAAACTGAACATATTTTGCAGCATAATTTGCCTCGAGAATCCAACGAGGTGAAAAGTTTTACTTGTTTATTGTATTTAAGAGGAGATGCTGCATGCGAATATGACCTTAAACACATGAACTAATGCTAAATGTATTTAATTAAGGAGAAATCTGCAGGGAATAAACATCTAATTGAATTTAATTAAGTTTTCATTCCACTTTTCTGAAGGATGTTAGGAAGCAACATCAAACTCAAAATGTATCCGTGCATGAAGAGACTGCTTGTTGGTTATGCATCACATTAAGATATTATTGATTATTATGTCATGGAAAGATAATTTGGTATAGGAGAATTGCTTCAAATTGAATTTATACACACAAAAAAGAGCCGACAAGAAGCCTGGAGATCCACAGCCAGCTAAAGGTCTTACTACTATATTTATCCATTCCTGTTCTCATCCATAAATGATACGAACTGTTGGACTGACCAGAAAATAAACAGATAAATGTCGTTGAAAGTTCAGTATATTCTTGTGATTCTCACCCCTTTTCGTCCTGGTTTTAAGTTTAAGTTTTCACTCAGAATTCCACTGATGCTCCCGAAGGCGTCCTGGCAGTGGTCCATGAAGAAGTTCTGCATCTGAAACACACATCAGGTTCACAGACTTTCAACCACAAAGTCAAAGAAGCAAACAAAAAGATCTGAGGATGCAGAGCTCTGATGTGCTAGAGTCAATATTACGGAGTCTGGGTTGTAAATGTGTACTGGATGTTCAAATGCATGTAAAGGTTGAGACAGACAGCTCTTAAATCTGAGAGAGGGGTTTGTAAACTGTTGGAGTTCACACTCACATGTTCGGTGAAATCCTGTGGATCTGGAGGCGTCGAAAGCCAGGGGAAAGCTGGATAAAAGACAAACGCATACAGATGAATTAGGCCACAAGTGCACAAAAAAACAATTTGCATATGACAAATAAAGCCTTTGAATCAGAGTTTAAGTAAAGTGTCTCTCCTGCTTCAGCTCTCCAGATGTGGACGGCTGTCTCAAGACCTGAATGTCCTCTGTTGAGGTGACTCACAGTTTTTAGGGGACAGGAGGGGAACTGGTACCGGCTCCGTGTGACGCCATGCCTCCCCTCCGACCTGATGCCTGGAGGTAAATGTCCAGCTGGAGAGAGGACCAGAACCGCCCTGAAAACAGAACCACACCACGAGAAAGACTGACATTACAGAGGACATCTTAGAAAGTCTGATCCTTTCACGGTAAATGGTTAAAACACAAATAGGATAAAGGTTAAACAAAAAGAAGCTTTGGAATTGTATCATGTATAGGATAAGGTAGTCCAGATTTGATAGTCTTAGTATACTGGTTTTGGAAGGGGACCTTGTCCAGATGTGAATCAAGGAGTGACATGTTTTTTATTCTCAAAAACATAATAAAGGTTTTCCAGCTCAGAAACATTACCTCTGTGATAATCGAGTTTAATTTAAGTATGATTTATATCTATAAAGCAAGTACTTGTCCCGAATCAGAACAATTTGCGACCTTTATGAAAAATAAAACGGACATGCAAACATTGTTATTATGAAACAGGGTTTGAGAGTATTTCAAATATGGGTTTTATTCATATTTTTTCGTGTGTTTTTATGAAATAGCAGCATTGACAGCTGACCCACCTGAGGTCGGACTCGGTCGTAGCAGCCCCAGTTTCCTGCGCAGTGTTTCAGGACCAGGTCTGGAGGTCCGCAGTTGTAGAACGAAGGGAAAAGTTGCTTTGGGAACTGGTAATCCATTTTATTTGTCATAAAAAATAGAGTAACTGGTGTAACGTGGTGTGTCCGTATTCATTCATTCGTGCAGGGACATGTCTGGACATGCTGTTCTCAGCTAACGCTAGCTCCCATGCTCTTAGCTAGCACCAACACATCCGCTTCTCTTCTTTTATTCATCATGTCACGAGTTCAATACCTCACATTACAACCTGTCCACTCCGAGGCACACGGGACAGTCCAAAAAGAAACATCTTTGTGGTATATTTGTCCAATTTCCTTCGTGTTTCGCCGAACACGTGCAGATTCCAAGGCACGCTCCCTACCATAAAGCCCAGGCTGGCGGGCCGGCAGCTGGCAAGAACAAAACAAGAACACTTCCGGTTGTGATGATTTATTTTTTAAACATGAAATATTACTTTAAAAATGGTTACAAATTGAATGACAAACGTCTGTCTTAACAAGGAAAATGCATGACAATTCAATATCTAGACGTCACATTAAACATTGGAAAACAAAGGAACAAAACGACGAATAAATAAAGATGGGGGTTTATGCTTTTACTTTGAAAGGTACATGTGTACGTCATTCGTTGTTTTACCTTTCAAAATAAAAGCGGAGATTATTGATAATTTAGTGTTTTATGATTATTATTGTATTAATTTATTCGACTGTTGTTTTATAATGCCCAAGACGAACTTTCATTTTCATAGGGTAAGATGTTTCTGTGTTATTGGCTGATTTATTTAACGAGGAACCTTCTCGTGTCCTCCTCGGTCCACGAAAACTGCAAGACTTTACTTTGAAAACACAAAACCGGATGCAGCTCTTGGTTGTCAGGTGATCAGCTGACCGAACAGATCGGTCTGTCTGACGGACTAGCTAAATAAGACGATAAGGAGGACAATTTCAATTTCATTTTGCCAAGGAGGGACACTTTCTTCGATAAGCCTTCAATTACAAGGACATGTTCCAGGAGTGATTTATCTGTGGTACGTATATTACGCGTTTTCAACATCGTGTTTTGGTTCAGTTAGCAGTATCGTTACCCCGGAAGTGGCGACATTGCAGGTATAGCTTTAGCGCCTCATAGATCACTGCACCGTTAATCAGTCCTCATCCATAATAACGAGATTTAAGCTTACATTTTCTGCATAATTTCCAGCTGCTCCTGACTTTCTACCTGGTATCAGTGACCTGCATCTGACGCTATTACATGTTTCCCCTGTTTCTCTGCACGCAGCTGCACAGTCTGCAAACCTGCATGCAACGTCAAGGTTAATTATGTAAATGTATGAACACACACACTGATGATGTTTGGATAAACTGTGTGTTGTCAAAGAGTCCCTACAGGACAGTCGTGACCCATTGACTGTGTAACGCTATTCAATTCAAATCAGTGTGGTTGATTGTGATGAATGTAAACAGGGACAATATTAACATCAAGTAATGAGTTTATAGAGGAGAAGATCAAGAAACTAGCAGACCTTGCTTTCAAGATTCGAGATATGCTATTTTCATTTTTACAGTATAACATGCTGTTGTACTGTACAATGAAATTCGTACAGTTCTCATCTAAATTTTAAGAAGCTATACATAAACTTAAACATATATCATAAAAAAAACAGGGAAGGAAACACTGTGCATTTTCTAGAAGGTGTGTTCATTTTAAAATATGCATAGTAATAGATATATATAAAAGAAAACTCCATGATGCACTCATGTATCTCCTAAATACTGATCTGAGCCTTTTTTTTCTGGACTGGTGTTGCCAAGGGTGAAGTTGTATCTGTGTCTGGTAATCCTACTAGCTCCGCTGCAGATCAATTAATCAAGATCATTGTCTTGTCTCGTGTCGTGTCGTCCCTCTGTTTCACTCTGTTTACCTGTCCCTCTCTCCTTCCAGAAACATCTGCATCATGTCGGGGAACAACTTGGTTCTACCCATAGTGCTATGGGGCCGCACCGCTCCCACCCACTGCATCAGCAGCCTGCTGGTGATGGACAACTTCAACACCATCATCACCGGCTGCCACGACGGACAGATCTGCATCTGGGACATGACGACTGAGCTGGAGGTACTGATCAGGGCGGAGGTGGTGGTGTGTGTGTGTTGGTCACATAGCACTCTTTTTTTTAACCCTTTTATATTTTTTCCATATGTCTTTTTCCCTCAGATTTGTCCCCGGGCCATGTTGTTTGGTCACACAGCCTCCATCACCTGTCTGTCTAAAGCCAGTGCATGCAGTGAGAAACAGTACATCGTCAGCGCGTCAGAGAGCGGGTGAGTCCAGGCTTTTATTACGCAGATGATTATTTATAGATGGCTTTAGTTTGCTACTATTTTGACAGAAAATGTGTCATTTTGTGTGTCCAAATAGCTTTTTCCTACTATGTTTAACTTCCTCTCTGTCTATGTTTCCAGAGAGATGTGTTTATGGGATGTGAACGATGGACGCTGTATTGAGTTCACCAAGTTGGCCTGTGCTCACACTAGCATACAGGTAGGACTCTAAATGAACATATAAGGTGCTATTCTAATGCTGGCCTCGTCTCATTCAGTATCATCACGCCCAAATGTGCAACAACTGTAATAAAGTAGCTTAGATTTTAACTTCATTTTAACAAACATACATTTCCTCAGCATTTATTCCACAAGTACAACAAAGTCATGTCAAACCCACCTCTCTCACTCTCTCCTTTGAATGGAAACACTATTTTAGTTACCGTATTTTCCGGACTATAGGGCGCACTGGATTATAAGGCGCACTGTCAATGAATGGTCTATTTTCGAAATGTTTTCATATATAAGGCGCACCGGACTATAAGGCGCATTAAGCGAAATGTTATTACCTCCAGCGTTGTTATGCTCTATACCGTAGTGAAGAGCAGCTGGGTATGTGACACTCTGAGGAAAGAGGAGGGGGATACAGCGGAGCTGGAGTAATCCTTTTTTATTGTCTTCGCCGACAACGCAGCCAACCTGGCAACAACTTCACTTTACCAAAACTACTTCTTCCGCACACACACGCCCACCCCGCATGTCGCTCTCCTACACACTCCTTTTCTACATGCCGTAAAACGGATACATATTATATAATTATTAATTATATAACAGAAACAAAACAGTCAGATAAGTCAGTAATAACTTCAGTTATAACACGTAAAATACGTATCATTGATTCATTAATGTTGAATTCTCTCCCAGCTGCTCTATTCCCATGTTCTACTGCGTGACTGATAGCCTCGAGTTTGAAGTCCGCGTCGTAAGCGTGTCTCTTGACCGGTGCCATTTGGTGCAACTCCGCGACGCTCCTGACTACGGTAGCCGTAATGCTGCAAGCAGTGCGGCTTTGTAGTTTACCAAAGTCGTACTAAAACATTTTGACAGAGCGCCGTGAGAGCTGTGTACCACACAAAATCACTTCGAGGTCAGTAAGCACAACCAGAATTACCGTAATCCATATATAAGGCGCACGGGATTATAAAACGCACTGTTGTTTTTTGAGAAAATGTGAGGCTTTTAAGTGCGCCTTATAGTCCGGAAAATACGGTAAGTAGTTAATCCCATGAACTCTTCTCTTTCTGTTTTCATTTTTGAGTGAGAATTGACTTCCTCCTGTTCCCATCCCTCCTCATATTTCTGTCTCCTATTCTGTAGTTCTACCAGTTCTCCATCGGCACCGAGAAAGAGGGACGTCTGCTTTGCAACGGACACTACCCAGAAATCCTTGTGGTGGACGCCACCAGCCTGGAGGTCCTGTACTCGCTGGTGTCCAAGATCTCCCCCGACTGGATCAGCTCCATGAGCATCATCCGCTCCCACCGCACACAGGGTCAGAAACTCAGGATTATATAAAAGACAGCTACACAATTCGCAGCTTCTCTGGTTTGACTGTTTATAGATTAGTGTTGGAGGGAAATAGATATTTTAAGCTATAGGAGGTCTGGTCTAAAGAACAATATGAGTATTTGTGTCTAACCACGAGGCCCTCTCTCTGTCTCTGTGTAGAGGACACGGTGGTGGCGGTGTCAGTGACGGGGATTTTGAAGGTGTGGATCATCACAGCGGAGGTCAGCAAGATCCAGGTAAACCCCTTTACAGATATTTCTTCATTACATGAATGATTCAATTTGGTGTCAGACCTGTTTTTTTATATCATAACATTGCTATTGTTGTTATAATGGAAGTACAATGTGGACATTTTTGAATTGTGATATGTTTTTTATTGATAATGGATTTTATGTTTGTATATTTATTTATTTATATATTGTTTAATTATTATTTCTTATGATATTATTTTAATTTAATGGATCTACTGTAATGAAAACCCAATTTCCCTTTGGAATAATAATTGATTCTATTTTCGATTCTGAAGTGAACACAGACCTCTACAGTATTGTTATGACTGTAATAAAATGTCTTAATACTATAATAAAAGACCAATATGATCAAAAATAAATATCAGCTGATGTGTGTGTGTGTGTGTGTGTGTGTAGGACCTGGACCCTGTGTTTGAAGAGGAGTCCAAACCCATCTACTGTCAGGGCTGTCAGAGTATCTCCTTCTGCACCTTCACTCAGAGCAGCCTGCTGGTCGTCTGCTCCAAGTACTGGAGGGTAAGAGCCAGCAGAACACAGAGTAATACTACACAACAAGTACCTGCAGTACAGCGAGTAATACTACACAGCAAATACCTGCAGTACAGCGAGTAATACTACACAACAAGTACCTGCAGTACAGCGAGTAATACTACACAACAAATACCTGCAGTACAGCGAGTAATACTACACAACAAATACCTGCAGTACAGCGAGTAATACTACACAACAAGTACCTGCAGTACAGCGAGTAATACTACACAACAAGTACCTGCAGTACAGCGAGTAATACTACACGTCCTGGGATAGAGTGGATCTACAGGGGAATTAAGGAGTTGTTTTTATCCTCCTGTGTCTGACGACAGGGGGAAAAAAGCCTAAACTTGACCAGTAAAGAAACAGATGTGTCTCTCCTTAATGCAGATGTGTGTACCTCTCTCTCTCTCTCTCTCTCTCCTGTGTGACTCAGGTGTTCGACGCAGGTGACTACTCGCTCCTCTGCTCAGTGTCCAGTGAAAACGACCAGGCCTGGACCGGAGGAGAGTTCATCGCCGCGGACAGAGTCATCATCTGGACGGAAGACGGCTGCAGTTACATCTACAAGCTGCCCGCCAGGTAAACACGTGTTACCGGATGGTGTCAACACTAACAAAATCAAAACTCCTGTATCTTCTACAACTGGCTCTCTCTTGTACTTCTTAATATTCTAAAAGTCCCCCCAAAAATACATGGAAGCAGCTTTTCTCCACTACTTTCTTCACTGTAAAACTAAATGTGTGTGTGTGTGTGTGTGTGTTCCTCAGCTGTCTGCCTGCCAGTGAACATTTCCGCAGTGATGTGGGGAAAACCAAAGAAGGCGCCATCCCTCCGCTGGTCTACAGCATCGCCGACCGCTTAGACAAACAGGTCGGTCCTTTTTATCGTTTGTATATTAAAACACAGACAGATCTGCACATCTGGAAAAAAGACAATGATGCAAGGATGTTTCTGTTGTTTGGTGACTTCACTTCAGTCAGTTCAAACCTCCAATAGTAGATGGATATATCCACAGATAATCGATACTCTAAAGAGGATTAGTTTGATATGATGATGATGATGATGGTCTTAGCTATATGTGTGTGTTGTTCACACCCTTCAGAAAGCATTGGCAAAATGACAGATTGCTTCATACTGCAGCTTGAGTATTTGCCAATAGCAGTACCAATCTAAAATTTGGGGGATGTACATCATACCATAACAACCAAGACACCATGGAGGAATTGAAAGTGGAAGAGTTTGCATTATTACTAAATGTGTGGTCTATGCTGGTGTTCAGCTAGGGGAGAGTCTCAGTATCTGTGTAATACTCGCCTAGTAACTTTGGTTTGGTTTAGCAAGAAAAACATGTCTTTTATTTATTTGTTGTCTGTGCCTTTTTGTTATTTCTGTTGTGCCTTTTTTATGTTTCTGTCCTGACGCTGCCATGCCCCCTCCCTCCTTTGACCTTCCTCTGGGAAGGAAGGAGAAGGAGGTGAGGAGGGGGAGGAGGAGGAGGAGGTGGTTATGGAGGTGATGTGCCTCCCTGCCAGCGGGTGCGACTTGAAGCTCTACACCCCAGAGCTGCTTTACCACCACCGGCCTCTAGAGGCACCAGTAAGCCCCAGAAAGTGCACTCTGAACACCAGAGGCAGGAAGGACAAGCTTCACGTTCTCGGCTGAGCTGCTAAAAATTAAACGAACATTATAAAGTGCTGCAGAGATGAAGTGTTTTATAGCACCACCGGGAAACTAGCATTGACAAAAGCAATGAGATCTTTCAATTGGAACTTGGATTATTGCACAAAATAGGATCTTTGGCAAACACATGTTTATGATACTTACACCTTTTATTAAAAAAATACTATTAAACCTATTCAAATCATAACTTTAATTTATGTTAAGCATCAAAAAGCCAAATAATTCTGACTTATTACCACCATTTTCATGAATTTATGGTCAAAATAACTCATTTATACAAAATTACACTTTATTTCATAGTGAATAAAAGGCAAAGAGATGACTAAACTGACTCTGGAAGACCCCAGATGCTCTACATTTGAATAAAACATCCCTAAATCAAAGTAGTGATCATCATTTCTTCACTTGCAAAGAACATTGTGGAATCTTCCATGTTTTTTTTTATTGTTCATGAAAGGATTTAAGAACGGTCAAATTGAGGACAACAGGAAGGTTAAAGGAACTACAGCACGGTCACATGACTTCACCGCTTAGCTAAAGGTGGCTAATGCTAGGTGGGATGGCGTTGAGTCGTCTCACTTAGCTTCTTCATGCTATCCTAAAACAGGATTTTTCTTAAGCTTGTGTTTGACTACAGATCCTATTCCAGACATCTAACCACAAACACGTTCAAAGCCTTGAGACAAGGGAACAGGAAGTGCTGAAATGCTGACTAATCTCCGTAACTCATTCCTGCACCACTCTATTACAAAAGCAATAGCATTGCAGTAAACCTTAAGTGGAAATCAAAGGTTTTATTTTAAATTGGAGAATCATTATTTGCAAACTCACGTTATTTTGCACGTCTTCGGGGCATTCAAAAAAAGAAATATGGGTATGCAAAATGATAAATTAGATTTGCTACATCAGGTAAACGTGAAGCATAATACTACTCTGAAAAAGGACCATAGCAATGATTTGGCATTATACACTTTTTGAATTCGTCCTATTTTTATACCACAGTTACAGAACATTTGTCTCTAAACGATTTTAGAAATTATTTTATTTATTTGATGTTTATTTTGCTCAATGTTTGGATTCCCTTTTAATCAACATTTGAATCATTTTTTTTTTTTGCACTGAAAATACGAAAAATCCCTGAAAAAAATGGTATGGTCCTTTTTGAAGTGAGGTTGCGGTCAGGGGGTGATAGATGTTATAGTGAAGACCAGTATGAATGTACCTTGCATGAAGACAAATTAAGTATAGCTTCCTGTATGTGCAGCTCAGCCACAACGTGAGGACCTGAGAGGAGCAAGCTGCCAAACACACATCCACCCTGCAGCTTGGAGACAATTGGGGGGGGAGAAGTTAGATTCACCCAGGGTCTTTGATCCTTTCTGAACGTCCATGCTAAATTGATGCATTTGAAACAAAAATCTTGCATGCTGAGTGATAAAATACCAAGTGGGTCTAATAGTAATAGAGTCTTCCTTTTTACCTGTATGAAAACTGCAGGGCTTTGCAGTGTAAACACTAATGCTAGTTTGCCTTGCATAACTGCAGTCGGGGAGCCTCAGATACCCCTTTTCCACCCAAAGGAGTTCCATTCTAGTTCAACACCGAGACTAATTGCAACCCGACGAAAAGCCATTTGCCTTTCCTCGAGCCAGAGAGGAGACCCGTTATGACGGCACCATTTAATTAGCAGCATGTTTATCCGTCACAGCGACAACAAAGGCAAAGTCATTTAAGGCTGTGTTCATTTGCTATCATCTAGATTGGATTGAATTTCTCCAACGTTATGCTCTTGACTAGAATCATGTGGCTCATATTTAGCAAGTACGGTTAAGCTGCCCGCTAAAGGGGCTCACCACTCGTTCTCCACTGGTGATTGGCTTATACTGTATTCCCTGAAAGTAATTGACAGTCATGCTGCCACACCAGTAATGTTCCCTGATGCAGATTCCCCCATAAATTAGATATATTCTTCCTTTAATTGACAACATAGCACCTTGAATTAAGGATAGCGGGAAGTTTCTCTCGTATTACATGCACTATGGTAGCTTAGCCACCGAAGCTAGCCCGACTACAACTTTCTACTCTCGCCATGAACTGATCATAACCTCTGAAATATGTGGCGCTCGGACCAGAAAACTGGTTCACAAATGGGCCTGAAACTGCCTCGATGGAAAAGGGGTATACAACAATTCAACCTCCTTTTTGTTTACAAAGAACCAACCAGTGTGTAAGGTGGAACCGTAAGCCGCTGGGTGGATGCCGTTGAGAGTCAAGTGCCTGTTTGGTTTGCTCCTGTCCCAGGTTCCTTCCTGCCGGACTTAAGAGACTGAACTCATTCTGGTTCACCTGATTTCATGCTCTCTTCCCACTAAAAACTAAACTTCTCCTCTAAAAAAAAAGCACCATCACCCTCCTCATCTGTCTTCATACTGATGAAGATGCATGCAAAGTCTCCGAGCTGCTTTTTAACAAAGATAATGACCCGCTGGATCCTGGAGTCCACATCATGGAGTTTTGTGCTTGATTATATATTCCAGAGGCTCATGTTCCCTGTTTCATTTCTAATTTTAGACGCATGCAGGGAAGGTTGATTTAAAAGGGCCATTGTGAAGCATTTAGGAGGATAAATGAGCAGAAATGCAGCGTAGGGGCTCTCTGTTGGTTGCATTTATTATGGTGCTCACAGACTCTTTACCTGCAATGTGGGGAGGAGAGTATCTCAACGCTGATAGGCTTTCACTACACAGTGTTGTGGGAACTTCTCGGGCAAGTTGATAAACTTCATTCACGTTTCCCAGCACAAATCCACATCTAGTTGCACATTTGCATTCCACGGAAAAAATGTGTATGTCCCTGGATTTTTATCTAGTGTGTGTGTGTGTGTGTGTGTGTGTGTGTGTGTGTGTGTGTGTGTGTGTGTGTGTGTGTGTGTGTGTGTGTGTGTGTGTGTGTGTGTGTGTGTGTGTGTGTGTGTGTGTGTGTGTGTGTGTGTGTGTGTGTGTGTGTGTGTGTGTGTGTGTGTGTGTGTGTGTGTGTGTGTGTGTGTGTGTGTGTGTGTGTGTCAGTCAGGGTGGTAACTACAGTCACAGCATGATACTGCAGACTAACTGACTGGTGAATACTAATCCAGTGTGTTCTTCACATGATTATTATTGACTAGTACTGATGTTCTACACAGGAATCATTAGTGTGTTTCGGGGTGGATTGTCCCTTTTTTAAGACTGAAAAGCTATGCTGCCCTCCTCCCATCACCACCGCCCATCCTCAGTTACCTCTGGACTGATCACATTGCAGTTTAAAATGTGAACAAAGGCTAGTAATTAGGCTAGGGCTGCAGCAGACTTTTGATTGGCTCACAAGGCACCATGTCACAGCACCTGCAGCAGGAAGCCTTGTAAGCCTAGCTGGCTTGCGAAACAATATGCATGAAGTCCTCCTCACATATCGTCCTGGACACAAAATCATCCCAGGTTTTGTTTATAAATCTTATATCAAAACTGACCTCATTCCACCTGGTTCCTCTCAAGCGTTCGAGCCCTGGTGAGTTTCCCCCCCCCTTTTATGTCTGGAGAAGTCACGCTCTCGTGTATCCAGAGCGATAGATTTGACACAGCTGTCCACGTCTATAGCTCTTGATGTTGTCCATGATCTCCTTCAGTGGACAGGCGTCACACCTCACAGTGCTGCAAAGGGAAACTCACCTTGATATTAGTAGACAGTGTGTCTTCACACTTTGGCTGTGATCATGGGACTACAGCGGCGACATCCAGCTGAACCTATGTTTCTGCTTCCCTGCAGTTTGCTGTGTTGTTGCTGTGTTTTTGGCCCATATGGCATGGAGATTAAGTCTCAAAACACTGCTTCTCCAGGTGTTTTTGTGGATATTCAGGGCTTCAGATGTTGACATGTTCTTTTCCCCCCAGCTCCTGATCTGTCCTCCCGTCACTCGGTTCTTCTTCGGCCGACGGGAGCCCTTCCACAAGCTGCTGATCCAGGGGGACTCAGCGGGCAGACTGTCCATGTGGAGCATCCCCGACACCTCGCCCCTGCAGCCGCTGTCCACCGCCGCAGGTAAAGACTCTCTTCTCTGGAGAGACGCTGACTGTCCATACGGTGAGGTTACAGAAGGATCTTTAAGAACCAACTTCTATCCATCAGCAATTAGTAATCATTGATATAGAATTCACTGTAAAATCTAAAATGTACCAATATAAATTCAACATAATTATTCTGTGCTTCACAGTCAATCAATTGTCCAAAGTATGTTTACTTTTGGCTTAAAATATGAAAACTTTAGGATCTATTTGGACCTTTAAAAAAAGAAAAGAATTGGTGATATGTTTTATGAAGGTGAGTGACATCTAGTGGCCCGGATGTGTCATTGCGCTGTTGACTGATAAAACATTACATTTTTGATATTTATTTTTCTTACAGAGCTCAGGATTTGAATATTATGAATTTAATTTTAAGGAATAGGCTATTTTAAAATTGCCTCTAGTACAAATGAACAAGACCAGGTTCTATAACTCCGCCTTAAGGCCGGTCTAGAAACAAATAACTTCTTATTTATGTTTGTTTTGTTATATCTGTGCCTCTCTCTTCCTCTGTGCAGAGCTGCAGGTGTCGTCCTCCATCAGTCTCCAGGAGTCGTTTGATAAGTTGACCCCCGTGTCTTCAGGGATCATTGACCAGCTCAGCGCTCTGCCTGGGAAAGATGGACCCATCAAGGTTTGAACCCCGACAAATGAGTTATGCAATGATGACGTGTTTCTGTGTGGCAACCCGGAAGTTAGCGTGGCATACTGAAGTTTAGATAATGGATAATCGCCCTCTTAGTTTGTTTGTTCCTGACTCTCTGTATGTGCTTCCCTCAGGTGACGGCAAGCGTGTACATCCCCTCTCAGGGTCGCCTGGTGTGCGGCAGAGAGGACGGCAGCATAATCCTAGTTCCTGCTACTCAGACCGCCATCGTGCAGCTGCTGCAGGGGGAGCACATGCTGCGGAGAGGTGAGGGAGAGAGGGAGGGAGGAGGGAGATGAACATATAGAGAAGCTTAAAAAAACTTGAGGTCGAAATGAGACTAACTTTCATTGTTTTTAAATGAACTATACCCGGTCAGAAGGTTGAGTGGTGGTTCAAACAATCTGAAAGTTATCCATCTTTATCTACATCTTTCTGAGTGTTGCTTCTGTCTGTCCGTCCCATAGGATGGCCGCCCCACCGTACTCTACGAGGACACCGCAACAAGGTGACGTGCGTCCTGTATCCGTACCAGATCTCCCCGCGCTACGACCAGCGCTCCCTGGTGTCCGGAGGAGTGGACTTCTCTGTCATCGTCTGGGATATCTTCACCGGAGAGATGAAGCACATCTTCTGCGTCCACGGAGGAGAGATCACCCAGCTCATCGTCCCGCCGGAGAACTGCAGCGTAAGACCTCTGACACATTCTCTTTTCCTGTCTGGAGTTTTTCTGTAGTGTGTTGCCTACCTTTGTTAAAAATGTTCAACCCGCGGTTCCTCTGCAGACTCGGGTGCAGCACTGCGTCTGCTCGGTGGCCAGCGACCACTCTGTCGGCCTGCTCAGTCTCCGAGAGAGGAAGTGCATCATGCTGGCGTCGAGACACCTGTTCCCCATCCAGGTCATCAAGTGGCGTCCGGCGGATGACTACCTGGTGGTGGGCTGCTCCGACGGCTCCGTCTACGTCTGGCAGATGGATACCGGTGAGCACGGGCTGAACATTAGCCTGCCAATCTGGATTCCTCTCCAGTAATTAGCCCCCGTATTGAAGGTTTGATTCCACGTGTGTTTTGTGTTCCCAGGAGCGTTGGACCGCTGTGTGATGGGGATCACGGCGGTAGAGATCCTGAACGCCTGTGACGAGCTGGCCCCGGCCACCGTGGACGCTCTGAGCCACTCCGCAGTGAACCTGAAGCAGGCCATGACCCGCCGCAGCCTGGCAGCTCTGAAGAACATGGCCACGCACAAGCTGCAGACGCTCGCCACCAACCTGCTGGCTGCAGACAACGCCGACAAGGTACACACACACACACACACACGACACACTGTCACACTGCTGCAGAAGAGAGGTGGATGATATCATGGGTATTTATGTGTCCCATATGTTCTGTATGCCATTATAACATGGGTAGATGGTAAACTTGATCAGATGCAGACTCAAACAGATGATTTCAGTGGGAATATCTAGCTGAGTTTGCTGTTTATTGAAGTAGTTGTACAATACCAGGTGTTCAATTCTGCCAGTGCTGTTCTGTTAGCATCTTTTAGCGTCTGTAGTTGTGCAGAGTCTGTGAGCGTCTTTTAGCTTAAATTAGGGTTTATTAGCGTCTGTTAGCGCCTGTTAGCTTCTGTAGCCCTGCGGCGTCTATTAGCATGTGTGCTCTCTAGCTGCCTTTCCATTTCCTGTTACTAATGCTCCCATTAGTACCCCCCTTCAGCTAATCACACACCATAAAATGACATGGCAACAATAAAACATAAATGGCTCCTACAAATGACTTTCAGCCAAGTGAATAACTGCTGGGGGATGAGTCTTTAATTGAGATGTCACACTGAATTGTTTAATTGGCATTTACCACTGATTGGATCGGTCTATGCTTGGTGTAGTTAGGTTTTGGTAAAGACAGTGAGCACTTACTGAGACTGCAGGCTGAAGAGTTGTCAAATGTCACTGTACTGACTCCTAATGTTGAGTTTGAATTGATTCAGATTTGATTTGTCTCTACACCACACACACACACACACACACACACACACACACACACACACACACACACACACACACTGGTCAGAAGCTGGCTAAAGTCACAGACCAATTAAAACTGTGCTGCAGCCAACCCAAAGGTCAGCCCTATAGTGTGTGTGTGTGTGTGTGTGTGTGTGTGTGTGTGTGTGTGTGTGTGTGTGTGTGTGTGTGTGTGTGTGTGTGTGTGTGTGTGTGTGTGTGTGTGTGTGTGTGTGTGTGTGTGTGTGTGTGTGTGTGTGTTGGTGACTCAGGGAGTTATGAACGATCTTAAATGTCAGAACGGTAGAAAAACATCTGCAGGGTTTATTTTTGTGAGCTGTACTTTACTTACTAGAGAAGCTTAAGTGGTTTAACGTAAATGGAATTATATTCTTAAACAACGTCTTTAGAAAAAGAAAAATCTTCTAAAATTGAAAAGTAAATGTACATGACCTGGGATGACTAGCAAAGGAACAGAGAGGTGTGTGTGCAGACAGTTTTAGGATCTAAAGGGAGGGCTTGGAGTGGGGTTCTTGTATCTATAGTTTATTACCTGAAGTAGGCGGCAGTTTATGTGTATTTTCACCACTGAACTTATAATACTATATATTATATAGTTCGGACTCAACCAAGTTTTGTCCATGCAGGGGTTTGGATTTTTCCCAAAATGTATGGCTTCTTCCCCCCAAACTCCAGGAAGTGAGCCAGCCGTTTTTGTAGTGGCCAAACGGTGGTACTGCAGCTTCAGTGTTACTCAAGAGGTCCTCATTGGGCCGAAAAATACTTTTTGACATTGACTTAAATTAGGAAATAGACTTCTGTAAATTAGCATATCCTTTTTCAATGAGATAAATCGATTATCAAGGCTGGACACTTGAATAGCTCTTATTTAAACCAACGTAAAAGTCTTAAAATGTGCTAAAAGCCAGTTCCATCTCCATTTATTTGACGTGACAATGTCAAAACAAAGGTGGGGTTTAAGGAAAACGCAAGTGTATACATCCAAGATTCCTCCTCGTCTGATTCTACACCCTTCCAGAAAGTTTTACCAAAATCCAGCAGTAACTTCAAACATTTCTAACCCCTTTTGTTTTGAGGAGCAGACAGTCTGTGTAGAGGCCAGCCAGGATCAGAGGTTCACATGTCAGCCTCAGATGATGTGATCTGCCCTGACCGAGTAGACCCCACCCACCTGGGCCTCCCGGCACAGAAAACAAACGCTCTGAATTATTTAGTGTCTGAACAGCCTTTAGTTCAGCTGCTTGTAACGTTTGACTTTTATAGTTGGACTTGGAATCCATTTAGCTCAGCATTCTGTCTCCTCTCCTTTTTCCCCCTTCTGCCAGATAACCTTTGTGTTGCTTCTTTATTTCCCTCCGTGTGTTGTATTTATTGGAGGTGTCTGCCAGGTTTTTCCTGCCATAACGGCTCATAATCACCGCTCCTTTCTGGAAAAGGTCAACAGCTCCAATCTCTCTTTTCAGAAATACCTCGCTGTTGTTCTCTTTTCCTGCCTCTGTGTCATTTCTCTCTCATATCTACTCAAATTATGGGTCAAAACCACCCACTTTACCCCAGTGTGTGATAGTGTGTACTCCCCGCTGTGTGTAATGACACATAATGACCATGAAATGTCAGAGTATCTAGCCAAACATCACATCCAGCCACCTGCAGCCCTCGCTCTGTGTGTGCTCACAGCTGATGTTTGTTGTTGGTGCTCACATATTTGTGTGTGTGTGTGTGTGTGTGTGTGTGTGTGTGTGTGTGACTTTGTGTTTGTCCTCAGGCATTTCCAATACACAGGTTTCCCGATCTGTGAATGTTTTAGTCACACGAAGGAAAAATAAAATAGAGACAGAGCTGAAATAATGATGATTAACAGAAAGGATTTATGAACTAAATCTAAATTTGAGGATGTGTACTTAGTCCTAAAACAAACCTTCTTTATTAAAGGATGAACAAGAAGTACATTTGTATGCATCGATCTTTAACGGCTCACAAATGCATCGTTTTGTTTCAGAATAAAATACAGTAACAGCCATTCTTATCAGGCGTTACTTAATCAGGAGGGAGGATTATTTGTTTGGGTCTGTTTTCAATAGATTAATCCAGATTCTCGTTTAAGTTTTTAGGGACATCAGCAAATCAAATTTAACTACAGGGTGTGTGTGTGTGTGTGTGTGTGTGTGTGTGTGTGTGTGTGTGTGTGTGTGTGTGTGTGTGTGTGTGTGTGTGTGTGTGTGTGTGTGTGTGTGTGTGTGTGTGTGTGTGTGTGTGTGTGTGTGTGTGTGTGTGTGTGTGTGTGTGTGTGTGTGTGTGTGTGTGTGTGCATGTGCATGTGCGACTGACTGACTGTATTTGTTGGACTCCAGGGGTGTTTGCCAGAAGGGCCCTGCAGGACGATGACCTTTAGACGTACTGCCCAGGAGCTATAGGACACTGTGTGTGTGTGAGTGTGTGTGTGTGTGTGTGTGTGCACGAGTGCGCTTGCGAGTGTGTGTGTGTCCGTTTTTCAAAAACAGATTGTGCAAGGAGACATTATTCTATGTGTAATGTTGCTGTCTGCCTTTAGATGGCAGTGTTCATCCACCAAGATAACACACATGCTCTGGCCCACACACACGCACACGCACACACACACACACACACACACTGAAATGTGGGAATGAGGCACCGATATCTTGGCTTTTCAAATGTAAAAAATCCAAGAAATCTAACAACTTGTTCATGGGTAAAATGTAATTTACAAATGACAGGTACAAGAACAGAATGGAGCCAGAATAAAAACAGCTGTTCTTAAAAAGTTGCTTATTATCCTTGATTGTGATTGACTTTGTAAACACACAGCTGTGACCGCATCACAATGGAATCGCTGCGCCTCTAAAAAAAGGAAAGAAATAACCCCACAACTGAAACAAAGACAGCCTCCAGCTTTCTATAGATCCATGACAGCTCCGGGATTAATGCTCGAGCAGCAGGGAGCCCACTGTCCTGTCACTCCGTCGCAGGAATAACGTTATCGGTCGACAACAATCCAGTGCCCTTTAACTCCATCCAAAGCACACACACACACACACACACACACACACACACACACACACACACACACACACACACACACACACACACACACACACACACACACACACACACACACACACACGATGTCAGTGATTAACATGCTGCTCTGGCTGGATTGCATGTATTTATTGGTAGCTTACGTTTCATTCATTTTGTCTAGTTATAAAGCTTTCTATAGTGACTTTCTTTAGTTAAATTGAGCATAATATCTTTACTCTGCTCTTGGTTCAGTGGTAATAGTTGCATAAGAGCTGCTGATGGTAAATACCCGTGGTTATAGTAACTGCAACGTTAGGTTTTCCACTCAGCCTGCACCCCGTTTTTGCACACACACAGCGACAAAGCATCAATGCTCTGACAGGCAAGTCTTCCCTGAGGGTTGTTGTGTGTGTGTGTGTGTGTGTGTGTGTGTGTGTCTCCGCTGCAGGTGTATAGTGTCTTTCGCTCAGTCCGGAGTCTTTACTGATAATTATTGTTCTCTGTCTGTTTCTGTCACACAGCCAGTTCAATTTGATCCGTTTTACTGGCATTAAAGATTCAGACAGCTTTAACTTAAAGGTGCAGTGTCTTTTTCTGAGCCACCTGCTGAAATTCACCTCTAGTAGTGTCTTAAAATAACATGATTTGAGTAGTTAAATTAGTCATCTCAGAAGTCTTGAACTAACCTAAAGCAGAGCAAGAGTGACTAATCCATAACACTGAAGGAAACAGAGCTTAGAAAAGCAAACAGAAAATCCTTCTTGAACCACATTCTAGTGTTGCCTTTCCCCCATTATTTCCTCCCTCCGTGCATCCCTTAATCACTTCATACCGCCCTTCCTCCCTCCTCTTCCTCACGGTGAGCCTCTAACAGGATCACAGTTGTCTGATTGCAGTCATCAGGTCATTAACATGTAAACAAACAGGCGCTGCTCTGCATACGGCTCGGCGCAGGTGTCTCTGCTAATACAATTAAAATCGAGTGATGTGGGAGTATCGGTGGCAATTACAGCTAATGGGTTGTGTGTGTATACGTGTGTGTGTGTGTGTGTGTGTGTGTGTGTGTGTGTGTGTGTGTGTGTGTGTATCTGAATGATAGTTTGTATTAAAAGGACTCATTTAAATCATAATTCTCTGAAGTGGTGTGATTAGTTTTGCTAAATGTGCGAATTAAAGCTTCACTTCTGGGTGTATTTCATATTAAAAATGGATAAAAGGTTTCATGTGAAAGATTTTCTGGCTGTTTCACAAACAACCTGTCAGTGTTGAGTGGTGAGCTAAGTTTTAAAGGGGTTTCCCGTAGTTTGTTATATAGGTTTTAGTGCATGTAAATGGTCTTCAGAGGCTAAATTCCCTGTGTTCCCTCCACATACTTCTCCCTTTGCCTGAAACAAAGGGTGAAATGTAGGTGTGAACCACATGATTCTCCCATATTCCTTATTGCTCTAACCTTTGTGACTGATTTGTCTCTTTCCCTCCAGGGCAACCTGCCGAAATACTCCCACAATGCACTGGTGGTGCAGGCGATGAAGACCAACCTGACGGACCCCGACATGCACGTGCTGTTCTTCGACGTGGAGGCGGTGATCATCCAGCTGCTGACGGAGGAGGCCCAGAGACCCAGCCCCACCCTGGTGTCTCCAGAGACGCTGCAGAAGAGCCAGGCTGGGGCCGACAAGGGGGGGTCCTTCCTGGCCAACAAGATCTTTAAACAGGTCAGTGAACGCACGCAGAAGGGGAGAGAGGTGGAAATCTGTTCAAACCTTTAAAAATCTGCATGTTTTCTTGCTTTATTTTCTTAGTTTTGTCTCTTTTGCTTTGTACATATAGTCTATGCAAACTATTTTTAAATAAACTTGTCTCCTGTTCAAACCAGGTGAAGGAGACGATGAAGGAGACCATCAAGGAGCACCTGTTGGACGAAGACGAGGAGGAAGAGGAGGAGATGAGAAGGCGGGAGGAGAAGTCCAAGTCTCTCAGTCTGCTGGAGTACAACCTGACGATGGACACAGCCAAGCTCTTCATGTCCTGCCTGCACGCATGGGGGCTCAACGAGCAGCTGGACGGCATCTGTCTGGAGCGACTGGGCATGCTCAGACCGCACTGCCCCATCTCCTTCGGCCTGATCTCCAGAGGAGGTCACATGTCCCTCATGCTGCCCACCTTCAAGGTACTGTGGGGGTCTCACCTGTGTTCTGTGTGTACTCTCTAATCAGACTGAAACTGACCCCTGACCTTACTTCCGTGGTGTCTGGCTCATCTGTCTGCCTCTGTTTCCCAGGAGTCCTTGCTGCGACAGTTGTCCCTGGCGACGGGTCTGAAGCTGACTCTGACTGACATCGTGGGGAAGGGGACGTACGGCGTGTCGAGAGCCGTCACCACGCAGCACCTGCTCTCCATCATCTCTCTGGCCAACACTCTGATGGGCATGACCAACGCCACCTTCGTGGGAGAACACATGAAGAAAGCCCCCGTCAGGTAACACACATGGAAGCCCCTATTACACGCTTCTCCAACAATATATTCCAGGTCTCAGATATATACAGAGCCTGTCTCTCATTGACTGAAACACCAAACAGATCCTTGTAGCATCCCATAATCCCATCTGTTTCAGCCCTGTTCCAAAAGTGCTGATTCTGTGTCTTTAGCTTTAAATGCTAATGAGCTGCTGCTGGCCACGCCCCCTCTGAGAGGTGATTGGTTTAAAAAAACACACTGGTGCTCTAGGAGGAGATCCAGGCTATAAGGCACTACTCTGTCAACTTATATTTTCATATAGTTAGTGTTGTTAAACAAGCCCCAATTTACTTTTATGTTTAATTATGTTGCTTAGCGTCTGTCCATATACATTTAAGAGTGATCATAATTTAAATGGAACTGTTTCAAGCTTGTGCGGAACTTTTTCTGTGGCCAAAAGTCCCCAAAAAACATGTTCCAGGTTAAAGAAGACAGTATATCTGATCAAAATCTCAATAAAAAAGGGGAAAAACATGAATTTTTTGGACAATTAAACTAAAGTAATTGAGAATTTGGTGATTGTATTCCTATTAATACAGTCCAAAACCTCTCATGGTCGTAAAACTAGTCAAAGCTTTTGACATCCACACTCATGGACGTCGGTCAGTAAAACATCCCAGATTGCTGAGAAATCTTTGGAGCAGTGCTAATGAAACCGAAACCATGCATTTGGTTTAAACGGAGAGGGACGGATCAAGATGTGTTTATCTTGCATGTATATGTGTTTAAATATACATGCAAGATAAACAAGATTCAACCTGATTAACTAACAACCTAAAAACTGAAACTGAATTCGAAGCACGAAGCCCAGCAGCAGCTGAAGTTCAACTACTGTCAACTTTGTGTGTGTGTGTGTGTGTTTGACATGGAGGTCCTGCTGCTGTAACACCGACACAACATTTCATTATTTCGTCAATCCTTCACAGTATACCTGCAGGGAGGCCGAGAGGGGGAGAGGGGAGAGAGGGGAGAGGAGAGAGCTGTGTGAACAAACACCGGGGGAGTGGTTGTTTTGTTCAGCTTATTCCACTTGTGTCTTCGATTAGTAAACAGGTATCATTTTAGATCTGAAACAGCCTGTCAGAGTTTTCCAATCTCTTTTTATAGGCTTTTGAAAAAGGTTGAGATGAAATGAGTTCAGGGGAGATTCGTCCTATGTTAGTGAGTAACTAGCCTATCAATTATTTCAAAGGACTTAGACCCAAAAAACTTCTGGAGCCAATTGGACAGATCTACAAAATATTGAGTGGTACAGGAACGAGTCCTTAAACCCTGAAATGAACAAGTTAGCATTTAGCCACTTCCGGTTCCCTCGTCTCAAAGTTCTTGAGCGTGCTTTTGATTGGATGCCTGAAATTACATCTGTGGTTAACACGAACTGAAGCTGTTGTATAAATACCTCATTGGGGAATATCCAAATCCTTAAGTGTCTCGATAAACATCATCACTGCATGACACCGCTGCTAGCTTAGCCGTGGCGATACACCGCCATGTGACCGTGTTGTTTGTTTATAGCCTGACCTTTTTAGCCTTTTAGCTTTTTTTTTTTGGCTGTGTGATAGCATTTACACTTCAAAAATTGCTAATATGTCAAGATAATTTGCCCCTGCATTTAAAAGAATCTCAACGGCCACAAGCTACGATGAAAATACCATATTACTCGAATTAGCTAACGTCATTAGCATCTACCCGTTGACCTTGTTTATCATTTAGCCACGCAATAATTCCAGGCTTTAGTTCCTGCAAGTCATTTTTAAATAACAATAGATTAAACATTTGCTTCTCAAGACCAAAACAATTGCCCAACCTTGAAGTTTGCTGTGTGTAAGAAGCAAAACCAACACATCTTCACATTATGCTGTGTCATTAAGTCTCAGTCAGAAATGATGAGAACAATTCAGGTTGCAATCAAATCTGAAAAGGCAGACGGCGCCGATATCCAAGAGAGAAATGGCAGCAGTAAACATCAGAACTAAAAGAGGACTCTGTGCAGCCTGGAAAACTTTTCAAAGCCGTTCATTACTTCCTCAGAAGAACTTCTCCTCGGTCCAACCCAGAGACGGTGGTGGTGCGGCTACAGATGATGGAGGCTGAAGACTTTCTAATAAAACTCAAACCAGGGTCTTCCTCTGTAGCCGTCCACACTCAATATTTGAACGTGTTTGGGATTTTGTCTTTCTCATGTTCCCCATCTTACATTCATGACAGCAGAAAAGCCTCCCTGTATGCTCGGAGTTTGAAAAGAAGTGCTCCTGAACTCTTATCTTTAGTATTTCATCACAACAACCACGAGTGCACTCCCTCCACCAGCTCCGTCTGAGGGGCTCGAGTTGTTTGTGAAGCAAGCCCCCGAAGTCCCGCTGTTGATGAAACAGAAGTCGAACACGGAGTAGGAAAACACAGAACTCTTCTACGTGTGCCTGTCCTCTGGTTTCCTTCCCTGTCTGCTCTGTTGAAGCTACTTCTTCAACACAGAAAGCTCTTTTTTTCCTGAGGATATTATTATGTTTAAGTATATCTGCTCAATGTCCAATCACACCTGAGGCACATTTAAACACGTAGTAGTATTTAAAATAGAGATATCTCTCCTTTGATGGGAATGTAATGCCTGAAATGCCTCCATTGGACTCCTTTCTTTACCTTATAACATGATGATGGCACTTTGTAACGCTCGCTCTTCAAGGCATTGTGTCACCACCTTCAAGAAGCTCCCCAAAGCTCCCCTCTTCAAACAGGCTTTTAATCGAAATGTTATTTTATTTATCTGTTGTCTTTTCTATGACCTCTGTAAAGTGACTTTGAGCATCTGTAAAAGCGTTTACAAAATCGACCAATCACAACAGAGCCGGCCAGCTAACCAATCAGAGCAGACTGGGCTCTGGTTTCAGACAGAGGTGCTGCAGCACAGGCAGTATGAGAAAAATAAAGAGCTTTTTGAACATTAAAGCATGGAGACATTAAACTTTTGGCCATTTTTTAACGGTTAATTGTAGAGCTATACCTGGCAGTTGTTGTTGCCCGGCAACTGTTAGTGATCCCTCCATCGATTGTTGTATTGGAAGTGTTTGTGTGTCTCTGGAAGTTAGACGCCTCCAGTCTGTTCAGAGTCAGTCCTGCACTCAAAATCCAATAGGCTGGAGCCTGAGAAACACACACACACACACACACACACACACACACACACACACACACACACACACACACACACACACACACACACACACACACACACACACACACACACACACACACACAGATATTCAAGCAGTTGGTTGCAGGGGCAGAAAATGGTGTTATTGTGAGCTCATGGTTTTATGTATGCTGCATTTCTGTTGGTGTGCTTCTTTATATTTGTGTGTGTGTGTGTGTGTGTGTGTGTGTGTGTGTGTGTGTGTTGGTGGACCTCTATCCTCCCTGCCCGTTTAATATTTCATGCCTCCTCTTTGTGATCCCGCTCCAGGCCTCCCAGACCAGGAGGAACCCCGGAGACTCCTCGCAGGACGCTGACTGCCCCCCCTCAGCCCTCCAACCCGGCGCTACAGGCCCAGATCAAACAAGGTAACTACAAAAGGGAGGGGGTGCTGGCCTCACACACACCCCCAGGGCCCTGGGGGGAGGGTATAGGAGGGAGGAGAGGCGTGGGTTTGATAATGCAGCCCACCGGCAATAAAACCCACAGAGAGTTACAGAATAAAAAAACCTGGAACATCACAGGAGCAAGCTGCCGTTTCCCCGGTCAGAGGGTCTATACAGTGATGCTCCATAGTGTGTGTATAAAGGTGCTGACCTTAGGTGGAGTTGTATCCGGAGCAGATTTAGATGTTAAAAGATCCATAGTAAAAAAGTCTTCACAACAGAACTCAGCGTCTAAAGTAACTCCCCGTTTTGTCCCTCACCTTGTTCCTCTTCAGCCTCACGAGTCATACATTTTTTAGGAGGTCAGGTCAATTTTATTTATACAGGCCAAATCTAGAATCACAGCTTTCCCCAAGGGGCTTCACGATCTGTACAGACTCCTTTTTTGTCCTCCGACCCTCAATTTGGATAAGAAATAGCTCCCCTTAAACAGGAAATATTGAGGGACCTGCAGGAAGCGGCGGATTTAAACTGTTGCAACAAAAGAGAGGTGGACGAATCATCTATAGAAACGGAACAAATAGAAATGGAGAGAAAGGAGAAGTGCTCTCTGTGAAGATGAAAGAAAGTTTGGAGTCTTTCTTTGCAGAGAGAAACCTGCTCCGGTTCTCCGTAGGGGACGTTTTAACCAGCCGTCACCATCTGCCTAACACACACACACACTGCTCGGTACATTCACTCACCAAAAATCAAGACACACACACACGTGCCATGGGTGGCACCCTCGGTTGTTGGGGGGGAGGCGGGGTTTTAGTGCTATTGTCACGCCTTAATGGAGGCCAAGCGTGACAAGCGTGTGGACTTATTCACGCCACATGCCTATTCACCACCATTCAGGGGGGAACGCTCGGCCGTGACCTCTGCTCAGCCTACTACTCCAACCTGGTGTGTGTGTGTGTGTGTGTGCGTGTGTGTCAAAGGCTTTGTGAAAGAGATGGAGTCTCTTTTCACAGAGAAATAAATGAGGAGGCCCCCTCTAATATACTGCAGCATTTACCCTGAGACAGAGAGCCGGGGGTACATGCACATAATTTAACCTACCTAAAAACCTTCTGCGGTGACTCTCTAACGATCACACCGATTCATCTAAAAACATCTGAATTTTTCTGGGTTTTTAGTCCAAACACTGCCTGCAATTTCCACCGGGAATAACTGCTTTCACAACCACAAATGTTGACCAGATTTGATATAAAATTAGCAGAATAAATGCAGATGATAACTTTGTCATTTGATGATTCCATCTATAAGAATTGGTTCATCAAGATAAGCTCAAAGTGACGCCATATATTAATTGGAAAAGTGTTGAACCAGTGTAGAAAAACAGGATGCAACAAGATCATGTACTTGAGAGAGCGCCAATCAAATCTTGAGAAGTGAAATGCAATGTAAAACTGGGCTGGACAAAGATCAATGCAAACTCTTTACCTTAGATGTAGTAGTAGTAGATATTTGATCAACTAGAACAAATCTGGAAGCTTATCCTTTAAGATGATGGTGCTTTAATTATGTCATTTTTAGACTCCTTAATACTGATCACGTCAACATTCATATCTAATTGAAACTCTGGGAAAAACTTCAAGGTGTTTTAACACTTATTCTTTGGCAATGCTAACGGAGATACAATGCTATACTGTTGTGTTGTCTCCTTAGGCGCCGCTCTGTTGTTGACTAAACTGTCAATAATAACACTGAACTGCTTTAGTTTTCTGAATGTTTCTGCCAGTTACAGCGACCTGATTGCTTTCTTCGTTAGCTGTGAATATTAGAGTATCGTCTGCATAGTGGGTTGCTTTGGAGTTTATTACCCATACATTTTAAGGAGGCATTGTTTGTTGAAGTACATCACAAACGGATATTCTAATTAATGATATACATACCGTACAGTAACGGTTTTTCAACTTGTTACCGCCAACATCCAAGCCTTTTCTACAGGGCATTGTCCTCAGTTATGATTGGCCGAGAGCCTTAAGTAGATGATAGGGTGAAGAAATGGTATTAACCTCCTCATTCAGCAGATTTTCATCCTAAATGTATTTTTCTGCACTGATGCTTTGCAACCTGCTGCTGACTGCCCTCCTGCCGTCTCCTCCCTCTCTGTGCAGCACTGCATGGCTTCAGCCTGCTGACTGTAGAAACACGACTCTTCAATATCTCTTTCACTGCTCCTTCAGTCAATGTCTCTTTTGTGTTTGTTTGTTTTCCTTAACCACCAACGAATGGGATGTTGGTATTTCTCTGGCGTGTTTTCTCTGTTTGTATTTCAATGTTTTGTAATGTGTAACTTTAAATATACAACTGTTTTGAGGCCTTAATTATTGAGAAAAGCTCTATTTTCTTACGTCATTGCCAAATACCTTTGAGTGTGTTGACAAAAACAACTTAATTTGATCCCCGCAGTAAAAAGCTTTCAGGTTTCTGGCGCTAGCATGAAGAAAAATCAAATCTATAAACCAAATATTTGTGAAATTGTCCCTACGGGTTGATAATTAGCTTGTGCCTGAAACTCTGAGACCTTAATATCCCGCTCAAGGATTTGTGTTTGGTTGTAGTTGGTCTGTATCTCCGAACTAACAACCACTTTCTTTCTAATCTCTAATCCAAGTGCTTGCTGGGAAATAAAGAGTGCCTTTTCTTTCCACATCTCGTCGCTTTTATACGCATTCACGAGTTTTACTTTATTTATCTAATCGTTTTGTTAAATTCCTTCTTAATTTTGGTGTTTGCAAGTCTTTAATTGCCCAGTTGCCATATCTGATTCACCTGTAGCTTAATGGGAAAACACTTTACAGAGGAATGCAATTCAAACCAGTTTGGAGATGACATACTGTATAAACGGTAGGCCCATTTAGAAGTTTATGAACCAATTTGATCAAAAGGAAAAGCTTTACATGGTTTTTACTTTAAAAAATGTGCATAGACACCTACTGTTTTTGGGAAATGATGCTAATGATAGCAGCTATTACTTACTGTCATCTGCTAACCACTCTAGGCGGCTAATGCCAGAGCTATTGGCCCCAATTATCAAGGTTTTCTCACACATTTAATCCTAGATTGTTGGAATTGTAATTAGGATTTCTAATGAGTAGCCTCAGTGGTTGTATGAATGAGAATGTGTGTAGGTTTTGAGGGAAATCTGACAAAGCTAATTGCTAACATTAGCAGGAGGATAAGCATATCGTATTTCTTCTGTGATTCTTTGATTTGGACTTTCTGCCATGATCATTCCTGCAGGATCTGTGGCAGATTTTGCCATAGTTGTGTGTAAAGAAAACTGTGTATGCAATATGTTTTAACTTATTACTTCCTTACTTGTCTTTTTATTTTCTGTCCTTGAGTGTTAATCCACTTTCTTCTCCCCCGCTGCCCGACTGCTCACCTCTTGCTTTGTTTAATGTGATTATATATTCCTAACCTGGTCTTTCCTTCTTGACTATTTCTCTCCTTCTCTTCCTTTGCAATCTTCTGTAGCTGCCACAGCCAACACCAGCACTGTTACCACTGCTCCCCCCGCTAGGGCTCCGGGGGCCCCTGGCTCCCAGAGCCCCGGCCCTGCTTTTCATAACATCCCCTCAGTCAACGAAGGTACAGACTGAACTGACGGGTAGCACTTTAAAAAAGTCATACGGCCATTCCTAGATCTTCTTTCTACATCCTTTCCATTTGATCCTTCTCTCTTTGCCATTTTGCTTTAATTCGTTCACTCTCCTTTCCTACTTTCCTCGGGTCTCTTGACTCCCACTCTTTCTCATCACAATTCCTCACCTCCTCTTTCTTCTCAGTTTCTCCTGCTCATCTCCTGAGTCTTGCTCCCTATTTCCTTTCATACGTCTTGCTTTGATTACTGCAGCAAATGTTAGGCTTTCATCTCAGGTGTCTCTTTTTTGCAGTGTCTTTGTCCTTGTCTTGTTAGAGAACCCTGTCTTTCTCTGTCTGTCCATCACAGCTGAGGTTCAGTCCACTTTCAATTCATTCAGATAAAGAAATTCTCAAAAGTAGAAAGCTGCCAAACTTGGAAAACCCATCCAACTTGATCATATATTTCTATATATAAAGAAGGATTACTCATAACAGCAACCAGGAAAAAATGCTGTTTTCAAATCACAGGTCAAAACAAATCAAGTTCTCCAAAACTGGTGAGATGAAGTGCGGTGTCGTCAGCATACACGTCGACTTTTTTGAACTGGTTGAATTGAGAGTGCGTGGACAGCAGTCCTTATGCCCTTTTTCTTTGAGATGTTTGCAGTATTGGGCAACCCTGTCCTGTGTTTCCTGTCTCTGTCTGTCTGAATGTCCATCCGTCCCGATGGTTCAGTGTCTCTATGCTCACTGTTTGCATGCTTGCTATTTTCCATCTGATGGAATGTGGAGTGTGACTCTGGAGGAAAAGAAAGCCAACAAAAACTATTTCAACAGACCTTAAACATCAGGTTTGTGCAGAACGTCCATACGACAGTGTGCAAATGCATTTGAAGCCAAAGAATTTATTGTAAATGAACTTAAAGGTTCATTGCAGCTTCATGGCTGGAGTCTTTCTGGTGTCCCTCTCATGGCCTAATGCTGGTTTCTCTTTTTTAAACAGCTATAACAAACATCTTTTTGTTTTTAACAGGGTGTTTGCTGTTAACACAGAAGCTTGTTGCCCAAAACAACCTGAATGTACCCTCAAAAGAGACTCAATTTAGGTTTTAGTCCCTAGTTTAATACAGGATAACAGCAAGCGTGCACACAGAGACTCATTCCTTCCTAATATGAATATTTAATATCTAATTTTATGTTGGATTAAATGACAACTATAGCAAATATGTCAAGTTTTTACATGAGCACTGCCCTGCAGAAACCTTATTATTCTAAGTTAAAATGTCTAGTTTTCGTAGGAGTATGCCACTGGCAACACCTGACCTATTTGTCATGCAACTTCCCAACTTTCCTAGTTATTTGAAACCAAACCACCTGATTACAACATCAGGTGTTTATCCAGATGAAGTTACAAACCAATGTAAAGTCTGGTAAAAATATTGACGCACGTTCTGCCATTTCATGTTAGCAATATGACCCAACTTTCATTCAAGAGCCGAAGAAATAAGAGCAGAGGAACTTCCTGCGTTAGCATTTGGGGGCGAACTGGATTCCTGTTGTTCCCCTAGCATGGGTTTGCAAATATAAATAGTCGTGGTGAAATGAAAGAACTTTGAATTTGGGACTTATTTTACACAATTATCATAATTTACTGTTTGAGGTTTCTGCAAGACAGTGATGCAACTAGAAAACGACTGGTTATTATTTTCTGATTGTGCATAATAAGGCCATTTGACAGACTAACGTTTTGATTTTCTGTGAAATGCATCCCAATCTGTCAACCTCTACATAGAAGAGGACTGTGTTTGTGTATTTCCCTGTGTATTCCAAAGGCGGAGGTAAGTCTACATAGTGCCGTTGGCAAAGAAATCTGGATGGAATTTCTTTCCCGCTTGAAAGCCGTTTACTGTCCATTCAAGTGCATTGTTCAAAGATGCATCTTCTCTGGAAACCATATATTAAACCAATATATGTGAGTAAGGTGCTTGGTACATGTGGAGTATAAGCGAGTTAACAGTTAAGTCCATTTGTCGTCACAGACGTGTAAAAGCTGGTGTACATTTATTAGTGTTTGGTGTTGAAGTATCGGCCATCATTTTTGGCTCAGGCTGATTCAGCGAGGTGTGAGGCCTTTTAAAGCGGTACCGAGACATTTTGAACGAGTTTAAGCACCAGTCACTCTTATTATTGCTGAGAAAATGATCTTTCTTACAGGATCTATAAACCTAAAAGGGTTTCTTAGGTTAAGTAAACTTCTCAAACACATGTAAATACAAAAAAGACACACTCTAGTTCGTCATGCCAAGGTATCGCTATGAGGCTTGGATCAATCTGCAGTGCTGTATATCTGTTGTTTACCTGGTTGAATGCCATCAAACATACTCTGGTTAGCAAAAGATAGTAACTTTGCTCCAATCGAGACTGCAAATATTAGCCAATAATATTCCCATCCTGTTTACTGTTGTGCGTGAGAGGTTGTCTGTGAGTGAGTGGGAGAAACCCTCTGCTGTCATATAAAAACCACTCTTACAGGAATATTTAATGTACTGTTGATGGTATACTAACTGTTTTGTTTGAGAAGTCTGCTGTCTGCAGTGTGTAAGGGTGAACCCTTTTAAAAGAAGCATGTTATCAGCTGCTTTAATCAACACTTCAGGACATGATATATAACTGCTGACTCGGCCAATTTGGCTTAGGACATATCTGGTCCTCGGATGATGAGTCTTAATTATTTTGGCGAGTCTTTCCCTCTAGCAAACAACTTTCTGCATGTGCACAAAATCAGATATAAGACGTTGGTCGGCTCTAACAAAAGCTGCGTCGTCAGCATATTGTTTAATCAGTCCCAACACGTTTACATTACTTATTCATTGAAAAGAAAAGGTGTTTTTATGTAACAGCAGCAGTGAGATGTGTGAATGAGCAGATGAGAGGCCTTTGGATTATATTTCTGTCGTGTCTCCTCTGACTGTGTGTCTATATCTGTGTGTGTGTGTGCAGGTTGGAGCCAGCTGGCAGCCATGCACTGTGTGATGCTCCCCGACCTCCTTGGACTGGACAAGTTCAGACCTCCTCTGCTGGAGATGTTGGCGAGAAGATGGCAGGACCGCTGTCTGGAGGTAACACACGCACGCACACACACACACACACACACACACACACACACACAGACACGCACGCTCAAATTAAGTCATAACTGTACCCTATTTGTGGCTTTAGGTGCGTGAAGCAGCTCAAGCTCTCTTGCTGGCTGAGTTGAGGAGGATTGGCCAATCGGGACGTAAAGACACCATTGACTTGTGGGCTCCATACCTGCCTCAGTATGTCGACACTGTCAGCTCCCGTAAGTACCTCACACTGCCATACAACTCAGAGAATGATAGAACGATGTGATTGGTTTATACCTCCTCTAGTTGTGGATGTACAGCTTGAACCGGAGGGGGCCGAGCTAACAGCGTAGAGGCACTACCAAACCCAACTGACTCAAAGCTCTTTGTGAAATATTCCAATATTCAGTTGCAGAGTGTGGTGTTTAAGCTTAGAGTGATAGGTTTGATAATAAGTATTGCGTGGGAGACTTGTGTACCAAATGCATATTGACGTAAGTGTTTTTACAGACGTGTGAGCACTAAGTGGAGGGCAACAGAGACTAGATCCTCTGTGGATATGAGGAAAGAAATGCAGGATATGTGAAAGAAGTTTGTGAATGGAACAGGAAGTTGTCTTATAGGGTCATTTAGGGATGTTTAACTAAAAGCGCTTTGAGGAGTTGCAGACAGAGACGTAGGCATTACCCAAGCTCAAATATTTTTACTGGTAAGGTAACTGTGCTTTTGTGTTGTATAGGGGCTCATTAGCAACCAAAACTAGAATTGTATCAGTCAGATTTAAAGAACGTAAAGCCAAAAGTACAATGAAAGCGTCCCTTTGCACGTAAGACCCATGCTGTGGAGTCGTGGCCACTTTGAGACACTCGCCATAATACAGAGGGTTTGTGCAACTCCAATGCACATTGCTTTTACAGCCCTTAATCCCATATGGATGATAAGACTCCCAGTCTGAGGACTTTTACTGGTCAGCAATGACCCGTAGCGATAGAGCAACGACCAGCAAATCCGCCTTATGAGACGCATATCTTCCACATTTGCCGTGTTCTCCATCTCCCTTACACCTGCTGAAGAGAGGGAAGGTAGATCTCCACCTTCGGTTACTAGAAACAGCCGACTAAAGTACCGTGTGTGTGTGTGTTCTGTGTGTGTGTGTGTTTGGGAGTCGCCTTGGTGTTGCTGAGGATGCTGGGGGTTTCTCAGGGGAACAGTTGCCATGGAAACGGGCACCGGTCAGTATTGTGTTACCACAGCAGTACCACAGAAGGCGGGGCGGGGGAGTTAGGGGGAGTGATGGGCTAGTGACCTCAGGGGACGAGGGGAGGATGGAAGGGGGTTGCGGGGCAGAGGGAGAGAGAGAGAGAGAGAGAGAGAGAGAGAGAGAGAGAGAGGTTAAAGGGTCATTGAATTTGATCTGTGTGCTGCACAGCAATACTGGAACAGAGTAAGACGACTCCTGCCGCTGCTGGAATATCATGGGAAAATTCGGGGAATGTGTGAATCCTCTGGAGAAGTCCTGAATGTGAAGCTGCTGCTGGGGTCTGTCCGTTGTGGAACACTAAATATAGGATTTCCACACATTTAGAGCTAAAACCCAAACCTTTTTTCACTTCCTGTAACACAGGGAGTGTCAGCCATCCTGGTCTGTGACCCCCGTGTTCGTTTAGGTACACTTACTCGCTGCTTTGTTCATAATCAGATGGGAATTTCCGTTGGATTTTGGAATAATGCAGAATATAACATCTGTGGCAAACTAGCAAATGCGCTCGCCAGAAGGGAGAAGCTAATGTTGTATAAACAAACTACATAGCGGTAGCATAGCATAGCTGAGCGTCACCTCCGCTAAGCTAAAGGCAAACTTGTGACCTTCTGCCTGATGACGTTAAGTAGTTCATTTATCCATTTGTTAGCAACCGCCCTATCATTTAGAAGCGTCAGACATTTATGAGTGGAGTATTCACTGATTCTTTTATGTCGTAAACGAAATCAGATCTTACATCCAGGCATCTTAACCAAAGGCTTGACTTGGTGACGAGGAACCACAAGTGATGAAATGCCAATTAACTTCCGGGTTTGAGGACTCATCTAGTCTAAAGACAGCAGGGGATTCATGATGGGGAACAAGAGCCTGTGAAAGAAGTGAGCTAGAGGAAAAAAACAACAGAGAAATTCTCAGCGTCCATTTTCTGAAGTGAGAGTGTACAGTAGGATTAATCCACAGTAAGCTTATTGTGTCTATTTATTTTCCTGACATGCATATACTTCATTTGCACTACTTATAGACTGCTCTAGCAACATATCCTGCTCTGTTTCATTCTAACTTATCCTGCTCGGTTTCATTTTGCTCTATCATTCGTTTTTAGTTTTCTTATTCGGTCTTATATATATATGTTGCATTGTTGGAGGAGTTCAGGACCTAAGACTTCCATTGCTGAACTACAATGTGGCTACTGTGCACAGGACAATAAAAACCCTTGAACCTTGAACACGTGTGAAATGACCCGTCTCTCTCAGCTCATCCTCTCCAGCAGCAGAGTAGTTGATGTTAAAAGGAATACACCTGTATTTACCCATTAGCATTTAGTGAGAGGAAATGTCCCCGAGTCAAACTGTCGCAGTACTAGCCTGACCACACACACACACACACACACACACTGACGCATCCGAAGCAGTGGCCCTGACCTTTGAGCTCTCCTGGAAGCGTTTAAAAGGTTTTAACACAAAGGAAACGGGGCGAGCTGGAGTTGTTAACCTGCACTCAGAGGGAGAGAAATGAACCAAGCACAGCGTTCATCATCACAGTTTAAGTAGCTGCTTTACAGACATGGCTTTCAGAGATCTCACAATAAACTACACACAGACACGCTTTAGGGCTTTTGATAACTTTAATATTTTTGTGTACAAAATTATTAACCAAAAACGTGGGAAATATTCATAATGTCTTCCATTTGTGATGTTTGTGTCAAATACGGAACTGGGGCAAGGACACGGTTAGCCTAGCTTAGCATAAGGACTCAAAGCAGGGGAGAAGGGGTCGCCTCTAAAGCTCTCTAAAAGTTCGACATGCTGCACACTAACAAAGCAAAACACGAGAGCAAAGCTTTAATCTTTGTGGTGGAAGACTTCCAGTGGGAGGGCCGCGGGGAGAGAGAGGGTCTCTACACGCACTCATATTCACACACACTTGATTAAACAAGTCCCCGGTATTGTTCGGCCTCACTCACGCATGAACACACACAGTTTTTAGGGTCAAACGCTGTGTGTGAAGCTCTTTGATCACTGAACAGCAGTCACCATTTCCTCTCTCTCTCTCCTCTGTCTTTAGTTCAGGGTCTGCCTCGATCTCCCAGTCATGTCCGTCTTTTTTAATACTCATGGACCTGCTGTTAGAGACCCGCCTCCTCCTCTCATTTGCTTTTCTTGTCGTCCTCTCACCTCCTCCTAATAGCCCTTTTTAACATCTGTCTTTTCATCACCACTTCTCCTCCCTCTCTTCCACTTCATTTCCCTTTTCATTTCCTCCCCCTTCTCACCTCTTCTGCCCTTTTTTTCTCCTTCACTATTCCAACATTTCATACTTCAGTTTCAGGTAGTTTCAGTTTCCTCTTCCCCATTTTCCCCTTTCCTCTTCGTCCCTTCTCCTTTCTCTGCTTGGTCGATGTAGGTGACATTTAGTGGCCTTACATTATTTAAATACATCTTATACATAATCTTCTCCAATATATTCCTTTGATATTAGTTTGTGTTGAATGTACAATAAAATACAACAAAATAAACAAGTCATTAATAGAAATATGGTAGAAATAGCCGACACTGAACAAGTAGGATGAGTTTGTACCGACAAAACAATTGCAGTAAAAAGTTCCATTATCAAAAGTTCTTGAGACGAAACAAAAGATGAAAAGAAATGGAAGCAGGAAGAGAGGAGAGCCCTCTATTTAAAGAACGGGGAGAGAGGAGGAGGAGGAGGAGAGAGCGGCTGACAGAAGAGAGGAGGAGGACAGGATCCTGGAGGTTAACAAGGCATGCTGGGAGCTATGTGTCATGGCTGACATGACAAGCTTGACCTTGGAGCAGGGCAGAACGCCCCCTCTTCCTCCCCCCTGTCACCCGCCCCTCGTCCACCTCCCC